>NC_084530.1:8274684-8979684 GCF_024500275.1 Phycodurus eques
AACTGTGATGGCATGCCACCTGTGCAACAAGTCCAGTCGTGAAATTTCCTCGCTCCTGAATATTCCACAGTCGGCTGTCAGCTGTATTATCAGAAAGTAGAAGCATTTGAGAACGACAAGCAACTCAGCCACGGAGCAGGGTCAGCAGATCAAGGTTATTATAGTAAAAGAAAACTAACAAAATAAACTAAAATTTTAAAAAATGAAAATTGGTTAAAATAAAATAAAGATCTAAATAAAAAAAAAAAAACAATAACTGAAACTACATTTTTTAATTGTAGTTCCTGTGTGTCGCCGAGAAACTATGTCATCTAGCAGCAGCCAATAAAAAGGTGCTCGACACTGGCCAGTGGAGAGATTTGATAATGTGGCTCTCCGTGTGTCACTCACTCAGCCTGAACCGCGACACTGAGTAAAACAAAGTGCTCTCCTTTTTTGGTTCATATATGCGCAAGTTGTACATAGTAGAAACAGGCTTAAATTTCAGCTAAATAAAGCATTTATCGTCTGTCTGATATTTTGACTGAATTAAAATTTTGACTATGACTGTCCCAAATCTGAAACTCCAAAGTTTGCAATTTAGCAGCAAGGGAAGGAAATCATGGAAATAAGCACATGATTTATTTAATTTTTCTTTTTGTTTACAATAATGAACAGAGGGCTATTTAAGTTAAAATTAAAAAAAACATTTTTAAAAAGGCCATACTTCAGCATGTATCTCGAGTGGTTTTACATAGGTTGTGATGCATCTACTCTAACCTGAGAAGCTGTTTAATGCACTGCACGTATTGCAATTCAAATTTTGTAGGCAGTCATACCGTACCTGTATTTGATTTGTGGAGTTGTGCACCTGTTAGCAAATTAATTGAAAAAAAAGTTAATTTTATTTCACTTTTATTTATATATCACACTTGACAAATACACTGTATGAAAAAACTAAAACTAATACTGAAAGTAATAACTAAAAAGAAGCATTTTAGAAAAAAAATAAAACTAACAAACCTGCTTTGAAAACTAATTAAAACTAAAATTTAGAAAAAATAAAATAAAATAAAAAACTAACGATAATGGCAAACCTAAAACTATTATAACCCTGCAGGGAGTGCTGAGGCGCATAGTTGAAGAGGTCACCAGCTTTCTGCCAAGTTAATCGCTATAGACCTAGGGCGGCTATGGGTCAGTAAGTAGAGTGGGTCAACCAGTGACGCTTCGAATCCCGGCTACGACTGTCCTCATGTCAAAGTGTCCTTGGGCAAGACACCGAACCCTAATTTGCTCTTAGTGGGCGCTTTGTAAAGCGCTTTGGGCACTGTGATGGTATAGATAAAGCGCTATATAAGTGCAGTCCATTTACCATTTCACCATTTAGTAGACTTTACGCTGATCTGATCGGTGTGATTTTTATCAGCCGATAATGAGCATTTTATGCTGAACGGCTTTCATGTCATAATTTGCCGATCCGATCAATGACGTCATCGATCAGCTCCACACGAGAATTACTCCGCATCGCCGTCGTGTATGAATCCAAAAGATAGTTTATTTTTAGCCTTGTCACGTGTCTTGTGGCGCAGTACTGTAACTATCTGACAGCCAAGAAATCTTGTCGGTGAAAAAAACACGTTAGTGTGGGACTATTTTGCGGTGTCTCAGACAGTTATTTGCAGTCTGTACACAAGTGAAGTACGTCGTGGGGAACGCTTTGTAAATGCTTCTACACAACCAATTTGATCTGGCACCTGAAGAATGTACACAAGGAGGAAAATGCCGCATTCAAGCAACCCAGCGTGTTGGGCTGTGGGGGGTGTGGGTGAGTCAAACGGACGCAAACTCTGGACAACACCCGATCATATAACTAACATACAGTACACAAGTATATACAATAAATGAACAAGTCATGTAATTGGACACATTGCTCCAGCTTGCGATCGGATCAGTGATCGTTTTTTTTAAACTTGCTGATAGTGATCGGGGCGGCACGGTGGCCGACTGGTTAGAGCGTCAGCCTCATAGTTCTGAGGACCCGGGTTCAATCCCCAGCCCCGACTGTGTGGAGTTTGCATGTTCTCCCCGTGCCTGTGTGGGTTTTCTCCGGGCACTCCGGTTTCCTCCCACATCCCAAAAACATGCATAAATTGGAGACTCTAAATTGCCCGTAGGTGTGACTGTGAGTGCGAATGGTTGTCTGTTTGTATGTGCCCTGCAATTGGCTGGCAACCAGTTCAGGGTGTACCCCGCCTCCTGCCCGATGACAGCTGGGATAGGCTCCAGCACGCCCGCGACCCGAGTGAGGATAAGCGGCTCAGAAAATGGATGGATGGATAGTGATCGGCCCCAAAAATCTTAATCGTGTAAAGCCTACCATTTAGTCCTCCAAACTTCATTTGGCCTTCAAATTTGCTCAAGAACAGTCCCACAGAGAGCTTGACGGAATGGGTTCCCATGGCCGAGCAAGCAGCTGCATCCATGCCATACATCAAGTCCAATTGAAAGCGTTGGATGCAGTGGCTGTAAAGCATGCCGCCACTGGTCTCTAGAGCAGTGGAGACGCGTTCTATGGAGTGACAAGTCATGCTTCTCCATAGCGCAAACTGATGGATGAGTCTGGGTTTAGCTGTTGCCAGGAGAACAGTACTTATCTGACATCATTGTGCCAAGTTTGAAGTTTGGTGTAGGGTGAATTATGGTGTGGGGTTGTTTTTCAGGAGCTGGGCTTTGCACCTTAGTTCCAGTGAAAGGAACTTTGAATGTTTCAGCATACCAAGAGATTTTGGACAATTCCATGCTCCCAACTTTGTGGGAACAATTTGGAGCTGGCCCCTTCCTCTTCCAACATGACTGTGCACCAATGCACAAAGCAAGGTTCATAAAGACATGAATGACAGAGTCTGGTGCGGATGGACCTGACTGGTCTGTACGGAGTCCTGACCCAGGGCTCGAGACTGCGACCATTTTTCCCAGCTTGTGTGATTACAAATTTCATCTTGTCATCGTTGCGCGAGTGCATATTATACTGGTTGAAAGTAGGCATTACACGATCAGATTTTTTGGGGCCGATCACTGATCAGCTCGTTTTAAAAAACGATAACCGATCACAGATCCGATCACAAGATGGAGCAATGTGTCTATTTAAATGACCTGTTCATTTACTGTATATACTTGTGTACTTAATTGCTAAAAAAAATATATTTACAATAAATGATGTATCTTTGTTCATCTATTTATGCCAGTGAGGCATAGTGAGACAGAACAAATGAATGGTCTTCTATTAGATGGGAGGAAGTACATATAGTAATTAATGTATCCACTTTTTGTGAAATTTTTGTTTGTTGGTGTGCAGTGAGATTGCAAAATATGTTCCTTTGCTCCATAAAGGTTGGCAATCACTGCTCTAGTCAGGTCATGTATTCTAATCAGTCAGGTCAAACCAATATTACAACATGACAGAAATAATGGGTGCTAACTTACTGTAATAAAATTACTTTATTGTAATTAAATTAACCACACCGAAACTTTAGAGCATGATTCGACAGAACAGCAGCATGTTTACGCACAACGCTTAGTGCTCGCACTAGCTTGCTAGGCGACATAACGTTTTGTTGCCTGCTTTCGAGCGGTATCGTATTAAAAGTACGTGAATATACCTCAAGCAAGCCTTAAATGAACATAATATCCCGAACACCGGTGACCACAAACACACATTTTACCCCATTTTGTTGTTATAATACAGTCGGCGCGATCCACTCTTGTTGTCGTCGCCACGGTAACGAGTGTATCTGGTCGCATTTGAGTTGACAAGATAAAGCCCAATGATCGTAAAAAGCGGGATGCGGTGGTATCGGAATACAAGATTTTATTGCAGTAGTCTGACAGAGTGCGATGGTGAAAGAGCAAATTTGTCTTGTAGTTATGCGTTGTCTGTCCCACACCACTTCATTGGCCGTCAGATATTTACAGTAGTATGTCAAAGACACGCGACAAGGCTGAAAATAAGCAAGCTTTTGGGTTCAAAATATACTGTGCACAATGGCGACGCAGCGTAAATGTCTTTTGCGGAGCCGATCAATGGTCGGTGAATTATGCCGATTAGCATAAAATGCTAAATATCGGTGCTCAGATTGGTGTAAAGTCTGCAGTGGAAGTTGAACGTTTTTTTCCACTGCAATGTCCTCCTCCTACACTGAGAGCGAGCGAGCGAGAGAGAGAGAGAGAGAGAGAGAGAGAGAGAGAGAGAGAGAGAGAGAGAGAGAGAGAGAGAGAGAGAGAGAGAGAGAGATAATGATTGTTATGAATTCCATTTGAGTTAATAGCGACCCGCTGCAATATGATTGGCTTCCTGCTGGAACATAATTGAGTGCTTCTTCCAGATAAGGTACACTATTATCAACAGCACTGTCGTGTACATGCACACCACATATGCGCGTCACAGACAGGCTAGTACGCCGTTATGTTTGGCCAGTGGAGTAGCCACCACGTACCTACAGTGGCTAAAATAAGTATTTAGCACGTCACCATTTTTCTCACTTCATATATTTCCAAAGGTGCTATTGACATGAAAATTTCACCAGAGGTTGGGAACAACCCAAGTAACCCATACTGTACAAGTACAACCCGAATTTCACAGAATACAATGATTTGCAAATAATGTTCGACCTATATTTAATTGAATACACTACAAAGACAAGATATTTAATGTTCAAACTGATCAACTTTGTTTTTAGCAAATATTATAAACTGATAAACTTTTTCTTTTAGCAAATAATCATTAATTTAGAATTTTATTGCTGCAACACGTTCCAAAAACCTGGGACAGTTGGCAAAAACGACTGAGAAAGTTGAGGAATGCTCATCAAACACCTGTTTGGAACATTCCACAGGTCAACAGGGTAATTGGGAACAGGTGGGTGCAATGATTGGGGATAAAAGGAGCTTTCCTAAATTGCTCAGTCATTCACAAGGAAAGATGGGGCGAGGTTCACCTCTTTGTGAACAAGTGCGTGAGAAAATAGTCGAACAATTTAAGGATAATGTTCCTCAACGTACAATTGCAAGGAATTTAGCGATTTCCTCATCTACGGTCCATAATATCAAAAGGTTCAGAGAATCTGGAGAAATCACTGGATAGTAGCGAGGCCAAAAACCAACATTGAATGCCCGTGATCTTCGATCACTCAGGCGGTACTGCATCAAAAACCGACATCAATGTGTAAAGGATATCACCACATGGGCTCAGGAACACTTCAGAAAACCAATGTCAGTAAATACAGTTCGGCGCTACATCCGTAAGTGCAACTTGAAACTCTACTATGCAAAGCAAAAGCCATTTATCAACAACACCCAGAAACGCCGCCGGCTTCTCTGGGCCCGAGCTCATCTAAGATGGACGGATAAAAAGTGTTCTGTGGTCCGACGAGTCCACATTTCAAATTGTTTTTGGAAATTGTGGACGTCGTGTCCTCTTTGCCAAAGAGGAAAAGAACCATCTGGAATGTTATTGGTTGCAAAGTTCAAAAGCCAGCATCTGTGATTGTATGGGACTGTGTTAGTGCCAGTGGCATGGGTAACTTACACATCTGTGAAGGTATCATTAATGCTGAAAGGTACATGCTGGTTTTGGAGAAACATATGCTGCCATCCAAGCAACGTCTTTTTCATGGACGCCCCTGCTTATTTCAGCAAGACAATGCTAAACCACATTCTGCACGTGTTACAACAGCGTGGCTTCGTAGCCACAAGTCACCAACAGCTTTTCTTTTTACACACATTCGTATCAATGGTGCTACATTTGTCACGGGAATAAAACCAAATGTTTTTACCCCCCGAGTGACATCACATATGATCATCTCAAAATTACAAGGGTGTGTGTGGGGGCTAAACCCCTAACTGCAATGATTGCCAGCTTAATTTGTCTTGTTTTCATTTCACTCATAACAAACACAGAGTCATGTGCAGGACTCCCTGTTGCTGGCTTAGTGAATCGGTTGGTATTTAGGGACTTTCACTATCCATTTATCGACTATTTTTTTAAAAAAAGGGTACGACAAGAAAGGAGACCGGTGGAAGGCAACCACAGAGTCTACCACACTAAACATTGCCAAAGACGATATAATTCTGGTTGTATGTTGCAAACGCAGTGATTTATCAAATTGTTTTTGTATTACCTAAGAAAAAAAAATATTTATATGAATTCTGTGGAATTTCTGTGGAGAATTTGCTTTGAATATTTAAAAGCTTGTTTGGTGTCAGAAATAAAACAAAAAGCTAAACTGGTTTTATTCATTCATTCACTCCGTACCGTTTATTGTCACTAGGGTCGTAGGCGTAATGGAGTCTGCCCCAACTATCTTTGGACGAGAGGTGGGGTACACCCTGAACCGGTCCCAGCCGATCGCAGGGCACATACAAACAACCAACCATTCGCACTCATTCACACCTACGGGCAATTTAGAGTCTTCAATTAACCTACAATGCATGTTTTGGGGAGGAGGGAGGAAACCGGACTACCCGGCGAAAACCCATGCTCACACGGGGAGTACATGCAAACTCCACACAGCCGAGGCCAGCTTTGAAACCGGGTCCTCAGAAACGTGAGACAGATGTGCTAACCAGTCGCCCACCGTGCCACCAAACTTATTTTTGTCATTTTTATTGGTTTTTCTTTATATGGAGAGGGAAGAAAATGTTCATTGTAAATCTGATTTTCATGGGAATTTTTTTTTTTTTTTTTTCAAGGTCAATGCCCAACTGAACCGTACTGTACCACTTGGTTGAAACAAAGCTGAAAATTAATAATCTCCCCATCATCCATCATGAGTCAAAAGGACAAAACACTCACGACAGCAAGGATGCTTTCACCTAAACACACGTTATTGAGATTCTAGCACTGTGAGCTCAGACTGCAATAGGCTGTTATGGTTCTGTTATCAAAGAAAGATGAAGAACAATGGGTTTATTTAATAAAAAATGTTAGGTCTGGGCGGCACGTTGGACGACTGGTTAGAGCGTCTGCCTCACAGTACTGAGGTCCGGGGTTCAATCCCCGACCCCACCTGTGTGGAGTTTGCATGTTCTCCCCGTGCCTGCGTGGGTTTTCTCCGGGCACTCCGGTTTCCTCCCACATCCCAAAAAAAATGCGTGGTAGGTTAATTGAACACTCTAAATTGCCCGTAGGTGTGAATGTGAGTGAGTATGGTTGTTTGTTGATATGTGCCCTGGCTGGCAACCAGTTCAGGGTGTACCCCACCTCGTGCCCGATGATAGCTGGGATTGGCTCCAGCACTCCCGTGACCCCTGTGAGGAGAAGCGGCTCAGAAAATGGATGGATGGATGGACCTTAGGTCTGATAAAACTGCTTTCTTCAGGCCTTTGTATTTTAAAGGTCACACATTGAGCGCAACACCCAACAAATTTTAACTTGATTACCATGGTACATAAATTTAAAAAAATTGCAAATATAATAATGTTAGACCAGGCAGAACGCTACACAAACACCATTTGTGATAACACAAACGCAACACAGTTATAACAAACATACTAACCCACAGCAGACAACCACTGAAAAATGTGTCATTTGTTTGAGGTCATCCTTAAATACAACTGTGTCAATACATACGTTTTCATTTGCATAAAGCAGGTTATTTATTGACCAAGTGGGCCTCTGGAACAGGCATGTCAGAAATAAGCTAAGCGCCATTGGATCAAAGAATGTTATGATGTGAGCAACAGCTGCTTCCTTTACAGTTCATTGTGTAATTGGTTTAATGCCTCTCGAACTCAAAATGTTAAAACATGCGACAATCCTATAAAGTTATTCACCTTATTGTTGATATTTCATTGGTACACTGTCACAATTTACCGTATTTTCACGACCATAAGGCGCACTTAAAAGTCTTACATTTTCTCAAAAATGGACAGGGCGCCTTATAATGCGGCACGCCTAATGTGTGCACCGAGTTCCAAAATCTGTAAATGTTGTGTGACTTTGATGAGCGCTCCGCTTGACTGACTGGGAGCATTTCCTGCCGACACGCTGCTTATATAGAGGAAGGCGGACGTGACCGAGGACATCATGGTGAGTGAGGTGTACGGAAAGAAACCGGATGGGTTTTTTCCACGTGTCACCGTCCCTGTTGATCTGTGACTCCATGTACGCTCATCTCACAGTCGCTGTGAAAAACCAAGTGCAGCAAATGAACTCGGAGCTTGCCATAATTTCGGGAGGCTTGACGAAGGAACTCCAACCGCTGGACATCGGTGTAAACAGGGTGTTCAAAGTGAAGTTGCGAGCGGCTTGGGAGCGATGGATGACAGATGGCGAACACAGCTTTACTAAGACTAGGAGGCAGCGCCAGGCGAGTTACGCCCCCATATGTGAATGGATTGTGGATGCCTGGGCTAAGGTATCTGCTTTGACTGTTGTCCGAGCTTTCGCGAAAGCCGGCATCATTGCTGAACAGCCCCCCGGCAACGAGACTGACTCAGACAACGACGAGAGGGAACCCGGCATGTTTGATGGAGAACTTGCCCAGCTGTTCATTTCGGATACAGAAGATGAGGACTTTGATGGATTTGTGGATGAGGATTGATAAAAAAAATAACATGAGTACATTGTTAAATACTTCAATAAAGTACAACCAAACTCACTGTTTACATTGTTAAATACTTCAATAAAGTAAAACCGAACTCAGTTTTGCTCCCGCTGCCTTTTTAAAAACATATGCTAGCATGCATGCTAGCGTATGTTTTAGCGTGGATGCGCCCAATAATACGGTGCGCCTTATGTATGTGTTAAATACAGAAATAGACCCCGTACCTGAGACTGCGCCTTATAATACGGTGCGCCTTATGGTCGCGAAAATACGGTTATGGGATCCAATAAAAGACCGGCATCAAAAATATGTCTCTCTCTCTTCAAAACAAACAACATGCAGTTTTGGTTGAAACAATGTGTTTATTAGCCAAGTACTGTATGATATTAAATATTGCACACTGTTGTGTTGTTGTCACGTTGCAAACCAAACGGGTTAATAAAAATTCGATTTACGCATCCACGGGAATGATGAAACGACAACCATATTTATAGATTTGAAAACAAATGCTGCTGCCCCCGCGACCCGACCTCGGAGGGAAATGGATGGATGGAGACTTACTCTTCACGAAAGGCTGAGTTCATTCATACAGTTCATGAATGAAATACTCAATTTAGCAGAGCGACCTAATGTGGCTGGTGCATGGAATATCAATGTGTAAGTTAAAGTTTTGGCATTGCTTGAATTGGCTATGTTGATGGTGTACATAATTTACAGTAAACATCACAATCAGTTCTGTATACACACATAATGCAACTACAAGATTAGGGAAACATTAGTAGCCATGGAGTTGCTGTGAGAAGGTAAAGGATATGAAAGAACACAAGTAATTTTTTTTATTAGTATATGGGGATAGACATGCTTTTAAGATGGTAAAACTGGTACGGCCAGAAATAGTTTGATTCCGCGGGAGAATTCCAATGTTTTGTGTGAGACTAGCTTGCACAGGGGACAGAACAAAAAACATCATTGCACTGGTTGAAACAACGGACCAGCTACCTTAATGGTAAAAATAACAGAGTTACTCTCATTTAAACACACTATTCTGACGCCGTTTCAAAACTAACCGACAAATCTGAGCTAATTGAGAAGATCAGAATAAAGTTTATAATTAAAGGATGCTAGGGTAAGGCTTACTTTTTCTCTGGTCGGGCAAACTTGTTTTGACTGTGGCAAACGGTCACGGTGACGTTTCAAAGGCTCGAAAAATGTCTCCATTCCACTGCGTTTGCACAGGCACAACTGCAATGCCGCTAACAAGGGAACGCAGCGCTTGCAGTTTGCTCGCTTGTCAAAATATGCACCTTCGCAGCACAAAGCTTGAAAGCTCGGAAAAAAAAAAAAAGAGTAGCAGGCTGCTGGGTAAATGTTAGCAGGCTAGGTTAGCTAGCTGGGTTGGCCGAAACAAAACGGATTCGGGCCTGTAATTCCGCTAAGGTATTTTGGCGCATATTATTCATATGGCATCGCACTGTTGTCCATGCATAAAATCCAAGCATGCTTTATTTTACTAATGTTGGAAACTAGCAAGTATTTACACCAGCCTCAAAATGAAAAATAAAATGAAAGGTCTGAAAATGGGAAGTCAACACTTACCTAGCTTTACTTTCTACGCCATCTTGGATCCACTTGTCAGACTCGCGCAAAGGATCATGGGACGTAATCATCTGAAGGTTGCAGGGTGCGTGCGTACGCGAATACGCGTTGTTGCGTGACATTCATTTGTTCAAAAAAGTCAAAGCCACACTGTGGGATTTGCTTCCCTCTCTCGAACAAAAATAGAAAAAAAACAGGCTTGTGAACTACAAATATTTGGTTGTTATAAAGGAAATATAAGCCTGGGTATGTAGGTTCACTACAACACTGGGAGCAAAATACAATTCCATCTATCCATACTGTTCTCATGAGGTCATAGGTGTGCTGTAACCTATCCCATCCGACATTGGACAAGAGGCCGGATACACCGTGGACTTGTCACCAGCCGATCACAGAGGATGCGTTATGTTTCGGAGCGCATATTATCATAATTTGCTCCAAATTAGTGATTCGCAGGCAGTGTGCCGTGAGAGAAAGATCAACAGGCAAGAAAATTTCCACTTTCATTTAATTTATCCAAGAAGTATTCTATACAACAAAATGATCAAATACATTTTGGTTCATCCATCCATACCAGTGACCTTTCATGACAAGCATAATTAAGCATATATAAATTATGTATAATTGACCTGTGTATCTTGCCAATCATACAACAAAATAGCAGTGGTCAACCAGGCAGATTTCACACTGAAAGTACATTTCAGTAAATTGAGACAAAATAATTTTTCACATGGTGTATATACTGTTTGTGACATTTTTTTTAAAGTAAAAGTGGTTCAAAGTTTGGGAAACACTACTCTCAATATGTTCTAGTCTACCACTGTGTTTACACATTTGCCGAGGTATCTGGAATATTAAGGCAACTCGTAGCTTGTTTGTTAGTATTTTGTTTGTCACGAAAATACGATATTACACATTTAATACACAAATGGGAGTTTATTAATTGTTTTATTATATTTTTTCAACAAGTAAACTGTCAGCTCTAACAAGCCAGGAAGCAGGTGTGACAGGAGTATACAACAGTCCTGTTATCAGTATTTAAAGGCCAAAACAACAACATAGTTGTGTTGCTGTGTTTGCACAGTACTGCAGATCTTTTGTCAGCCAACACCTTGTATATTCAAAAACTATCCATCAGAAGGAGAGGGGGGGGGGGGAAATAAAAATAAAAACAAAAGTACATTGTTGTTTCACTGCAGGTTGTGGATCATTTCCTCCTTGGCGATGAGATGTGTGGTCTTGTTGACCAGCGACATGAGGGAGTTGAGTTTGTGCGACCAGTCGTTGAGTAGATCGTTTGGATCTTTGGGCCTCTGGAAGTTGATGATTCCGGCCAGACGGTCCACCTTGGCGTAGATGGTCTTGTTCACAACGAGGCTGGAGAGAAACTCCTCAGATTCCTGAAAAATATATAATGTAAGAGTTTTCCTGACAGCATATTCAAATTTGGGAAGATGTGTTTATTTACAATTTAAATAAGGATAACATTTAGAATTATGTGTGCTAATGGAACTACCTGTGCTTGATCTCATATTGTGGTAATACAATTTGCATAGAAATGCATGAGTATTTAAAAAAACGGCAGGTGGACAACAGCCAACCATGTTGCTGGCACACATGGTTGCAGCCCCACCAGACACCCCTCCCCCATTAATCAATGCTTACATCAACAGAGAGGTCAAGGAGCCCAGCCATCCTCTTCATTGTTATTCTGGTGTAATATTTGGCCATTATTCTTATGTTCTGTATAGAAGAAAAGACATTTGTTAACAGACCTACATCAAAATCAAAGTTTATTTTCTGGTTATGCAATTGTAATTAATTTGCCATTGTATTCTCTTGAACATATGGGTTTCAAAAGTAGTGATGGGTACAGTGCCGTGAAAAAAGTATTGGCCCCGTCTCAAATTCTTAGATTTTTGCATAGTTTCCCCACTTTAATGTTTGAGATCATAAAATGTAGACAGACAAAATATACAAGTGAACTTAAAATGCGACGGGGCATATTTTGACAAGCGAGCAAACTGCAACGCCACATTCTGTTGTTACCGGTATTGAGCCTGTGCAAATGGTGATTTCATTTATTAAGGAAAAAAAACTATTCAGTTACCTCGCCCTTTGTGAAAAAGTAATTATTCCCCTTGTTAAATCAATAATTAATTTTGGCTAATCACAATTTTTGGTTAATTTTCACTGATCACACCAAAGCATGATTACCTCCAGACCTGTTCAATAAAGAAATCACTTGGACAGAATCTGTCCCGACAAAGTTGGACCTCGGACATCAGATCTAAAAAAGCTAAAACAAAATGACAAAAAGTAATTGACATCTATCAGTCTGGAAAGGGTTACAAAAGCCATTTCTGAAGCTTTAGGAATCCAGCGAACCATAAGAATAGTCATTACCCTCACATGGCGAAAACATGCAACAGTGGTGAACCTTCCCCGGAGTGGAACAAAGATTACCCCAAGAGAACAGCAATGACTCATCCAAGAGGCCACAAAAGAACTTAGGACAACGAAAGAACTGCAGGCCTCCCTTGCCTCGGGCCAAAAACAAGCACAATCTAAATGTTCATACAATCTATCGAAAAGGCAACACCTGAGCAACTAGAAACACCCATCAGTCACATGTTCCAATACTTTTGCTCACTTGAAAAGTGGTTTGGTTCAAACAAAAGGTGCTCTGTCCTGAGTTGTTAAACACATCTATATGTAAATACCATGAAATAAAAGCTACAATTCTGAACTTTTGTCGTATATTCATCTTTTGATCTGAACCCCAAATGTCTTCAGTGTACCACAAAAAGGGTTGCTGAAGTAGATCTGATGCATCTCTCTCAATACCAAAAAACATATACCGTTGGAGGTTTGTTTCAGCACTGTTAACATTCTAGGAAGTGGCCAAACTTATTTTTTCTTCCTTACAATGTTGTCCAGGAGCCAAAAATATGAAGCAAAGGAGTTATTTCATAAATATTGGAAGAATTCAATCTCATCGAATGGCAATGACCTATGAGGTCCCTCAGGGGTCCATTCTTGGACGCCTCCTGTTCAGTCTGTACATGCTACCCTCGGGTCAAATTCTTCAGAACCTTAAGGTTGACTATCATAGCTATGCAGATGACAAAAACTTATACAGCAGCTGAAATAAGAATTTAACTTGTCACCATTTTTCTCACTAAATATATTTCCAAAGGTGCTATTGACATGAAAATTACACCAGATGTTAGGAACAACCCAAGTAATACATACATACAAAGAAAGAAGAACTAATAAGTTCAGGAATGAAGTTGTGTGTAATGATGTGAAATGACACAGGGAAAAGTATTGAACACACCAACTGGTATTTATTTAATAATTTGTACAAAAACCTTTGTTTGCAAGGACAAGTTCAAGACGCTTCCTGTATGGAGAAACTAGTCGCATGCATTGCTCTGGTGTGATTTTGGATTATTCCGCCACACAAGCAGTCTTCAATGTCATGTACTGACCTGCAGTACCGTTTTGGCACCTGGATGGCGCTTTGCGCCCTCTCTCTCCCCTCCCCTCTCTGTTTCAGCTTCTCCTCAAGCCACGCCCCTATCTCCAATCAACCCTCATCACCACCTACATTTAAGCCTGCCTGTTCCCGGAAATCATCGCCAAAGTATAGCAGCATCTCCTAGTGGTACCACGGCCCACAGTACTCATGTAAGCTACTCAACTCCACGTTCCCAGTGTTCCTGACCCACGTCATTCCTGCCAGCCCCCTGTTCTGTCCACTGCCTGCCACCTGTCAACACATCCAGGACCACTTCCATAACCTTTGCTCAAACTGTTCATTTTACATCAACCTCCGCCTGCTCTTGGGTTCAGCTACTTCCCACACCTGACATTAAAATCTTGAAGGTTCCGTGGACCTCTTTTATGGACCTTGACTTTCAGTTATTTGCATAGATTTTTGATTGGATTCAAGTCAGGTGATTGGCTGGGCCATTCGTGCAGCTTTATTGTTTTTATTTGAAACCAATAGAGTTTCTTTGGCATTATGTTTTGGATCATTATCCTGATGAAATGTCCACCCTTGTTTCATTTTCATCATCCTCGTAGATGGCAGCAGATTTTTGTCAAGAATGTCTCAGTAGATTTGCCCATTCATCCTTCCTTCCGTAATGTGAAGCTTACCAGTTCCATTTGCTGAAAAGCAGTCCCACACCATCATGCTCCCACCTACGTAGATCAGCCGGTAAATTGAGAGCTTCGGCTTAGCTCCCTCTTCACCACAACGGACCGAAACAGCCGCATCACTGCAGACGCTGCAACCGAGCCGCCTGTCGATCTCCCGCTCCATTCTTCCCTCACTCATGAACAAGAGCCCAAGATACTCGAACTCCTCCACTTGGGGCAGGAGCTCGTCAGAGACTAGAGTATTCCTTATATTTGTCCATCAGTCTATCCTTGTACTCTTAATTTTCTCATTTCCCTCCCTCCTCTCAACTCGTGCGCGTGCTGTATAATTTTGGGTATTTGCCACCTCTCCTCAGCTCAGTGCAATGACCAATTGCGTGCATGCACCATGCACCTGCATTTCTGTGACCACTGTGGGTTTTTCTTTCATTAACAGAGGGATACAACAATTGTGTCCACATGTAAATAAATGAAAAAAAAAACATGGAACCTGCATGCCCATTACAATGTTCCACCGCTATGTCACGATATACAAGCAATTTTTTTATCATGTGTTTTTACAGAACATGGGAAAGTGAATTCAGTTTTACACCTTCAGTGTGGTATCACATTGCGTCTTTGATTACAATAATCATCTCTGTTGTTTTAGGTCAGTTTTACTGTAAACAAACTGGGAGTGACAAATAAACTGCTTAAAGCAAGCACGCTTTGTCACGTATTTGGAGAACTGTGCAAGCATGAGTGAGAACGGGTGCTAAGGAAGGAATACTTCAAAAAAAATTTGTAACATGTTTAACATCCCCTGCAAAAAACTCGGGCTCACTGAAGGCTAAGGGTTCATGTGTGGATTGCTAAAACCACTGTTGTCAATGTCACTTATTCAAGTTCTGGACTTACGTGTTCCACCACCCTATTCTTCAGATCCTTCCACCGCTTCTCCCCCTCCTCAGAGTACAAAAAAATATCTGTAGCGGGACTCCCGGGTGAGCCCTCTCGCAGCTCCTTCCCATAATCCTCAACCAGGGCAGCCCAGCGCATAAGTTCCATGGTGGTGAATTGCTTTAGGAGGTCCCTGGAGATTGATCACAATTAGTTTTCAGGGCACGTCACTCTTCCACATTTTATTACATCTTATTCTAAAATTGAATACATTTTCCCCCGAAATTTTACATACAACACTCTTTAATAACAACAACATGAAGTTTGAACGTTTTGCAAATTTATTTGGAAATAAAAAATAATCACCTTGTACATAAGTATTCATAGCCTTTGCGCTATACCACAGGTCTCAAACTAGTGGCCCGGGAGCCAGATCCGGCCCGCCACATCATTTTATGTGGCCCCGTGAAAGCAAATCAAAATTGCGAATTGTGTTCTGGTGTAATAACAGATACTTGCAAGCATTTTTTTGGTACCAATCCCCCTTTGAAAAGAGATGTAATAGTTGAAAAAAATTCTCTTATAGGCTTCTGATTTCAAAACTGGTTATTCATCAATGTGTTGTGTATACTGTATGTAATTATATGAGGTAATCTTTCATTTATATGGGTTCAGTCGTTCACAGTCGTAGAGGCCCCACCGGGGGAAGTCATAACTACGATGTGGCCCATGACAAAGATGAGTTTGACACCCATGCTCTATACTTTGTAATGTCTGCCTCAAGTCAAAATTGGTTTTGCCCAATCCCTCTTTTTAGCACCTCTCACTGCCCGTTTCAGATCCCTCCAGAGAAGTTTGGGTTCTGGCTTGACCACTCAAGAACATAGAGTTGTCCTGAAGCCACTCCTTTGATATCTAGGCTTTGTGCTTACGGTCTTCGTTTTACTCAGGAGTGGCTTCTGTCTTGCCACTCAACCCAACAGGCCTGATTTATTATTTCAGTAAATTCCTACATTTGATATTTTTGTTTAGTGGCTGACCGTGAGGTTTTTCTAATGTAAAGTAGGTGCTTTGGCTCAACAAAAGGTCTATTACTAATCATATGTGAATGAGCTCAGCTCATGCATAACGTTTATCTTTATGTTACTAGCAGCATTGCTGTATGCTTCCAGCCAGGTCCATAAATATTGGGACATGGACACACATTCTCATCTTTCTGGCTCTAAACACCACCACAATGGATTTGAAATGAAACAAACAGGATGTGGTTCAACTGGACGTTTCAATTTTAATTTGAGGGTATTTATAACCAAATCAGGTAAACGGTGTAAGAATTACAACAATTCGTGCATATGCCTTCCACGTTTTAAAGGCTATTATGAAGCGTAAAATGCGACAACGGAGACCCCGTACTGTTGAACAGCTGAAGCTGTACATCAAGCAAGAATGGGAAAGAATTCCACCGACAAAGCTTCAACAATTAGTGTCCTCAGTTCCCAAACATTTATTGAATGTTGTTAAAAGAAAAGGTGATGTAACACAGTGGTAAACATCACCCTGTCCCAGCTTTTTTGGAAGGTGTTGCAGCCATAAAATTCTAAATGAATGATTATTTGCTAAAAACAAAGTTTATCAGTTTGAACATTAAATATCTCGTCTCTGTAGAGTATTCAATTAAATATAGGTTGAACATGATTTGCAAATCATTGTATTCCGTTTTTATTTATGTTTAACACAATGTCCCAACTACATTGGAATTGGGGTTATAAATTATTTAAAAATCAGACTGATTTTCTGGATTTTTTTCCCTCATTTTGTCTCTCATAGCTGAGGTATACCTATGATGAAAATTACAGGCCTCCCTCATCTTTTTAAGCGGGAGAAGTTGCACAATTGGTGGCTGACAAAATACTTTTTTGCCCCATTGTAACAAAATGTGGAAAAAGTGAAGCTGTCCGAATACTTTCCGGATGCACTGCTGTAGTCAGGTCACTTACTTGTATTTGGGAATCTCTTCCAATTTTTTATCTGCACTGATTCTGTGTACGAGGTCAGACTGTTCATTATCGTATGGGGCGAGAATCACATATAGTACAACACTTTTCAGGGCCTGAAACACATTAAGTTTATGCACACATTCGTTCATGAGAATAAAATATCAATATGAAGAGCAGATACATTTAGTGTAGCATGAATGTACCTGCTGCCACTTGCTGCTGTCTTCCAAGATGCATGGGGTGTCATAAATGGCCCGATAGTGTTTGCAGATAGACAGGTAGGAGCCCTCATGCTGGTCCACCTGAATCATTAGGTTGTAGTACTTCAGCTTCAGTTCCTAAATTGTACATGGGAAAGATGGTTTTCAGTTAAACCATCCATGCATGCATTTTCTAGCACTTTTTTCCTCATTAGGGTCATGGTTGCACTAGAACCTATCCCAGCTGACTTTGGGCAATAGCAAAGAACACCCTGGAGTTTGCCATTAGTCAATCAGTTAAACCAGCCCTTCTTAAAGCATGCAAACAAAAACAACTATACTCGTTCTGTATACTGGACACAATACAGTGATGCCTTGATATCGTTTAATTTGTTACAAGTCGATCTTTACTCAAAATACTCTTCTCAGATCTTCTTTCCCTATTGAAATGAATGGAAATGCCATTAACGCGTTCCAGCCTCCCCATCTCCACTCCAGATATATACCGTATTTTCACAACCATAAGGCGTACTTAAAAGTCTTAAATTTTCTCCAAAATGGACGGGGCGCCTTATGTGTGCACAGAGTTCCAAAATCTGTAAATGTTGTGAGACTTTGATGAGAACTCCGCTTGACTGACTGGGAGCATTTCCTACTGACACGCTGCTTATATAGAGGAAAGGCGGACATGACTGAGGACAGCATGTAGACGTTAAAGGGGGAAGGGTGCGCGTGAAGGAGGACGCTAAAGGCACGCCCCCAGTAGGTATATAGCGACGGTATGTGCATTGTGCAAAACAACATCGGTTTGGCTAAGGACCCCCGAAAATGGCACCTACGAAGAGAAACGCTTACGAAGCACAGTTTAAACTGCAAGCTGTCAGTTACGTGGAGGAAGCAGCCGCGAGAGAATTCAAGATCAACGAATCCATGGTTCCCAAGTGGCGGAAGCAGGAAAACGAGCTTCGCCAAGTCAAGACAACGAAGCTGAGTTTTCGCGGAAACAAGGTGAGGTGGCCAACTCGAGCAATGGATTAATGAGCAAAGAACAGCCGGGAGAAGTGTCTCTACAGTCACCATTCGACTGAGGGCAATAACGCTTGCAGAAGAAATGAAAATCGAACATTTTCAAGCAGGTCCGTCTTGGTGCTTTCATTGTATGAAACGGCGCCATCTATCCATCCGGGCAAGGACTAACATGGCGCAGCAACTTCTGGGGGATTACAAGGAAAAGCTGGCCATCTTCCGCTCCTGCTAAAGTAAAAAGATTGCCGAAAAATACATCCAGCCCAACCACATTACCAACATGGAGGAGGTGCCACTCACTTTCGACATCCCAGTGAACCACACTGTAGAGAAGAAGGGGACCACCATGCTAGCGATACGCACAATGGGGCACAAGAAGTCGGCTTTTACTGTTGTGCTTGGTTGCCATGGTAATGGACAAAAACTGCCACCTATGGTGATTTTTAAGAGGAAGACGCAGCCTAAAGAAACGTTTCCAGCCGAAGTCATCGTTAAGGCCAATCAAAAGGGCTGGATGGACGAGGAGAAAATGAGAGAGTGGCTGAGTGAGGTGTACGTAAAGAGACCGGATGGTTTTTTCCACGCGTCACCGTCCCTGTTGATCTGTGACTCCATGCGTGGCCATCTCACAGCCGCTGTGAAAAAACTAAGACTGGGAGGCAACACCGGGCGAATTACGCCACCATATGTGAATGGATTGTGGATGCCTGGGCTAAGGTATCTCAGAATCAGAATCAGAATCAGAATCTGCTTTGACTGTTGTCCGAGCTTTCGCAAAGTCCGGCATAATTGCTCAACAGCCCCCTGGCAAAAAGACTGACTCAGACAATGACGAGCGGGAACCTGGCATGTTTGATGGAGAACTTGCCCAGCTGTTCATTTCGGATACAGAAGATGAGGACTTTGATGGATTTGTGCATGAGGATTGATCCCAAAAAAAAAAAAAAAAAACAAGTACTTTGTTAAATACTTCAATAAAGTACAACCGAACTCAGTTTTGCTCCTGCTGCCTTTTTAAAAACATTGTTTTCGCGTGCATGCATGCTACCGTATGTTTTAAGATAGCGTATGTTTTACCATGCCTGTGCGGTGCGCCTTATTTTGTTAAATACAGAACTAGACCCCGTAACTGAGACTGCACCTTTTAATTTTAATTTAAAAAAAAAACAACTTTTTTTTGTTAAGGAAAAATAGCACTCTATAATATTGTACTTTATAAAAACACAGGGTGATAAAATAATTAAATAGAATTCAAAGCAATAGACAGTTTGTGCCTCGTCCTCTACGTTTCATCCATCAGTATGCTGTGCCTTCTGATATGCCCACCATTAGGCACTACTGTATAGTACAGTCATGCAGACAAACGACGAAGAACAGACTTCTGCTGTTGTTCTACCACCACTCAGTAAGTTGGTGTAATATTAGTCATTTTTTGTCAAGGATGAAAAATATGCCTGTGAGTAATGTAATATCTGTCTATATGTTGTTCCAGAATATACGTTCAAATATCAGTTTTTTTAAAGGGTTCGAAAACCGCAACTGTCGATGCCAACCATTTCATTTGGTCGTTGTTTGTTAGCATTAAGCTAGCTGACATTCCTAAGGCAAAGCTGCGGATGTTTTACATACACAACTTGTAATTCTCTTTATTTTAAGCTTCGTGTGACCATTAGGTTTGGGCACTGAGAATCGAAAACCGATTGGAACCGGAACTAACGTTACGGTTCACCCGGAATCGTTAAAATTTAAACATTTTGGTTCCCAGTTTCGATGCCTAGTCCTCCAGCCCCGAATACAAGTGGTAAAAACCAACGAAGAAGAAGAATGCGCACGAAGACGTGTTTGTGGCCCAACGGCGGCGAACAAAAGTGTGCCTTAACTTTGTTAAAATTAATGACCAATCGCTTCAGTGCAACACTTGAATTAAGATTACATTTTGCATAGGAGGCTTTCATGATGTGTAGCGTCTGATGCGCTCTGAGCCTCAAGTCTACACTGCGCAGATTGACTGAGAGTCAACTCTCAGTCAATTGGGTGAGTGAAACAATAAAATGTCTATGCAAACACTGAGACAGCAACCAAGGTAAACGGTTTGTTGCACTTTTGCCCTGATGGCTATTAGCATTTATTTTAGTCTTCAAACCAATGTAGAGCTGATGACAGAAAATAAAAAGCTGAACATTGAGCTAAATCTTCACCATAGCAACTGTACATCACAATGAATTGGGACAAAATTCGCATACCATAATTTCTCGTGTATAATGCACACCCATGTATAATACGCACCACTAAAGTTGACCTCAAAATTCTGGAAAACCCTTCTACCCATGTATAGTGAATTTTTCCAATGCATGATTTTGCTTCTACCCATATGATGAAAACATTAAGTATCTGTATTTTGTTAGGTTTTTCAAAGAAGTTAAGCATTTTATTTGAACAAGTAATCCTTGTTTAAAATTTACTTGCTCTTATTTTGAAAATGCAAAGCCCTACTTTTATTTAGTAATTTAGAAAACACACAGTTGTGCTCATGTTTGATTACCCAAGCAGAATTTGTAAGATGGGTATAATTCTTTAAAGAAAACATGAAGGACCAGGCGAAACATTTAATTTTATTTCAATGGGATTCAAATTAAACGGTTAAGCATTTCAGAAAAGCATTATTAAACAAAACATAACCATAAAGAAATTAATGATGGTTGTTGTTCATTAATCAGTTATATTAAATATATATTCCAAAAATTCTGCCAGGCTATGTAGACTTATGCGCATAACTGTACATATATGCAGTCATACACCCCCCCCCCCCCCCCCCGTCATATTGGAATGAAAGTGGCTCCACCTTTTTTATAACCACTAGTTGGCGGTGGCATTTTGGAATGAAAGTGTACAGCTTTTTCATAACCACTAGATGGCGGCATACATTTATAAAATGTGAACGTTTTTTTCCATTTGCCACTATACCCATGTATAATGTGCCCTATTGACTTTTGACAATATTTTTTGGGGGAAGAAATTGCATTATACATGAGAAACTACGGTAAACATCTCAGTATCACAAACACTAAACTTGTGCCTCGTCGGTGGGTAGGGAAAGGAATCAGCGTTTTATAACATTTGGTTCCATGCATTAAAAAAAATAAAAATATCACTGGTGCCGCGTTAAGTTACTTTATGTGCCAAAATGCTGAGTTCCGGTGCATAGACTTAAAAATAAAAGGAAACAAGCTTAAAACAGGAAGTGAGGTTTAAACTTACACATAAGCCATTTGATGTGATAAAACAGTCCCAAATAATGATTTTAACGATGCTATATTTAACTTTTAGCTGAAACAATTAATGAATATTAAGTCAATTGGGTTAGTTCCACATACATTTCCTTTTAGTTCATAGGTTTGATATTGATACCGGTTCTAAAGAACCCAGAGTCAAATGTTCATTTAGTCTATGGTGCTGGCTGCTAAGAAAATGGATGTGCATAACTTGGACAACCTTTGTTTAAACCATGCAAACCTTTTTGACCCAGAATGAATTGAGTTGACCGTCACTAAGTTTGCGCTCGCAAATGAAAGCAAAAATAAGGCCGAATGACTGCTCGTATCTTGAAAAACCCCTAAGTCCAGTCACTCGCATCTCAAGGTACCACTGTACTACATTGTTAAATCCCTAATTGTGTCAGTGTCTTACCTCACTGCCCTCCTCTTGGAAGAATTTGGTGTTTATCTTCTTGCTAATGATCTGTGTGCGAATGTAATCCTTGACAGCAACGCAAAGTCTCATCTGTTCCAATATGAACTCCACCTTTTCTTTTTTCTCCATCGAGCCATAAGTTTCCACCTAAGATCATTTAAAAAAAATAAACACTGATCAGGCCCACAAATGGTTCATTATTTTGTTTCAGGTGGACCAAAAGACATTCAGCAACAACTAACAACTACTAAGCACAATCCTGTTATTAGACACTAACCTGTAGCTCCTGAAGAATCGAAGCTGCCTCTTTTACGTCTCCACTTTGTTCCTTGATATTAGCCAAGGTCTTTGTGAGCCTGGCACGCTCAATCTCGACATAGATCTGCAAAGAAGAGTGTGTGTGTGTGTGTTTCAAAACTTATCAAAAAGAAGCAATGCCAACATTTTCCCACGATGACGCAATACCATTTGAGGAATTAAAAATAACAATGCAGTGGAAACTCCATAATAGTAACTTAAATTTTGACTGACCAAAATACATTTTTAGGAAAAATATGCCTTTAAATATCACAAATATTGGACAACCAACTATGAGTGTAAAGGTGTGACATCAGGATATCACGTAAACCATCAGTGCGTCTCATATCACCTAATTTCAGCCAGAATGAAAGGATTAGCTGCCTGTGTTTTACCCTTTGCGACGCTCACACAAAGAACTATGGTGATAAAAGAAGAAAAAGATGAGACGAGCCTATCTGGAAGTTACCATGAAGAAAACAGGTTGTTTTCAAGCAGAAAGCCCCCCTAAAATAGGCCCAAGGACACCACTGATAGAGGTAATTTGCATCTTTCCGTGTTGTGAGGCAGTGACATACACTTCCAGGGCCTTTTTTTAAAACAAAATAAAATAATAATAATACCTGACCTATATATTCAAAAGAATAAAATGAGTTTGAAATGACAATGTGTTTTGGGGTCATGGGTATATTTAGGTTTTAATCTATTAATATCAGCAATTACAAACATTTTCAGGTGGCCCTCATACTCAGGAATTTTCGCTATTCACATCAGGGGTTGGTCCCTAACCCCGTTCAATAACTAGAATTTGCTGTGCATTGTTTTGAAAAGTTTAGTTGACACTTTCACGTGCCTCTTATTTAGTGGAATATGATACAAATGATTATTTGGCACATGGCAAACCTTTCCAGCAGTCACCGTGCGAAGAGTGTCAATGAGCCGCAGCTTGATGGTCAAATCAGTCACAGAATCGACGTACTTGTAACATTCTTGCACCATTTTTGCAACAGCCTAATGAGAGACAGTGTAACACATTAGGGGTTTAGCAATAAATGTTTGATAAACATTGAGAGAGCACTAAAAAATGTTTAAGTATATTTTAGAAAACAGTATTGAACAAAATTTGTATTGAACGGCTTGACTGGTAGAAAGGGACTTGGATGGAAAACTCATGTCTGGCCTGTTTCAGCTGACTCCTCCTTTTGGAAAGTAGCATAATGTTTTCGTTCAGGGCATCCCAGTCTTTTGCTGCATAACACATCTGGACCACAGCCACAAGGATTCTGGACGTGGACACCATGTCAGATGCCTTTGCAAAATATAAAAAATATATACATATTTTATTATACATGTACAATTATACAGTGCCATGAAAAGGTATTGGCCCCCTTTTCAAATTATTATGTTTTTATAGTTTCTCCACTTTAATCAGATTTTTTTTTTCAGATTAGCAAACAAATGAAAATAATATCAGACAAATATAACCCAAGTGAACTTAAAATTCCATTTTAAAATGATTTCATTTATTAAGGAAAAAAATATTTATTTTCTTGCTGGCCGAGTCCTTCTCAATAGGTTTTAGTAGTCTTTGTGCGTTTTCCCACAGGTTTTTGTGAAAAGGACAACTTCAAATTACCGTGCACTTCTATCCCTGTCCATCCAATATTTACATTTGTGTATTGTACCTCCAAAACAGTATTATTGCTGCAGCAATAATATATGCTCACTATCACAAAACTGTCCACTGAGAAATTGTCTGTTAAATAATTAACCAGTATTTATCGTCATACTTTTTATTTATATCATTAAAAATTGGATACTAATTGGATCGATGGAACCATGAATTCTGCTTTTTAACAGAAAATCGTGAAGGAGAATGTTCAGCCATCAGTTTGTGACCTCAAGCTGAAGCGCACTTGGGTTCTGCAGCAGGATAATGATCCAAAACACACCAGAAAGTCATGTCTAAATAGTCCAAAAAAATGAAAGTTGCGGAGTGGCCTGGTTAAAAGTCCGGACTTGAAGCTGACTGAAATGCAGTGGCCAGTCATGCTTGAAAACCCTCCATTTTTGCTGAATTCAAACAATTCTGCAGGGGAGAGTGGGCCAAAATACCTCCACAGAGATGTTAAAGACTCACTACCAGTTGTAGAAAACACTTTATTTCAGTTGTTGCTGCTGAGGATGGCCTAAGAAATTATAAGGTTTAGGGGGCCATTACTTTTTCACACAGGGTTAGGGTTAGTTAAAGTTAAACTTTCATAGATTATAGATTCAGGGCCCACAATTTAAACAATGTCAAGTATTTATTTGTTTATTTTTACATAATTTGGGCTTCCAGCTCATAAAACCCACGAAATTAGGAACTCAAAACATTAGAATACTGTGAAGTAAATGGTGATTTAACATTTACTTCTCAGTTTGTCCATCCATCCATGCATTTTCTACCGCTTATCAGAGGTCGGGTCGTGGGGGCAGTAGCTTGAGCAGGGACGCCCAGACTTCCCTCTCCCCAGCCACTTCATCCAGCCGAAAGACATAGTCTCTCCAGCGTGCCCTGGCTCGTCCCGGGGGTCTCCTCCCGGTGGGACCCCATACTCCCGAAGCACCCCCACAGGACTCCCCGAGGGACACGGTCGAACACCTTATCCAAGTCCACAAAACACATGTAGACTGGTTGGGCGAACTCCCATGCACCCTCGAGGACCCTGCCGAGGGTGTAGAGCTGGTCCACTGTTCCACGGCAAGGACGAAAACCACACTGCTCCTCCTGAATCTGAGATTCGACTTCCCGACGGACCCTCCTCTCCAGCACCGCTGAATAGACCT
Organism: Phycodurus eques; assembly: GCF_024500275.1. Taxonomy (NCBI): domain Eukaryota; kingdom Metazoa; phylum Chordata; class Actinopteri; order Syngnathiformes; family Syngnathidae; genus Phycodurus; species Phycodurus eques. The sequence continues at coordinate 8,299,954 of NC_084530.1, forward strand.
TATCAGGGAGGCTGAGGAGTATGATCCCCCTGTAGTCGTAACACACCCTCCGTCCCCCTTCTTTAAAAGGGGGGCCATAACCCCAGTCTGCCAATCCAGAGACACTGTCCCCGATGTACACGCGATGTTGCAGAGGCGTGTCAACCAAGACAGCCCCACAACATCGAGAGTCTTTAGGAACTCCGGGCGAATCTCATCCATCCCCGGGGCCTTGCCGAAGAACTTTTCAATCACCTCGGTGAACTCAACCCCAGAGATAGGAGAGTCCGCTTCACAGAACCCAGACTCACAACGTCCCGAGGCGAGGTCATCAGTTTTTGTAGAAAAAAACAACACAAAAATAAATTAGGGTCACATCAAAATATGGTACTTTAAAAACGATGTTAATCTTCAATACTTGGTTGGGTATCCTTTGCTTTAATCACTGCCTCGATGTACCGTGGCATTGCCTGGGAGTTAACGAAGTCCAGATTTCCTTGATGCTTGCTGTCATTTCTTCTTTGTTTTAAGGTCTGGTGTCCCTCATCTTCAACTTGATAATACCCCATAGATCCTCAATATGGTTTAGATCCGGCGAGTTGGTAGACTGTGGCAGTGACCTTGCATTTAAGAAAGCAGAGTTTACCAACACCTGCACTGGACATTGCACCCCAAATCATGACTGACTGGATATTTCACACTGTACCTCAAGCAGCTTGGGTTCTGTTCTTCACCAGTCTTCCTCCAAACCCTTGAACCTTGATTCCCAAATAAAAGGCACACTTTACTTTAATCGGAAAAGAGGGCCTTGGACCACTGGCCAACAGTCCAGTCCTTCTTCTCATTGGCCCTGTTGAGACGCTTACTACTTAGGCTCAAGCTCAAAAGTGGCTTGAGCCAAGGAACCTGATAGTTGTAGCCAATCTCCCGGATGCGTCTGAATGCGGTGGTTTTTGAATATGTGACTCCTGCCTCATTCCACTCTCTGGATCTTTGCTATATTCTTGAATCTTCTCATTTTGATAATCTGCTGAAGCTCACGTTCATTTCTTTTGCTGGTACATCATCTCCTGCCACATTTTGTCCTTCCACTCAACTTTCCATTGATATGCTTGGACACAGCACTCTGTGAACAGCCATCATCCTTAGCTATTAACTTTTGTGGCTTACCCATCCTATAGAGGGTATCAATGATGGTCTTCTGGCCAGTTGTCAGGTCTGCAGTCTTCCCCATATTGAACTCAACTGAGACAATTGAACCAAACTGAAGCAATTTAATGACACCTGGGGTAACCTGTGAAGGTGCTTTGACTTTAGTAGATGATTAGTGTGTGACACTCATTTAAAAACATTTATGGCCTGATTTATTCACAGTATTTTAATTTTTTTAATTCCTGATTTCGTGGCTTTTATGAGCTGGTAGCCCAAATTATGTAAAAATAAATACTTGAAATTGTGGACCCTGAATCTATAATCTATGAATGTTTCACTTTTTGAATAGAATTATAGAAAAACCTTTCCATGATATTCTATTTTTTTGGAAAGGGTCTGTGTGTGCGCGCGTGCACACACACGCACACACACACAAAGCAGCTGAAATAAGTATTTAACACATTTTTCTCACTTAATACACTTTCAAATGAAATGTATGTGTGTGTGTATATATATATACACACACACACACAGCAGCTGAAATAAGTATTTAACACGTCATTTTTCTCACTTAATACACTTTCAAATGAAATGTATGTATATATATATATATATATATATATATATATATATATATATACACACACACGCACATTATAATATTCTAAATGCTATTCAGCAGATTATTAATTTAACAATAAGACCTACCGTTCTAGTTTGCTTCTCTAATGACAACAAGCTCTCAACTGCCTCTTGCAGCTTGCCATCCTGATGAAGAAAATGCATAGATTTTAGATCACACTCTTACACATTATTAGCATTTGCCACACGTAGAAGCAATAGTACACCATAAACTTTTATTCAAGTAAATTAAGATTGTTGCTCATGTGTCGAGCACTACATGGACACGAAGCCTGGTAGCATGCTAGCAGGCTTCATTGCAAACAAACTCACTGAAGGCACAATGAAAGGCGCTGGACGATTCGTGGAAGTTCGACATTTTAGTAACTACAAGCTGTTTGTTTCAATGTATTTGTATCACTTAGTAAATGTGTATTTTTCAGGAGTGTAAAATTAGCTTAAATGCTAGAAAACTCGTTAGGCTACCTAACACCATGACTCAGCCGGAGGTGGCCTCTTTCACAGCCGCTTACTTTAGCCATTTTCTCGCATTCCGGGAGACGTTGGTCTACAGTTGAGCTGTAGTCGATCTCCATCTTTACAATCTTTCCATCGGATCTTTCGGATCGTTCTTCGGTCACGTTTGCCATGTCTGCGATGTCCAGGTAACAAAAATGTACAATGTATGGACTGCTCCACTCAACACAAACGCAGGCTAGGACTAGTATTTTTCTTGTCAAACAACGTAACGGGAATGGACCAATCAGTTACGAGCGTCTTAAAGGTATTCAGCGCGCCTGAAGGACCCACTTGGGTGCCTGTTAACACGCCTTCTGTAATATAGTCATCAATGGAAAATGTTGTCCTCATCCTCAATGTGCATTCTTCAGTGTCAGAATTAAAACGAAAGTACATTTGTGTGCGTCTGTTAAAGTTTTTCCACAACAGATATCAATCTGACTAATAGATGGAGACTAAAGTACAGTAAAACATTTTAGATTTTTTTCTTCAACTTTCCCCCCCCTCTACTATTACTGTGTATCATACACCGGTGGGAACAAGTCATTGCTTTGCAATTCACAAATCTCAAGTCTTTACCCACAAGCCCCAAGTCGAAACAAGCAAGTCCCGAATCAAGTCACAAGTCCTACAATTTGAGTTTCGAGTCATTTTGACAACAAAGTAATAATACACTTAAATATTCATATATATTTAAAAAATATGATATAATATTTCACATAAATGATATTTATATGTGAGGATCACTGATGGTGCAGGCAGCATGGGTTCAGTTCGCACTCAGTGACGGTGTGAATGTGAGTACAAATGGTTGTCCGTGTCTATATGTGCCCTGAGACTGATTGGCGACCAGTTCAGCGTGTAGTCGGCCTTTCGCCCGAAGTCAGCTGGGATAGGCTCCGAGCACCCCGCAACCCTAACCAGGATAAGTGGCGTTGAGAATGGGTGGATGGATATTTATAAATTTAATTTATTTTCAAATCCATATTCATTTATCAAAACAAATTTGACGAACAAGTGCATTGAACCCTTATAGGAAAAGTAGGGGGCTGATAAAAAAATGTTGCACCTTCAAAGCTGACCGTCAAGGGTGGGTACATCTCTGGAGCTCAGCCACAGTGATCTTTGGGTTCTTCTTGAACTCTCTCACTAAGGCTCTTCTCCCCCCATTACTCAGTTTGGCAGGACGGCCAGCTCTAGGAAGGGTTCTGGTCGTCCCAAACGTCTTCCATTTAAGGATTATGGAGGCCACTGTGCTCTAAGAAACCTTAAGTGCAGAAGAAAGTTTTTTGGAACCTTGGCCAGATCTGTCCCTTGCCACAGTTCTGTCTATGAGCTCTTCAGGCAGTTCCTTTGACCTTATGATTATCATTTGCTCTGACATGCACTGTGAGCTGTAAGGTCTTATAAAGACAGGTGTGTGGCTTTCCTAATCAAGTCCAATCAGGAAATCAAACACAGCTGGACTCCAGTGAAGGTGTAGAATCATCTCAAGGATGATCAGAAGAAATGGACAGCACCTGGGTTAAATATAAGAGTGTCACAGCAAAGGGTCTGAATAGTAAGAGCTGTTTGATATTTCAGTTTCTTTTTTAATAAATCTGCAAAAATTTCAACAATTCCGTTTTTTTCTGTCAATACGGGGTGCTGTGTGTACATTAATGAGGGAAAAAATCTACTTAAATGATTTTATCAAATGGCTTCAATATAACAGAGTTAAAATTGAAGGGGGTTTGAATACTTTCCGTACCCACTGTATTTCTGTTTGGTTAAAGAGCAATTATGAATACAAGAGAAAATTAGACATTTCACTTCCAAGTAATAATGAACAACCAATTGGTTTCCTCTTTGAGATAATCAACAGCATTTTTCTTAAATTCACATTGTACATACAGCAGGAAACTGCATTTTCTTATCTACAAACAAATAAAAAACATAAAAATAAATAAAACACAAATATAAATACATTTCAATTTAAACTTGGCATTTCTTGTGAGTATCAAAAACAAGGCATTATTCATCCATCCATCCATTTTCTTTACCGCTTATCCTCACTAGGTTTACGGGCTGCTGGAGCCTATCCCAGCTATCTTCGGGCGGGAGGCGGGCTACACCCTGAACCGGTCGCCAGCCAATCGCAGGGCACATAGAAACAAACAACCATTTACACTCATATTCACACCAACGGGCAATTTAGAGTCTTCAATCAACCTACCACGCATGTTTGGGGGACACGGGAGGAAACCGGAGTGCCTGGAGAAAACCCACCCAGGCACGGGGAGAACATGCAGAGTCCACACAGGCGGGGCTGGGATTTGAACCCCAGTCCTCAGAACTGTGAGGCAGATGTGCTAACCAGTCGTACACCGTGTCGGCCATAAGACATTAATTACAAAAAAAAAAAAAAAAAAAAAAAAAAAAAGGTACATAAATTTGTCATCTTGTTATAAAGGCACCATTTTATCCAATGGTGATACCTCAGTCAGAACACTAGTGGTCACTTTGTAAAAATCCATCCATTTTCCTCTGGTTATCCGAGGTCCGGTCGCGGGTGCAGCAGCTGAAGTAGGGAAGCCCAGACTTCGTCCAGCTCTTCTGGCAGGATCCCGAGGCGTTCTCAGACCAGATGCCCGAGCCAACTTTTCTGGCTCCTCTTGATGCAGAGGAGCAGCGGCTCTACTCTGAGCCCCTCCTGGATGACCAAACTTCTCACCCTATCGCTCAGGGAGAGCCCAGACACCCTGTGGAGGAAACTCATGTTGGTCTCTTATATCCGCGTTCTTTGAGTCATGACCCACAATTCGTGACCATAGGTGAGGGTAGCAACGTAGATCGACCGGAAAATCGAAACCTTTGCCTTTTGGCTCTGCTCCTTCTTCACTCTGACAGAACAATACAGAGTCCGCATCACTGCAGACACTGCACTAATCCGCTTGTCAATCTCCCACTCCAAGACCCAGAGATACTTGAACTCCTCCACTTGGGGCAAGATCTCTTCCTTGACCCTGAGAGGGCACTCCACCCTTTTCCAACTGAGGACCATGGCCTCAGATTTGGAGGTTCTGATTTTCATCCCAGCCGCTTCACACTGGGCTACTAACCGTTCCAGTAAGAATTGGAGATCACGGCTTGATGAAGCCATCAGACCCACATCATCTGCAAAAAGCAGCGATCTGATACTGATGTCATCAAACGAAACCCCCTCAACACCACGGCTTTGCCTAGAAATTCTGTCCATAAAGGAAATGAACTGAATCGGTGACAAAGGGCTGAGGAAGCACGGCCTGCCACAGGACCTGCTGAGGCAGTTCTACACAGCGGTCATCGAAGCTGTCCTGTGTTCTACCATCACAGTCTGGTTTGGTGCTGCTACAAAAAAGGACAAACTTCGACTGCAACGGACAATCAAAACTGCTGAAAGGATTTGCCGGTACACCCTACCCACCCTTGAGGACTTTCACGCTGCCAGAACTAAGACAAGAGCATGCAAAATCCTCTCGGACCCTCCACATCCCGGTCACCAGCTCTTCCGGCTCCTTCCCTCAGGTAGGCGCGACCGAACAATGCAAACTAAAACTAGCAGACATTCCAACAGCTTCTTCCCTCTTACCATCAACTTCTTAAACAGCTAACTTACAATTCCATTGCAACATGCTGCCAATTTTTTTTCTTGAGTTTGTTGTCACATTTCTGTCGGCCCAATTATACATTACACGTGCACTCACTCTAGTAGTCTAGCGACCGCCTATGTCGCCTGCCCCGGGCTATAGTACCAAATCAGGCATGCCCAAAGTCCGGCCCCCGGGGCAAATCCGTCCCGTGTCAAAATTCACTCCGGCCCGAAGCATCCTGTCATAAAATTAATAATATGTGGCCAGCCAGCACAGTTTCCCACAGTAAATAATACACATACCAAAAAAATGCAATTTTATATTTCACCAGAGGGCGGCAGTAGACCTGTGGCCGCATTCTCGTCGCGTGACACTTGTGTGAACCTTTACCTATATGGTATATTTTTAGCCCATTTCTAAAATGGCATCTGAAACTAAAAAGAGGAAAGTTGACAACGTGGGCCGCCGTGTCCAGGACAAGTGGACATCGGAGTATTTTTTCCCCCACTGACATACGAAACAACTGTGTCTGCCTAATTTGCAAAGAATTCAATATTAAGAGGCACTACCAGACGAAACATGCTAACTCCGACAAGCTAACGGCGAACGAACGCGCCGAAAAACTGACGCAACTGGAAGTTGTTTTGATAAGCACAGCAGCGTTTTTACACAAGAGCCCGTGACTCAAATGAAAATTCTACAAAGGCAAGCTACGAGGCTGCAATGCTGATTGCCAAGCACGGCAAACTTTTTACTGAGGGTGAATTTATTAAAGACTACGTGATGAAAACGGTGGAGAAAATTTGTCCTGAGTAAGAGCAAGAGTTTGCCAATGTTAGCCTTGGGGTCGTCGCACTGTGGCATGGAGGATTGCAGAAATTTCATGTGATATCAAGAGACAGTTAGAGGCAAAAGGAGTGGAGCTTGACTTTTTTTTTTCCGTTAAAATGTAACCTTTAACTATCCCGGTAATGCAATTGACAGATTCTCATTTGTAATCTCGACCTAGCTGCAGGCAGCAAAGTGATAGAGTTATATATTTACATGTTCATTTACAATGGTAATGGTTCGAGGAATGTCGTGCCGAATGGTCGGCCCCCATACACTTTCATCTGACCAAATCTGGCCCTCTTTGCAAAAAGTTTGGACACCCCTGTTCTAAATAATGGTGACAGTGGGACGCTGAAGACAAGCCCACATACTGTATGGAAACCAGTGACACGCTGTGGTAAATAGAGTGGATTGTAAGTGATGTCCCCTCCATCCATTATTTGAACGGCTTATCCATGTGAATCATTTTATTTCTTAGGCGAAAACTCGTTGCGCTCTTATTTTGAAACTCAAATCCTACATCTTTCCGGTTGTACTTACTGCGGGCTTATTGCTAACTCCTGACTCTTGAGCTTTATAGGAGGGGACAAATCCTTCAAACCGAGCTGGTTTGGCTCTGTAACGTTTCACTACATTCCCCGCTGGTTCAGATGAGCGAACTCCCTAAGTCAGGCCGTACTTGGAAACCGTTCTTCCGTATGCGCTAACACGAAGCGAAGGAGTTTTATCTATCTTTTTGTGGCACGTACATCCCCGGTGCGGAGGGAACGTTGTGAGACACATTGTCAGCAGCACGCAGCACAGGAAGATGTTGCTGAAGGAGTACAGGATATGCATGCCACTCACTGTGGAGGAGGTGAGTGTTCTATTAATTTGTGGTGTGTTTGTGCTCGTATGAAAGCTAGGTGTCGTTCAGCAAACTCCGTTAGCTAACTTCGGCAGTGTGCGTGTGTGTCGCGTTATGTTCTGTAGGTGTGCGTGCGTGCGTGCGTGCGTACACGCAAGTTGATGCGAGACAGCCACGTCTGGAGCAGGAACACACAGACACACAGTACGCGTATTATTTTGAATGTTTATGTGTACACTTTTGCTGTGATGTTTTCATTTCATACTTTTTGTTTTCATATATTTTAACTCATTAATGTATCTCTCTGATACGTGTGTATGTTTGTTTGTGCTCCAGACATGTGCCCGCACACACACACACACACACACATACACACGCACAAACACAAACAAACTTCTTTCCATGTGGGATGAGGACACAGCCGTGCGGGATCATGGCAGGTCGGTCGCAGGGGCCCTGGTCACAGTACAACGGGTGCTCTGGATCGCCTCGCCAGGTCACCTTCAGTTACTTAAATAAAAGTACAATCACTAAGTTTGCATTAATTAAGCTTGTATTGACCTAGGGTTTACACTATTCACATTGCATTTGTATTGTCCTGGTTGTAATGAGCTTGTAAATGTAGAAGTCAATGTTTTTCCAGTCCCAGTTTTTTGTTTAAAAAAAAAAAAAAAAAGTAATTTTCACCCAAGCCACTACAAGAGTAGATGACAGAATGCTGATTCAGCCTATCAGCTTCTGGCACATCTTGCTATATTTTTAGTGACTATCCTATACATTCATGCGCTGTATCACTTGGTGGCGCTCTAGAATGATGTAGCGGAAATGATGTTTGGGGAGGCCCATACTGTATATGGACAGCACAAACATTTCTCACACTTACAGTCATGCTTTGCTGGTACAATGCAGGAGGTGATGAAACTTTTAACGGCTTGTGATTCTCGGTCACCCCACAGTGTTCACCTCTTCTATTGCGATTAACCCAAGGTGATTATGAGAGGTAACTCTTCATCTGACGGTAGTGGCTTGTTTGTCTTGTTTTGGCATTTGTCTTTCCTCCAGAGGAGAAAATGGCTCCTCTGCTGTTCGATCAATAAATAATAATACAAAATCAACATTTTGAGAAAGATGTATCGCAAGAAATCATGTTAAGTATACAAAAGGGTCCGCTTTTAGTATTTACCATCAATGGCAGTCAAAAAGGTTGGTTTGGAACCCCCTGTGTCTGAAATAAAGAATGAAGTAAAGCAAAACATATGAGGGGCCGTTAAGGACATTATTCAGGATTAGCTCTCACACTTACTATTCAAATGCTTTCACACACACAAACTACTGAAACTCTCATGAGGACTGCTCAACACTCTCATGCGCACGAGTCTTGCTCTCATTGACACGACTCAAATGCTCTCATTTACACTAGTCAAATGCTCTCATTTACACTACTCAAATGCTCACACGCGCACGCATCTTGCGCTCATCAACACTGCTCAAATGTGTTCACGCGAGCACGTCAATCACAGTCTCGCACACATCACTGGCATTCACGAGTTCATGTCAATCATACTGACACATGAATAGTGTAAATCTTTTATTAATTCAAAAAGTGACATTTTAGAGTTGAAAGACAGAGTTTCAATACCGCTGCGTTACAATCTGAAACGTATACGGTTCGTTGCAGGCAGGATGGCCGGATAGTCGCGTTTAAGCTCCCCTGCGCCGGTGTACCTAATGAGGTGTCCAAAGGAATGAAGGAATTTAATTGTCGTAGTGAAACTCATGTCATAGATGTGCACTAATTTCTACGTTAAAAATCACTTTATTTCTTACTTTAATTGACTATTTAGTTTGATGTTATATTTTAGTTTCTCAATATGGGGATTTTTAAAAAATGTGATATGTGCTACAATCATCCAAATAATACATATTATAAATATGAAATGCTTCACTTCACAGCAGGAGGTCAATGGTGGAGTCATCGGGGCGGTAGGGCGGAAGAGATATGCCTAGATCCTTACTGAAAACCGGGGAGAGGTCGTGATATTCTTCTGGTACCCGGGAGAGATCGAAAGGCATGACTGGTGACTGAGGCTTGCTGGAGGTCGGGATTCTCATACAAATAATAATTTCTTAGTAATTCATTATTTACAATTATGTAGTGTATTACAAAAGAACACATTCACTCCCATTTGCGCAGTGGCCCTGAATGCACTTGCACACTCACGAAGCTACCTCGTGCCTGACTAGTTTCATTCTGAAGCGTGAAATAGGAAATCCATATCCAAACAGTCCCTCTGCTGGTCACTTTTATTCTTACAGTTGATGCACTGCATGTTACAGTCCACCAACATCGCAAGTAGATCCTGCGATGTGACTATTGCGCACACGTTCGTCGCGATGACAAAGCTCAAACTAACTTGTGGCTATTTTGCGCTCCGTTGTGGCTATATTGCGCTTTAACACATTTTCAATGGGAGACAGGTCTGGACTGCTGGCTGGCCAGTCTACTACTTGCACTCTTTTAATACAAAGCCACGCTGTTGTAAAACGTGAAGAATGGGGCTTGGTGTAGTGTCTTGCTGAAATTAGCAGGGATGTCCCGAAAGAAGACGTTGCTTGGATCGCAGCATATGTTGCTCCAAAACCTGTATGTAACTTTTCAGCACTCATCCCTAGTCCCTTCCCTCGCCTTATCCTTGCTTGTGAACAGCTGAACCCTTTGGGGATGGTCTTTTTATACACAATCATTACACTAACCTGTTTACAATTAACCTGTTCACCTGTGGAATGCTCCAAACAGGTGATTGTTGAGCATTCCTTAACATTCCCAGTCTTTCGTTGCCCCTGTCTCAGCTTTTTTGGAACGCGTTGCAAGCATCAAATTCAAAATGAGAGAATATTTAAAAAAAACTAAACAAAAACAAAACAACCAATATGAATCAGTTTGAACATTTAAATATCTTTGTTGTATATTCAAGTGAATATAGGTTGAAAATGATTTCAAATCATTGCATTCTGTTTGTATATTTACATTGTACACAACGTCCGGACTTAATTGGAATTGCGGTTTGTATTTGTCAACGTTTCAATGGAATGCCCTGGCTTATAATAATGAGGAAGAGGAGACAAACATAACCTTAAAGGATATGGGCCCATCTCATTCTAATGGCACGGCAAGATCTGATGGAGTTCAGGCTCATCTGTGTGCTACAACTTCATGAAGACTGCCTTCGAGTTGTACTTCAGGCTGATTACTGTGAACAAGGAGCAGTTTGACAGGCTGTGTGCTATGCTTTATTATAAGCTAACATTTTTGTTTAAACTTCTAAATTTACACGTTTCTACCACTTTCAAACAACCTGTTGCACCCAAAGTACAGTGGTGCCTCGAAATACGAGTGACCCGACTTACGAGTTTTTCGAGATACAAGCCGTTCATCGGCCAAGTTTTTGCATTGACTTGAGAGCCCAAACTTGATACGAGTGTTCTATGGTGGCAGGTGGGTCCAGTCACGCCACACACAACAAGCAGCGATTTGGCTGAAATGATTAGTAAATCTTCTTTAAAAAAGAGTCTTCAGCCTGTTAATAGCCACTACTACTTGGAGTTTACTGTCAAACTGACCATAATACAAAGAGAGAATGACATTGCGTATTTATTTGAAAGAACCACATAGCCCCTCCATCAAGAATACGATGGAAAACGCCATAGCCAGCCACATGAGCTAACAATTATTAACAACACAAAAATAAAATGGCTTAACACCAGGTGTTGAAACCAATTTGAAGCTATGGACAAGAGATCCATTTTACGCTGGAGAAGTTACGGAGCTACATCAGCAGAAGACACGAGCCATTAATGTGACTCAAAAGCATAACGTTATTAAAGAAGAACTGAATGTTATGTAGGGAGCACATTTTACTGTGTTTTTGTACATAATACAATACTGTTGAGTGCAAGTTTTCTTATAAAAAAAGTAAAAGGTTTTTGGCACGTAACCAATGATGAGAGACACAGAGGGTAGAGCCTTCTTGCTCACATCAGGAGCACAAGGGGGTGGGGGTCAAGCGAGTGCGTGTGTGAGAGAGAGAGAGAGTGCAAGAGAGAGCACATTTAAAGGTACAGGCACGCAAATGAAACCAGTGTGTGCATGCGTGTGAGACTTGGCTTGTTTACACTTGCCACCATCTCTCCTATTGAATGCGCCACAATGTCGTCAGAGAGCACTGCACCTGAATGAAATATTTTCAGCTTGAATGTGACAGCTGTGGCGGCAAGTGCCTGCCTTGTGTGACGCTATCCTATGGCATGGCGTTGTGCTGCTGCAAGGCCATGCTCATGCACAATGAATGTGTTGGTTGACACGTTAACGGCGGTCTACTCTGTGCTAAGTTGAGTGTGAAAACACCTTTATGATGGATACGGAGTACAAGTATCCAGATTTGTGGAAAATCTAAAAAAGAGAAGAAATGGGAAATGCTTGCTGTTAGTTAACTGTTAGCTTTTTTAACTGAACTTTCTAATCTTCTGGTGAAGCCATTGTTTAATTTTATTCTTGGGGTTATTGTTATGCTCAATGTTAAAATTCTTCTTCAGCTTTCTAGTAGGTTTTGGGAAATAAATTGACTGGCAGTTGTAGGTGATTATAAGTCCATTCATCTTGGGTTCACCTAGAAAAGACCAATTTCCTTTTGTAAAAGAAAACAAAAACCCAGCAACCCTAACATGATGCTGCCTCCACTTGGGATGAGCAACTGACTAAACTCAACCAGCTTGCACAATATAATCAGTATTAGGGCTGCACAAAATTAGAAAAAAATGACAATTCCTTCCCCAAAACACTGTAATATATACATTGCAATTTGAAAAGAAATACAGGATAAAATATGCAATAAATAAATTGTGATGTGAAAACCAGCACACCTTTCTCTTTTAACTTCCTTGTATTGTTGCAATTTGAAAAGAAATACAGGATAAAATATGCAATAAATAAATTGTGATGTGAAAACCAGCACACCTTTCTCTTTTAACTTCCTTGTATTGTTTAGACAGTTTATAACTTCTGTAGATAAGAAACAGTCGTCACGATTTGTTTGAGCAACAATTCGATTTGTATCACGATTCGTGGTTGCCGATTTGCGTAAATCCAATGACTTATTTTCTAGTATCGATACAATCGATCGATTACCTTTTAAAACCTTTTAAATTGATACATTTTTGTTCAGAACTCTAACTTGTGGAGCACAGATCGATCCAGTTGGATAATAGGAATATAAATCGATACAGTAGTCGGTCGCTTTATATTGAAGAAATCAATAACACTCAAGTATAAACAGGAGTGAGAAGTACAAGGAGGGTTTATCTGCTACTTAGCCCTACTTGCAAGAAAAAGCCCACTAAAGCTACCGCACATTTTAATTTCATCAAGTTATTAAAGCGTAGATGAACCAAGAGGGAGTCAAAGAGGCGTATTCCTGTGTGTGTTCTTATCACAGCAGCACAGAATGCCATGACATCCCCGGTGTCTTCAAAATTTCCTGCCTCTCCGAGCAGAGAGGAAGGAAGGAGAATGGTTCTTCAGATGCATGGATGTAAAACGAAGTGACTGAAGCTGACTGTTGAGGGGTCAAGCTCAACAAATGAGGGAGTGGATAACAGTGAATAAGAGAGGAGTTGTGTTCGCTGTCGCTGTCGTAATCCTTCAGCGCTGGCAGCTAGATGCATTCCACACATCTACCATCCACACACAGATGTAATTGTAAATATTATTCCGTTTCGGACTAATATGCTGGAGTATCGGCCTGAGGTTCCGCCTGCGCGCTCAGGATAAATCAAAGGAGTTGACGAGACCAGAAAAAACATTTCCGCCTCTTCTGCTGTTAATAAGTCACGGTGCTTTTACTCCATTACAATGATCTAAATGTCGGTCGCTACTTTTATTTATCAATTATTTCTTATTTATCAACTATTTTGTGAGCGAGACTACGACTTAGACTTCCGCATTGGTGCTGTGTGCTCCAATCCAGTTTAAGCGCTAGTGACGTTTAAGCGTAGTTCACCAATCAAACAGCACAAGAACGTCACATGACCACCTCACACAAAGGTCTTCTATTGGGCTTCCCGGGCATAGGTATTAAAACTAGATAATACACCCCGGCTGATCATCGTGCCTACGTGGCGGCCATGTTGGGAAGGTCGTCGTTACCAGGACGGCAACGGCGCGCAACTCATCGTGTTTACATTTAGACGAACAAAAACAACAGCTTTCATTTATTGTAGTATTTGTCTGGCACTATCTTCCCAAACGTGGATATTTCAGCTCACTTATAACTTGAAAAAACACCATGCAGTAAATTGCAGATGTTTTGTTGTAGTTTTGACTGTGCATGCACACGCCCACACACAGAGACATCAGAATTTGCATTTTATTTTGTAATTATTATTTTTTTTTTAAATTGATGTTCATGCTGTGATTAAAAAATCTGAAGATACTCAGTAATTGAGTAATTATTTCATTGGGTGCTTTTTACTCTTAAATAATTTTTTGGAGGCTGACTGTTTACTTTTACTTGGGTCACATTATTGTCAAGTAACAGTATTCTTACTCGAGTACAACATTTGGCTACACTACTCATCTCTGGAGCGGACATCCTCTATTGCTACTCTTAAGTTTAAGCAACATTTTTGCTCATCAGATTTGTTGCGCTGGTCTTTTGTATTTTCGCGTTGAGGTGCTGCGGGTCGTGGCCCAGGTTGTGGTCCCAGTGGAACAGCGAAGCACACGTAACATCTGCAATAAGAGTTGATCCGCTAGTACATCTTGTATTAATTAGGAAACGTGCCGATATTTATCTAATTAGTTCACGGATGTCAATGTTAAATGTATTCAACGATGGAGCAATGTTAGGGATTATGTCGCAACACAGAATGAACTAACTTCAAATTTAGCAATGGCCAATGAAAACAGAAAAATATTGTACTTAATATTTTCCTGGAGGATGCATTTGGGATTAGCCTTTGAAATTGGTAATAGTGAAAAATGAAGTGAAACAGACAATGATTGTAGTAAATTATTTTCCAGAATGAGAGCGCTTAAAGAGGAGGATGCTATTCATGTGGCACAGCTTGAAGCTGGCATCAGGTGCAGGTGGAGATGGGCCTGGCTCAAGTTGGAAGCCAAAACAAAAAAGCAAAGAAATGAGGCAAATTCAATTCTAATCCTAAATTTCTACATCAACATGTACTTGAGCGGTGTAAATAAATGTTTTTCTGCGTGAAGAAAATGTGTTTATTTTGCCTTATTGTACTCTTCAGAGTCTTCCAAATTGCTTTATTTATGTTCATATCAAAAACATTCTCTGTGGGAGCCCGGGGAATCCCCCCAGACCCCTCCACCCTACGATGTTTTGAATGCTTGTGTTTGCGTACGCGCTGGCATGTATTTTAGTCAGGTCATGGCTCTGTCTGTATACTTTCTAGAAATGAGGTCCGTGTCGGCTTTATGGCACTGTTGGCACTTTTAGAGCAACACAGGTGCTTGTTGAGATTGAAGGCTATAGAGATGGATTGGGATTACTTGGAAATAAATGACTCTTTGAATAAGAGGAGGCTGGACTTGGTGAGTGAGTTTCCAGACTGGTTACTGGAGGGACACCTGGACTGCCGGCTCACATGGGTGTGTCGTAACCAAGAATCAGCCTTATCAGGACAGATTAGAGAAAACAAAAATATTTCTAACAATTAATTTTTTCCTCCCTTGCCAAAGAACACACAACAGTTCATGTAAAGCCTCATCTGGCTTGTGCCACATAACTCTATGTGACCACCTGCATGTGGACAGACTATTGATGTTGTTGATATGAAAACGTATCCACCACAGAGAAACATTTGTCTTCACGCAGCTGGCACATCAACGTGCAGTCAACACCTGAACCGGACACCTGGTGGTGGTACTGTAATAGGATTACAAGTGTCATTTTTGCCTGTGTAAGATTATCTGTCATAGATATTCATGCAAGCACTCATGTTGTTCAGAGATGGTGTCAACCCTCAAGTATGACGCTGACCATTTGAACCCTTTCATTCAGCACAAAGGTATCACTTGCAGGACTCGAGACTGCGACCCTTCTTTCAGTGTCAGCGAGTAAAAATTTCATGTGGTCGCACTTTTGTGAGTGCATGTTTTAATGGTCCCTTAACACAGCCTCGCCACATGACATGGTGGTAAAAAGTTTTTCACTGCTTTATTTAATCTCCTCCATCTGCATGCTCTCCTACCTGAAGAAAGAGCGCTGTCTCGTTATTTTTTATTTTTTTTTGTAAAACAATTGCATGAAATCATCAGCTGAAAAGGAGCTTTTTGAAGTAAGCTGCTTTTGGGTTAGCATTGCTACTGTATGAAATAAGAATTTAGGGTTATTTTTTTAATTAAAGGTCCTATTTTCTGGCTATTTAGACCTCCATAGAGTGACTCTCTGACATAGACTTAGTATAAAAGTGACAATTCCCTTTGGAAAAAAAACATTGGTTTTATAATACTACAGAAAAGGCCCCTCTGACAGGTACTTCTGTTTGACCCAGTTTTGTATCCGCTTTGTCCATATTTATATATATCTCCCCTTTCCTCTGATTGGTTGCCTCCGTTTAGAAGACCCACTTGTGAGAGCACACGTGTGTTATGTTGACAGCGCTGGCTCAGGGCGGAGAGGTAGGCGAAGATCTTCTCTGCAGAAAAACTTCTGTAACTAGGGAATTCGTAGACGATTTTAATTCATATTTCACGTTTACTCAGGCACCATAGAGCCAATATAGCATCCCAAATACTAGAAAAAGTTGGTTTGATAAAACATGGCACCTTTAAGACCAATTATTTTGGGAAACTAATCAGTTTTAGCTGCAACGAGAGCTTGTTTGTATTTCAGTAAACTATTCCCCCCCCCCATGCCTGACAGAAGACTAAGTTTAGTGGAACGCCATTCTTGTTTTGCTCTACCAGCAAATTTTAAATTTTATAGCATTTGGTTCCATCCATTTTAAAATAAATAAATGCAAATAAATAAATACAATAATAAAAAAACAATCACAGGTGCTGTGTGAAGTTACTTTTTGTGCCAAAATGCTTCCGGTGCATACCCTTCAAAATAAAAGGCTACAAGCTTAAAACAAGAAGTCAAGTTGAAACATGCACATATAAACAATTTGACGTGATGAAACAGAATACAGGGGCAGCTATATACTGTCAGTGAAGTCAACTCTCGATCAACTGGGTGAGTGAAACAATAAAATAAAATGGTTAAAGCATTTCTTAGGTTTGATATTGATACTGGTTATAAAGAACCTCAAGTCAAATGTTCACGATAGTTTGTGCTGCAGTCTGCTAAGAGAATGGATGTTCAAAATTTGGACACCCTTTATTTAAACCATGCAAACTTCTTTTACCCAGCCCTCTAAAAGAATCAGAATTGAGAAACGTTTGGAACCGGAATCGAAATGAGGAACTGGAATCGGGACCGGAATCGCTCAAATTCAAATGATGCCCAAACCTAGTCAGGAAATAGGAGAATTTTGTAAATGTCTAACTTTTTGGTTAAACCTAGCTGCGAGAACTAATGTGAATGAATTGGAGGAAACATTGACCAACAATATTTCAAATGTACGTTGTAGTAATATGCTTCAATTAGGCGCCAATCGGCATCTGGTCTCATCTTCCCCGACACGGCACTCCCTGCAGCTGGGAAGCCCGATGAGTCTGTCTGTTTAGGGCGCAGCGGCAACGGCGGCTCTCCCAAGTCCGCACTTTGTGAAGAATTGAAGCATTTTGCAAAGCGGGGGAATAAAACTAAACCACTAATACCACACACAGCAGAATGAGCGCGTGCGACTAAACATTTATCAGGATGCGATTTTGATTCGCCAGCGCGGCTAACGTGGCCAATGTTTGATTTGCCACATCATGTTTCAATTGGCCATTGGTGAGGAAGCGAACGGGCAGCGCGAACACTGGGAGTCTGCACAGCCTGCCACTGCTGCCAGCAGCACTCAGAGTGGTCTGCATGTGTGACTACACTTCCATTGTGTTCCGGTGATTAGAAAGGGTGGGACAAACTCCCCAGTTGGGTTTTATTTATTAGTTTGATTAAATAATTAAAAATGGCCAACGAGTGCGTGAGTTCTGATCCGTAACATGCCTCTCAGGTAGACTGAAAGAGAGGAGCAACTACGTCTCCTCAAAATAAAAGCTCAAAGCCATTAAAATATCGGAAGTGTCCATGAGGCCTTATTTACTGCTACACTAGTTTGCTGTGTTATTTCTATATTTTTCAATATTTGTTACACTGTCGTGTAAAAATGATTTCAATATTTTTCTGTTTCGTTTTCATTTTTTAAAATTTACTTCCAATGTGAACGTTGAACTACGCTCTAGTTTTTTTTAGTTTTCAATACAGACACTTTAAAACTATCAGTTTAAAAATAATATTTCAAAAAATCGGAATAATAATCGCAATCGGACGATATAAAAAAAATATCACATGATCTTTGTTTTTGCCATACTGTCCAGCCCTAGGTTAGTACACAGTCATAGCCATAAAAGCAATTTTACAAATAATTGGTATAATAATTTATTTCCGTTTCCTTTCCTTTCCCTTTTTCAGTTTCTATTGAGAATTTTAATTTCGGTGCATCGCTACTACGGTATATAGACGAAAAATTGGGAAAAATAAATATTCACACATACACACAAAAAATGGAAGTAGATGAAAAGTAAGAACCCCACCCCCTTTGCGGCTATAGCGGCTTCCAAGTTTGAGTGTGTCTGTGGGATTGTATGACCAATCAATCAGATGAACATTTGTGAGGTAACTCATGTTGGAACCGAAAGAGGGACTGGCATTTCAAGTCCAAAAGTGTTTTATGAAAAGCAGACTGATTACCTTTGTGTTTAATCCCAATAAGACATTTGCAAACATCTGCTTTTACTTTGGAAAACGATGCTCAACATGTTTGCGTTTTTTCTGAGGGGTGTTACGAACTAAACCAGTAACTAAATCAATTTATGGAACAAATATAATAGTCAGTTTACTGCAGTACAAAAATAGTTTTTTTGCAGCCATAGAATGAATACCCTGTTATTGACTTTTAGTTGATTGTGAAGTAGTCTCAGAAGTCTATACAGAACTAGTAGCCCTTCGCATTGTTATATTGCTTCATTGTTATTTATTTTATTTTTTTGTAATCATTAACCAATACCAAAAAAACTGGAAATAAATGATTTTAAAATAAACACAATCAAATGAAAAATATATTTTTCTCTGATTAATTGATGGAATATCCAATAGCATAATAGATTCTAAAAATATTCGATAGCTGCAGCCCTATTCTGAACATATAACTTGTCTCAATTACTGCATCTTTTTCCACTTGGTGCATTCCCCCCCCCCCCCCCCCCCCCTTTTAAGGTCAGATTCCTCTCATCCACTTAAGGGTTTGTTTCGGAAATGGGTTGTTTGTTTCCTTGGTGTCATGGTGAGGTGCAAGGCCTTTTGCCATCTGGTATACAGTACAAGACTGCTCTGATTCAATCAACATCCCATTTACTGCTATTTACTCCTCTTGAGGAAACCATCATGGGTTGTGATGGCCCATTATCCAACCATTTTCATTTCCTTTATGTGCATGTGCTTCTGTGTTGCTGTTTCTATGTGCTTTGTGAATTATTATTATTTTTTTTCATAACAAAAGTATGTTAACCTTTAACTCAGGTGTTTGTGCAGTCACAGAACACTTATCAAAATACTGTACTTTGGAAGTTGTCATTTCACACTGTGAATGTGCTGAGATTGTCCCTTTTCCTATAGAAATAAGACGTCTGACAAACTGTGCTAATATTACAATTTTCATTGCATTAAAATAGTATTTGTCACCATGACATGGTGGAGAGATTCTGATGGGAATTTATGGAGTCGGATGCAAGATAACACTTCTTTGCATTAGTGATTGACAGAGTAATTAATTTGCAACATAAGCATCGTAAAGTAGTTTAAAAAGAAGCACTTATTAACGGACTTATCTTCTGATCGTTGAACAGAGTGGGGAGAACATCCAAAGGACTTGGAAATGAGTCTGTTCAAACCATGCAGGCTCTTTGCCGTGAAACACATTTTCTAATGCTTTGATGTTTGGAGCTATGCGTGCTGGATGATGGAACAAAGTGTTCATACTAGTACGTACAGTATGTGGGACATTTTTCTGAACACTGACATACTGATTAATAATAGGTCAAGTGATTAAAAATAATAACACAATTTAATCACGTCAGAATACAGGATTTCATATAACCTCCTTCTTATTCTTGTTCTTATTCTTTTTATTCTCCTAGTGAGGAGAAGCGGCTCAGAAAATGGATGGATTTTACCATACTGGAAATAAAGTAGAAACAGTCACATGACAAGCTTAACAGTGAGCTAAAACTTCACCAAAAGGTCAAGCTAGCAACTTTACATCACAATGAATTAGGATAAAATTCACATAAACGTCTCACAGTATCACAAACACAAATTTTGTGCCTCATCGGTGGGTAGGTAAAGGAATCAAAGTTTTACACAGCATTCGGTTCAATTCATTACTCTTTTTCATGCGTTCTCGTTTCACTTTCGTTTTCACCGGTGTTGCTTGAAGTTACCTTTCGTGCCAAAATGCTGAGTTCTGGTGCGTACCCTTCAAAATAAATGTCCTGTACTATTTTCACATACTTCTATGGCACTCCAGACTTCCTCATGCAGTGCCACAGTTCTTCTCTGGGTACCCTGTCATAGGCTTTCTTTAGATCTACAAAGACACAATGCAGCTCCTTCTGACCTTGTCTGTACTTCTCCATCAAGGCAAATAATGTGTCTGCAGTACTCTTCCTAAGCATGAAACCATACTGCTGCTCACAAAAACTCACACACTGTATATTTGATCGAGTTAATTGAGCTTGTTTGTGTTTGCTATTAAAATGTGCAGAAAGAGTTGCTTTTAGCTCCACACATATAACATGGGCTATAGATAGCTATATGCTTCATGCTTCATTATAATCTCTCCTTTCTGCGGCAACCACTGTGATCCATCCTTGTTATTACCCCATAGCGAGGTGAATTATAATGCTTTGGTGATTTTAGTGTAAAACCCTCCCTCTCATAACTGTCAAATAATGAGGCAGATGATTAAGTCTTACCTTCCCTCAAGCTTTAACACACCAATCAGGTCTTTGCAGTGTGTTTTCTAAGCCCGCTTGCTTGGACAAGTTCATGTAAATAATAGGTTGTTTACTTTAACTCAGCATTCGCTTCCATTGCTTGATGTCTTACCTTGTTTCTGTCACTGGTTTTGAAAAATACCACCTAAATTAAATGCAACAATTTTTTCCAGAGGTGTGAGTGTGTGCAGTTATGAAATATTAATTGCCTTAAAATTATTTTTATTGCAATACAATTAATTCACATAAATCATTACCCCAAATAGCTTACAAGACATCCATTGGAGGGCAGTTTAATAGTGATGCTGCACAGGAATCCAATGGAAAATTAACCAATAGGTCTGAGCTTCCCATTAGGTTCATACAATTTTTTTTCAGTTAACATTGGGCAGCTGTGTTTTGCAAGCCTGCCAAAATATGCAAGGTCGTACTTTCAATTCCCCTCTCTTTATTCCCCATGAGAAATTTCTTACGATGGAACTCCAAATACCCCTGCTGTCATCCTGTAATAGCTTCACAGGTGGATGCTGTCACTGTTAGCGTCTGGCAGCAGAAAGCACACACTGAATGCGTGCATGCATGTGTGTGTGATGGACAGTGGATGTAACGACTGAATTACAATCATTCACTTGATTTGTTAAAAATAGAGAGGTCACATTCTCCACCCTGCTTCTGAATTAGGACTGCACTCTATATTGTTTGAGCATCGTAATCGGGACGTACGCATTGACAATGGTAACATTGCAACGGTCGTGGTGATCTAGGGGGCAAAAGAACTCTGATACCCAACATATACTGCGCTCATCATTTCAGCAATCACGATCGTACTGTGAATAATATAAGATAGTATAAAAAATTCTACAAATATGAGGCAAAACGTTCTTGCTTCAAGTTGTTTGTCACTTCTAGCTGTAGTTTACTGTAAAACTGTCATGCAAAACAAATAATTAAACTATGAATGTCCACAAACCTAAGTACTAGCATACAGTGATAACAAAAGCTAGAAATGCTAATAAGATCAGCACCAATGTTACAGTAAATTATAACCCTTCAAACAACACAGCACAGCCCAAAGGTGTGGTGCTTCGGAGGACGTTTTGGACTATCCATTCTTCAAGGAGAGCTTGACGTAATGTTCACATACTTTTAATATGGCTCGCAAGCAGGCAACATAACTCGCTAGCTAGTGCTAACCTTTTTACGTAAACATGCTGGCGTTCTGTCAATTTATGTTCTAAAGGTTCAGTAAACATTGGTTGGTGCATGTGAAGAAATGTTGACAACGGCGAGGAAAGAGGGAAGAGAAATGGAGTCGGGGTTATTTTAAAAGAAGAGTTGGCTCAGAATGTCTTGGAGGTGAAAAGGGTATCAGATCGAGTGATGAGGCTGAAACTTGAAATTGAGGGTCTTGTGTGTTATGTGATTAGTGCCTATGCCCCACAGGTAGGATGTGTCCTAGAGGTGAAAGAGAAATTCTGGAAGGAGAGAGAGTCGTAATTGGTGCAGATTGTAATGGACATGTTTGTGAAGGAAATAGTGGTGATGAAGAAGTGATGGGTAAGTATGGCATCCAGGAAAGGAACTTGTAGGGACAGATGGTGGTAGACTTTGCAACAAGGATGCAAATGACTGTAGTGAACACTTTTTTCCAGAAGAGGCAGGAACATAGGCTGACCTACAAAAGCGGAGGAAGAAGCACGCAGGTGGATTACATTTTGTGCAGACGATGTAATCTGAAGCAGGTTACTGACTGTAAGGTAGTGTTAGGGGAGAGTGTGGCTAGACAGCATAAGATGGTGGTGTGTAAGATGACTCTGGTGGTGGGGAGGAAAATTTGGAAGACAAAGGCAGAGCAGAGAACCATGTGGTGGAAGCTGAGACAGGGCGAGTGTTGTGCAGCTTTTTGGGAAGAGGTGAGACAGGCTCTCGGTGGAAGGGAGGAGCTTCCAGAAGACTGGACCACTGCAGCCAAGGTGATCAGAGAGGGAGGCAGAAGAGTACTTGGTGTATCTTCTGGTAGGAAAGGAGAGAAGGAGACTTGGTGGTGGAACCATACAGTACAGGAAATCATACAAGGAAAAAGGTTAGCTAAGAAGAAGTGGGACACTGAGAGGACCGAGGAGAGGTGAAAGGAATACATTGAGATGTGAGACAGGGCAAAGGTAGAGGTGGCAAAGGCCAAACAAGAGGCATATGATGACATGTATGGCAGGTTTGACACGAAAGAAGGAGAAAAGGATCTATACAGGCTGGCCAGACAGAGGGATAGAGATGGGAAGGATGTGCAGCAGGTTAGGGTGATTAAGGATAGAGATGGAAATATGTTGACTGGTGCAAGTAGTGTGCTAGATAAATGGAAAGAATACTTCGAGGAGTTGATGAATGAGGAAAATGAGAGAGAAGGGAGAGTAGCCTTAGTAACCAAGCCCTACACTTGCCTCTTAAGTGTGGTGGACCAGGAAGGGGCAATGATTAGTAAGGGGGAAGTTAGAAAGCCATTAAAGAGGATGAAAAATGGAAAAGCAGTTGGTCCTGATGGCATTCCTGTGGAGGTATGGAAGCATCTAGGAGAGGTGACTGTGGAGTTTTTGACCAGCTTGTTCAATAGAATTCTAGCGCGTGAGAAGATGCCTGAGGAATGGATGAAAAGTGTGCTGGTGCCCATTTTTAAGAACAAGGGTAATGTGCAGAGCTGTGGGAACTATAGAGGAATAAAGTTGATGAGCCACACAATGAAGTTGTGGGAAAGAGTAGGAGAGGCTAGACTGGGGACAGAAGTGAGTATTTGCGAGCAACAGTATGGTTTCATGCCTAGAAAGAGTACCACAGATGCATTATTTGCCTTGAGGATGTTGATGGAAAAGTACAGAGAAGGTCAGAAGGGGCTACATTGTGTCTTTGTAGCGCTAGAGAAAGCCTACGACAGAGTACCCAGAGAGGAACTGTGGTACTGCATGCGGAAGTCTGGAGGGCAGAGAAGTATGTTAGAATAATACAGGACATGTATGAGGGCAGCAGAACAGCGGTGAGGTGTGCTGTAGGTGTGACAGACGAATTTAAGGTGGAGGTGGGACTGCATCAGGGACCAGCCCTGAGCCCCTTCCTGTTCGCAGTGGTGATGGATAGGCTGACAAATGAGGTTGGACTGGAATCCCCGTGGACCATGATGTTTGCAGATGACATTGTGATCTGCAGTGAAAGCAGGGAGCAGATGGAGGAACAGTTAGAAAGATGGAGGCATGCACTGGAAAGCAGAGGAATGAAGATTAGCCGAAGTAAAACAGAATATATGTGCATGAATGAGAGGAGGGATGGGGGAAGAGTGAGGCTACAGGGAGAAGAGATAGCGAGGGTGGAGGACTTTAAATACTTGGGGTCAACCATCCAGAGCAATGGTGAGTGTGGCCAGGAAGTGACGAAACGGGTCCAACCAGGTTGGAACGGGTGGAGGAAGGAGTCAGGTGTCTTATGTGACAGAAGAGTCTCTGCTAGGATGAAAGGCAAAGTTTATAAAACAGTGGTGAGGCCAGCCATGATGCACAGATTAGAGACAGTGGCACTGAAGAGACAACAGGAAGCAGAGCTGGAGGTGGCGGAAATTAAGACGTTGATGTTCGCTCTCGGAATGACCAGGTTGGATAAAATTAGAAATGAGCTCATCAGAGGGACAGCCGAGGTTCGATGTTTTGGAGACAAAGTTAGAGAGAGCAGATTTCGATGGTTTGGTCACGTCCAGAGGAGAAATCGTGAGTATATTGGTAGAAGGATGATGAGGATGGAGCTGCCAGGTAAGAGAGCTTGAGGAAGACCAAAGAGAAGGTTGATGGATGTCATGAGGGAAGACATGAGGGCAGTTGGTGTTCGAGAGGAGGATGCAGGAGACATGGAAAAGGATGACGCGCTGTGGCGACCCCTAAAGAGACAAGCCGAAAGGAAAAGAAGAAGACTCTCGTGGTTCCATGCGTGTTCGTTTTTGTGGAAGAACTACAATTTTAACAACGTGTTAAAAGTCAACCAATTTATTCTTGACAAAGGAGTCTATACATTTTACAGAGCGCTGGGTCAGCAGCTACGCTTATCCTAGCCTCAGCAGAGACAGCGCAGACTGAACAAAGCTATCTGTTCTTGCCCCTGACTTTACAATGTTTGAAAGAGGAAGTATGGAATCGCTGTCGTTTGATTGGTCCATGGTCTCCTCTGATGTCATCATTGCTCTGCAGAATGATGACCATTTGCCGCTGGCTCCAGACGCCTTCTCCACAGTCTCTTGCATCTCATGTTTACAGTGACTTCCCGCAGCCATTGTCTTCTCCGACATCTGTTCTTTGTGGCCTCCACATGCACCCTGCTGGGAGCCTTCTTGCAACACACTCCCACACCATTATCTCATTTCCATTCTATGCTATACTTCAATAAACACCCTTGTTTACCCCAAGACTTGTCACACCCTGAAACTCTATATCACCTTCAAGTAGCTGCCTGTTAATTGCAGGAAAGCGTTAAATTGTGAAGTTCAAAGGAACAGACGGACGAGCACAACGTGGTTACGTCACCAAAGCGAGCGAAGAAGGCGTAAGCGGAGTGTCACATACTATATTTGACTCAAGGAGCGCAAAATAAACGCGGTAGTTTGCAAGCCGCCGTTAAACACAACAAAAAAAGGAGAAGATGGTGACGATGTCGGAGAAGACATGCGAAAAAAGAAGACAAAATTCCAAGTGTGGGAGCATTTCAGACCGTTTTGCAAATCAGTGAGTTAAATGTTAATGCAATTTACTAACATAACGTTAAGCCTGCGGAGAGCAAAGGTTTCTATTAATTATGACTACCGGCGAATTTGTGGCCGTTTATTACTGTGGTGACGAGTATGACTATAACATGACTTCATTCTGCGTGCTTGTTATATTAGTCAAGGGACAGTTTTGTGACAAATGGCCAGTGCACTAGGATCGTATCTGCAAGTGGCTACATTTTGAGTCAAGTACTGTAGGTAGGGGTGGGCATCGAGAACCGATTGGAACCGGGACTAATGTTCCGGTTCTCCCGGAACCGTTTCGATGCCTACTCCTCCAGCCCCGAAGAAGTGGCGAAAAACAACTTTTAGCTGAAACATTAATTCATGAATATTAAGTCAATTGGGTTAGTTCCACACACATTGCTTTTCAGTTCATAGGTTTGATATTGATACTAGTTATAAAGAACCCCGAGTCAAATGTTCATTTTAGTCTATACTGCGGCCGGCTAAGAAAATGGATGTTAATAATTTGGACACCCTTTATTTAAACCATGCAAACTTTTTTGACCCAGCCCCCTAAAAGAATCGGAACCGAGAATCGTTTGGAACCGGAATCAAAATAAGGAACCGGAATCGCTCAAATTCAAACGATGCCCAACGCTAACTCTAGGTGAATAAAAATTATTGCGAGTGGCAAAGTTTGTCAAAACATTTATTAAGGTAATATTTGTGTTTCCTATCGAGGTGTTTTCACTTAATTAGTTTGGTCTAAGCTCATAAAAGCACAGCCACAAACCTTCTGTATTATTATGTCACATCCTGAAATGCTAGCTGCTCAAGTGAGGTTGCCCAACATCCTGCTGCAAAACCCAAGTGCGCTTCAGCTTGAGGTCACAAACTGATGGCTGAAAATTCTCCTTCAGAATTTGTTGTTAAAGAGCAGAATTCACGGTTCCATCAATCACAGCAAGTTGTCCAGGTCCTGAAGGAGTAAGCAACCCAAGACCATCACAATACCACCACCATCATTGTTGGTATGATGTTCTTTTTCTGAAATGCTGTGCTAAACATACACCAGATGTAACGAGAAACACACCTTACAAAAAGGTCAACTTTCATATATAATATTCTCCCAAAAGTCTTTGGAATCATTCTGGGTTTTTTTTTGTTTGTTTTCTTCATAAGTAAGACGAGCCATTATGCTGTTTTCGGACAGCAGTGGTTTTCTTCTTGGAAAAAATGCTAGTTTTCTCTTAAAATAATTGTTGCTGTTTTCAAAAGCTTACAGTATAAAAAACTCAGGAAAATAAGTGTGAAAGGATAGAAGTCTTCCAATGCCAAACTGAATTTGAACAATTGAAGCATGCATCTCATGAAGACTATCTCCCCTCTCCTCATCACGCTCTACTATGTTTTCACTCTGACTTTATAGCCCTACATAGGAAAACCAGGCAGATATGCATCCTCTTTAAATGACCCTTGAGAGATCTCAACAAGTAGCTTCTTCAAATCCATTCAACTGTCTCAAGTGTTCTGCAAAATTCCTCAAATCACGTCTAATTACAGTATAATCCCTCTCCATTTTGTTGTTCAAAGACTCGCTGTAGTTATTGGACTTTCTTGCTTGTGTGCACATGCTTTTACCGTGATTATGTTATGTATTTGCATTACTTGGCCATCAGGTCTTTTTTCTACAGTAAAATATTCGTAATGAATTCCTCATAGAGTATTGTTTTTTTTGTTTGGAGACATCAAGAGAAGGGTTGGGTGATTATATGATCGCGAGTTGAGGTCGCAATAAACTATCTCGATGATCAGCTATGTGCATATTTCCTTGCTCTAACACGGTGAGCATGTGCGTGACAAAAGCCAATCAGAGTCATCCTTTTCCTGCTCCACTTCTGTAAGCAAGTTGTGGGAGTAAACAGAAATCGCACCTCCTCGGCTGTCCTGTCCCGTAGCGAAATCGAGACTCTATGTATGACTCAGCCATCCTCGCACGGTGCACGCAGCTGCTCCAGACCGGCAACAAAGGCAGCCACTCGGCTGCGCAAGTTTCCAACGTCGGTTCTGTGGCAGTATCTCCTAAGTTAGCTGGAACAATGCTGTCAACTAGCTGATGTGCAGGGAATGTCGGCGCCCACAAAAACGGGAAACACTGTGTTTTTGGGTTTACCACCCAGGTGATTATATGGACAGCATAAAAATGCAAGCACAGTGAGCACAGCCTGTCACTCAGTTGCCAGCAAACATAGCAATAGCAGTTAGCCACTGCTAGTGGCAAGGCCACCAGACCTAAGCAACAATCAATCGCGCCATCATTAGTCAGGTGGTTTGTAAAATGGCAAAAATACTTAATCTGTTTTATTATTAATGATGATGGACATTTGAAAGTAACAATATGAATATGTAGCATCATAACTGGAGAATGATAATGTTTACAATCCAAGGTATCTTCATTATCACTGGGGGCAGTTTGTTTATTTTGTACCTTGTACCTACAAAAATACGAGTGCACTGTTGGGGTTACTGTTTTAAATATTGACTATGAGGATTGTTAAGGCGTTAATAAAATGTTCAAATCAAATAAAAATGTATTTATATGGCACTTTTAAAAGTATTTTTTTTTCTTTAATGCAGCACAAAGTCCAGCACAAAGTGCTTTACAGAAATTAAAACTGACAAAAAATGAGTTTAAAGTATACAATACGTGACAAAATGTTGAACTACTCTAGCTTCTTTAGTTTGCAGTACAGTAGTTTTCAGATGCTTTAAAACTGGCTATTAGAAAAGTTTGAAAACATATATATATATATATATATATATATATATATATATATATACATATATATTACAAAAAACAAAAACACATGATAAAAATTGGACGATGTGGGGGAAAAAAAAAAATCATAATTTTTTTGCCAGATTGCCCAATCCTAATCTAGAGTCATTCATCATCAATCGTCTTGCACATATTTTTCCTGTCGTTTTTTTGCTGTGTGACTAAAAGTGGTTGTTCAGTGGCAGCAGAAAGCTGATCATCTCCCACACATTTCTTTTTAAATAGACATTCCTTTGTGTGTGTGTGTGTGTGTGTGTGTGTGCGTGCGTGCGTGCGTGCGTGTGTTTCACTTTCCCACCTCCCTCTCACTCGGACACAACCGTTTCATGTGCTTTGTGCCAAATGACTCAGTTCACTGAGATGTTTCTTTTTATTAATCATGCTGTCATAGTGAATATATGAGAGTAGACTGTTTTCTGGATAGAAAGAACATGAAATAACATTGAACGCGCATGCCTCCACCAACCACTCCAATTCCTACGTATGCCAGAAATCTATCCATTTCTCACAGAAATATAGGGAAATGTTCTACTGTACAGGGATCCGGCCCGACTATCCCTCTCTGCCTATGCCCCACACTCATTCAGGCTTGAGTGGGTTTGCGTGTGCCACCTCTTAATATTACTGCAACATTCCTGACGAATAATTTTTTTTTTCATTTACCGTGCCGTGAAAAACTAATGAAAAACCCTTCTCAAATTCTTATATTTTTGCAGTTTCCCCACTTTAAGATTGTCAAACAAATGGGTCATAGCATCGTATATTTACATTTTAAACTATTATTAAAGGCAGTTGTAAAATCTTTGGGGGTGGTGATTACAATTGTTTTTCTCCTATTTCTGGCTAGGCTCTATGGCAACCATTCTTAACATTTAATAGCTAGACTGGGTATGTGTTGCAGATATCTGTAATTAAACTTCGCCTTGTCAAAAAGAACATAACGTTTGAGGATCTTTTAGTCGACCTCACTTTGTCAGGCAGGTCCTATTCAAGTGATTTCTTGATTGAGAACAGGTGTGGCAGTATCAGGCCTCAGGTATGATAAACCACAGTTGTTACACAGGGCCATGTGGGTTTGGATTTTTTCCCCTCCCTTAATAATAAAGACCTAATTTAATAACTGCATTTTGTTTACACTTGATGATGGAAAACATTTAATTGTGACAGACATGCAAGAAAATAAGAAATCAAAACTTTGACACACCACTGTATATTCTGTTGCTGCAACGGTTGCAGATATCTGTGATTGACTAGCGGATAATTGCGGCTGAATAGTAGTATCTGTAATGTTGAACATTGTGTTCAACATTACAGATACTACTATTTGAAATGAAATTAACACTTTTATACGAAGTCCATGTTAGAGAGTCATTCTATGGAGGTCTAAATAGCCAAAATATGGGACCTTTAATTCACTTTTGACAAGGCAAAACTGAATGACAGATCTCTGTTGTTTAGACTAATCACAATTTCTTTACAGATCTCTTGAATGAGAATTCCCACTGTTTAAAATGTAACTACGACTAGTTAGAAAAAAATTGTTGATATAATCAGTGTTAATTCTTGATAGTCAAACTTACCTTTTCATTCACTGCCAGTCCTCCGTTTGAACATGGATATTTGAATTCAACAGCCGTCAATGGCAGTGATTAAATGTTAAGAAGGCTTGCCCATAGGCCTCTGTCCATATTCCCTGTGAAAAGCCTTAAAGCAGAGCAAAAAGACCAATGCTTTCAATTCACTCACAGACGCTTGATGACTGAGCTGTTTTGCTGTCATGAAGTTAATGTTTTAATGTCTTTTTGTGAGCTTCAGTACGGTGTTGTAATGTGTGTCCTTAGCATATTTCTACATCAGCATTTCTGGCCTAGAGTTCTTTTTACATTAGTCAGGCTTTTAATAGAAAACACTGTACTGCTTTGTTCTGCTTTTCTAACAGATTTCTTTATAATGTGTTGTATAATTTTAAGATAGCAAAAATGTTTTTGCTAGAACTAATGTGAGTACAGGGTGATAACTTGATTTTATTTTGGGATGCAGTGGCCCTGTGAAACAATATAACTTTGGGCCTCACCCATTTAATGCTGCATATAGAAAATATTAGCTAATGAAAAAAACTGTGCAAGCCCTCATATTGATCACGTCTTGATTTTAGTTTGAGTCGGCTGGATTCATTGACAGCTCACAAATGAAAACAACACCTTTTCAGGATCAGAATCATCTTTATTTCGCCAAGTATGTCAAAAAACACACGACAAATTTTTCTCCGGAAGTGAGAGCCGCTCTTGTATGACAACAGACACTCAATTGACAGAGAATACTTTAGAGACATAAAGACATCGGTAAAAACAGTCATTCAGCAATAAAAGATTGCTAGTAATCTGGTAATGCTGGTACAGTTTTTTGTTTTTTTTTGACAATTGTGCAAAAAGATGCAGTTCTCTAGCAATGAGAGCAGTTTGAATAACTAACAGAGCAATAGTCTGGTGCAATGGCCATTGTGCAAAGGGCGTCGAGACTTCAAGAAATGTATGCAGTTTAAAGTGACTAGTAGTGCGATAATCTGGGACAATGTTGATTGTGCAAATGTTGCAGATATTACTCAGTCAATGGTGCATGAGTGACCAGTATTGGTCAACAACAGATATGCAAATAGTGCAACGTGGCGAGCCGACTACAGTGAGTGCACGAGTAATGTATAATTGAACCGACAGAAATGTGACAACAAATTCAAGACAAAATAAAATTGGCAGCATGTTGCAATACAATTGTAAGTTTAAAGTTTAAGAAGTTAATGGCAAGAGGAAAGAAGCTGTTGGAATGTCTGCTAGTTTTAGTTTGCATTGTTCGGTCGCGCCAAAGGGCGTCGAGACTTCAAGAAATGTATGCAGTTTAAAGTGACTAGTAGTGCGATAATCTGGGACAATGTCGATTGTGCAAATGTTGCAGATATTACTCAGTCAATGGTGCATGAGTGACCAGTATTGGTCAACAACAGATATGCAAATAGTGCAACGTGGCGAGCCGACTACAGTGAGTGCACGAGTAATGTATAATTGAACCGACAGAAATGTGACAACAAATTCAAGACAAAATAAAATTGGCAGCATGTTGCAATACAATTGTAAGTTTAAAGTTTAAGAAGTTAATGGCAAGAGGAAAGAAGCTGTTGGAATGTCTGCTAGTTTTAGTTTGCATTGTTCGGTCGCGCCTACCTGAGGCAAGGAGCTGGAGGAGCTTGTGACCAGGATGTGGAGGGTCCAAGAGGATTTTGCATGCTCTTGTCTTAGTTCTGGCAGCATGCAAGTCCTCAATGGTGGGTAGGGGGGTACCGACAATCTTTCCAGCAGTTTTGATTGTCCGTTGCAGTCGGCATTTGTCCTTTTTTGTCGCAGCACCAAACCAGACTGTGATGGAAGAACACAGTACTGATTCGACCGCTGTGTTGAACTGCCTCAACAGCTCCTGTGGCAGGCCGTGCTTCCTCGGAAGCCGCAGGAAATACATCCTCGGCTGGGCCTTTTTGAGGATGGAGTTGATGTTGAACTCCCACTTCAGGTCCTGAGAGACTGTAATTCCCAGGAACCTGAAGGTCTCAACAGTTGACACAAGGCAGTTGGACAGCGTGAGGGGCGGCTGTGGCGAAGGATGCCTCCTGAAGTCCACAATCATCTCTACAGTCTTGAGCGTGTTCAGCTCCAGGTTGTGCAGACTCGTCACAGTCTTTGATGAGACTGATGACTGTGGTGTCATCTGCAAACTTCAGGAGTTTGACAGCCGAGTGCGTAGAGGTCCAGTCGTTTGTGTAGAGAGATGAGAGCAGCAGAGAGAGGACACAACCTTGGGGGGGGGGGGCCCAGTGCTGGTGCTGCGTGTAGATTAGGTGGTGTCTCTCAGCCTCACCTGCTCTGTCTTGCCCGTCAGGCAGCTGTAAATCCACTGGCAGATGGCAGGCGAGACGCTGAGCTGGAGAAGCTTGGAGGAGAGAAGTTCGGGGATGATGGTGTTGAATGCAGAGCTGAAGTCCACGAACAGGATCCTCGCGTAGGTCCCTGCGCCGTCGAGGTGTTCTCGGATGAAGTGCAGTCCCATGTTGACTGCATCATCCGCGGACCTGTTTGCTCGGTAGGTAAACTGCAGGGGGTTCAGCAGGGGACCTGTGACACTCTTGAGGTGGTCTGGCACGAGGCGTACCTGCGCTCGGGAGGTGTTCCATGATGAAGTTCAGTCCCATGTTTACTACGTCATCCACAGACACATTTGCTCAATAGACTAACTGCAGGGGGTCCAGCAGGGGTCCTGTGACACTCTTGAGCTGGTCCAGGATGCGGCATTTAAAGGATTTCATGACCAGAGATGTCAAGGCGACAGGGCTATAGTCATCCAGACCAGAGATTGCAGGTTTCTTGGGGACTGGGATGACTGTGGAGCATTTGAAACAGGATGGTAGTTCGCACAGTTACAGAGATCGATTGAAGATCTATGTGAAGACTGGAGCGAGCTGGTCCGCACAGACTTTGAGGCAGGATGGGGACACAAGGTCCGGGCCTGCCGCTGTTAATCTTTTGTTGTTTGAAGATGCGTCTCACATCCTGTTTGTGGATGGTCAATGCAGAAGTCAGAGGTGTGATAGTGGTCGATCGTGCAGCTGGGTGGGTGTGGGGCGTGAAAGTGACCTTTTCAAATCTGCAGTAGAAGATTATTTTCCCTGGTAGGACAATCGATGTGCTGCTTGTATTTAGGGATTGGCTGGCAACCAGTTCAGGGTGTTCCCTGCCTTTCACCCAGAGTCAGCTGGGATAGGCTCCAGCACGGCCGCGACCCGAGTGAGGATAAGCGATACGGAAGATGAATTAATTAATGTTCATCCATGGGACTGACCGGATTTTATGTCCTGAAGTCTACAGCAATAACTATAATTAACCCTTGGTACATTGGTTGCATTGGTAGTACTACTAATTCCTTTTGACTGTGGCTTATTGTGTTTGTGTCTACTCTGACTGTGTGAGTGAAGGCCTGAAGAAATGTGCATTGGTAATTTATCTTATCGCTACACTATTTAGCTATAAATACTGTACAACAGGGACAATTTGGGACAAAGTCACAAAGGCTTAAATTGCACGGATGGTTGCTCTCAGATCAACACATGCTCCCATGAATGACAGTGAGCAACAGTACACATCAGAGTACATAGAATTGTTTGCTGCTGATGATTTAAATCATATCACACATCAGCAATCATATTTTCCCATTAAGTGAGTGCGAACATTTAATGCTTTACAAACAAGAGCCTCATAAAATGCCAAGTCAACATAATTTGTTTATTTTTTTGCTCATTCTGATCAAATCACAGTGAAGGATAATTCCTGATCTGTTTATATTTTAAACTAGGGGTGTCCTGATCTGATCTTTGAGATTGGAAATCGGTCTGATAGCAAAAAAAAAAAAACAAGGATCAGATCAGATTGGACTGGATCCAAAATCAACGATTTTACCACTCTTATTCAAGCAGTCCATTCCATGCTCCGCTAAAGCACTTCTATCCAGCAGCGCCCAGATGGCATACAGAGCCCACATGATCACAACAACAGGTTGCTGAGGTGCTAAAATAGTAGCAAGGAGTAATGGTGAATGTTGGTTGTTTAAATTCATTTATTGACACTCCAATTGAAGTTCATTGTGAAAGTAAACAGACATGACATAAAAGAATTATCCAGCCATCCATTTTCTATACTGCTTATCCTCACAAGAGTCGCGGGCGTGCTGGAGCCTATCCCAGCTATCTTTGGGCAAGGTACACCCTGAACTGGTCACCAGCAAATTGCAGGGCACATATAAACAAACAACCATTCGCACTCACATTCACACCTACGGACAATTTAGTGTCTTCAATCTACCTACCAAGCATGTTTTTGGGATGTGGGAGGAAACCGGAGTACCCAGAGAAAACCCACGCAGCCATGGGGAAAATTCCACACAGGCGAGGCCGGGCTTTGAAACCCAGTCCTCAGAACTGTGAGGCAGCTGTGCTAACCAGTCCGTCACCGTGCCGCCACAAAAGAATTACACCCATTTAATGTTCAAATACATCGCAGACCTTATTTTATTTTATTTTATTTTTTTTCACAAAAATCACTATCTCAAAGCTAATACAATGAATGAAAAACACTATTGACGAGCTAATGAAAATTAGCATTGAACTCGCTGCACATATATCTCTAAACATAATGTATATTGGTACACCAACGCTGTATAAAGATATACAAATTGGCAATATAACAATACTCTGCCATATATTCTTCAAACTCTGAAAAACAAGTTATAATAATATTCGACCGTGACTTCTGCTTTCATTGTTACTGTAGGTGTGTATCTGATTGCATGCACCACACTACCCATCAGAGGTCAAGACGTGCACAGCAGTAACTTTATGTTACCCACTGGTCTATAATAAATGGGTCAGTTTTTGTCATATCTACTGTTGCTGATTATTGTTCTCTGTTCGGGTAATATCACTTGATCATGCCTAGTCCAACATTGCATACTACAAAATAAGTAAATTGTGTATGATTATTGCTGAAATCTGATTGGACCAATATTGGTATCGGCCAAAACTCAAGGCTGGAATATCTGTATTAGTTCTAAAGTGAAAAGGTTGGATCAGGACATCCCTATTTTCAACGATTTACTCCGAATAAATGACAAAATGTTGGAAGCAAGCAGTAGCCCTGACAGACTTTGTGGGGGCTGTGAAAGTCACAGAGCTGTGTGTGGGCGATTTGAATTGACACATACTGTGTAGCTATTTTGGACTTTCATGAGTACAAAACAATTCAAAATAGATGTTTCTAA
This sequence comes from Phycodurus eques, assembly GCF_024500275.1. NCBI lineage: Eukaryota > Metazoa > Chordata > Actinopteri > Syngnathiformes > Syngnathidae > Phycodurus > Phycodurus eques. Next base: position 8,335,174 of record NC_084530.1, read on the forward strand.
TAGTTGGGGGTAAAAAGCGACTGTCAAAAGAATTGGTAAGAATGCCTCAATACCAATATCGTATCAGTATGATTGCCAATACTAAACCTTTGTACTCATAGTCCTACTCGTAAAAATGCTCTGATACTACGACGCAGATGCCATTTCACCAACCTGACATATACCCTCTGGGCAAGTGGAGTAGGAGCCATATCAGACACGTGGAGACACTGCTGCTACGACGCAGATGCCATTTCACCAACCTGACATATACCCTCTGGGCAAGTGGAGTAGGAGCCATGTCAGACACGTGGTGACACATTAAGGTAAATAGACGACAACACCAAAGCCAACTGCAAATTACGCTCTGCAAAATGGATGATGAACTATGCTCAGTCCCTAGACTGCTTCCTCATAGGAACACGTGTCTGTGGAATTAAGGACGTTTTCGAAGTTTCCTCGAAGCTGTCCTGAAGTTGTTCTCCATGGCCTCACCGAGCTCCTCCCAAGCCCGGGTTTACTACCTCAGTGACAACCGAAGCTGAGTTCTCTCTGGCCAGCCGGTACCCATCAGCAGCATCTGGAGTCCCACAGGCCAAAAAGGCCCAATAAGACTCCTCCTTCAGCTTTATTTTATTTTTTCTTAAGGCTGTCCTGTTCAGCTGCATGGCCTTGCAGAATGGTGGAGCTGTATGCCTTTGTGCTGGACCAGTTTTGCAGTGCAACAGGGGTGTTACAAACCAGGCACTCACCATTGAGCTCCACCTCCAGGCCTGGCTCCCAAGGCGGGCTCCGGTGACCCGTGTCCGGGCGAGGGGGAAACAGCGTCCATTTATTTTCATCATCATAGAGGGTCTTTGAGCGTGCTTTTTCTGGTCCCTCACCTAGGACCTGTTTGCCCTGGGTGACCCTACCAGGGGCATCAAGCCCCTGACAATTTAGCTCCTAGAATCACTGGGACGCACAAACCCCTCCACCACGATAAGGTGACTGCTCAAGGAGGGGATTATTATTATTTCTTTATTAATTTTATTTTAAATCGGCGGTATGGTGGATGACTGGTTAGAGCGTCAGCCTCACAGTTGTGAGGAGCGGGGTTCAATCCCCGGCCCCGCCTGTGTGGAGTTTGCATGTTCTCCCCGTGCCTGCGTGGGTTTTCTCCAGGCACTCCGGTTTCCTCCCACATCCCAAAAACATGCGTGGTAGGTTGATTGAAGACTCTAAATTGCCCTGAGGTGTGAATATGTGTGCGAATGGTTGTTTGTTTCTATGTGCCATGCGATTGGCTGGCGACCAGTTCAGGGTGTACCCCGCCTCTCGCCCGAAGATTGCTGTGATAGGCTCCAGCACGCCCGCGACATTCATGAGAAATCCAGTTGTATCTTCTGCCAGGCATTTTGAATAGCTTGAAAAATGGCATCCTGGGCATTTCCAACCCATATTATCTTGCAAACCCAATATAAGGACAATAAAAGGAAATCAAAGATAATAATAAAAAATTGGTGTGGCTTGGGACATTAAGAAACGTATTTTTTTTTTTTTGTGGAAAAGCATTGCGGGAGACCCATGATCGACTATGACAATAGACAAATTAGGACGGTACCGTTCTGCCGAAATATATAACTACTTTTGACCCCCCAACACACACACACATTATACGAACAGTGGTGTCATTTTGTTTGTAAATTCTGTAGTGGCAATCAAATGAGTTGAGATAGTATACTCACTTAGGCTCAATTATCTAGTCGAGGACATGCCTTCATTTTTTTCTGCAAACAGTAGTTCTAGTTTGGTGTTTAAATATTGTCCACTTTACTTGAAGGGAATCCATAATTGAGGTACTTTGAGCTTGACAACTTGACAGATGTGGTGAAAAAAAAGGCAGTTCTGCATCTTGCTGTTTTGCTGTCAGCCAGTCACACTGTTAAAAATAGCTGTGATTCAAGAGCAACATGCACAACACTGCTGTCCATCGACCTGCAAATGTTTTTTCACCATCATATGGTGCCAGAGGAAAGATTGGTTTCCAATGTACTTTATTGCGCTGAGAAAGTAACATGGGCCCTGTGGACAGTGTGAAGTGCCATTCAGGAGAACATTACATCAGCAATATGCAAAGGGTCTTGATGTCATCGATTGGTGAGACTCAAGGAAGAGGGATGTGCATGTACAGTACAGACAGCAGAGAGTTGCCGCAGTGTCCAGGAGTCAGGGGAAGATTTTTGCTTTTGACCATTTCCTGATAATCATTAGTAGGACTGCCACGATTAGTCAACTAATCACGACGACCTCAACGATCAAAATCAGAGACAATTCATTTCATAGGTGATATAATGTTTTTTTAAGCTTTGTTTTTCCTCTCCATTCCTCCCGCTTGCTCGCTTGTTGTGTGCCTCTTCTGGCCGGTGGCCTGACACACATGCGCAGTAGTTGATATCGGAGTCTTTCTAGTGTTGCACATGCGCAGTAGTGGTCATCCAGTGACCTGGAAGAACCACGGCTAACCGTTAGCATTAGCAACAGAGCACTGAAGTTTGACTTATTCACCAAAGATGCGATGCAAAACCTGCGAGACGTAATGTGCCTTTTACAGCAGCATGACAGTGATATACAAGCATCTAAAAAGGACGTACGTTGTGGCTCAGTCAATTTCTGATTGACTGTCATTTTGGTAAGAGGTTAGATTTTATTTGGCTAGTTAGTGAATTAGTTATATATACACAGACCCTTTCCAAAAAAAAATTATATCATGGAAAAGTTTATTTCCATAATTCTATTCTATAAATTAAACTTTCACAGATTATATTCATTGCCAACAATTTAAACAATTTCAAGTATTTATTTGTTTATTTTTACATAATTTGGGCTTCCAGCTCATAAAACCCACGAAATCAGGAATTTAAAAAATTTGAATAGTGTAAGAAATCACCATTTACTTCAGTTTTTGTAGGGGAAAAAAGAGTGAAATTAGGGTCACAAATCAATCAAAATATGGTACTTTCAAAACAATATGTTAATCTTCAATACTTGGTTGACTATCCCTTTGCTTTAATCACTCCCTCGATGCGCTGTGGCATTGAGGCAATCAGCCTGTGGCATTGCCTGGGAGTTATGGAAGCCCAGATTTCCTTAAATCTTGCTGTCAGTTCTTCCTTGCTTTTGGGTCCTATTTTTCTCTTGATAATACCCCATAGATTCTCAGTGGAGTTTAGATCCTGCGAGTTGGCCGGCCAGTCAACCATTGTGATGGCATGGGCATCAAGCCAGGTTTTGGTGCTTCTGGCGATATGGGCAGGGGCCAGGTCCTGAGAGAAGATGAAATCTGCATCTCCATACGAATCCTCAGCAGAAAGAATCATGAAGTCCTCAAAAAGATTCTGGTAGACTGTTGCGGTGACCTTGGATTTAAGAAAGCAGAGTTGACCAACACCTACTCTGAAAATTGCACCCCAAATCACAACTGACTGTGGATATTTCACAGTGGACCTCAAGCAGCTTGGGTTCTGTTCTTCACCTGTCTTCCTCCAAACCCTTGGACCTTGATTCTCGAATGAAAGGCACACTTTACTTTAATCGGAAAAGAGGACCATCGACCACTGGCCAAAAGTCCAGTCCTTCTTCTCCTTGGCCCAGTTGAGACGCTTCCTACGTTGGCTCTGGCTCAGAAGTGGCTTGACCCGAGGAACCGGACAGTTGTAGCCCGTCTCCCGGATGCGTCTGAATGTGGTGGTTTTTGAAGCTGTGACTCCCTCCTCATTTCACTCTTTCTGGATCTCTGCTAGATTCTTGCATCTTCTCTGTTTGATATTCCGCTTAAGCCCACGGTCATCTCTTTTGCTGGTCTATCTTCTCCTGCCAAATGTTGTCCTTCTACTATATTTTCCATTTATATGCTTGGACACAGCCAGCATGTGAACAGCCAGCCTCCTTCGATATGAACTTTTGTGGCTTACCCATTCTATGGAAGGTCTCAATGATGGTCTTCTGGCCAGTTGTCAAGTCTGCACTCTTTCCCATATTTAACCCAACAGAGACAATTGAACCAAACTGAAGCAATTTAATGACACCTGGGTAAACCTGTCCAAGTGCTTTTAGTTTAGTAGATGATTACTGTGTGACACTCAGTTTAAAACGTTTTATGGGCTGCAAAATATGGGTTGATTTCTTCACAGTATTCACATTTTTGAAATTCCTGATTTTGTGGGTTTTATGAGCTGGAAGCCCAAATTATTTAAAAATAAACAAATACCTGAATCTATAATCTATGAAAGTTTAACTTTTTGAATGGAATTATGCAAATAAATAAACTTTTCCATCATATTACATTTTTTTGTAAATGGTCTGTATATCCATCCATCCATTTTCTGTACTGCTTATCCTCACTATGGTCGTGGGCGTGCTGAAGCCTATCCCAGCTATCTTCAGGTGACAGGGGAGGGTACACATATAAACAAACAACCATTCACACTCACAGTCACACCTACGGGCAATTTAGAGTCTCCAATTTATGCATGTTTTTGGGATGTGGGAGGAAACCAGAGTGCCCGGAGAAAACCCACGCAGGCACGGGGAGAACATGCAAACTCCACACAGTCTGGGTCGTGGATTGAACCCGGGTCCTCAGAACTGTGAGGCTAACGCTCCAACCAGTCGGCCACCGTGCCTTGGGACGTTGTGTTAAACTTAAATAAAAACAGAATACAATGATTTGCAAATCATGTTCAACCTATATTTAATTGAATACACTACAAAGACAAGATATTTAATGTTCAAACTGATAAACTTTATTGTTTTTAGCAAATAATCATTAACTTAGAATTTATGGCTGCAGCACGTTCCAAAAAAGCTGGGACAGGGTCATGTTTACCACTGTGTTACATCACCTTTTATTTTAACAACATTCAATAAACGTTTGGGAACTGAGGACACTAATAGTTGAAGCTTTGTCGGTGGAATTCTTTCCAATTTTTGCTTGATGTACAGCTTCAGCTGTTCAACAATCCGGGGTCTCCGTTGTTGTATTTTACGCTTCATAATGCGCCACACATTTTTAATGGGAGACAGGTCTGGACTGCAGGCAGGCCAGTCGAGTACCCGCACTCTTGCTACGAAGCCACGCTGTTGTAACGCGTGCAGAATGTGGTTTGGGATTGTCTTGCTGAAATAAGCAATGAAAAAGAAGTTGCTTGGATGGCAGCATATGTTTCTCTAAAACCTGTATGTACCTTTCAGCATTAATGGTGCCTTCACAGATGTGTAAGTTACCTATGCCATTGGCACTAACACAGCCCAATACCATCACAGATGCTGGCTTTTGAACTTTGCGTCCATAACAGTCCGGATGGTTCTTTTCCTCTTTGGCCTGGAGGACACGACGTCCACAATTTCCAAAAACAATTTGAAATGTGGACTCATCGGACCACAGAACACTTTTCCACTTTTCATCAGTCCATCTTAGATGAGCTCGGTCCCAGAGAAGCCGGCGTTTCTGGGTGTTGTTGATAAATGGCTTTTGCTTTGCATAGTAGAATTTCAAGTTGCACTTACGGATGTAGCGCCAAACTGTATTGACTGACATCGGTTTTCTGAAGTGTTCCTGAGCCCATGTGGTGATATCCTTTACACATTGATGATGTTTTTTTGATGCAGTGCCGCCTGAGGGATCGAAGGTCACGGGCATTCAATACTGGTTTTCGGCCATGCCGCTTACATGCAGTGATTTCTCCAGATTTTCTGAACCTGAATCAAAACAGCGTACAGTGCAAGAAATATCATTTAAAAGTGGAAATGCTCTGAACCAGTAAACCAAAATTTTCACATGCAAACATTTTTGTTTCTTTATTTACTGAATGCATTTTATGTTTACATTTTTCTCTCTATATTGTTAGTATACTATAGAATTGTGTCTCTTATGATTTTGTTTGAGAGCCACTTGGTAATGAGAAAATATTTCTTTTGCATGAATGTGTGCGCGAATGGGTAAATGTGAGGTTTTATCAAGCACTTTGGGCACCTCATGGTGTAGATAAAGCGCTATACAGTATAAGTGCACGTTAAACAGTGTTGAACTATAAAAAGACCCAAAAGTAACTAAGGAGTGAAAGAGGAGGCAACTTATCTGAAATTAACTGTCCTTCATCATTGGTGGGAGACTTCAAACAGTCTAGATATTAATAGCTTTCACACACACACACAAACACCCCAGTGGGCATTCCCATCAAAGCTTTATTCACTCAGCCTGACCTTTCATTTGAGTTACATTTACTCACAAAGTCCCTCCCTAGCCATTTACCCGCATGATTAGCCACTGTTTGCAGAGCAAATTAGGTCACTCTTGGAGGGGGAAAAAAAACAAAACAAAAAACGTGAAGGACTGTTTCCCAAATGTATCCTACCCCATTGATGGATCATATTTCATAGTGAAACGGACATTGTCTACAAATACTCTTGAACACAATGTGCCAGATGAGATCATCAACAGTATCCAGACTCAAAATGTACAAGCACAAAATGGAGCGCACCAATGTCACAACTTAATGGCACAAACTGCCGTGTGCAGTCTTATGTAGCAAGTTAGGATGCCATGTCCTATTTTTATACAGTCTTTGCTATTTATAGCAAACCACAATGCATACACACCTTTGTCCTCTCCCCTTTCATATTTTCAGCTTTTTTGAAATTTTGTTTTGAAATTTTAGTTTTTTTTTTTTTTCATTTTGTCTTCTTGCTTTTCCGCCATTATGCTTGCCTCTTCTCATTGTCTCCTGCACCCCACCCCCTCGTCCTTCTTCAATCTGAGGGAGGGACGTTCACCTCAATTCTTTTTGTTTTAATGGTTAGTTTGACTGTAAACCCAAAGTGGTAGTGGCAATCAACAGCTTAAAGCCTCTTTTTTTAAGACTTTATTATAACTAATAATAAACTATATATAACTAATATATAACTCTGCTTGTTGTAGAGTGAGTGAATCCACCTACCATCATACAGCGCTCGTATCGGACGTTTGGGCTCGCAAGTCAAAGCCAAAACTCGGCCGGTAGACGGCTCATCTCGAAAAACTCGTAAGTCGGTCACTCGTAACTGAAGGCACCACTGTATTTTGAAATGTTTGGGTAAATGTTTTTCCACTCAATGCGCACAGTAGGTAAATTAGTAAACATAAAAAGAAAGTAAACTCACATTTTTCTAATAAAATCAAAATGTAATACAACAGTAAAAGTACTTATTTCTCAGAAAATTAATAGCTACTTCTCCGCTCTTCTCCTATTTGTGAAGTAATGTCAAAGTGGGAACGAAATGATGTTGGCCATGCTCGTTTGCTAGTTATCCGCCTCGGTAGCGAGGGTATAGTATTTTCTTCAGCATTTGTTGACCTGGTGACTCTCGTAGCTTGTTGCACATGTTTATTTCAAGACTGCGTTGTAGCAATACTGTGTATTAACGTTATGTTTGTCAAGGAGTGATGGGTGGTTTGCTCGTAAATCTAATATCCTTCCTCGACCAAACCACAGTACCCTCATTGACTGCTCGCACCAACAACTGGAGGGGCAGGGGTCGTGTCACTGATGCCTAAAAAAAAAACACAAAAAACAAACAGCTCATACCGCTGATGGAAATTTATAGCAGTTTTGAAACTGTGATGCTTTTAAAAACTTGTTTTAATTATTATTATTTTTTTTTTTAAACCGCAGTTTATCTTAAAACCGGCATCCGGCCCATGGCAAGTGTATGGTTTTGTACAATTCCTCTATTTCTACAGATTTTGAATTTTTATAACACCTTGGTAAGGTTTTCTTAACTCCACCGCCTAAGTATAGAGTTGTCTGATTCATTTTCTGCCCCATCGTGTCTGTCATTTATCCTGTGTTCATTCATCCATCCTCTCCTTGCGTGCCATCTCTTTGGTCTGGCTGGGACATCATCCCCTACCTACTCCCATCGCTATACATTTTTCAGGTATTTACGGTTCTTCCCCTGCCTTTTTCTTGATATCAATATTGAAGCCCATTCATAAATAGATTATATATTATTTAACTTTCACTTCCCCACTTATAAATATGCAACCACACCAGAGCCAACTTCCGAGCACAGCACTTTATTTTCACCTCTAGTAATACCCCAATTAAAATGTGATCATCTCAATGGCAAGGTGTAGCGCTTTAAACAACTTTAAACATATTTACTCGAACACTTGACAGATGGATTCACATTTCAAAGCAATTCTGGCCTTTACAAATGTCTTTGAGCTGGCGTTGTTGCACTAATTTCTCCTCGTATGTAAAACATTTATTTCTTAGGTCTGAGATTTTTCTATCTCCTTTCTCAATTCGAAAGAAATTATTTTGTCATATCACAATTTCAACCCTACATACTATTAGTTGGACATCGCTGTGCTGTATAAACCCCATTCATTTTTTTTCCAGAAGGAAGGTCTCGCACATCCATCTTTTCCATTAAACGTGGTCATGAATGAATTGTTCTGAACGCACACTATGTGAATACTTAATGACATACGTAGCTGAAACTGTGAAAATGACAGAGGAGGGCTTAAAGGGCAAGTGACAAAACACATGAATACAAACATACAGACACCGACATATGCATCCACACACACACACACACACACACAATGATGTCATGTTACAGAACTTGTCACACTATTCTCTTGTCACACACAGGCTATAGCAGGTGTGTGTTGGTTCTGTAAGTCACAACGCGCTGCAACGACATTCATGCCAAGATCAGTAGCTTTTAGCACGTTGTCTCTTGCTGTTACAAACCATTGTTAAATCGAAGTTTATCTGTAGTAGAAGGTAGAGGCATTGCAAGTGGGCAGCCACGAGATGTTATATTGTTTGATGTTGTTATGCTCAGTTGGGTTTGCACCAATAACTTCTTAATCATATTTATCACTACCACATCATCATGTGCAATCTTTCCTGTCGTGTTATTTTGCCTTTTCTCTCTCCTCCATCCTCCTGTCATGTACGCTCCCACTAATTACACTCCTGGTGGCCCTATGACTCGGAGGCCTACAGCTCAAGAATAATCTTATCGAGAGAGAGCAGCCTGATGCACGGTACACTTGCTCAGTTGATTAAATGTGCATGGAACAAAGTGTGTGTGTGTGTGTGTGTGTGTGTGTGTGAGTGTGCGTGTCTTTGTGTGTGTGCCGTCGCAGGTAATGAAAGTGCAAAGGAATGGGGGTCCATCACAGTGCAACCGTATGGGATTATTTAAGTGTGTGATTAATGAATGTGTGAAAGGCTGCAAAGCTCCATTACACAAGCCAAGATTTATAATGGATTGAGACCATTTATTTATTTAAATTCAATATTAATTTACACCAAAAATGTGGGACTTCTGTGTTTTTAAGTGGTGGAAATCACTGAGTAACTCTCAAAGGATATTATTGCAATAATGCAAACAATAACAATACCGTGAGATAGCGATTATGAAATAGACGCTATATTGAAAAGGGAAGCATCCAAAATCTATATGTAACTGAGAAGAAAACTTGTGGAAAGTCCTATTGCACCATAAGCATGCAAAAATGTATTTCAAGGCAAAAGAAAGAGAAGAAATCTTTGGGCAAGAATATTGGCATACCATTGGACATGAATGCCTTGTTAGGCTTTTGCCTCTGAATAGTCTCATTCATCCAGGTCATTTTATTCTCAGGGCATTGAATTGATTGCAACTGGATAAACAGAACAGTCCAATTGCAATCGATTTAATGCCCTGCAAATTGTTGGCTTTTATTCTGAAGTGCTCCTCAAGGATTCTGCCAGGAACAATGCTGCGGCAGCCAGCCAAGAGCAGCCCCTGCCGCCGGACCTCGACTGGATGCTGTCCAAACTGCAGTTTCAATTACCAATACTGTTGCCTAACATCAACACAATACCATCCCGAAACCACGTTCAATCGCTAATTTAATACGCTGTCATTGATTAAATGATAGACTTTGGCGCTAGTTTGCCGGCGTTAGCGGCTAGCAGCTACCTACCCGAGTGCCCGGCTTGCGACAGCCTGCGGACTTCTGTTCCGAGGCAGTTTAATTGGCGAAAATGAATCTGCGCACTTACCTTTGATGCTGACAGCCTGACACAGTTGCAGTTCCTCCTGATTTTAACATACTAGGCTCGCTCACAGATATGGATAAGAAGATACGAATGCCCATTTTGAGCTCCGTGCCGACGGCGACGCTAAATTAGGGTAAAAGGGCTATCACTATGGAATGTTTTTAGAATCGCTTATCTTACAGATAGCTGGGCTCGAAGTTAACTTTTAAGGGCAAGTGCCTTCAAATTTTGCTTGCCCGTGGCAAACTTGAGCTTGCCCTGCTCGGTCAAGTGCGCTTAAATGTTTGCTATATCTCACAGTTCGGTTTTATCACGGTATTAATCTCACGGTACGATAATTATTGCGGTATTGTGGGAAAGCTCACGGTATTGCAGGAAGGTTGACAGTACAGGTGGGGCGCAGAGGTGAAAGCAGGAAAACTGAAAAACCTCTTTTTCTTGCTAGCTGAGTCCTTCTCAATAGGCTTCAGTAGTTTCTGTGTGATTTCCCCCAGTTTTTTGTGGAAGACATCTTCACATGATATATTACCGTGCACTTCTATCCACATTAATCCAATGCTTACATTTGTATACAGTACCTCCAAAACCCTATTATTGCTGCAGCAATAATCATGCTATGCTATCAAATAATAACAAAACTGTCCATTGAAAATTTGCCTGTTCACTAATTTAACAGTATTTATTGTCATATTGTTTTTAATTTATAACATTAGAAATTGTTGTTAATCTAACTAACATTAAATTACTGCCTACTAAAGGCCTTTTCACACTGCACTTGGCGATGCGTCTGACGCCCTCGACTTGTGTGTGATGAGTGGGCGTCAGCATGCTTTGAGGTGAAGCCGAGTGTTGCATCAACGCAGAGGGCGTCTGACGCTCTGCGTCGTGTCATCGGTGAGAAAATGTTCTACTCTGGAGCTTTGACGCAGTGGTCAAAAAGCTCCTCCGCGGGGTTGGGGAAGTGATTTCTGAGTGCTATTTTGGCAGACTTGTATAGTAAACAGCAAGGGGCAAATAGAGGAAGGCATAATAATTGCGGTGTCCCACTATCCTGAACTTTGGGCCAACAAAAAAATGATATACTGAGACGTCTATGCGGGAGGCTTTCAAACTCCCTTTCAAAGCTCCCTGCTCAGCCTGAAATACACCTCGAAGCACTCTTCCTGGAACTAGAAAGCTCACAAACGAATTTAAACTCTGAAATGGTGCGTCACCTCCTCCTCCTTCAAATAAGCAAAATTAGGCCTTTCTTTTCCAACAATGATAAATACATATTGCCAAGTTGCCACTTAGGGGGAAAGCCTCCCAACTTCCTTCCGGGCTGTTGTGTCACCACTTCCAAATATGGGATGGCCACACCAACATTGCCGTCGTTATCGTCCTTTCACACTGAGCAAGTACAGTATGAAAAGGCCTTAACAGTGACTTATTTGCTTGAGTCCAAAAATTAAAAGTCAAGTCAGACAGGCAGGAACACTCTTTACTCATTCACTGCCAGTCCTCCATATTAACATGGATGTTTGACTTCAACAACCGTAAATGGCAGTGATTAAAGGCAAGCAGGTTTAGAAACAGCCAAGTAACAATAAATAAAATAATCGTTGCCCTTCATCCTATCAGAGACTCTGTCACACAACACACCTGACGATTTCCTCCACCCGTTCCACCATTGCTCTGGACGGTTGATCCCAAGTATTCAAAGTCCTCCACCCTTATTATCGCTTCTCCCTGTAGCCTCACTCTTCCCCCTCCATGCCTCTCCTTCATACACATATATTCTGTTTTACTTCGGATAATCTTCATTCTCTTTTCTGGGTCACGCCTCCATCTTTCTAACTCTTCCTCCACCTGCTCAATGCTTTCACTGCAAATCACAATGTCATCTGCAAACCTCATGGTCCACGGGGATTCCAGTCTAACCTCATCTGTCAGTCTAGCCATCACCACTGCAAACAGGAAGGGGCTCAGGGCTGTTCCCTGATGCAGTCCCACCTCCACCTTAAATTCGTCTGTCACACCTACAGCACACCTCACCGCTGTTCTGCTGCCCTCGTAGTACATGTCCTGTATTATTCTAACGTACTTCTCTGCCACTCCAGACTTCCGCATGCAGTACCACAGTTCCTCTCTGGGTACTCTGTCATAGGCTTTTCTAGATCTACAAAGGCACAATGTAGCTCCTTCTGACCTTCTCTGTATTTTCCATCAACATCCTCAAGGCAAATAATGCATCTATGGTACTCTTTCTAGGCATGAAACTATACTGTTGCTCGCAAATACTCACTTCTGTCCTGAGTCTAGCCTCCAATACTCTTTCCCATAACTTCATTGTGTGGCTCATCAACTTTATTCCTCTATAGTTCCAACAGCTCTGCACATTACCCTTGTTCTTAAAAATGGGCACCAGCACACTTTTCCTTCATTCCTCAGGCATCTTCTCACGTGCTAGAATTCTATTGAACAAGCTGGTCAAAAACTCCACAGCCACCTCTCCTAGATGCTTCCATACCTCCACAGGAACGTCATCAGGACAAACTGCCTTTCCATTTTTCATCCTCTTTAATGCCTTTCTAACTTCCCCCTTACTAATCATTGCCACTTCCTGGTCCACCACACTTGCCTCTTCTACTCTCCCTTCTCTCTAATTTTCCTCATTCATCAACTCCTCGAAGTATTCTTTCCATCTAGCTAGCACACTGCTGGCACCAGTCAACATATTTCCATCTCTATCCTTAATCACCCTAACCTACTGCACATCCTTCCCATCTCTATCACCTTGGCTACAGTGGTCCAGTCTTCTGGAAGCTCCTCCTATCCACAGAGAGGCTGTCTCACCTCTTCCCGAAAAGCTGCACAACACTCGTCCTGTCTCAGCTTCCACCACATGGTTCTCTGCTCTGCCTTTGTCTTCCTAATCTTCCTCCCCACCACCAGAGTCATTTTACACACCACCATCCAATGCTGTCTAGCCACACTCTCCCCTACCACTACTTTACAGTCGGTAACCTCCTTCAGATTACATCGTCTGCACAAGATGTGTGCTTCTACCTCCGCTCTTGTAGGTCACCCTATGTTCCTGACTCTTCTGGGGAAAAAGTGTTCAATACAGCCATTTGCATCCTTTTTGCAAAGTCTACCACCATCTGTCCCTCCAAGTTCATTTCCTTGATGCCGTACTTACGCATCACTTCTTAATCACCCCTATTTCCTTCACCAACATGTCCATTACAATCTCACGACTCTCTCTCTTTCTGGGATGCTCAGAACTACTTTGTCTAGCTCCTTCCAGAATTTCTCTTTCACCTCTAGGATGTGACCTACACCTGTGGGGCGTAGCCACTAATCACATTATACATAACACCCTCAATTTCAAGTTTCAGCCTCATCATTCGATCTGATACTCTTTTCACCTCCAAGACATTCTTAGCCAACTCTTCTTTTAAAATAACCCCGACTCCATTTCTCTTCCCATCTATACCATAGTAAAATAATTTAAACCCTGCCCCGAAACTTCTAGCCTCACTGCCTTACCACCTGGTCTCCTGGGCACACAATATATCAACCTTTCTCCTCATCATCATGTCAACCGACTCCCGAGATTTTCCTGTCATAGTCCTAACAGTCAAAGTCCCCGCATTCAGTTCTAGGCTCTGTGCTTTCCTCTTATCTTCCTGCCGAAAACCCGCTTTCCACCTTCTTCTTCTTCGATTTCGACCCACAGTAGCTGAATTTCCAATGGCGTCCTGCAGGTTGATGGCGCCGGTGGATCAATGGATGCCATGCTCATTACCATAAATCAGTAGAACCATATGATTTCTACCATCCATCTATTTTCTGTACCGCTTATCCTCACAAGGGTCGCGGGCGTGCCTGGAGCCAGCTAACTTAGGGCTTGAGGCAGGGTACACCCTGAAGTGGTCGCCAGCCAATCGCAGGGCACATATAAACAAACAACCATTCGCACCTACGGACAATTTAGAGTCTTCAATCATCCTACCGCACATGTTTTTGGGAGGTGGGAGGAAACCGGAGTACCTGGAGAAAACCCACGCACATGCAAAGCCCACACAGGCAGGGCCGGGATTTAAACCACGGTCCCCAGAACTGTGAGGCAGATGTGCTAACCAGTTGTTCACCGTGCCGCTAGGTAAATCTATTTAAATAAAATAGTTTCATACTGATATATGGTATCACATAATGATATATGGTATCACATATCCATCCATCCATCCATTTTCTGAGCCGCTTCTCCTCACTCGGGTCGCGGGCGTGCTGGAGCCTATCCCAGCTGTCATCGGGCAGGAGGCGGAGTACACCCTGAACTTGCCAGCCAATCGCAGTGGTATCACATAATAATTGTAAAATGTATTGCAATAATTTTCTAAAGTTACATTGTTTTACTTTGCAAGTCTTTGAGTTCCCTTTAAAGTGCTGTTAAGAGAGATGTTTTATGCAAATTTCCACGTTTCATACTTTTATTTTAGGACAGTGCTGCTGAAAGTTTTCATTATTCAAATTTCCACAAGAACCTCTCATGCCTCACTCCTGCCTGACAAGCCAATTGAGCAAATATTCTATTTATTAAGGCCTCTATTTTTCAATTTTGAAAAAATCTTTCTTTATTGGCACAGATGATCCTATCAAGGCATCTGTGATGCGCAGACATCAGCTCAGCTCAAAAGTACAGTGTATTTATTATTTGAATTTAATTGATTTAATTTCTTCTTCCTTTACACACGTGATGGCAGACTATTATAGGACTGCCGAACTGAACGCAAACACTTCTGCAGGTTTTCATCATGTGACCATAACAGCAAGTTACATATAGGCCACCCACACACTAAAACCAAATAAAGCACTAAATTCATTTATTTCAACAATGAACTCTGTTATTTTTATGCTGTCACTGTTATTGTTGTTGCAATTTTACATCTTACACAGTGAAATAGAGCAATTAATATCACACAAGAAAGGACCCCACTCTCAAGTTACAATCTGAGTGTTTCAGATTCAGTGATCATGGGTAAAATGGTCTCTCTGTTAGCCAGCAACTATGCTCCCAGAGGGCAGCAATGTGTCCTATTACAAGTTCAGTTTGGTGATTAGCAAATCCATAAATGTGTAGACAGCATCATATTGACATTAAAGTAGGGAGGTGTGCTGCCAGTGAGTGGAGGTTTATTATATCCTCATTGTTAAAGGAGAAATACTGTATTAGGTTTGTTTTTCCACCTTTAAACTTTTAAAACACTTCCCAGGTGTCTTAATAAAAGGTCTCTGATATTCTTTGGCCAAAATGTTAAAGGATAAGGAATTACAGCACACTTGTTAGTGCACATCTTTCCCCTCGTACTAATACTTACATCATTACAGTGAAATGTTGATGAACAAATACAAAGAAGTAGTAATCTGCAGTTTAATATGCCATTTGTTAAGGCTATGGCATATTAATAATAAGAATAATCATCATAACCATAATGATGATAATCATAACATGTACTTTAACACTTAACAATTAACAAGCTTAGTTGGCAATTTGAACTCTAACAATGAACAACTGTGGTTAAAAATCTGATATAAACCAGGGTGAAAATGGAATAGCATTTTGATTGACTATTAAAAGCAGGAAAAACGTTAGCTTGCCAAATGTAAATACAGCGATACTTCGTTTATCACGGGGGTTAGGTTTATGACACTTTGTATGTCGTAAATCAGCCCAAATTTTCTTGCCTATAAATCATTAGGAAATGTGTGACTGAATGCCCAAATGTTTGAGTAGTTGAGACGCAAATGTGATGTTTAAAAAGGCCATTTTCCAATTTTTGAATGGTGGCGTCTGCTCAAACAATCACATTTTGCGGGTCCAACTGAGAGCAAGTGCATCATCAGATTTACTTCAAATTCAGAGGAAACGAGTAATAATAATGAATTAATGGCCTGTCACGATTTTATTTTGAGACGATATATTGTCCCAAAAACTATGATGATAAAGAATATTATTAGGTTTTTTTATGCCTCTGAAATCATAAAAAATAAAGCCTGCCCTTATTTTTGGGGGGCTTTTAAATCGGTATTGTTATTATTATTGTTATAACTTCCTTTCTTGTTTCTCTGTTAAATTGTTTTTCTTTACTCGCCTACCAGTGTGGTCGCCTCGGTAACGCGTTCTCTATTATTGTCTTTGTTTTTGTGTTTTTCGTCCGTCTTTGGAGACCTTACACCACTCCAAGTGCTAGAGGACTCTGCATCTTTTTGCACAATTCCAAAGTGTTCAACACTCCAAAGTGTTCTGTAAATTGACTGTCTGTTGTACTAGAGCGGCTCCAACTACTGGAGACAAATTCCTTGTGTGTTTTGGACATACTTGGCAAATAAAGATGATTCTGATTCTGATATGGGTCCCCCTGGGTCTGAAATAAAGAATAAAGAGCTGCAAGAATTGCATGGTTTACACGGAGCCTTCTATTTCAATTATACTCTCTTCCACATTAGAGGTCCATACCAAATGAAAATGCTCCATATAAACACCTCAAGAATAAGCAAGTTGAATCCGAATGGAATTTCATTTGGTTTCACGGGGAGAAACCGATCAGAAGTAAATGTTCGCCATGTATGCAGTCATTTGGAATAGAGCCGGAAGCGTACTGTCTGTGCATGCTTCGTCTCGACATGAATGCGCGGTGACATCATTGTTTACGTGTGGCTGACGGAGCTCGTATGTGTATTTTATAAAATAAACTCATGAAAACAATCCCAACTACTGTGCTGAATAGGTGATGGACCTTCATCTTGATATATGACGTGACGTTCATGACGAAGTGGGCATGTCACACGGCTGTTCCGAGTAGTGCATGTGTTTACACTCGATTGGAATAAATCCCCTCACATGTAAACAATTGACCATAGGTCTTCTGGAGCCTATCCTAGCTATCATCGCGCAGGAGGCGGAACTGGTAGCCAGCCAATCGCAGGGCACATACAAACAAACAACCATTCGCACCTACGGGCAATTTAGAGTTGTCAATTAACCTACCATGCATGTTTTTGGGATTTGGGAGGAAACCGGAGTGCCCGGAGAAAACCCACGCAGGCACGGGGAGAACATACAAACTCCACACAGGCGGGGCCGGGGATTAAACCCCGGTCCTCAGAACTGTGAGGCAGACGCTCTAACCAGTTGTCCACCATGCCGCCGACACATTATTTGTTGTAAATAAATAATATTTTGACCAATTAAGTGAAATTTGATCATTTCCCACGGCACACAAGAACCGCACATTAGTGTTGGGAATCACTGGTCTAGGTGGCTTTCTAGATAATGGAGGTGTAGCATTAGATGGACAGATGCACCATAGATTGATTTGCATCTTAACACATAAAATTATATTTGTGTGCTTCTCTACCAACTACTACGGGCAACCATTCAAAGCCCATTCACATTTTTCAGCCATTTAAGAGGTGAAAAAGCATTTCTGTTAATGTGTTCAAGGCTTTTGAGGTTTCTGTTTATTCTCACAGGTTGGGCTAAAGCTTAATGTTGCTCCATAGAAATAAAGATAGACGTGATAACAACATTCCCAAATTCAACTTTTCAAGAAATAACAATATTACAATATGACGAGGCCTTCAGGAGCTGTTGTGTGTTTTATCAATGTAGTTAGTTGGTGCTCTGTTGTAATGATGACAACCCACTTCATTATTTTAAGGACAATAACAAATCAGAGTGGCTTGTCAGATAAATCAAATCAGGCCAAGAAAAGCACTGGCCTCTTTGTTTTTTGACTGTAACGTGATTATCCTGTGAAGATTCCAGATATGAACAAGCCAGTAGTACTTCATTATTGCATTAATCTCACAAGTGATTGCCTGTTTTGCTTGAGTGGCTGCAAATAAAAGAGCTATTCAATCAGTTTATAGAAGCTTCCATTTGCCATTGTGTAATCTTTCACTAATGCATTTTTGTGGCTAAGCACACTGTTCAAATAATCACGTCGGCCCTCATAAATGTACGCGCATCCTTGTGATTTTTAGGTGATGACGCTAGGGACAGTTGATGTCCTGATTAAGATTAAATGGACATTAACTGAGGCTGATGTCATACTATTTTTTTTTTTCCACCAACTCTCCCCTTTGTCCTCCTCACACTCAGTTTGTCCTCCTCACACTCAGAAAGGAAAGATTGAAGGACACTGATGCAGAGGACAAACTAAGTGTGAAGAAGAGGGAGTAGAGATCAGCTGCATTATTCACAGTTGCTCTGAAGTTGGCAGCATCACTCTTGTCACAGCTGATTTTAGAAACGCATTCATTGCGTTTGGGGCTTCGTGAAAGTGATGATGCTTCATTAATGGAGCCAATGTGACAGATTGGCTTCAGGAGAAGGGTGTGAGGAAAAGAGTATTTAAAATTGTATTTATCAGTGCAGGATCTATCATTGCAAGATCTATTAAGAAACTAACAAAAAATCCAAAAACTAACCACTTCTATGGATTTCATGTGTAGGGCTGAACGATATATCATTATCGTATCGATAGCTAGATATGAACATTAAAGATATTAATATTGAAAAATCAATTATATCAATTATGCATATACAACTCAGGCAGTCACAATTTCTTTGTTTGTCCTTAAATGTACTGCTTAGGCCAGCCCATTTACACACCTCATTTCATGGTTGCTGTCATCGACGGCTAAAGCCAGCCAATGACAAACCTCCGAGGCTCACCCAAGAAAGAGAGAGAGAGAGAGAGACACATACACACAAGAAGAAGAAAAATCATCTTTTATTGTCATGAAGATGTATGCATGCACACGAATTTTTTTGTCTGCATTTAAGCCATCACAGTGAACACATACACATGTTAATGGAACACACTGGAGCAGGGGGCAGCTGAAGTGCCCTGGGAGCATTTCAGGGTGTCAGTCTCTTGCTCAAGGACACCACAGCCGTGAGTCCGGAGGACGTTGGCGGATGGTCCAGTCGGGGTTTTGAACACAAGTCCCCCACGGTGGCAGGCGATGATCTTAACCATTGGGCCACGGCTGCCCAATGGTTAAGACAATGGACACATGCACGCGAACTACAAACACAGTGTGAAAAGAAAATTGTGTGTGTATAAAGCCGGAGCAGAATCTCCACTAAATCTCCATTTAGTGGCAAAAAAATAAATGATCCACCATTATTTGGAGATATTTTAGCTTTAAAAAGAGGATCTAAACCAGAATGAGGTGTTGTGCAGATGGCAATAATTGCGACAACGCGAATCAACTTTCGCCGGCTCAGAAACATGCCAAGAAAATAGGAGGTCACCAACTACCCTCCCTTAGGGTGAATTTTCAATGCAATGAGCAACACTGTAAACTGTGAGAGTTTTGAAGCCAGACATGGGCAACAAGCTAGCATTTCTGTCCCAGTCTGTCACCCTGTCCCAGCTTTTTTGGAATGTGTTGCAGCCATAAAATTCTAAGTTAATGATTATTTGCTAAAAACAATACAGTTTATCAGTTTGAACATTAAATATCTTGTCTTTGTAGTGTATAAATTAAATAGAATACAATGATTTGCAAATCATCATTTAACACAAAGTCCCAACTTCATTGGAATTGGGGTTGTAATTTAAGTACTGTTTTTATTTTCCTATATTTAAGATCAGTGTTAATGTTCAAACTGTGCATAATGTTACAGTGACTTACAATACTACTGGATATACTTTTTAGGAATAAGCATGTTGGTCTCAATCCAGAACATTTAAAAAACCATACAAAAAAATATTACCTTTTAAAAGGTTACTCCTAGTTCCTTGTGATCATTGTACAGTATGTAATGTGCAGGAATCCTTATTTTTGTTTTCGTGCTGCCCACAAAAATGGAATTTACTGACACTTTACCCCCAATATCTTTGCATGGTCGCAGGCATGCATCTCAAAGGGGCATGTCGTATGTATATTCATATCTACAGGTGGAACGTTTTCTCACTAAGCTTGAATGTATCCCCGCCACTTAAAATGTTTCTTAAAAAAATTTAAATAAAAATCAGGAATGTTGAACTGCATTCTATATCCAGTATAGTAATGCACATTGATATAAAAAAAAAACATTGACTATAATCTGACTGCCATTTTATAACGAGTTACCTAAAAAAGCTGTAATATTTGAGTAACACGTTACATACTGGCAACACTGCAGCCAATAATGTGGTTGTAGAACTGCATTGCAGCCTAAGAGCATAGGTTTTTTTTTTTCAGTTCTTTCATTGAATCTCATCAAATTCTGCATGTAAAAGAAAAGAAAAAAGAAAACAACAAGATTGGTCAGCCTCTGTCTTAACATTAAATGATTGTGTAATGAGTTTGGGGGTTTCATTTGTATACATGTTTAATGCTGTAACAAATGCTGGCGTAAGCAGCAGTTTTTGCTTGGTTCTGCATCTTTCTCACTATCATCTGATGAGCTGCTGGAACTAAAGGTATTTGTTGTATTGATCATTGCCAGAAACTGAGAATAAATTACTTGAGAGATTTGCAATGGAAGCTGGGTGCTGAGTTGGAACATATTGAAATGCAATTCAGCAGATGATTGTGTTGTGTTTCCCCACTGACACCATTTCACAGCACAACTTCATGACAGGTAAAGGTCAGAGGAAAAAGAAAGCAGCAAAGGGAGTGTGGTGGGTTTAAATTTCCATTTGCAGGCCTCCTCCCCTGCTGTTTTAAAGCTTGTTCGAGAAAACAAATCTATCCATGTTTTAAACTGCTCGTCCACATAAGGGTCATGGGTATCTGGAGCCAATCCCTCTTGACGGGGAGAATGTGCAGACTCCACACAGAGATGTTCCAACAGCGATTGAAACACGCATTTCCTGACTTTGGCAGACGTGCTAACCACTATTCCACCACGAGAGAGAGAATAAAAATAAAATCTTCACAGTATTATTTCAGATAAAACTAAAACATTTGTCGATGATTATGTAAAGGTTCTGTTTGTTAATCATTTAATACAATTTAAAAAAACATTTGAAACTGAACAAGTCAAAGATGAGTTCAACTTTCAACTTTATCAGGTGTCGCTACAAATCAGAGGAGAATTAAGAGGAGACACTTTCTATTCTCACTATTATAGCACGCACAAGTATCCCATGATGGACGGTGGGAAAAGTCTGTTGTTGCTGTTGTAACAGCTTCAAACACGGAGCAATTGTCCTTCTGGTCTATCAAGTGCTGTTGTGCGTTGTGTATTGTTGTTGTTTAGTATCTCTGCAGGCTCTTGGTCTAGCCATGGCTTGTAATACCAGTGCCTTGTTTTGCTCGAGAGCAGCCCGCCAGTTACTAGCCATCAAACAACATGGGCCAGCTGTTCCAACTGTTTGAGACCAAACTTACTATTATATGTTGCCTTGTTTCCAGGATATATTTTATGAGGTGAAAATGTATCCTTTCTTTCTCTGTCTTCCAGTACCGCATTGGGCAGCTGTACATGATCAGCAAACACAGCCATGAGCAGAGCGACCGAGGAGAAGGTGTGGAAGTCGTCCAGAACGAACCGTATGAGGACCCCATGCACGGGCAGGGACAGTTCACAGAAAAACGAGTCTACCTCAACAGGTCAGTTGCTTCCACCTCTCCCGATTGACTCAAATCTGCTGCGTTGTAGTTGTGTAGAAAACAATGACAGTATTTTGCTCTCATTGTTGGTTGTCACTTGTGTATTGTTGACTCTTCTCAGAAGCCAATGGTCCTCAATTTGCTTTCCCTGATGTATATGATAAATATTTTTTCTTAACTAGTGTCCCCGCTCCAATAGACACTCTCAAATTAATGCCTTCATTTCCCCCAGTATAGTTGCAACTCTATCTCACTTTATAGGTAATGGTGTTCACACATTGAGTTAAATGTTGAGCCAATTGGAACTCTGTTGCGAACCAAAACAGCACGTATTGAGGCATAGAATTTTTTTTTTAGAGGAATTGAAGTGATTCTTATCACACGTTTTAAAAACATTCTCTGCGCAGTGTTAAAGATGATCTCACGTTATCGGAGGAGAGTTTCTTTTCTGGCAGTTTCCGTTCCAGCAGACTGACAGCTGGTCCCTCCGCAATGTTGTGGGTGTCATGGCCATATTCCAGGGAGTTACATGCCTTTAGATTAGTTTCGTACAGTCCACCAAGGTTCATTCAGTTTTGCTGCATTTTATCAAAAATAGTAATTTTATTTTGTATTTTAAGCTCCACTTACATATTATTAATATATTATTATTTCAATCATTGTCAGTTATTATTTTTTAGAATGCACCTCCCCTAAAAAAAATGCCTTTATATATCTTTAAATTGAAATTGCCCACTCCTCTAAAAAGTGCCAGTGTCTACATTTTTTGCACAATCCCGCACACAAACAAATCTCTTTTGCACAGGTAATTACAAAAGATATCTTTGTCATAGCGATACAGTCAGCCTGTCTGTGATACTGTATAATACCTTAGTTTAACGTGCATTAAACCAGTGAACTACAGTATGATGGAAAAGGAGAGAACAAGGGCAGGAGAAGAGAAAATAGGTGGACAGAGATGTTGCAGGCGACTCATTGGAGCACGATCACCTGTGTCAGCATTCACCATGCCGGAGGATCCATTAATGCTGACTGGGCACAGTGCTGCCCTGCAGGAGCAAAGTAAAAGCTGAAGAAGTTATTTCTGTTCAAATACTGCCATTCAATATTATTTAGTATGGAGAATACTTCCAGTAGCACAATGATAAGCAGTTAATGATGCCAAATCCTTAACAATGCTGAAGGACAGTTTCCTATACCCTTCTTAAAAGCAGTAGTTTGAAGGGAACAAAGACCCTTCGTGTTAAAGTTGTTTAACTTGGGCAAAGTTGCCTTTCTATTGACGTTTGTATTTTCTGAATTAAAAGTAGATTCAAACTAGTGTTATTAGCATTATAAATGTTAAAGATGGTGAACAATATTTCTGCCAAATCCTCCCTTATTTTCCGGGAGGGGGTTGACTGTTCTACCAAAACCCACTTCTCTGGCACTCAATTAAACATTGAAGCATCTTTTACCAGCCTGACCTGGAAAATGCCATGCCTGCTGCTGTTCTGTATTTACCTAATTCCATCATACTTCAGCATCGAATAGATGTTGGTCCTACCAGTAACTGTCACTAAGAGCAGAGTGAATGGTTGAGTTTATTATTACGTTAAATGATGCCGTTTGTTTTTTGAAACACTGGTCTCCGTTTAGCTTTTTAAATGTATTGTTGTTTTTACCAGCCATGTCGTAAAAAATGGGCAGCTGCTCACCCCGCTTGTAGGCTTGGCCACACATTTGCTGGCAGACATATTTAACTGAGTAAAGCAAGAAATGGGAGAAATCAACAGATGGAGGTGTAGGCGGAGTGTCTGCTTCTTGCACAGAGATGAAGAGAGACCCAATATTATACAGTGCATTAGATGCATTAATTCCACATTAATTTTGATTCGCAGTCAGTGTCTTTGTCAGTCAAAGGAAGTGCAGTTGGAAGCGTGCTACATTTGGTACATTGTGCATTATAGAATCATGTACAATCTAATGAGATCCAAATCAAGTGCTGTATAAAATATAATAGATAATAATATAGGCAGTATCATCCATCCATTTTCTGTGCCGCTTATTCTCACTAGGGTTGTGGGAGTGCTGGAGCCTATCCCAGCAATCAACGGGCAGGAGGCGGGGTACACCCTGAACTGGTTGCCAGCCAATCACATTTACACAAACAACCATTTGCACTCACATTCACACATACGGGTAATTTAGAGTCTTCAATCAACCTACCATGCATGTTTTTGGGATGTGGGAGGAAACCGGAGTGCCCGGAGAAAACCCACGCTGGCACGGGGAGAACATGCCAACTCCACACAGGCGAGGCCGGGGATTGAACCCTGGTCCTCAGAACTGTGAGGCAGACGGAATAGACATCGACTGCCGACTATCATATATAGTAATATCATTTAATTCATACAGTTCTGTTCTATGCCACTGCAAACTGATATTAAAGGTATTATTTTCACTTTATATGTTAGACAATAATAGAATGTATATCTATTTTTTTTAATAGAATGTGAACCTTTCCTATTCATATTGCTGCACTGTTAATTTTTATAGTAAAATCTACCACCTCATTCAGTGCACCCTAACGACAGTCCATATATTGTAATTGTTTATATTTTACACCTTTCTAGAAGGCCTAGGCAATAAATAAGTTTTGTAAATGAATGAGTTTATTTGTCAGTATCAATAAAATAA
Organism: Phycodurus eques; assembly: GCF_024500275.1. Lineage (NCBI taxonomy): Eukaryota > Metazoa > Chordata > Actinopteri > Syngnathiformes > Syngnathidae > Phycodurus > Phycodurus eques. Next base: position 8,359,515 of record NC_084530.1, read on the forward strand.
ATACATTATGATATATCTTTAGTGGCTTCAGTTGTTCATTGTGCATCCCTGCTGATGTGCCTTGCTGTCACTAATAATTATTATAATAATTATTATTATTATTAATTTTATTTATAGGCGCAGGGCACTCGAGGTCCCCGTATAAACACAAACATAGTTAAAAGAAACAAGCAAGCAACATGTCTGCAGATAGGGTGGGGCTAGTTTACTAAAGTGCGGTCAGTGTTGCCATATTAATTACTTAAAAATCATTTTTTTTTACTCACTTTTTTTCACTAACTTACTAACTTTTTTACTAACCTTATCTCTGGATTTAAACAGTTGTTTTATATTATATCATTATTATATTACATATATATATTTGGAAGTTGCACTTCTTTTTGGTTCCACTAATCTGGGCTGTGAGCAAGTAGAACAAGATGACTGCTTTGTATACAGAAGTAATTTGATCCTTAAGCCTGCTTCAGCAGCACCTCAATGCTTTCTGTCTCTCCAGTAAACTTCCCAGCTGGGCTCGAGCAGTGGTTCCTAAAATCTTCTACGTGACAGAGAAGGCATGGAACTATTACCCTTACACCGTCACAGGTGAGCATGTTACAACCATCAGCATCTACATTGACTCTTACACTCTAGAACACTGGGGTCAAACTGTTGGCCCGGGGGCCAGATCCGGCCCACAACATCATTTTATGTGGCCCGCGAAAGCAAATCATGTGTCGACTTCATGTTTCTTGTGAAAATACCAAAATTGGTGTCTTTACTTGTGTAATGTTGAGATATTGCAAGCATTTTATGTTACCAATCACATTTTAATAGTTGACATTTTTTTATTGGCTTCTGATTTTACAACTAGTTATCCATCAATTTGTTTTGTATATGTCATTATATGAGACAATATTTTATATGGGTTCACAGTCATAACGGCCCTCCGAGGGAAGCCATAAGTACAATGTGGCCCGTGACAAAAATTAGTTTGACACCCCTGCTCTAGAATGTAACTTCTGCATTAACACTTGCACAATTTTAGATTTCGGTTTACAGGAAGGGACAGTAATCTACCTAATGAGCTCAAAGTGGAAAAGTGCATCAGTCATTACCCAAATAATAGGAGTTCTCACTTTAGACTCTTCATTTAGTGGGACATATTTTAATTCGTATATAACAAATTACACATTCACATTCACATTCACACCAATGGAAGATTTTTACATTCAGTTGGGCAAACATGCATGTTATTGAAATGTGGGAGGAAGCTGGACTACCCGGAGAAAACCCACACAAGAATGGGGAGACCAGCCAAACTGCTTCACACCGTGCTACCTACAGAAAACAGTCGACTATTAAATGGACAAACCCACGCTAATAAAAACAGAACCCCCTTGTTGACATTATTAAATCATTCATTTATTGAGACACACTGCTTATATGGCGCATCCCCCAGTACTACTATGAAGCTACAGTATATGGTGCCAAGTATCTGCACACAAGGGTATTTGATGACCCTTGAGAGAAAAGGCTGTCAAACAGTGCCTGCACGCTGCATCCAATGCTGACATTTAACGATTAGATTCATGCCTGTTGGTGATTCAGTGATCACAGCGTCACAAGTGACACTTGTGCAGCCTCCAGCCTGTGTTCCTCACTTGGCCTCAGTTTGCCAGCAGAGTGAAAACATGTTACCAACATGAAAATGTATTCAGCAGACTGTTTATTCATTCATGCAATTAATTAAATTTTTTTTGTTGTGCTTTTCTGGACATGACCTGATGTGTACCCTCCACCCTGTAGAATATACTGTAAGTATATTTCCTAAATTTTTGGACAGGTATCAAATTATACCTTATTTGTGCATGAAGATAAAAGAGAGAGAGCTTGTTAGGCAATATGTTTTTGTCAGCTTGTTCTTAGAAACTTCTGAAACTTAACACATTGGCTGCATTCTGTTTTTTTCTTGGTTTATTTTCTGCTAAAACCTAAAATAGTAGCAGTGGGAGTCCGGGACTAATTTGCCCTGCGTTTATAACAGTACTTGATGCAACTATCGTGTTTTCATCCCCCTCCTTATAGGATAACATGATAAATGTCCAGATGTCCGACTATTTGTCTGCGACCATTCCTTTTTAGCTGTTTGCAAATAACTTCAACACATACTTAGAGTACTCTGATCACTTGAGAAGACTGACTTACTATTTTCGAACAATTACAATAACCTTGATTTTGGAGTCATTCCATGCAGAGAAAATAATTCATTTCCCCTCAAGAATAACATGACGCATGACTGCAATAATGACAAAGAGGCATTGTCACCGGTGATTACTTTATAGAAATATTGAAGATTCGTGGTATATTTTTGGCCTTTACTTTGCATCTGGTGTCTATTATGTAAATGACAAATGTTGACACCATGAGTCACACGTGTTTATGGGATGGAAAAGACAATGGCAAGACAGTGACAGAATGTCTGATATTTGTTTTAGTGTGGGTGGAATTTGCCATACGCATGTTAATGTTGACACATTAAGGCTGGATTTACTTTGTCAGAGGACTTTGTGCCTGAATCCATCGTTGATGCTTAACTTTAAAGCATCTTTGGGAGCGTCTCTTCTCACCAGTAGGATAGTTTTAAAGCAGCCTTGAGCTTAAGAGCCACTTTGGTGGCAATTCATAAACTAGAGTTGAAATGTAAAACATGAATGTGAATTATAGAGCAAAGAAAGAAATTAAGTTGACTTAGGCTTTATTAATGAATGCGTTGCTTTTTTTAAATTTTTTTATTACAGTGCTCGTTCCTTCCCAAGTTCTCCATTCACATAGAGACAAAATATGAGGACAACAAAGGCATCAACGATAATGTAAGTGCACTCTGAATTTAAATGGTAAATGGACTGCACTTGTATAGCGCGTTAGCTATACCACCAGAACAATGAGATTGTAGATATTAGAGGATATGGCACGACTTGAGCTATTTGTATTATTGAAGACCACTTTGCATGGGATTTGAGTCTGCCAAAGAAATTGCTCCACATGTTGGCCTCCTTGCTTACTTTTTCCTTTATAACCTTTATAACATTTAATTTCATACGGGCCTTATTCATAAACAATAATGCTACCACTACCTGGACAGAGAAGTCAAATAATAGGTACGGGGGGCATCCAAATTCCTCCAAAAGAGACTGACACCATTTGTTCTTCAGATGAATCACTCCACCGCATGGCCCCAGTGCAAGCGGCCTGTAACACTATGCAAGTATGGAAAGTATGAAATTTGATTTAATAAATTTCCACGTCTGGAAATGTATGGAAAATGGAAACTATTGTTTGGAAAAATAATAATGTTTCCAGGACTGTTACAGCAATTCTATTTTCCAAAACAAATAATTATGAATATCTAAAAAAAACATTTTTGTATGAAAGCACAAAGTATTGTACCATGGTCTTTGTGAATGCTCGATTCTGATTGGCTAAGAACAGTCCATCAGTGTACATTATGGGCTGATGATGTACACTCTTCGAACGTCTCAAGTAGTTTCTGTCAAAACATCATTACATAGTGGCAAACTTGTAGTAGTACTCTGAGGACATAAATGATCAAATTTAAAACAATAATGAGTGATTTCATTGGGTACTTTTTTGGTGATTACAACACCTTTGACTGGGATGCTACTGATGTATTGAGGGGAAAATGAAGAGACCGAAGCGGGACAAAGAGTTGACTCTGTAAAATTAAATCAACTCGCAGACTAGAAGGATGAAATCAACATGAAGAAAGCAACGCAAAAGGTGATTAAAATGCAGAGACACCCCTTGTCACAAAAACTGACAAATACGAACTGAACACTTTTGAAAGGCATCCTGCGACAATGTTATATGTTCAGTCAAGAAAGACCGTCAACGTTGCCAGCCCAAGATCTTGCATCAACCGTCACATAGAAATATACCGAATATACAAAATAAGCAAAACTGATTTTATCATCATACCTGTGGTTGTTGTTTAACATTGTTAAATCTAGTTGGTGGAGTACTGAATAGCGTTTACCTTCCCTTAGAAAGTTATGGGATTGAAATGACTTTTTATAGTCAAGCCCTCAGGCCTTGCCAGGGAAAATAAATTGTTTTAAATGTTTTATTTTTTTTTATACTGGGAATCTCAAATTTGTAGGTAACCCTGGTAACAACAAAGTGTGCAAATATAAAAATAAAAAAAACTCCTCGAGTCTCGAGAAATCAGTCATGTTGTTTTTGTGTAATCCTGCTAAATTACACTTTGTGTATATGGAACAAAATTTTGTTGCATTTGGCTCAGCACAGTATTTAGAATTAAAAAAAAAATAAAATCTATTGAAAATGCACTTATGTAGTCCATATACTTATGTAGCATGAATTTAAATATACATAAACATTCGGTTGAGAATTAGCATTGCATGAGCATTACATTTTCTAAGCAGTGAATAAATGGCAATCAAAACAAACCTCTCACTTCACGCTTGACTGTGGTACTAAGAGTCACTGGTAGTAATATTTTAATGTACTGTTTGTACAGTATGTTCTACTGTATGTATGAACTACTGTATGCTTATTGTGGTTGTAGTTTACAAGTCACTGATGGTGTTTGAGTACATTTGCCTGACTTCCGTGCAGGCCATGTGGGTTCAGTTCCCACTTAGTGATCATGTGATTCTGATTGGTTGTCTGTCTCTATGTGCCCTGTGACTGACTGGCGACCAATCCTGGCTGTCATCTGACTTTCGCTCGAAGTTGCTGGGATAAGCTCGAGTTCCCCGTGACCCTGAACAGGATACAGTAAGCCGTATAGCAAATGGATGGATGGCTTGTAGTTTTCAGTGGTGTAGAACTCATACCCTGATGTGTTCTAACAGTTCATGAGTATTTTGTTTCTATGCTCTTCTGTGAGTGTCGCTGCTTATGTCATTATTATGTCATAGTTGACCAAAATCATCACGGAAAGAAGACCCTCTGACTATAAACCAGTGGAAGATGAGGATACCTAAAAAGACAGACAGGAAGAGAGGGATGGAGAAGTATAATAGAAGGAGAGGGAAATGAATAGTGCAGGGGAAGGGAAAATAAATGTGCATGTGGTCAGGAAGTGAGTGGGTATTGAAGTGAACCGGGTGCATTTGGAAAGGGCACATGAATTCCACATTTTCTGGCCAAATACGCGCGCACGCACACACACACACATTAACTTTTCGCACAATTTCCTATTAGCTAAAATAGAAAAATAAGACCTTTAAGCATATTAGTCCCACAATCGGTACATTTCTGTTTTATAACAGCAAAGTGGACAGTAGAAACACACAATGATAAGAATGTGAAAAATCGTGATCCATTTAGTTTTCATTCAGCTCATTCGTTCAATTCATTTCCTTCAATTTGTCACATAGCATGGAGCGCAGAGGCCGCCACATTTGGACTTACTGCGTTTTAGACTTGAAGAATGCATTGCTTTACATCTGCTTAATTTCTGCGGGGGGAGGGTGGTTTCGCTAACAGTTTTTGCATATCGTTACGTTCCTTAAAAAAATGGCATTAGTCATTTTTTACCAAAAATATTTATCTTTTTGCCTCTATCGTCTGATGATGCTGGCCACCTCTGCTAAGATTGTTTCCATCCTCAGTTGAACAGATCATGCAATTTTGTCCCTAAAATTAAAGTGTTAATAAATATAATATATTCAGTAAGTTTTTTTTGTTTTCTGACAAAAGTGGAAAAGAAATGACTACATTATTTTAGAAAGCCATCTCTCAACCTTCCTCTATATACGGTACCCTCACGTGTTTTTGACTTTACAGTTCTTATACACCCACTTGCCCTCTCTTTATTCCTGTGCACACATGCATGCCAACATAGCGCTCCTAATGCCATCAGTGGTCAACAACACAGTTAATGACAGAAGACACCCTGGAAGGCTAAGATAAAAAGACTGCAGAAACATTTTTACATTCAACATGGTGACAAAGCGCTGACACACAGGAAGATATGAGGATATCAACATTACAAACGGAAGCTCTGTTAGCCATGGAAGTTGAGGAAAAACAACAACTTGTCCTACCAGTAATCTTCTAATTGTAACTATTGGACTGTATTAGTCAGAGCAGGGCTTTTGAACATTTTGGGTCCTGGGACCCTGTACAGGGGAAATATTTTTCAAAGGACCCCCTCATAATCGTAAAAGGCAATGAAACAAACCACCATGTGTACCACTGTACCCCTAAATGCCATAGGAATAAAAAAGTTGCCTATTTTAAAAAGCAAAGTCATAATGTTACAGGAATAAAGTTGTATTTTTCCAAAACAATATATTATATATTTTATATTATGATATCAATGCCAAATATAATGAGGGGAAATGTGAATTTAAAAACTTTATTCTCGTAATATTACGCCTTCTATTCAGGCAAAGACTCCTTTATTCTGTTAAAAAAAAGTGCAATTACAACATATTCTCAAAGAAATATGCCATTAGTTGTAAACCCCACCCCAACTTTATTCATGCAGGGATGCTAGATTTGTGATGATACGTCAGAAACATATGACAGCTTTTAATTGCCTTAAAGCTGGGGTAGCTGGATAGCTTTGTTTCATTGTCGCATCAGTCCCCGTAAGTAGGTATGCACTTTTTAAAATTGATACAACATAGTAGTTTATTGCAATTTAGCCAGAGTTTGTGGACCCCCAGTGTTTGACCTCAGTTATAGAACTAAGCCCTGCTGACGAGGCTTTAGGCAATGCAGAGAACCCTCATCTAGGACACATTGTTCAAACCCTTCCTTCACCCCGACATGCACTAGGATACGACTGCATGAGTATCTCTTGCGTATGTGTATAAAAATGTAACAGTCAACTCTAATCTCCCCCTCAAGGCATACTGAAGGATTAATGCTGTTCCTTGAAAGATAATGACAAACAGTTTACAGATGACAAACAGCTTAATGCAGACACTATTCCCAAACTGTAGTGATGACACAAATAGCTTGTTTTTCCCCTTCTTTCCAGTGTATACTTCATACTGTGCAACCTTAAAGGTCGGCGTATTGTCTAAAACATTTTTCTGGGGTAATTTATCGGGGTCCACAAGAAGACCCTGGTATTGGGTTTAGTAATTTGGAGATGTCCAGGACCATTTGAGGTGGGGTCTGCAGTGCTAAAGTTCTGAGTAGAACCTTTAACTTCTGTGGACATTCTAACACTTTTCCTCCTTGCCATTATTCTTGTGTGGTTGAATCACACTCACAACGATAAAAACATAATCAGATGAGAGAGGACAGAAAAGGAGAGGACAGGACAGGATGTGGGAAATGAGCAAGACAGTGCTCGTGACGAGTGGTGCGGTGGGATGCTTTTTCTAGTGTCTAAACACCAGTAAGAACCTGTGAGTTGATATCTTAACATAACTTATTATTATTGGTCCTAGCACAAACTATTAAAGCCTATAGCGTGTCTATGGAACTTAATAGTGAATGAACAGCATGTCACATGCATGTTAGTCAACTGGTGTACGGAGTTATTGAGCCGGCACATTGAGGAAGGGTGGGCCCGGCCCCCTCCACCCACAAAGAGAGGCCAAGCCAGTGAGCCCATCCCGCGAGGGACCCAGCCAGGTGGACGCCACCCACTCCCCAGGACCCAGAGCGGTCCCCCAGCCCAACCGAAGCGGGAGGGGCACTGGGATAGGCTCCAGCACGCCCGCGACCCTAGCGAGGAGAGGCGGCTCAGAAAATGGATGGATGGATGGAAGTCACCATCAGGTCACCAACTAGTTCCCAGGCCAGTGAGGTAGGGGTCTAACATTTAGGTCAGTTTCCAAATTGTATGACCTTTAGTGCATTCCAAATTGGAGTTCCACTCCATTTAGTACAGAGCTGCTTATTCTGCAATACATGTGTATAGGTAATTCTTATTTATTTTTGGAGTAGTTTCCCTTGGTGTTTGGGGCAAAGTGGCAACAACCCTTTGTTTAGCATTCAAACGTGGATGTGACTTTCAGGTCAGGTCAGCTTTTTCATTGGCCAATTGTTTGGGGCAAAGTGGCAACAACCCTTTGTTTAGCATTCAAACGTGGATGTGACTTTCAGGTCAGGTCAGCTTTTTCATTGGCCAATTGTGCAGTTATGACTGAGCCCTATTAATTCTAGCAACAACTGGCTGGGCGGATGCCGTTTGAAATCCTAGAAATTGTATTGATCTACATTTCTTTGTCCCAATTAATTATTATTAATTATTTTAAAAAACTCTTTGTTGATCAGTTTTATAATGAATAACAATACATGTGTGTTGTCTGTGATTAATAATGTTGCACTTGGATGATTGAAATGAGAAAAAGAGGACAACAGAGACAAGGAATGGTGTTGTCTTTTTCTTGGTACTGTGTTTACTTTTTTCATAAAAACCTCCAATGGTCAATTTCTGACACCCCTTTTGGGGATGAGATTAATTTGCAATCAACTACAGATTTAAGCACCTACCATTGTTTGTGGTGTTTTATGTTTATGCATTCAAGTAGAAATGAGAGAAGATTTCCCCTAAAATGACAGTCTGTCAAAATGCTGAGTCTGATTGGATTGGCCACTTCAACCTCAGTACAACTCACTTTTTGGAGGGAAAATCGAATGATGCGTTCTGGAGAAATTGAGTTTTTTCTGTCTGATATAATTGACGTATTGAGGAACATTTTTGTGTATTATTGCCGAATAGAAATCTGGTTGAAAGCACTTTCAAATTAGATTGAAACAGTATAACTTCATTATTTCTCAACATATCACCTCGACCCTTTCGTTTAGTCTGCTACTCTGGGAACCTCTCTTCAAATCTCTGACAAATTTCAGTTAAAAATATCCACCAATAATCTTGAATAGGTTGAAATTTCCAGGGGTACTCCCAAGTCTACTCCTCAAAATGACTGTGACATTTTGAACAGTGTTACTTCCTCTAAAAATTAAAATAGCGCAAATGTAACATTATTCGTAAAAAGAGAAGTGTGAGCAGTGGACAATCGTTTTTTCGTGACTATATTTGTGATGGAATGATCACTTCAAACACCTCTAAACTCCTCCATGTTTAAAAAAAAAAAATTAAAAAATTCCACAAAGATGTGGCCACTTTTCACGTTTCTAATCCAAATTTGGTTGCTGAGAGAACAATGCATATTTCGTGAGTATCACGTGCGTGTTATGTCTCAACATTTACTGTATGATCATATTTCGTTCCATACCTTATAGTTACACAAATTAAGCGTCCACAAACACGCACGCATGCACACACACATTAAATCTGTCAGCAGTTTCATATATATATATATATATATATATATATATATACATATACATATATATATATATATATATATATATATATATATATAAAACTGTTAACTGTTTCTAAACCATAACCACAGCAGCACAAGTTATCAATATTAAGGCAGTTGTTGACTTCAGCCATCTCATTTTCAGCGTCATTTGATTGACAGGTAAATGGCTTATATCACACTCCAGCAGTTTGAGGGCGGGCCTATCTATCTATCTAATCTATCTACCTGCCTAACCCACACACCCACCCATCTAATTTTTTTTGTCTTTACCTGTCCTGTTCATCTGTCCTGCGGATCTGTCTGCCTTTTGTGGTGGAAAGTTTTGCTGTGCAACAGGGGAGTTTGAAATACTTCCTCTGCTCATTTTTTAAAAATCATTCTGATGTTTATTGAAAATGCAGCAGGACAGAAAAAGGGTTTTAGGGTACAGACCGAGGGACAGAACGGACAACGGGAATAGGTGTGCGAACCACATGGGAACAATAGTTAGACAGTCTAGATATTTGACTACAAGTAACGTTAGAGTCAAATCGTGTATGATTTTTTTTATTATTATTACATTTGTCAGATTCAAGTTACTGTATTTATGTGACCCCTGTGGGTTTTTCTGTCATTAACAGAGCAGTACCAACATTTTCATCTCTTTATTTATTTATTTATTTTTTTAACCTGTCCTTTTCGGCTGTTAGGTCAAGCAGAATGAAGAATCTGCATCACTTTTATGCTGGAACAGTTTTACAGTGCCACAGTGAATTTTTCATCGACGTGTGTAACAGTCATTGAAGCATGTAAGGTATTGGGAAGAAATAAAGACATGAGCACATTACCCCCTATTGGGTTTTGAAAGGTGTTACAATAATTGCACAGTCCAGCCTTGATCCTTTGTTTTTGACAATTTTGAGTTGTTTTGTTATATTCCCTAATGCCAACTGAAATGTTTGTTTGAACAGATCTTTGACTCTGAGTTGAAGGACCAGGAGCGGGAGGTGTGTTTTGTCGACATCGCTTACGACGACATCCCTGACCGCTACTATAAGGAGTCTGAGGTGAGGTGGGCGTGTGTGCATGTGTGTGATTCGTGTCTCCTGTCTGTTGCATATTATCAGCATCTTCTGGCTGGAAATGACACAAGAAAGTGGGAAAATAACTAAGACATTGTGTTACTGACTAATGAAAACTATTCGCCATTTTTATTAGTGTTTACATTTTGAAAATTATTAAAAGGACACTGGCCAAATTAACATTTATGGTTTGAATGATAGTAATTAATTACTTTAGTTGGGAAAGTGCCTAGAAGCTGAAAAATACACCTCTATATTGTTTATTCCACTTTGATGGCAAAATCTTCGATCGAATGGGCGTCCATAATGGCCGCTAATCACGGAAGTGACGTCACGAGTATGTCAACTTGCTGGTTTCCTCAGAGGCAATCAGAATCAGAATCAGAATCATCTTTATTTGCCAAGTATGTCCAAAACACACAAGGAATTTGTCTCCGGTAGTTGGAGCCGCTCTAGTACAACAAACAGTCAATTTACAGAACACTTTGGGGACATAAAGACATTGACAAAAAACAATTGTGCAAAAAGATGCAGAGTCCTCTAGCACTTAGAGCAGTTCGAACGACTAATATTGCAATAGTCCGGTGCAATGACCATTGTGCAAAGGGCGCTGAGACTTCAAGGAGTGTATGCGGTTTAAAGTGACGAGTAGTGCGATCATCTGGGACAATGTCGGTTGTGCAAATGTTACAGATACTCCTCAATCAGTGTGCAAATGGAGCAGATGCTACTCTGGCATGAGTGGCCAGTATATGCAAATAGTGCAGCATGGCGAGACAACTACAGTGAGTGCACAAGTAATAAATAATTGGCCCCACAGAAATGTGACAACGAACTCAAGTCAAAAAATTGCCAGCTTGTTGTAATGGAATTATAGGTTAGGTGTTTAAGAAGTTGATCGCAAGAGGGAAGAAGCTGTTGGAATGTCTACTAGTTCTAGTTTGCGTTGATCGGTAGCGCCTACCTGAGGGAAGGAGCTGGAAGAGCTGGTGACCGGGGTGCAGACGGTCCGAGAGGATTTTGCACGCCCTTGTCTTAGTTCTGGCAGCGTGCAAGTCCTCAAGGGTGGGTAGGGTGTACCGGCAAATCCTTTCAGCAGTTTTGATTGTCCGTTGCAGTCGGAGTTTGTCCTTTTTTGTAGCAGCACCAAACCAGACTGTGATGGAAGAACACAGGACCGATTCGATGACCGCTGTGTAGAACTGTCTCAGCAGCTCCGGTGGCAGGCCGTGCTTTCTCAGAAGCCGCAGGAAGTACATCCTCTGCTGAACAACAGAAAGTAATTAAAAACAAAGAATTCCATACTGTATAGCAAAATTTTGCACAGTTTGGGACACAAATAACTGTTGACATGCACACAGATGTTGTCGGCCATGAAAAGGATATTTACGCAGACCTTTACCAGACCAAAAGCAAAGGTAGGCACGGGAAGGCAACATTTATCTATAACATTTTTTCATGTAGTCAGGACCTAAACCATTTAGTGATTCATAGACCAGGAGCAGAACTTTAAAATATACTCTAAAGGTGACTGGGAGCTATTGTAGATACTTTAGAATTGGAATAATATGTTCTCACCTCTTTTTTTCTGGTCAGAACCCGAGCTGTAGCATTCTTAATGAGGTGCAGCTGTGTAATGTTCTTTTGGGGGAGTCCAGTCAGAAGACCATTACAATAGTCAAGTCTACTTGAGTTAAAAGCATGGATGAGCTTCTCCTGGTCTGCTTGGCACATGTAAGCCTTCACTCTGGGTATGTTCTTCAGCTGGTGGGAGGCAGTTTTAGTAATTGATTTGATATGACTGTTGAAAGTTAGGTGGGAATGTATCAGAGGACCAAGGTTTCGGACTTGGTCTTTGGCTTTTAAAGACAGTGAATTCAGGTATTTACCAAGAGCAATCCTCTTTTCTTTACTCGCAAAAACAATTATCTGAGTTTTGTTGTGGTTGAATTGAAGAAAGTTTTGGCTCATCCAGTTGTTTGTTTTAGACAGTGAGACAAAACCTCAGTTGAACTGGAGACACTGCTAGATATAACTGTGTGTCATCTGCATAGCTATGTTCGTCAACATCAAGGTTCTGAAGAATTTGACCCAAGGGTAGCATACACGCTGAACAGGAGGTGTCCAAGAACTGGCCCTTGAGGGACCCCATTGGTCATTGCCATTCGATGAGATTGAACTGTTCCAATGGTTACGAAATAACTAATTTCCTCCAGGTAGGACCTGAACCATTAAAGGACTGTTCCATTTGGTCCTACCCATGTTTCCAACCTGTTCAGCAGTATATTATGATCTACTGTATCAAAAGCCGCACTGAGATCCAACAAGATCAGAATTGACACCTTTTCCAAGTCAGTATTTAACCTAATATCATTTAGTACTTTAATAAGAAGTGATGTACTGTGATGAGTTCGGAAACCTGATTGAAATTTGTCAAAAAGTCCATTTAAGTTCAAGAAATTGCTGAGTTGATAAAAAGTTCCAAATATATATATCCAAATTAACTTTCCTGGTTGCATTCCTTAACCGAAGAGCACTGACGTCCGTATTATTGGGAAGCTTTTATTTTGAAGGTGACTTTCTCTTCGAGATGGCGACCTATTACAGTAATGCCTAGTACGAACAAAATTAGGGGCGGCTGGCTGAACTGCTACTTTACGAGTGGGGGCTGGCTTCACCGCAGTCGAAAACTGCACCTACGAAGAGACACGCTTACGAAGCACAGTTTAAACTGCAAGCTATCAGTTACGCGGAGGAACATGGGAATCAAGCAGCCGCGAGAGAATTCAAGATCAACGAATCCATGGTTCGCAAGTGGAGGAAGCAGGAAAATGAGCTTCGCCAAGTCAAGAAGACGAAGCTGGGTTTCCGCGGAAACAAGGCGAGGTGGCCCGAGTTGGAAGACCAACTCGAGCAATGGATTAATGAACTCCAACCGCTGGACATTGGAATGGATTGTGGATGCTTGGCGTAACGTGTCTGCTTGCACTGTTGTTCGAGCTTTCGTAAAAGCCGGCATCATTTCTGAGGAGCCGCACGGCAACGAGATTGACTCTTGACAATGACGAGGGAACCCGGCGTGTTTGATGGAGAACTTTCCCAGCTGTTCATTTTGGATACAGAACATGAAGACTTTGATGGATTTGTGGATGAGGATTGATCAAAAAATAACGTGAGTACATGGGTGGCCAGGGTATAGAGAAGGGTAATGAACAAACACTGAACAAACAAACATTAGTGACAAGTGGATAATGTGGTGTGTAGTGGTTGTTTGTAGTGCTCAAGAAGAGTTTTGAGCGACTTGTGTGTTTAGTGTGTGTGGAAACAAGCAGAGCGGGAAAGCAGACAGATAGGAGTGAGAATTCATGCTGGTGGCATGCATGATTTTATAGTACTTGGTACATAGTTCAGTTTTGCTCCAGCTGCCTTTTTAAAAACATTGTTTTAGCATGCATGCATGCTACCGTATGTTTTAAGCTAGCGTCTGTTTTACCTTGCCTGCGCCCAATAATACGGTGCACCTTATGTATGTGTTAAATACAGAAATAGACCCCGTAACTGAGACTGCGCCTTTTATTACGGTGCGTCTTATGGTCGTGAAAATACGGTAGTAGTAAAAAGTCTAGATCATAGGTCGCGATGAAGTCATTAATCAACATTGATTTGTTACCCATTGACCTGATATTGAATAGATAGATAAATTCCCCGTAGGTGTGAATGTGAGTGTGAATGATTGTTTATATGTGCCCAGCGATTACCTGGCGACCAGTTCAGGGTGTACCCCACCTCTTGCCCGAAGATAGCTGAGATACACTCCAGCACGCCCGCGACCCTACTGAGGATAAGCGGTTTGGAAAATGGATGGATGGATTTTAAAAGTTACTAAATGTGCATGAAAATTCACCACATTTTCAAATTAATTCCAACAAAAATATGAACATTTCACTGCTGCAAAGAAGAAAAAAATCATGATGAAAAAGCACAGCATCCCGTTAATCCCTCCAATTTTGGTGGCCATTTTTGAGGAAACGATCCTTTGCACCATGGTAACTGCTAGCCTAATCTAGAGCATTTTAATCAGCTGTAGCGTACAGCTACAGTACATTTAAATCTTTGGATTCATTCAATTAATCTGGAAAAGGAATACATCGGAAAGTAAACCCCTGCATTTACTTCCGGTGTAATTCCACGTACGCGTCAAAGGTTACAATCAAACTATCTTTGTCTCGTATCGGACACACACCTTTTTATATTCGTAAATTTTGTGAAAAGTGACAGAAAAACCTCTATCAATAATTCTGAAGGCTCGCTACCTTAATAGAAATAAAAGTTCTCAATTTCAGCACTCAACTGTTTTGGACTCAAACACACGCAGTACACACAGGAAGTGGAATTTTAGAGAAAATTTAATTAAAACTGCAGGGGAATTCGGAGACAAATGAAAACGGACTTTATTACAAAAATTACAGACAAGATATAGGGTAAATTAACTCGTAATGTGAGTGTAAACTGAGTTGAATTATAGTGTGGGAGAATAAACTTGGGACTCGTGTGAGCTCGCTAACTTAACCCCAAATTACTATGTACGAATTTGTACTTTCTAGTAATCACCGCATTGTTTTACTCACGATCGTAGATCACCGGGTCTGGTCTTTCTCAGTTGTCTCAGGAGGAACTGAGGCAGGTTTAGTTGAAGGAGAAGATGCACAAAAAGTAAAAACAAAAGAGAAGCAAAAATAATAATATTGTTCATGTGGTGGGGTGGGCTGATAACCTTTCCGTTTTTTCCACGCTCTTGCGCTAGGCTGCAGGCGTAACTTGTAGTAACGCCAGTAGTGTCTCTCCTGAGCCACGAGCACAAGTCAAGGCTGGGAAAACAGATAGAACCCACATGGCAGGCTTCTTAATCGGATAGCGCCGCCGTTGTGGTCCAGGGTTGCTCGCGCCACGTGGTGACACACCAAAGGAAAAGGGGGGAAGAAAGGGGTGAGGGGTTGGCCGGAGCCAAGCACCGTAACTAAAGAGAGATTAGTCAGGAAGAGAGAGAGCAAGGCCAAGAAGAAAGGATGTCAAGGCTTTTTGTGCCAACTGAGGCGGGGGGAAAAGACCTCATCCATCGACTCGGGTTTCCATGTTAAATTTTGTTCTATCTGCGTGAGCCACGCCCTAAGTACGGGTTGGGACTCAGCATATTTTCAAATAAACAATTCCCAACTTTGAAAACTGTCTCTCTCTCGCATAGATCAAGCATAGAAAATGATTGTTTAAACTTTAGTCCTGGCAAATCAACTACTTATTGTTCAATGCACATTTCGTACTGTTTGGCTTCAAATCAAGAGGAACAGTTCATAAAGTCTCATAGCCAGACCTGTAAAACTGACACATTGACATAGACATCAAGGTATACATTTAGAATATTCATGGTTTGTTTTGTTTGTTACAAACGTGGGATTTTCTTCAGTCATTTTATTGTCCACACGCAGTGTCTCTAGTCACCACTAGGGGGTGGTCATGTTCCATTGTTCAACGATTGTAAATCACTTCCTTCCCCCAATCATGCTGTGAGAGTCAAGAGGCCGGAATGCAAAGGTTATCAGCTCTCGGGGGTTGCCGTTGACAACACTGCTTCATAGGCGTATTCGCTACATAACACAGTGGTAAACATGCGCGTGTCCCAGCTTTTTGGGAATGTGTTGCGGGCATCAAATTCAAAATGAGAGAATAATTGCAAAAAAAAAATAAAAATAACCCAATAAGGTTCATCAGTTTGAACATTAAATATCTTGTCTTTGTCGTGTATTCAATTGAATATAGGTTGAAAAGGATTTTTAAATCCATCCATCCATCCATTTTCTGAGCCGCTTCTCCTCACTAGGGTCGCGGGCGTGCTGGAGCCAATCCCAGCTATCATCGGGCAGGAGGCGGGGTACACCCTGAACTGGTTGCAGTTCAGGGTGTAATCGCAGGGCACATACAAACAAACAAACAACCATTCGCACTCACATTCACACCTACGGGCAATTAACCTACCATACATGTTTTTGGGATGTGGGAGGAAACCGGAGTGCCCGGAGAAAACCCACGCAGGCACGGGGAGAACATGCAAACTCCACACAGGCGGGGCTGGGGATTGAACCCCGGTCCTCAGAACTGTGAGGCAGACACTCTTATCAGTCGTCCACCGTGCCGCTGATTAACACAAGCGCATGTCTGTGTGTGTGTGTGTGTGTGTTCATAATGCACCAATGCAGGACTTGCGATACTTCAAGTCAGAGAAGACGTCCCGGGGCATGCTTCAGGAGGGATGGAGGGACACGCAGCATCCCATCATGTGCTCGTACAAGCTGGTCACAGTCAAGTTTGAGGTGTGGGGTCTGCAGACGCGTGTGGAGCAGTTTGTGCATAAGGTCAGATTTATTTTTTTTTGGAGGGGGCGGGGGAGTTATTAACTAATAAAGAGGTATGCTAATGAACTAATATGCAAATATGCTATTCTGATAGCCAAGCCTGGTGTTGATTGTATAGCGTGACTGTAAATGCTTTTCAACTCTCAAATATGTAAACTTAAGTATGACAAGAGTGAATACTGCACAACATTACTCAGCAAAAACTGTTTCTGTGTTGCAGGTGATTCGGGATGTGTTGCTGCTTGGACACAGGCAAGCCTTTGCTTGGGTGGATGAATGGATTGGTGGGTCAATCATCCTACTGGTTACACTAGCAAAGCTGTCTGTGATTATGATCATGCATGTAGATTTCAAGCACACAATATTGACAGAAGTTTTGGGGAAAATAGTGTATCAATTAATCTTTGTGTAATATGGGGGCCATATCGCCCACTGCGAAAGGTCTTACTAAGTGACTAAGAGGCCTTAAATCGGCACATAGACTGATTCCACGTTACTCCCTGAATTAGCATTCTTCATCATACCAGGACGTTACATTCATGGTCGTGCAGAACCACAATTAGTCTCACTGGACATTTTCTGGATTTTCTCCTGCATTCCAATACACAAGTGGATGAATTCACAATTAGAATGTAGTTACTCACTCTTCTGGGATAAACCAACCGAATTTAAATGGGATTTTATTAGTAATTGGCCTGACTATTACCCCTTTGTCGATCATGAATCTTAATTCTTCATCTTCCCAAACAATTTGAAGAGTTTTATACTTCTAACTTTGTGGTAATAGTTTAAGGTGGTCGCTTTTCTGATCCACCATAGTTGTGAATCTTGCAACTTCTTTTAGCAGTTCACCCAGAAGTATGGAAGCTATTATACATGTATAGGGGAACTAATTCCACTTAATGTGGGTGTAATGACTTCGTGTCCCAATCATTTTGTTCACACAAATGTATGAAAATAGACATCGACAGATGACTATTGCAGAACTATACTGTTTATGATTTTGCATGTTCATTCGCCTCACCTGCACCCCCACGTTAACCATACAACTATAGTGAAATCTCGATTTACCAGACTAAGAGAGGGGAGGAGTCGTCCGTGAAAGCCGGTTGCCGATTAATTCGAAGCACTTTATTTCCTGGCCTAAAATCCAAACATACCTTTCAACGTTGCTGTGATGGACTAATACTGCCATGAATGTGCCGTTGCACGTTCCACTTGCAAACAGCTTCCTCCAGATTCCTACTGTGATGCAACTTAGATGTGCTTACGCTTATGCACAGCACCTTTCTTATCTTTGGTTGGGTCCACATAAAACTCCACTGTAAATGTTTTACTTACTCCTACGTCTGTCACTTACAGTTTGTTTTTTCACATTTTACACATATACCTCACATCCTCCAACTTCTGAAAAGTTCCAATTTGTAAGGTTAGCACGCTTCCTTTCCTCATCTTCGTTACGATTGGATTCCATAGTGAAGGGCTTGACAAACAACAACTGTGTAATTTACCAAAATCAGTATAGAATATTCGAGAGACGAGACAAGCGCTCAAGTAAACAACAGCATCTTTTTCCGGAAGCCAGAACTACCAGTCTCCGTGTGCGTTTGGAAATACACTCCGAGCGTGCTCTGCTCGGGACAGTTCGGAAAGTTAGAGCGCTGCTGGAATGTGCTGAGCGCTCACACTTTTCTGTCTGTTAAAGCCATTTCTGTCAGTTAAATCTGGAGTCCGTTAATTCGATGTTTCACTGTACCAGTTCTACAACTCCGTAACTGCATTGAACCTTTTAGAATGACTTTTAACTCTTTAGTATGTCGTGCTTGTGCATTCTCCACTCACCTAAAACCTTGTTTTCCCCTCTGTTAATCTTAACAATAATTGATTTTGGCTGAAGCATCACCAAACCTATCCCAGCTTTCATCCTTGACTCAGGAGTTTTGTGCTTTGTCTTCATCTTGAAAATCTACTGTCTGGCTCTTCTCCTTTGAATGATTGTCCTTTTACGCCCTGGTCCTCTAGTTAAAGCTTTCTCCTAAATCTAAAATGCATTTTTGCCACTTCCATCTCCTTCCCGCCTCTCCCTGAACCGGAGTACCTTTTGAGAGGAGTTACCAGTTTTGCTCCCTCCCTCCCTCCCTCCTTCTTCCAGATATGACTTTGGATGACGTGCGGAATTACGAGAGAAAAATGCATGAGAAAACCAACATTAAGGTTTGCCATGAACAGGCAGAGCATTCCACAACAAATCCATCTTCACTGGATGCCATAGAGATCCGTGACAAAGCAAGTGTATGTTACTTTTTCATTCTTTTTTTTTTTTTTTTTTTTTAATTTATTTTTTTAACTCCACTTTTACTTTCCTAATTTTGCCTACAGTATTTTGAACCGTTGACATGTGATGACCTTTATGGAGGCCCCCAAAGTGTTTTATTCTCACAAAGGAAAGATTATTTTTCTGCTTGTGAACATCGAAAGATCTAGAAAGAGGCTGCACAAATTCCTGTTAGATCATACAAAAGGAAACTAAATATTATCGGGGGTTTGTTCTGTGCCACTTTCAACTCCGCTTCTTATAATTAAGTTATTGCCAAACATCTTATTGTTGTCACTTAATCTCTCCTCAAAACAGACATGACAATGGATGAGGTGAGAGAATTTGAGCGGACAATCCAGGAGGCCACGAACGAGAAGATTGGGATGTTCCCCCCGTCGATCTCCATCAGTGAGACCCCACTGTCCTCCTGTTCCCTCACCGGCCCTGCCAGCGCACCCTCCACTCCCCTGTGCACCGATGCCCCCGATTCCCTCTCGGTCTCCAAGGACCGGCCCCGCAAAAAGTCCGCTCCAGAAACCCTGACCCTTCCTGTGCTGTCTCTGAGCGGTGTGCAGCAGGGATCTTCTACCAACCCACTTTCTTCTTTGACTCACCTACAGTCTTCAACGTCGCCTTCCTCCAGTTCTGATCCTGCTGCGATGGAAGAGCAGTAGACGGACCTTTGAATGTCTTCCCTACACTTTTGGTCTATTGTATTCCCAGAATCGCATGGAGTTTAGCCCAACCTCCAAAGATCGGTGCCCAAATATTAATGCTTTTTCGGCATTCCCATTGAGAAATAGTCAGGTCCCGAGGGTAGAGAAACCCTTAAACCCTTGTGATTTTAGGGTACGTTTTCGAATGATCTATTAAAAAGGTCTTTTTGGGTGCATTTTTCAAAGGTTTAGAAAACAAAACAATCCCCATTCAAACAGCGCTGTAATTGGCACGTCATGCCAGTACCATGCACAGCTTGTCCTTCCGGTCTTAAAGCACATCTCACACTTCAGTGGAGCAGTGTTATCAAGCTCATTATCGTGAGCGACCGATTATTTTTTTAAGGTTATAGTTGAAAACAGCCCCATATAAAGAACTCCCTCGTCTCAGATCCTGATTTGTTTGACCTTTACTTCCATTTTAGACCATTCATCATTATTTTGTGGAGCGGACGTCCTATGCATTTGCTGCATGTCCTTTGTTTTCCTGAGTTGGGATTATAACATTTGTTGAACCAATAAGAAATATATGCCTTACACTAGCACCACAGAGCCAGTTGTTTCCTTTTGTATTTATTCACAACACAAAGTGCAGTACCACAGAACATTCACAGGTTCGAGTTCACATAAGAAAGGCTGCACAGTTATGTTCTTCGGGGCCTACAGTACCATCATTCATTTAACTGAATACACCAAACATTACAAAATCAGTGTTCATACCTCAGGTCTCCCCTCCTCTACTTACAGATGTCACTGTAACCTTACTCTCCTTGCTTATTGCCAAACAGCCATGTTTTATATTACAACACAGCCTGTACCTTCTAATACTGAACCCTCGGAATGTTTACAATCATACAATTTTTGCCTTTGCGTAGTAAAGCCATTGAGTACACTGGCAATCTTAGCATGACACAAGCCATACCCGAACTTGTGGTCAGTATGTGTATGTTCAGATGGCCCACATGGCATACAGATCAGATCTGTACAAAACAATCACTAGCAATCCTATATTAACCATATATAACTAGTGTGTCAATCAATAGACCTCCACGATCACTGAAATGTTAAACGTTGCATGAAAAATCATGAACTGTCATATTTGTGTTTGTCCATCTGTTACACAACATGCTACTTCCTGGTTCATAGAAGACTTCCATTGATGTCACAGGGGTGACAATGCATTGTTCCAACTTTCTTCAGATTCTAACCAACATTTAATAGGTTCCTTGGCCCATGAACCAGCCCATCCATACAATCTTTTTGAAGTCGTTTCTGTAATTTTATTAATTTGTTTCATCATTCTGCTAACTGGACCAACTTTGTTAAGTCAAGATGACTGTTGTGAAAAATTCAATCATTAAACAACTAAAGCTAGTAGCGGCTGTCTTGCAGTACTGTAAATGTGTTTCGACTTAATCAAATCACTTTGTTGTATTGTGGGGGGGGGGGCATTTTGGAGGAACTTTTACTCACTGTAATATATCCAAAGGCAGAGTGGAGGGGGCCTCAAAGCTCTTTCTAAAGATGGGGGCATTTTCATCAAGCTGATTTGAGGATGTGCTATCACATCACTGCATTGGTGTTGTGTGATGAGTAATTGGTCAGAGCATCATTATTTATTGCCATGTAATCCAAACTCTCTATATTTTCTCTACCTGATGAAAACTATGTATTTATACTCCCAAAATCTTTTTTCCCCCCATAAAAAAAAGGAAATGGCTGCTTTTCAATGGATACAGACAATATGGAAATCAGGCAGTATTATTTAATTGGAATTATCCAGATTTTCAGACCAAGTGCTTCCATATGCTGCATGGAACGTTCCTAACTAATGTACATTACAGGCGGGATGTTTGTAAATGCAGTTATTAGACTGATTGCCTCACTGCATTTGATTATGCAATAGTATGAAAAAGTTAATGCCTCAATGTGACAATTTTATATCAAAGACATTTTGAGTGAAATGTGAGTCAGCATGCAAGACAATATAGGCCTACAAACTACTTAAACTCAGTGCCTCTGCATGCCACAATTGCATTGCCACCTATTACATGTAATCCAACATACAGTATATCAGCACTTAAAATACACATTTTCATGGCCTTTATCTGCCGGTTTTCTACTACAGTTTAAGAGAATGGAGATGTGAATTTAGTAGGAAATAATACCAAAAAAAAAAAAAAAAAAAATGTGAGCACAATACTCATAAACTGGACTATTTGTGTGAATGCATCTGCCTCACTAAACACGAAGGACACGCCAGAACACACAAAAGTCTGTTTTGCTATTGCTTTTGCTGTGTGCTATTTTTAGTGTAAAATCTTCACGATTCCTGTGATGTCATATACACAGGCTAAAGCATCACATGTTGTTGTTGCTGACCTAGGCATAATCAGACATGCAGTTATGTCCCAGATTTTCTTACCCTGAGAACATTTGAAGTGAATTTGCATGTGATGAAAATCATCTGGCTGGAAATGACAGAGAAAGAAAGTAGCAAAAGAGTGACCACGTCTCCTTGATGTATTTCTTTTTTAATATAATTCACAAGACTTTTTTTTTTTTTTTTTTTTTTTTGGCAATGTTTTACAACATTCTAAAGGATCCAGGTACCTTTCAGCATAATACAGAGCATTCTAATCAACTATAGCCTACATTTAGAACATTTCATATGCCTGTACTTAATGATGTCAATAGTTTTTTTTTGATGCAATGTCTTCGTCTTTTTCCACTTTCTTGTCAGCTAAACGATCATCACATGAGAAAATCAATTTTAACTCATAGTTTGTCAAGGGTATAAATCATTTCGGGTTTAACTGCAAGTGTCGGGGCTAACGTTCAATTTCTAGAAATTAATCTGTTTTTATTCCCCTGTACATATAACTATTGCTTTGAAATCGACATCCCGTGTGTGTTTTGCAAACTCCTGTTTTGTTCTACTGCAGTCTTGCTAATGACAATGTGGGAGCCTTCTTACTTGCCATAAAACCGGTTTAATATTCTGTAGTTTCTGACTTGCTTTTGTTAAAAAAAACTTTACAAAATTTGCATTTGTTAATCATTAATCCTAGCTTTTGTCTTACAATCATGTTATATACCTTTCTATAGAGTATACAGACAACTTTGGTATTGACCATCTCTCTTGTCAGGGATACATTTGATCTATCATGGGCCGTTACACTTTACAAACTAAAGACAAAAAAAATAAAAAATTCCAGCAATTTAAAATGGTCTGCTCTGTTTAAAAGAGTAATATACAGTACATGCTGTTATTGATTTAATATAGGTTTCTTGCATTTAATCTGTTCAGAGATGCATCGCTGTTGTAACAAAGTCTGAAGTCTTTAAAGAGACAGAAGGGTTTTCTTCTGTCTTATGGATGGCAGCTTAATGGACGTGTCTGTATCTAAGAAGGAATACTTGTTTTAAGCTTAACACATTCTATTATGTTTCAATGGAGTAATGCGCCTAATGGTAGTGGTGCACTTATGACACTTGTAGCTGCTTTTCGTTTTCCCTGCAGGAGAATTTTGTTTTATAGTTAGTATAAGGGTTTCTTTTTGTGAAATGATTGGCTTTTCTGTTGTGTTCTAAAGTGAACCTGCTTTGTTTTTTGTGGTTGCACTTGAAGGATAAAGTCATTTGAAGGACCAAGCTTTTTTTCTGATGCACCTTTCATTCGTGGTTACCTTGACAATTGGGCCCTGTTCCACAAACTAGAAGCTGTAAATAAATGAACTACTTTGTGTAGTCTTGTCTGCTTCTGTTTTGTGAAGTATGCCCCCAAAAGTGTTCATTTGATTGTTGCTAAGTTCTTCCACTTTGAAAATTGTGTCTCTTATTTCACTGGGTTCTTTATTGTAATTATTGTTTACTATTCAGAGCAAGACAAAATAAAAACAAATAGCTATATCTTTGCAGCAATCTTTGTTGTCTTTATATTTACATTTTGCTCCTTCATCCTAATGGCAGTTGGCAGCTATTCCCAAATGTAACAATTTGCAGCTTTAATTCCATTGCCATTGACGACTGTTGAATTCAAATATCCATGTTAACATGGAGGACTGGCAGTGAAAGTATTGGAAGATGATGTTCTACTGCTTTATGAGAAGAAAAATGTGGACTAATTGGAAGATGTAGCAGGTTGTTAATTTTATGCAAAAAAAATAGTTCAATTTAATTTGACATGATTCTAAAACCAGTGGATTAATGATTTGAGCATCCCTTGATTGCGCCGACATGATTTTGTTATCAACAAATTAGTTTTCACGGGACGTTTTGATTCATCGAGATCTGGGATGCGCGAGTCAAACGCGTGCGGCGGAAATATCAAAAGTACGTACCTAAAAAGTAGCTAATGTGGTAGTAATTTGGTCACGCATATTTTACATTATTTCTGTTTTCTATTCCCATCACAATCTTGGATTTACCATAGAGGCAGGTCAAGGAAGATTTATTTATATACCGCATTTCATAGATGCGGTAACTCCATGTGCTTTACATGATTAAAAGTACAGCAAAATCATTTAAAAGCAACGAACAATTAAAGTACGGGGGGCGCTTATTAAAATTAGGAAAAGAACGCACAGTGCAAAAAGGAGATGACAAAATACCAATTTACAGTGCTTTAAAAGAGCTCAATCGTAAGCATGAGAAAAAAGAAGAGCTTTAAACCTAGATTTAAAAACATTCCCACTTGAGGCTGACTTCACTTCAGTTGGCAGCTTATTCCATTTGTGTGCAGTATAACAGGTAAATACTGGTTTGCCATGTTTGCTTTGAACGAAAGGTTAGGTTAAATGTAGATTAAAAGCAATGAAAATATTTGTCATCCAATATTTAGACGTGTTCAGTGAGTTTTAGCATAACTTATATAGACTGTTTAGAATGGGCAATGTCAGGAGAGTTAGAATTTGTTTTATAGAAGCTTTGAGAATTCTATTTAAATTTACATTTGATAAAACTACATCGTGGCGGCACGGTGGCCGACTGGTTAGAGCGTCAGCCTCACAGTTCTGAGGACCCGGGTTCAATCCCCGGCCCCGCCTGTGTGGAGTTTGCATGTTCTCCCCGTGCCTGCGTGGGTTTTTTCCGGGCACTCCGGTTTCCTCCCACATCCCAAAAACATGCATAAATTGGAGACTCTAAATTGCCCGTGAGTGCGAATGGTTGTCTGTTTGTATGTGCCCTGCGATTGGCTGGCAACCAGTTCAGGGTGTACCCCGCCTCCTGCCCGATGACAGCTGGGATAGCCTCCAGCACGCCCGGGGACCCTAGTGAGGAGAAGCGGCTCAGAAAATGGATGGATGGAAAACTACATCGTTGGTTCAGAAAGTTGTTCTATAAAGTTAATGTGGGAGGTGGGTGGGATCGCCTCAAGATGGTGCTGTATTACCTGCCATTAGTGGGCCTGTTAATTGTGCACAAAATGAAAGAAGCATGAAACTTTCAGGATTTGCTCAATGACAAACTTTGATTTAAGATGTGTGCTTTTCAGTTTGACCTCAGGAGTTATCTATAGGTCATTGACCTCCAGGTTATGATATGCCTTAGCATCGAATTAGAAATTGATGTATCTTGGGATTTAAATGTGACACAAGTGAACTATATTACAATGTACATGCATACACCAAATCAAGACTCACACTATAGCATAATTTTCTTATAGATATACCAACCAAATTAAATATGGAAATGCTCAACATACTGGATATATGTGCTTCAACTGATATACCGTGTTCTCCTACCTATTGACTGATTTTTTGGGGGGTAACCCATCACCATCTTCTGGTATCTATTGGCAATTATAGGACATTTTGGGGACGTCAATTACTAATGACTTATCCAATGTTATTTGCTGCAAAATCTCACCTATTTGCTGTTGTGTGCTCATGCCAAAGCACTGTCTGAATATTGCTATTCAGACAGTGCTTTGCATTAATTACTCATGGCGTATTTTCACGACAATAAGGCTCACTTAAAAGTCTTAAAGTTTTCCAAAATGGATGGGGCGCCATATAATGTGGCGCGCCTTATGTGTGCACCGAGTTCCAACATCTACAAATGTTGTTGTGTCATGAGCGCTCCTCTTGATTTTTTGACTGATTTTATCTTTTTTTTTTACTTTTTTTGACCGCTTGACTGACTGACTGGGAGCATTTCCTGCCGACACACTGCTTATATAGAGGAAAGGTGGACGTGACTGAGGACGCTAAAGGCACGCCCCCAGTAGGTATTTAGCGCCGGTATGTGCGTTGTGCAAAACAACATCGGTTTGGCTAAGGACCCTCGAAAATGGCACCTACGAAGAGACACGCTTACGAAGCACAGTTTAAACAGTAAACTATCAGTTATGCGGAGGAACATGGGAATCGAGCAGCCGCGAGAGAATTCAAGATCAACGAATCCATGGTTCGCAAGTGAAGGAAGCAGGAAAACCAGCTTCGCCAAGTCAAGAAGACGAAGCTGAGTTTCCGCGGAAACAATGCGAGGTGGATTAATGGATTAATGAGCAAAGAACAGCCGGGAGAAGCGTCTCTACAGTCACCATTCGACTGAGGGCAATAAAGCTCGCAGAAGAAATAAAAATCGAACATTTTCAAGGAGGTCCGTCTTGGTGCTTTCGTTTTATGAAACGGCGCCATTTGTGAATGGATTGCGGATGCTTGGGCTAACGTGTCTGCTTGCACTGTTGTTCGAGCTTTCGTAAAGGCCGGCATCATTTCTGAGGAGCCGCACGCCAACGAGACTGACTCAGACGAGTACGAGAGGGTGTGTTTGATTGAGAACTTTCCCAGCTGTTCACTTCGGATACAGAAGATGAGGACTTTGATGGATTTGTGGATGAGGATTGATCCAAAAATAACGTGAGTACATTTTTAAATACTTTCAATAAAGTACAACCGAACTCAGTTTTGCTCCCGCTGCCTTTTTAAAAACATTGTTTTAGTGTGCATGCATGCTAGCGTATGTTTTAAGCTAGCGTATGTTCATGCCTGCACCCAATAATACAGTGCGCCTTATGTATGTGTTAAATACAAATACAGAAATAGACCCCGTAACTGAGACTGCGCCTTTTAATACGGTGCGCCCTATGGTCGTGAAAATACGGTAGTTGCTGCAGGATTCTGTCCCTATTCAGCACAAATAGCGGGGGAACACTGTAATCACCTACATCCCTTTCATCTCCAAAGTGGGAATGTCACAACAGTTATCCAGAGACAATAGGATGTGCTAAACATTTGCCCTCCAGTGTTTGTTTCTTCGTTGGTCACATTCGCTGTCGTCACAGGTGCGAGCGTGGTAGACTCTCTGGCCTGGCCTTCGCAAATGACCTCATTTCCCGCTTTGTCCACAGCAGACAGCTCCACTCTGTTTGCACAGCAGGAGGCCCGAAAGGATGCCACGATGATGTTCTCGCCATTTGGCCCGACCACTGTGGTCGTGTTGAGGGTGCCGTTCCCTTCACGGATGGTGACGTTGTCCATGCCCACTCCATTGATGTCATCAGTCACATTGACCACAAACTCCCACTGAAAGGAGTCACAGAGTGACGAAGAGGATGGACAGTTGGTGGCTATGCTGACTTCCTGGCACACTGGAGGGAGAACATCCGTCACCTGGAGGCAGAACGTGCATGAACAAGCTTAAATGCATGTGCCACAACAATAATCCAGGAAAATATGTGCTTAGGGTCTTCTAGTGGATATAGTGTTGTTTATTTTTGTGGCATCCAAGCAATAGGAGTTGTTTTGCCATATTGTTACTGTATATTAACATCAGCAAGTCGGTTTCAAACTTCTATTACTAAAGGTTTTTAATTATTACGAAATTGTCTTTTTATCAATTTGCTCTTTTCAATATCCTGTTTGCATGACATTCCGATTAGTCGCTAAGCTCATCTCGTAAATTCTCTGCTATGAAGAAATTGCCTTGCTTTGATGGACGTACTGGAAAACAAAACTTTCCCCTAAATTTAAATTGTTGTGTGGGGGCCCATTCTTGTTTCGTTAAGTTTAATTAAAGAGGTGGTTGAGTAGCTGAACAGTGGAAGACCATTACATATTGTTTACTCCCATTACATTGTAATAGTCCTATTCATCTATCATTCAAATTTGACAAGAAAAATGTAGTTTAGCTGTTGAAATACACCTGTTTGATACATCATTCACACAACACAGATTTGCTCCGGCTCATGTGTAAAACTTATTTTCTCACTGTTCTGTCACTTTTTTTATGGGCTGAAACATGGGCCAGCGGGAACTGAATTTGAATCATTTATATTTGAAGTTGAATTTCTACACTTGAATAATTGCATTTGTATTGATTAATTTCAAACATTGCATTTAAAAACTGAATCTGAACAGTATAGTTTGAAATTGAATTGATTAGAATTTATTACATCACCGTCTTTGACAGCTGGGTGCGCTGGTGTAGTCGTTCGTGTAGAGAGAGAAGAGCAGCGGAGGTAGGTGCTATCGAACAATGCAAACTAAAACCAGTAGGCATTCCAACAGCTTCTTCCCTCTTGCCATTAGCTTCATAAACAGTTGACTTACAATGTCATGGTAACATGCTGCCAATTTTGCACATCTCTGTTGGGACACTTCAACATTATTCATACACTCACTGTTTTATCACGCTGCGGTATTTGCATACTGTTGTTGATTACTACTGGGCACTTATGTGTTGGAGAACTCTCTGCACTATTTGCACAATCATCACTGTACCAGATCATTGCACTATTGGTCACTTTAAATTGCTCTAAATTGCTTGAGGACAGCATCATTTGCACAATTGCCACCATATCAGCATTACCACACTAGTGGTACACTTTCATTGCTCAATGACTCTCCATACTCATGTTTTTTATGTCCTACATGTATATATTGTCTTAGTGGCTGTTTGTTGTCGTACTAGAGTGGCTCCAACTACTGGAGACAAATACCTTGTGGTTCTTGTAACATACTTGTATCGAGTATAATAAAGCTGGTTCTGATTCTGACTGAATTAGTCTGTGTAATCTCTTAAAGAGTTCATCTTGATCGGGGGAAGTTTTGTGTTTTAAATGTCTGGTTTCAATTGATTTAATGCAATTGTTCAGTTTTCCCTCGTTGTTGTAAACATAGTTGGTGTGTACAAAGTGCTACTGTGGTGGACTATCTCACCTGGCCCACACAAATGGCCACATTCCCCACGTTGTCTACAACAGACAGCTCCACTCTGTCTGCACAGCAGGAGGCCTGGTAGAAGGCCTCGGTGATTTCCTCACCCCCTTCTCCAACCATTATGCTCGTGTTGAGGGTGCCGTTCCCTTCACGGACGGTGATGCTGTCAATTCCTGTCCCATCAACTCCGTCGGTCACTTCGACAACAAACACCCACTGGGAGGAGTCACAACGTGCTGAATTGAATGAGCAGTTGCCAAATGTACGGACCACCTGGCACACTGGTCCGGTCACGTCAGTCACCTGGAGACAGACAACAGAGCAGTGTAAATGAGCTGTAAAAAATGTATATGCAGAACTTCTTCCTGAAATTTTGAGTTCCATTTTACATAATATCAGAGATTGAGTCAACTAATGGACAGTGTTTTGTTATGAATGAAGACCCTCTTACTTTTCCTCTCGCATACATACAGTACACCAACTGGATGGACTTTCCTTGTAATTTAACACTATTTATTCTACAAACTATGCTCTCCATTGGTGGACGTTCATTCTTGATATTGTGCTTTTCATATTGTTTATTTGCCCTAATTGAATATGCTTGCAGTGTGTTGTTGGCCTTCAGTAAAAATAGTGAAAAAAAAACAAGTTTGAAAACAAGTCTGTAGTTTGAATCTTTTCAAAGTGTTCAATTATGTATAGGGGTATCTCATGCAAAGCTACCAAGTTGGACAGAGTTTATTAATGTGGAGGGAAATTGACCAGGGGATGTGAACTGAAGCGTTTTTCAGCTGCAAATCAGTATGTCAAGATAATATACAGTATCAATTAGTGCATCAACAACTGCATCATCGGAAAAAACAACAATTCATTTTTGCTTGTTTGCAATGGAAACTTGCTTTTCTATGCTTGGAAGCATATCTTTCTTCTCTTCTTGCACACCCATAAAAGTCACAAAATTTTACTTGGTTAAAGAGTGTGTACTTTTAAATTGACCACAAAAGTTGGCTTGAATTCAGCCGCTTTTTGCATATACCCAAAATGTTCAACTGTATTTTCTTACAAATGCCATTCAACTTAATATTTGGGTATTGCGCTTACTTTACAAGCCAGCATGAGCTGCTGAGCTTTTTGACAAGTTTATTTAGTTTATTTAGTTTTAAAAAAACTTAAAAAGCTCTTTCTGACAACCTATATCAGGTTTCTACTTTTAGCAACCAACTTGTATGACAATATTGAACATTGTTGATCAAAATCTGAAATTGCCTTAATTGCTCTTCTCTTACCTTAGCAGCAACTGAAAACCTAAGCACAACAAAGTTGATTTCAGTTGCAGCTGCATTTTCCGCCTCAATCGTAAGTGTCACGTCAGTTCCCGATGGCGCACTTTCAGGAACGGTTAGGCTCACAGTGTCGTTGGCTTTCCCTCCGCTGTTTGCTTCTATGGTGACGGACCCGGGCGACGAAAAATTAAAGCTGCGGTCGTTGGTAGCGCGCACTGTGAATGTCCCAGTTGCATTCTCGTTAGTGACTCCTCCAGTCGTTATGGTGACAGTGAAAGGAATAAAGATCGTAGAGCCTGGTTCTATGTTGGTGGTGTTGACTTGAGCCTAGAAAAGTGGGACAGTCATTTTAGATTTTGCTCATACCTTAGGCTACAGCTTTTGTTTGGTGATAACTAACTCTGATATGGTTTCTGTTAATGCTTTTATTTGATTGCGTGTGAAAGCTATCATCCAACCCCTGGTGTGTAGCAAACAAATGGATTAGTCCAAGACTGCTTGAGGGACTGGTCTCAGGTGGGGATTGGATCAGTTTTGCCTAAGTATTAATGCTGCACAGAGCAAACGCATCACAAGTGATCAATTGACAGCAATTTGAAAAATCACAAAACAAGAAAGTTAAATTTGGGACAGTGCTCAGAACATCAACAACAACCAATTGTGTGATGCCGCACATACCATGTATCATTTTCTATTCAGTCCGGACCAGCTAGCCAAATAAGTGTGAACAAACCTAGTGCCTTATTTGCTAAGATCCCAAATAGTGGGTGCTACGTTGCGTGTTTAATCACTCTAACAGATTGCGCGTGTGGTTGGCAAAAGGTGTAAAATTGGTGGAGACCGTATTTAAAAGAGGGTTTAGGTAACCTTGATGTTTTTCACCAAGCTAAATTTGGGTTAGTAAGTGCTAATTGAAGTTTGAAGTGATGGAATTGTGTCAGTGGAAGAGGCAAACGAACATTGTGATTGCTCTGATAATTCTGGGGAGGCTAGCGAATGCTTACAAACTAGGTTTTGTTTGATATAACTTGTCCAGAGTGCAGGGGAATTAGCTGTATCTGCCCACCCTGTTTAACACTGTGTTTAAATCATGGGACAGCACACCTGCAAAACCGCTCGGCGAAAGACCAGCACCAATTGCCACAGTGAGCTAAAATGACCCATATGCAACGAAATACAGAGTTGAAAGGAGTTTTGTTATAGGTGATATGGCATGACATTTTCGTGTGACAGACTCCAAGTCAGCCCTTAGATCAGACACTCCAAAAGTGCATTGCTGAAAAAAAACGATCCAGTATGTCATGATATGTTTTGTTTCTGGCATTTCACAGATGTTCACGCAGAACAGATCGGTTCTCTCCGCTGCCTTCCATTTTGTGTGCCGGTTTGAGCCTGCCTTTTTGATGCAGTAACCCTAAAACTCCAAATCTGCCACCGCAATTTGTCTGAGGATTGATGAATCACATTGCATGTGCTAAATGAATCAATTTGCGTATGCTTCCGGAGTACACAAAATGAACCGCGTGGCAATTTTGCCCATTTGGCAGATGCAGTGTGCCGAGGTTGTGGCTCAGCTTCCACATCTGTTTGCGTGAGCAATCAAGTTTGCACTCTCTTTTTGCACACACAAACCTTTGGTAAAATGGGCCCTTAGTCTGGTACCAGGAATATATTTAATAAACTATTTAAATTGTCTTTCGGCTTGAGGGCAAAGATGAATATCTGTTGTAATTTGGTAGAGAATTGAAGGAGTTTAAGCTTACAGCCACAGAGATGTTAGAAGTCATAATCCGAGTGGAGGCCTGTCTCTGGAACCTGCTTGAAGTTGACCGTGATGATGAGTTGCTGTCTCCTCCTTTCAATCGAACCACAAAATCACCAGCTGGAATCTCATTGAATGTCACCAGGAAGTCAGTTGCTCCGGATGACTGAAGGAAAGGACAAGGGTGATGTTGTCAAAAGATTGTAAGTCCACCTGCAGTTTTAGTACCCTTGGTTTTTAATTTAAAAACTAAAAACTAGTTAGTCAATCACTGCTCTGCATGCGACAGACTATCCAGTCTGCCGCTGAGACTGGAGAATATTCAGAAAGCAAAGACCATTAAAACTTCAAGGTATCACCATAAATGTGTTAATTTGATTCATTACACGTTTTAAATAAAACAGCTACCATAACTGGATTGATGATAGATTCTACAGTAAATACAGTATGCCACTTTCCTGGTTTGGTTGTGGTAAGTTAAAGGAAGTTAGTTCTTAACATTCAGTGTTTTTAGGCTACTTATTCAATGTTTGTTTGATGTTGGGCATTGGTATATATATTCTCTAAATTAACAAATTAGGTTTTCTGTGAGATAAGAAAGTTATACAACATGCCTGTAAAGTTCCATTGACATCTGTTGGGCCTGAGTTGTCGTACAGCGTGACCTCTGTTAGATTGACAATGTCACTTCCTGTCACTGTGACGAAGATGGTGACATTTCCCCCTGAAAGACAAATCGTACATAATCAAAATAAATAAAACACGTCTAAAGGTTTGATGCTAACCCTGCCACAGTACGATGCTGATCAGATTTGAATGAATAAACAAATAAGAATCACTTTTAATGATGCTCCACATCCCCCACATCAGTTAGCAATATATTAGTTGACAGCCATCTATTTTGTTGTTTGCATCTATGTATGCATCTATTTATTTTTCTTTTTGTCGCAAATGCAAATAAAATACACTGTTGAGACCTTTGACTCCGGACATGGAGGGTTGGTAACTTTGAGGGCAAAGTGTGTGATGAGGAAAGCGAAGAGGATGTTTAACCTGAAAGAGGACGTCCTTGCTTTAGAAAGAAGTCTGCATGGAGTCCTTCATGGGCTTCCACAAGGTTGTAGATGAAGTTCAATGGACTTTGACCTGATGTTAATATGAGTAAAACAATTATTTATTATGATTATTTTCTTTAAAAAAAAATAAATACAAGACCATATACCTGGCACTTTAAGTTCCATCTATCTACTGACCTGTGACCTTAACTGAGTAGCGGTCATCAGAGTCTACACTGATTTCCCACAATCCTGTTTCACTGTTATTGTTGAGCCTCAATCGTCGTAGGTTACCTGCCAAGCTCAAAGATGCCAGAGGGCCGCTGGACTCGCTGGAGTTTTGAGATACACCTACAAAGGTAGGAAAGGGATGTTCAATGTACACAAAGTGTTGGCGTTTTCATGGCTGATGATGAGTAAAAAGGAGAAGATGGACTGTACTAGCTGTAATACCTGTGGAGCTGGTGAGATTAAAGGTGAGAGCTGAATTTCCCGTGATGGAGATAATTATGTTCCTTAGTGAGCTGTCAATGGTAAATAGGAAATTTTCAGGTTCACTGCTCACTTCTTGAAAAATTGTCACCTGAAAAAGACAGGGGCCTATATTTATTTATATTCTATACTACAGTTATGTGTTTGTCCTCTTTCCTTATATTACCGTCGCGCTATCTGAGGAATCTTCTATAACACTTGTAGCCAGAGCAAGATCCAACTTGCTGACTTCAATGGTCTGACCTCCTGATGCCCTCGCAAGGTCACGGTACAGCTGAGCATCTGCTTGGCTAACCACTCGACGGACTCGAGACATCTCACCTTGAAGGCCTCTTTCACGGCGACTGGACAGGACGTCTGTCAGCAGGAATGTTACCTACAAATTCCAGCACACAGTTTGCACACAGTTCTATGTCTTCTTTTTATAGGATTAGGACACTGGGTGAAGAGTTCAACTTATGATCTTGAGTTTTCTTGGTTTTCATAAACCATTCTTTAAATGCTTGAAAGCCATTGTACTTCTTCACGCTTGGCAAAACCACACATTGATTCAGGCTGAAACACCTCCTATTCTATGAGCCACAATTATTTTTGTCAGCGCTACCAGGGGGCCACATGGGACCGCAATTTTCTTGATTGAGTTTTCTCTTAACCGAACCTCTTTTCGCCCTTGGGTCATTAATTACTCTCTCTTCCTGCTGAACTTTTTTTCATCAAGGCGTCACCACTCTTCTTCTGGCGCTCTAGTAAGCGATGTCTGCTGTCTAGTGGTGAATGTTATTATTACAACTTAAAAGTGCTCTCTTATGAGTGTTATCAGTATGGGTGCTGGCCACATGTTTCCTCTAACGTTTAAAAGAAGAAGAAGAGAAAAATCCTTCAAATTAATTGAGGGGCCACTCCAAGGGTGCCGCCAGTTGGCCATCCCTGGTCTAGCCATTCACATACAGTATGTGAACAACTGCCTATCCATTCACATGGACATATTCCATTAATAATAATTGAAATGTAACGAGATCTTTTCCCAAACACTGTACACTAAACACTCAGTCCATTCACATACTTTAGATACACAAGGTAAGTCTGACATCAAGGGGGAAATATGCTCCAAAGACAAATGACATCACTGCTTATTTAGATCTTGAAAAGGCATGGGGAAAAAAAAAATGGATGGATGATGTACGAACAAAGGGGTGGACAGAGCCGAAGCTGGTGGAGGATACAGGTATATATACAAAAACAGACTCAACCTGCACAAGAAAGAACGCAGAAAACGAAAAATCACAAAAGTACTTGCATATAAACCAAACAAACGGCATCGGCAAAAAGAATCACGGAACATAATACGTTAATGCTTCTCGTGTTTACATTGTGGCCGCCAGGCAAGAACCCCCTCGCCACCACTGCAAGACAATGTGCTAACTAACTAACTGTCCATCATCACAGAAGTAAGACTAGAGAAGAAGATTATATCGTAGCTGACCATCAACATCATCAAAGAAATGAGATGATATGACAATATATCACCCCTGACCTTAATTAAAGAGGAAGGTTAAGTTTGCTCTTAAATAGAACAGAGTGTCTCTCTTTTGGACAAGACCTGGAAGGTGGTTTCAGAGGAGAGGAGCCTGAGGAGTGTTTTTTAAAATTTTTTTATTTAATTTATTCATTTATTTAATTTTTTACTGATTCTGGGAATCACAAGTACAGTATATTTGAACTTTGTGAGTGCAGTGCTGTGGTATGTTGATAAGGCACCAGCAGTTTAAGGTCTAACAGTGGCTGACCATTTGGCGCTTTATAAGTGAGGTAAGGGTTTTAAAGTCTGTTCTACATTTTATAGGAAGCTAGTGCGGTGATGCTACCACTGGGGAAACAGGACCTCTTCTACTCGTTCTTGTCAGTACTCAGGCTGAAGGAATTTGGACCAGTTGGAGAGCCCGAGAGAGTTTATCCACGCAAGATCCGGCAGACACGGCACTTCCAAATTTACATATTCTTCTTTTTCCTCTCACCTGCATTAAATTATGTAACAATCAATTATTGTAATGTATGAAGCAACTAACAAAGTCTGCTTCGCGATGACTCACTGTACCAATTTCTTTCTACCGCTACCAATAATTGAAATGTAAAGAGCTCTTTTCCCAAACACTATGAATCCATTTGGATTATTCTGAAAAAAATACATGTATTTATCAAGACCTGTAGATTTTACAAACATGAATTGTATCCACTTAAAACAATTAATTTATAATTTTACAAGCATCGCCGTTATGCTGCTCTCATTTGCTCTCACATTCTGTAACTCATAGTGCTGGGAAGCGGGAATACGACTTTTTTTGGCGAAAAGGATTTACAAAGAGACTCACCACAGACTTCATGCTCTCAATAAGGGCAGTGATGGTGCTTTTCAAGTGTGCATCTTTTGCTGGCGCATCAGTGAAGACAAATATCTCAGATGAGGGTGGAGCCGTGATAAGGGCAAGCTGTTAGTCAAAAACAGTACATTGCAATATCAGAAGTGTTCAGATTTCGCCTGAGTTGAATGAAAAGTAATTTCATTTACACAGAATTTGGTTAGGTTTTACTGCATTTAGTTCACTGTTTCCAAATGAGAAATTTCTATTAGTATGAAAACAGACACCTGTAGTCCAGACAAGCTCATCTCTGGGTTGTCACCTCCTCCCAAGGCAGTCAGTTCGTTGATCCTTTCTTTGAATGTGTCTGCATTGGTCGTTACAAGTACAGGTCCAACACCTGCAAATAGCAATATTCCACGTTCCAAATTATTATGGATTATTTTTTTTTTTTATTGTGGGTTTTGGTTTATGGATTTTTTTTAATTCTGAAAAATTCATTTAAAACATTGCATCTGCGTCTGGATAAAATAGCAAATCTAGGATGGACAAGAGTGAGAGTTGTTCCCATAAAACACTGGAGGGATGGATGCGAAAAAGCCTGGGGAACCTCCCCTCGCTGGCTTGTTCCTGTCTTCTTTGTGCACCATCTTCTGCTCTCTGGCAGTCCTCTGCTCCTCAAGACTGCCTGCTAAAGGCCGCACCCTCTGCCACCTTTTTGCTTCACCAGAGACTCTGTGTGCGGAAGCTCTTGTGAAGAACATTTGGCGCATGCTGCCTCCCAACCAAAGGGGGTATTAAAGCTACAAGAGGACTGACCTCGGCCGGCCAGCGAGTAGTTTGTGACGAAACGACCAGTGACACTCAAAGAACAGTTCCTGGACCAATTTCGGTATTTCCAACAGACACAGCCACCTGATCAAATCCATTCCCTCGCTCTAGGACTCATCGATCCCAGACGCAAACGCTGCTCGCCTTCCAAATTGGGGTTGAACCGACTAGTCGACGTGTAAATTTTACCGCACTGCAATGACGTTTATAGGTCAATTAATCGCCAATCATGTGTTTTGTCAACAACACGGATGCCTGCCGAAATCAACAGGTGGTGGGTTAGCGCAGCAAACTAACAGTGGTGCCAAAAGCATATGCCAATATTTTATTTAAAAAAATATACGTTTTGTGTAACAGTTTGAACATGAAATATCTTGTCTTTTTCTTATATTTAATTGATTATAGGTTGGAAAGGATTGGCAAATCATTGTATTCTGTTTTTGTTTGAAAACAACATCCCGACTTAATTGGAATTGGGTTTTGTAGATTACAACATACCAATAGAAATTGGATACTGCCTACTAAACAGTGATTTCTATGCTAAAGTGCAAAAATGTAAGTTAAGTCAGGAACACGGGAGCATTCTTAAACAGCGAAGTAACACTAAATAAAATAATCATGGAAATCCTGGTTAGTTTATGTTCTTCCACTTAGTTTAAATTGGGCAGGTCGTCTCTCGTCTCGTCTGATCTGAGGTTGGAGGCCTGGGGAGAAGTGAGCCAGCTGCGTGGTGCGGGCTGCACGAAGCGGAGGTTCCACCGGCAGCCGTTCCCTGTTCGATGGAGGTATATAGGGGTCACAGATCTGCACTTGGGAGGACGGAGGCCGGCGAGCAGACTGCGACTGTCCAGGAATAAGAGTTAGGTACCTGGGACCTGCTCGGATGTGTTCCGAGGTGGCCGAGCCCCGAGGCTGCTTTCCCCTACCTGTGGCTCGGCCGGGACCAGGTTGGGTAGGTGGGTGGGACGGGCGCCTTGTGCCTGTCGGCTGCAGCTGAGTTTTGGTAATGATCCTCCCAAAGGTTAACCTACGGAAACCTAGTTACGACTTTTACTTCCACTAGATAGTCAAGTTTGAACATTGTCCTTGTAGATTAGTCTGCTACAATTCGCTATAGTCAAGCACAACGGCTCAATATTTTACCGTGACAAAACCATGACAATATCAAGGCACTTTTAATACTGTGATATTGTGAATACCGTGTCATCCCTGATTATATGTTATATATTTAACCCAAATTCAATGACAACACCTTGTCTACGTTGGCACTCTGTCTACCTGGATCATTAAATGGAACCAATATGTAGCCCGGCGGCTCCCGTGTTGTTCCCCTCCTGCGGTCGATGATTTCAAAAGCAACTCTCTTGGCTTCTTCTATGTCGTCAGCCATACTGCCTGTGGTGTCGATGACATAACACAGCACAGAGGATTGGGAGAGGCCCATCAGTCTGTAGGAAAGCAAGGGAGACATATTGACCATCATTAGAGAGATTACGATATACATTTACATATTGGGTTATTTTATAAAACCAATTCCTTGGTAGTTTGCGTTGGGTTATTGGGCCTTGTGGAGGATGTCATTTCTGGGTTATTTTTCTGAAATTGACTATTTCTTGGGTTATATATCTGCTATGTTAAGCCATTTCCTGAGCTGTTTGTATTGGGTCAATGACATAGGTTATTTTTCTGAGTATAACCAATTCTTTGGGTCAAACTAACCCCTTGTTGAGTTATCGATCTGCACTGAGATTTGAACTGGAGTGTGCCACACCGAAGTCGTGTCTGCCACAGCCACTGTGCCTGCCATTTGCTCAAGCGCAAAGCGTTTTCAACGAAAACACTTTATATCTGAAATGGTGTAGTTGTAGTAATGTTTCATTTGCATTTGATTTATCTTAACCTTTAATACCCTTGAGTGGTGAAATGTGTGTTATACGTCAGTTTGCCTTGGTTTAACTTCAGTGTTCAATGACATGGCTGAAGAACTATAAATGTCTGGTGAAGTCTTGGCCCACG
The DNA here is from genome assembly GCF_024500275.1 of Phycodurus eques. NCBI lineage: Eukaryota > Metazoa > Chordata > Actinopteri > Syngnathiformes > Syngnathidae > Phycodurus > Phycodurus eques. The sequence continues at coordinate 8,398,308 of NC_084530.1, forward strand.
CTGTAAGTCACTATTTGTGGTAGAACACTTGCATTCCTGTAAAATGTAAGTTGTTCACAAGTCATGTGTTTTTTTTGTGAATGCAAATGTTGCAAAACATTTGTTAAAAAGGAGTTACTCAAAACGTTAGCATTTGTTAGCACTCCATGCTAGAAGAGAGTTTACTGAATGACTGCTGACTTCACTTGGACTCGAGCCCATTGACTTGAAAAGACAATGGGCTTGAGCCGCTTTTACCAAATTATTGAGAAACAAACACTCTTGTTCTTAAAAATGGGCACCAGCACACTTTTCCTCCATTCCTCAGGCATCTTCTCATGCACTAGAATTTTATTGAACAAGCTGGTCACAAACTCCACAGCCACCTCTCCTAGATGCTTCCATACCTCCACAGGAATGTCAACAGGAACAACTTTCCATTTTTCATCCTCTTTAATGCCTTTCTAACTTCCCCCTTACTAATCATTGCCAATTCCTGGTCCACCACAGTTGCCTCTTCTACTCTCCCTTCTCTCTCATTTTCCTCATTCATCAACTCCTCGTAGTATTCTTTCCATCTATCTAGTACACTACTGGCACCAGTCAACATATTTCCATCTCTATCCTTAATTACCCTAACCTGCTGCACATCCTTCCAATCTCTATCCCTCTGCCTGGCCAGCCTGTATAGATCTTTTCACCTTCTTTAGTGTCCAGCCTGGCATGCATGTCTTCATATGCCTCTTGTTTGGCCTTTGCCACCTCTACCTTTGCCCTATGTCACATTTCAATGTATTCCTTTTGCCTCTCCTCGGTCCTCTCAGTGTCCCACTTCTTCTTAGCTAACCTTTTTTCTTGTATGATTTCCTTTACTGTGAGGTTCCATACTGTATGTGTCGTTGGACGTTTTCTTTCTTGACGTTGCGTTGTCTTCTCCTTCTTTGACGATTCGCCTCTTCTATCTCCAATTATTTGCTCTTAGCTTTGGTTTGTGCATCAGACGGGAGAAGCCAAAAGACAACTACTGGTCTCAGATATGCTAAATACGGTAATAACAACAATTACATTTCAGAATCAGAATCATCTTTATTTGCCAAGTATGTCCAAAAAACACACGAGGAATTTGTCTCCGGTCATTGGAGCCGCTCCAGTACGACAACAGACAGTCAATTTACAGAACACTTTGGAGACAGAAAGACATTGACAAAAAAAAACAAAAAACATTCACTGAGCAGTAAAGGGTTGCTAGTTATCTAGTAATGCCGGTAAATTTTATTTATTTAAAAACATTTTTTGGGACAATTGTGCAAAAAGATGCAGAGTCCTCTAGCACTTAGAGCAGTTCGAATGACTAATATTGCAATAGTCCGGTGCAATGACCATTGTGCAAAGGGCGCTGAGACTTCAAGGAGTGTATGCGGTTTAAATTGACGAGTAGTGCGATCATCTGGGACAATGTCGGTTGTGCAAATGTTACAGATACTCCTCAATCAGTGTGCAAATGGAGCAGATGCTGCTCTGGCATGAGTGGCCAGTATATGCAAATAGTGCAGCAAGAAACAGTGATACTAATAATTGTCAATTTAGATAGAATTTAGTTTATTGTTCTCTCCCTGAATTATTAAATTTCTGAATCCTGATCAATCAATTGTCATCATTTGTCCTTGAAACCTTTCTAAGGTTTCTTACCTTAGGAAGTTCTTGTCTCCTCCAGCTAATCTGATGTCCTCCAGAAGCTCCATAGTAGCAGTCACAGCCAAATTGGCTGCTTGATTGTGAAGTGAGCCATGACTGGATTCAATATCGTCCTTATTGATGCCCCCCATTGGGTCTTTTTTGCTCGTCTGGTCTAAAATACCTCCATGGCTGCATTTACCTTGGAGGACAAAGACAAAATAAGATTGTATGTGAGCCAAAAATGAAACATTGATGTTGAGTCCCACAGCCAATGGCAACTAGCATCATGTTTTATTGCTGATATTAGCTCATTACTTTGGCAACAGAATAGGTAAATTGTCAGGATTATTGAAGAGCTGTGGCTACAACACAAAGCAGGAACATTAAGCAGCACTTCGAAATTAAACACAAATCCTTCGACCATCCACTGAACCCGGTGGCTGTAACTTGCAAGACAACCAAATTGAGAGCCCAGAACAGCAGAGCCTTCATGACTCGACTCAACAAAGAGCAAATGAATGATCTCTCCGGATAGTGCGCACTCTGGAGCAACATATACCACCATTTAGTGACGTTTCTGTCATAAAGGAGTGTGTCAATGAAGCTGCATGACGTACTCGAAAGTAAAGCAAATTTTTTAATTGAAATGTGGATCTACCTGTTCTGATTTACTTTAATAGGCTTCATTTGCTTGTTCAGTGTTACTTGGATTTTAGCCATGAGATTCCTGTGCTGCTTTCAAATAGTTTGCCAGCCTTTTTTAAGTTGCATCAAAATATTATTTGTACCATAACTGTTTAAAAGATATTTAAGTTATGGATGTTCTTTGTTTTAAACGGGTTTTAATCGTTGAGGTTTCCCTGGCCCAGACGCGGGTCACCGGGCACCTCTGGAGCCAGGCCTGGAGGTTGGGCTCGAAGCTGAGCACCTGGTAGCCGGGCCTGCACCCGTAGGGCCTGGCCAGGCACAGCCCAAAGTGGCAATGTGGGTCCTCCTTACCATGGGGTCACCACCTGTGGGAGGGGCCAGAGGGGTCGGGTGCGTCCTTAGCTGGGTGGCGGCCAAAGGGGGGGACCTTGGCGGTTTGATCCCCGGCGACAGAAGCTGGCTCAAGGGACGTAGAATGTCACCTCTCAGGGTAAGTGCCCGAGTTGGTGCGCGAGGTTGAGCAGTTCCGACTAGATATACTGTATATATGGATATCCACACACATTTACGCCTACATTGACCTCTCTATTCACATATAGACACACCTTGAGTAAGAAGTTGTCATGGACAACTGTCGCCTAGACCACCATTAAGCTGGATCAAGCCGACGAAGGGGGGATAAGTAGCGGATACGCTTTATAGAAAAGTTGGCAACTTAAACCCCCAACATGTGGTAACCTCTGCATTCCTGTCTTCTGACCCGCCGAGCAAGTCTGTTCGCAGAAGACACAGGAGACCTGGTTTCCTTATCAGCTGGGCTACAAACTAGTCATGAACCCACCCACCAACCACCCTGAAGAGTCTCATGAACAAAGACATTTTTCCTGCAAACTGGCTTAATGACCAAGATTTTGGGAAACCCTCTTTTAAAATGTGACTGTTCAAGACATATTGACAACAATGGAATTACTATGCACTGCCTTTTTCAGGAACTCAAATACAGCGCAATGAACTTTTTTTTTTTTTTTTAACTTCCCACCTGACGCTCTGGGATTATTGCTGGAACACGGGCGACAACCCGGTGGGGCTTAGTTTATTGCTCCCTTCAAAACCAATATTTTCTATAACTCAGTAAGTAATATGTTTGTTTGTCTTCCAATAACATTTTCTCTCCCAAATTTTCTTTGGTGAAAAACATCAGCGCTACTTAAAGCGTAAACCCTCTTTTAAATATGGCGGTCTCCACCATTTTAACATGTGTTGCCAACAGCGCAAACAATCTGTTAGACTGAATTAACACACAATTTAGTGCCCGCTATTTGGGATCTTAGTAAAGATCGTGCAATCTTAGTAAATTATGCGTAACATGCCCAAGAGCAGTGCGCAGTCTGTTAGAGTGAACACACAATTTCTGCTATTTGGGATCTTAGTAAATCAGCCCCCCTGTTTAAAGTGTTTGTTAATTAATTTGATTATGCTGAAGGTTAACAATAACACAAAAACACTTAATGCAATTCATCAGTTACCGTCCGGCTTTTCTGAGAAGAAGAGGTTGAAGTAGCCTGAGGTGAGTAACCTATCTTCCAGCACATTAGGCAAAATATTGTCATCACAGATCTCTTCATCACAGTTTCTACAGGTGGGAATATTCGTGCCTGCAGACAAATTAAGCAAATGTCAGAAAAAAACAAATCCCCAAATGCAACGGACAAAGGTTAGAAGAAAAGGGTTTAAACCAATTTTGGATGAACCTAATGTCTATTTGCATTTTGACAGTTTAATTATCCAACTAGTAGTGTGAGGCAAGTTCGCAAAGTTAACTCAGTCCGTAATCATGACAGTGAGAATCCCATTGCGAATGGAAAGTAATGTGGAAATAGCAGCTGGTTGTCAGAGTTTGTCTTCGTCCTGACAATAATTGAGGTGTCCTTGATAATGGCAGGAAACCCAGTACTCAAACTCCACTCAGGGACGCAATACCACTTGTAAGCCCCATCACGCAATGGTTTCTTTCCTGCAGCGCCGTGAAAAAGTATTTGCCCCCTTCTCAAATTCTTATTTTTTTGCGTAGTTTCTCCACTGTAATATTTAAGCTAATCAAACAAAATGAAATGTCAGACAAAGATAAACATAAAATGCAGTTTTGGAATGATTTTATTTATGAAGAAAAAACAACTATTCAAAGCTACCTGGCCCTTTGTGGAAAAGGTAATTGCCCTTAAACCTGATAACTCGTCGGGCCACCCTCAGCAGCAACAACTGGAATCAAGCATTTTCTATAACGGGGAACGAGCCTTTCACATCTCTATGGAGATATTTTGCACACTCCTACTTACAGAATGGTTTGAATTCAGTATCATTGGAGGGTTTTGGATCACAAACAGCTTTTTTAAGATCATGCCACTGCATTTCAATTGGATTAATGTACGGACTTTGACTGGACCACTCCAAAACCTTCAATTTGTTTTTTGTAAGTCCTTAAGAAGTTGACTTACTGTTGTGTTTTGGGTCATTGTCCTGCTGCAGAATCCAAGTGCGCTTCAGCTTCCAAACTGAATGTTCTCGAATGAATGTACACAAAGTGGGAAAACTATGCAAAAAAATAGGAACTTGAGAAGGGGGCAAATACTTTTTCACGGCACCGTATGTGACTTGCAAATAAGAAGTTGTAATGGCAATAAGGCCAATTCTAACAAAGTACTGCTGTGGTGGAGAGCATGCCTATGAAACTGAACTAATCCAGTATTTTACCTGCCAGATTCTCAAGGGGTTGGTCAGGTGTGATCAAAACATTGTAAGGAGCTGTGTTCCCCAACTCCACCCAGTTGCTGTGGCTGTAGAAGTCCTTGAAGTAAACAGTCATATTTTATGTGCACATTGCTTGCTGGTTGCATCTCACCTCCAAAACTACACCACTTCGCTATTCAACAATATCAACAAGATTATCTTTATACTCACTTGCAGAGTGTGCAATAGGGCTCCAAGATTCAAACGCCCTATGATGAAGTTCTCCATTTTCACATTGGCCTTCACAGCAGACACACCTTATCAGTACAATAGAACAGTGAGAGATTATTTATGTTATATGTGCTTCTGTTAAGCATACGTCAACAACAATGTTCTCATGGAACCAAACTGGAATAAAGGTTGATCTAGCAGACAGGTGACAGAAACATCAAATCAACAGAATTTTCTTTGTAACATCACATTTGTCCATTTGAGTTCAATTAATTTGTGTATAAATGTCCATGGGCCAACGAAAATAAAAATCATACAGTATATGCCCGTCATGCATCATTGATCTGTTTGAATGACGAACTTCTGGCTGGCAGCACCCTGCCCCTTGTAATAAAAGTCCACAGGTACAGGAAGAACAGAATCAGGCACAAACCAAATACATTAGTCCTAAAAAAAAAAACAGTAGCATAAGGATAACAACACATGTTTATTTATACCCATACACCCAATTTTCCAACGGAATCAATTGCCAGGATAAGCAGTGAAGAGAATCGAGGGCTGGATGCATATTGGAAGGTAAGAAAGTAGCTGGATGAATCTGGTGGTTATGAAGGAGAATTGCCAAAATTGTCAAATGCAGTTGTGAGCATTGTACCGTTTGTGTTTTACTGTAAATTCCTCTCCAGTTAATTATTAATCAATTTGATCTTCTACAATTACAAGTAGAAATCTAAGGTGTGTGCGTGCACCACTCCATTTCTAGTGATGTTTGGTCTGTGGTAAGAAGATAGGAAGTGCTGTACCTAGTGTGATTATGTCTCGTCCTCCCTGGAAGCCCTCGTCATCAAAATGGTGCTCTGCACTTAATGAAAAAAATAAATCCACTTGTGCATTGCTTAAGTACATATCGGCAATGAATGCATGGAAAAAGAAACTGGACAGTCTTGAGGATGAAATGTCTGAGGAGGAGGAGCACTCCTGGTGTACTCGTTCAATCGTTAGACCGTCATCAATCTGAAGAAAAACAGAATAAGTGGCAAAGTTACTTTAAAGTTTTGAGCGTCGACAGAAAACCGAATTTGAGCATTGTCAGTGTTTTTGTTCGGATTTAAGGTTTTTCGATGACAATGGTTTGAGACTGGAACAGATTATTTTTGTCCTTGATTTTTTTATGGCTTTGACTGTGCTTTGTGTTTACAAGTCAGCTGAGTGCACACATTCTGACAATCGGGACACATTTGAGCATTTTCTCTCCCTCTCAGATGTATCGGAGGATTTTTCATCCTGTGGTGTGACTTGAACCATCACCCTCCCCTCCCCTCTCAAAGTCCTCATGTCATCTGTTGTAGTTATATGAAGTCTTTTCCCTGTGTTCCTCGTGCCTTGGATTTCGGACTCAAGGATAATTTTTCACCTCTCTAGCATCCTGTTTTCCCTTTTTTTTTAGTAAACATTTTGGGTTTTGCTTACATTACTGCCTCACCTTGCCAGCTTGCTTGTACGTGGGTTCACCTGCTTTTGCTCTGACTCCACCACAAGGAACTTGCAGGCCAGACAGCTAACATCGGCCTACAACATTTGTGTTAGAGCTAATGTGCATTTATTTCCTCTTATTTCATCCTATCTGTATGTTGTGTTTGTCTTCCTCGTGTCTGGGATTGGGTGTGCCTTAAGCTTCGTCTTGTTCCTGGTGTCATACACCACAACTGTCACTAACCTCACCTGATGGGTATGAGCCTACAATTACATAATTGCAACCTGATCATCGCTTACACTGCCAGTTCATCTGTGTACCTTAACTTTTTTTCCCCTTACTCTGAGACGCATACTATGTTGTCATAATTTATTTGTCCTGTAATCAAAATAAAAACATGACAGTCTGCATGTTGTCACTTTTATGATGCTGAATAAGGCAGCAAGATTTTAGAAACAAATATAAAGTTAAATATATATGACATCTCATTGAGACATTTGCAGGCACAAGTATGATTTTCACTCTTACAGTCAAACCGAAGTCCCGTCCCTCTGCAGCAGCAATGGCTTGGCAGACCTCGGCTGTCTTTCGGAGAACTGCCCTTACTGTAATGCTGCGGTGAGGGATGGAATTCTCAGACGCAAAGAGTGGTTTGAAGCTTTGAGTTCGGCCTGTGAGAGCGAGGACCACAGCCAGCAATAGCACGAATGACCACTTAGTGCTCATTATAAAGATGATGATGATGAAGATGATGAGTACAAACTGAAATCACAATGAAAACTTTCTCAAAATGCCTTTCTTTTACACGAGTTCTTTAAACTATAATTTGCAATACGCCAGCTCACTACATTTTCTTAATAAGAAGAGCAAAATGGCTCCAGACATGAAAGAAGGTTTAAAAGTACAAGAAAGATGAATGGAAACGCATTACCTGGGCAACAAAATACAGCAAGTGACAAATAGGTGAGCAAAACAAAGATTAGACAAATACAACTAGACAATTCAGCATATATCCTGTGCTCACTGATGAAACACTAAATTACTTCTGTGGGAGAAATGGTAGAGGTGTACTACTGTACAGTACTTAAATTCAAACAGCACTGTGATCAGAGCCAATGCCACTTTATTTCTATACCCAAATGCAAATTGACACCCTCACCTCAATAAGCTCTACTCGTTGACAAAAGTGGAGTCAGAGTTTGATCAGCTTCAGCCTGCCAATGAATCAATTCCCCAAGTTTCCAGGTAAATAGTGATGTGTGTGTTTTCTTGTTTTCTTCAAGCCTGGCCCTGTCTGTATGATTGGTTGCCCTCGCCACTTGTTTTTACAGGCTTCTTGAATAGAGTTGAGTGGTGACTAATAAAATGACACACCCTTGCATGTCTTATTTAGGTACACATTTTTAGAATAATTCCAAAAATGAAACTAAAATCTTGATGCGGTGAGGTTCACCACTTTGTGAACTAGTGTGTGAACAAATCATTCAACAGCTTCAGAACAGATATTGAAAATTCAGAGAGTGCAGATTTAATGGGGCCTATTCGGGTGGTAGGCTTGGTAACGTGCTCTCTAGTATTGTCCTTGTTTCTGTCTTTCTCGTTCGTCTTTGTAGACATCACGCGACTTACATTACGGAAGACTTGCTAAACATCAGGGAGTCTACGGCGAACCTTCTTTCGCCAACTATCACAACTCCACAGTTTTTTCTCAGGGTTACTTACCAGCGGAGCGGCTGCGCTCTATGGTATATGTAGTAGGCGAAGACGGCGCCACAGAGGGAAGCGTACTGGAATGCCAGTTACATTCCAACAGCGTGGATTTCGAACACCACTTCCGTCGATTCACCTCGCAAATCTTCTCTACCCAACAAAATGGACGAGCTACATCTCCTCACAAAGACCAATAAAGACATTACACGTTCTGCTGCCCTCTGCTTCACTGAGACTTGGCTTTGTGAACGCATCCCCGATGCTGCCCGGCTTCCAACTTCACTGAGTGGACCGCAACACTATTATTATTCTGGGAGAATTTAACAAAGCAAAACTCAACCGTGAACTTCCTAAATACAAACACCACATTGACTGTCCCACCAGGGAAAACAACATTCTACACAACTGCTCTATCACACTGAAGGACTCGTACGGTTCAGCTGTCAGCTTCTGTGAAGATGTGTGTCTACCAACAAAGAGACTTCGCACCTTCAATAACAACTAGACTTCACCAGCCTAAAGAGAATGCCTATCGGAGTGGGGACAGAGCCCCATACAATCAAGCCAGAAACCAGCTGACAAAATAAATAAGATAAATTATGCAGAAAAGCTGGAAAATCAGTTTGCTGCTAGTGACTGTGTCAGTTTCGCTAACCAACTACAAGCGATCATCCCCCCAAGTGGAGACCAATAAAGGACTGGCTGATGATTTGAAGAAGTTCGACTGCAGATTTTAAAAGGACACTTTCACACCACCCAGCCACAGCATCGAGGACCACCATCACACCTCTGACTCCCTCTTTTGCATTGACCATTCACAAATGTGAAACGTGTCTTTAAACAACTACAAAGCTGCAGGTCCCCCTCCTGCTTAAAAGTCTGTGCATACCAGCTCACTCCAGTTTTCACACACATTTTCAATAGATCTTTGGAATTACTACAAGTCCCATCCTGCCTCTAGCGCTCCACCATCATCTCAGCCCCCAAGAAACCTGCAATTTCAGGACTGAATGACTACAGACCTGTCGCTCTGACACCTGTGGTCATGCAGTCCTTTAAAGCCTCGTTTGAGACCACCTCAAGAGCGTCACAGGAACCCTGCTGGACCTCCTGCAGTTTGCTTACCAAGAAACATGACTGTGGATGATGTAGTCAACACGGGACTGCACTTCATCATGGAACACCGCCACAGCACAGGCATCCTGTTCATGGACTTCAGCTCTGTGTTCAACACCATCATCCCCGAATGCCTCTCCTCTAAGCTTCTCCAGCTCAGCATCTCGCCTGCCATCTGCCAGTGGATTTAGAGCTTTATGACGGGCAGGACACATCAGGTAAGGCTGGGGGACACCACCACATGCCCACGCACATCAGCACTGGGCCCCCCAAGGATGTGTTCTCTCTGTGCTGCTCTTCTCTCTTTACAGAAATGACTGCACCTCAACGCAGCCAGCTGTAAGCCTCTGAACTTTGCAGACAACATTGCAGTCATCGGCCTCATCAATGACGGTGACGAGTCTGTATCGACAGGAAGTGGAGCGGCTGGAGCTTTGGTGCGGCCAGCAGAACCTGGAGCTGAACACGCTCAAGATGGTAGAGATGATCGTGGACTGCAGGAAACACCCTTCGCCACAGCTGCCCTCACACTGTCCAACTGCCCTGTGTCAACCATCGAGGCGTTGAAGTTACAGTCTCTCAGGACCAGAAATGGGAGACCAACATAAACTCCATCCTCAAAAAGGCCCAGCAGAGAATGTCCTCCTCGTGGGTTCTGAGGAATTATGACCTGCCACAGAAGCTGTTGAGGAAGTTCTACACATCAGTCATTGAATCAGTCCTTTGTTTATCCATCACAGTCTGGTTTGGTTCGCCACAAAGACTAACACAATCAGACTGTATCAGACAGTCAATATGATCTTGATTGGACAGGGCTCTGTCTCCACTCCGATAGGTGTCATCTTTAGCGTGGCGAAGTCGGCAAAGTTTGGCAGTGAACCATGGCTTGTTGTTATTGAATGTGCGTGGTACACACACGTCTTCACAGAAGCTGATGTTGGATGTAACAGTGTACACATATTCATCCAAGCTGCCAGTTGAAGTTTCAAACACACTCCAATCTGTGCAGTCAAAACAGTCTTGAAGTTGCATCTTAACTTCATTGGTCGACTTCTTTACTGTTTTCACCTCAGGCTTCGCACATTTAAGTTCGTGCCTGTATGTTGCTATTGGTGTTCCTCACCCACAAAATTCAAAGTTTAAACATTGGCTACAAATAAATGGATGAAGAAATTAAATCTCTCTGATCAAAAAATAAAAATTGCACTAAAAAAAGGCAAATACTAAACACTCATGTTGCTTGTATTTGTGATAATTAAGGGTTGCCAGTCCACACAGATTCAAAAGTATAAATTTTTTTATTGCAACCTTTCGGCAGCATATCAGGTTTTCACGGTAATGTCAGTTTTGCTTGTAAAAAAAATGTAGATCGTCTTGGACATGAGAGGACTTGGCTTTTGTCCGAATGTTCATGTCCATTAGTTCCGTCTATACATCCATATTCCATAGTGCTTGTTCTTATTAGGGTTGTGGGTGAGCTGGAGCCTATTCTCAAGCAAAGCAAAGCAAATGTGTTTATATAGCGCATTTCATAAACAAGGTAACTCAATGTGCTTTACACAATTAAACGCATTTAAAAACAAAGAAAATAACCCAGCTTATAAACATTGAAAACAAAGAGAAAAAAAATAAAAGTACAATTAAAACAGCGTACAGTGCAATAAATATAATTTAAAAGTGGAAATGCTCTAAAAAGCATGAGAAAAAGAAGAGTTTTTAATCTGGATTTAAAAACATTCACACTTGGGGCTGACATCACTTCTGTTATTTTGTTAACTTATTCCATTTGTGTGCAGCACCATCGCTAAATGCTGCTTTACCATGTTTGCTTTGGACTCTGTGCTCCACTACTTGACCTGAGCCTGTCGATCTCAGAGCCCTAATGGGTTTATATTCCATTAGCATTTCATTCATGTATTCAGGACCTAAACTGTTTACTGATTTATAGACCAGTAGGAGAACTTTAAAATCTATTCTAAAGCTGACTGGAAGCCAGTGTAAAGACTTTAGAATTGACGTAATATGCTCTGACCAGAACCTGAGCTGCAGCATTCTGAATGAGCTGCAGTTGTTTAATGCTCTTTTTGGGGAGTCCAGTCAGAAGACCATGACAATAGTCAAGTCTACTTGAGATAAAAGCATGGATGTGCTTCTCCTGGTCTGCTTGACACATTCAAGCCTTCACTGGATATGTTCTTCAGATGGTAGAAGGCAGTTTTAGTAATTGATACTGGAGAGACAAGTGAATTATAAAAGAAGGGCGTTTCCACAAAATGATCCACTATCCTTTTTGTGCCATTATGTTAGTAATTGTCTGAGCATGTGTCTGTCTGACTTCCTGTTCTTGCTGGCTCATTTTCCAGAGGCACAGTGCTGTCAGCCTTAAGTTTGCCATTCAAAAAGCATAGTGGGTGTGATTTTCATGTCAATTCTTTTTTATTGGCCTAAGAGGTAGTTATAATTATCGTTATATTGAGCCTTGTGAACTCTGCCTATAACAACAAGAGGAAAAAAACAGAATCCAAGCAATTTTGTTGATCTACATTACTGCTTTTAATTTTCATTAGTTTTATTGTGAAATAAAAAAAACGTTTTTGCTCTTGTAACATTCCTTTTGAAAGAGTAATTGATATTTTAAATAAGCACATCAGTCAGTGAGAGAGATTAAGCTTGTTTTCCTGGGCCCATGCCCATAAAAATTCTAAGAGCTGTTAAGAGTGATTCAGAAACATCCCAAGAGCAACTCTGAACAAAAACTATCTGTGTGGGGAGGCAGCGTTCACCTCAGTGCTAGGTATGATTTATTATTTTCAACAATCTGATTAGTTGTAAAAGAAACAAACAAAAACATGACTAAGTATAATCTTTTTAAAGGCATGATTCTTTTTATACAGTTAATTGTTTGATCTTACTACATTGCCAAATGTAATTACAGTACAAATGTATATATATTCCGATAATGACTTGAATGTACCATATCAATACAACAATAACAATGTAATTGTACAATGATAATTATACTAAAATAATACAATAATTACTTCAGTTAGACATTTTCCCACTGGATTTACTAGCACTCAGCATATAAACCATATAGAACTGAGCCCACATACTGTACATAGACAAAATCAAGAAATATAATAAAATAATTTGTTTTCTTTGTACAGTAACAATGGCAATTGATTTCAGTGTATGAATTCTCAAAGTAGCTGATATATGCACCACACATATAAACAGAGACACCCATTATTTCCAAAGTGGGAGTGTCACCACAGTTATCCAGACACAAAGTGTTGTGCTCAGGGTGTGCCCTCCGGTGGACGTGGTGTATATCGTCACATTAGCTGGAGACACAGGTGCAACTGTAGTGGACTGTCTCACCTGGCCCAAGCATATTCCAACATTTCCCACATTGTCCACAACAGACAACTCCACTTTGTCTGCACAGCAGGAGGCCTGGTAGGAGGCAACGGTGATGTTCTCGCCCCCTGACCCGACCACTGTGGTCGTGTTGAGGGTGCCGTTCCCTTCACGGATGGTGACTCTTTCAATCCCTGTCCCAGTGACACCGTCAGTAACATTGGCCACAAACTCCCACTGAGAGGAGTAGCAGAGTGATGAAGATGAGCAGTTGGTGGATGTACTGACCTCCTGGCACACTGGTCCGTTAACATCAGTCAGCTGGAAACAGAAAGCGGACCAGTTCTATTCAGAATCAGAATCAAAATCATCTTTATTTGCCAAGTATGTCCAAAAACCACACAAGGAATTTGTCTCCGGTAGTTGTAGCCGCTCTAGTACGACAACAGACATTCAATTTACAGAACACTTTGGAGACAGAAAGACATTGACAAAAAAAAAAAAAAAACATTCACTGAGCAGTTAAGGGTTGCTAGTTATCTGGTAATGCCGGTACATTTTTATTTTATTTTTTTTGACAATTGTGCAAAAAGATGCAGAGTCCTCTCGCACTTAGAGCAGTTCGAATGACTAATATTGCTATAGTCCGGTGCAATGACCATTGTGCAAAAGGCGCTGAGACTTCAAGGAGTGTATGCGGTTTAAAGTGACGAGTATTGCGATCATCTGGGACAATGTTGGTTGTGCAAATGTTACAGTTACTCCTCAATCAGTGTGCAAATGGAGCAGATGCTACTCTGGCATGAGTGGCCAGTATATGCAAATAGTGCAGCATGGCGAGACAACTACAGTGAGTGCACGAGTAATACATAATTGGCCCCACAGAAATGTGACAACAACCTCAAGTCAAAAAATTGCCAGCATGTTGTAATGGAATTGTAGGTTAGGTGTTTAAGAAGTTGATCGCAAGAGAGAAGAAGCTGTTAGAATGTCTACTAGTTCTAGTTTGCATTGATCGGTAGCGCCTACCTGAGGGAAGGAGCTGGAAGACCTGGTGACCGGGGTGCGGAGGGTCAGAGAGGATTTTGCACACCCTTGTCTTAGTTCTGGCAGCGTGCAAGTTCTCAATGGTGGGTAGGGGGGTACCGACAATCCTGTCAGCAGTTTTGATTGTCCGTTGCAGTCGGAGTTTGTCCTTTATTGTAGCAGCACCAAACCAGACTGTGATGGAAGAACACAGGACTGATTCGATGACCGCTGTGTAGAACTGTCTCAGCAGCTCTGGTGGCAGGCCGTGCTTTCTCAGAAGCTGCAGGAAGTACATCCTCTGCTGGGCCTTTTTGAGGACGGAGTTGATGTTGGTCGCCCACTTCAGGTCCTGAGAGACTGTAATTCCCAGGAACTTGAAGGTCTCGACGGTTGACACAAGGCAGCTGGACAACGTGAAGAGCAGCTGTGATGAAGGATGCCTCCTGAAGTCCATGATCATCTCTACAGTCTTGAGCGTGTTCAGCTCCAGGTTGTGTCGGCCGCAGCACAGCTCCAGCCGCTCCGCTTCTTGTCGATATGTAGCCTCGTCACCGTCCTTGATGAGGCCGATGACAGTGGTGTCATCTGCAAACTTCAGGAGTTTGACAGTCGAGTTCGCTGAGGTGCAGTCGTTTGTGTAGAGAGAGAAGAGCAGCGGAAAGAGGACACAACCTTGGGGCGCCCCAGTGCTGATGCTGCGTGTGGATGAGGTGGCCTCCCCCAGCCTGACCTGCTGTGTTCTGCCCGTCAGAAAGCTGTAAATCCACTGGCAGATGGCAGGTGAGACGCTGAGCTGGAGAAGCTTGAATGAAAGGAGTTCAGGGATGATGGTGTTGAACGCTGAGCTGAAGTCCACGAACAAGATCCTCGCATAGGTCCCTGCACTGTCGAGGTGTTCTAAGATGAAGTGCAGTCCCATGTTGACTGCATCATCCGCAGACCTGTTCGCTTGGTAGGCAAACTGCAGGGGGTCCAGCAGGGGACCTGTGACACTCTTGAGGTGGTCCAGCATGAGACGTTCAAAGGACTTCATGACTACAGATGTCAAAGTATATATCAATAACAGACAATCAAAACTGCTGAAAGGATTGTCGGTACCCCCTACCCACCATTGAGGACTTGCACGCTGCCAGAACTAAGACAAGGGCGTGCAAAATCCTCTCGGACCCTCCGCACCATCTCTTCAGCTCCTTCCCTCAGGTAGGCGCTACCGATCAATGCAAACTAGAACTAGTTGACATTCCAACAGCTTCTTCCCTCTTCTTGGTATATATTCTAGAGTATTATCTAAATCAGATGTAAAAATCGCTGGGGAAAAAAAGGTTTCTGTATTGGATTAACCCCTGCTCTAAACATGTATTGTAGAGAGAAATAAGTAATTTTTTTAAATCTAATCTAATACTTACAAGGAAAGAAAACACTGAAATCTGCTTCATGACAGCGTGAAACCAATTTTAATATATTTGTAGCCACAGTGATAATTAGTGAGAGCACTGTTTATTAGACTTTAGAATTACCTTAATTGCTTTTCTCTTACCTTAGCAGTAACGGAAAACCTAAGAACAACATAGTTAATATCAGTGGCAGCTGCATCTTCCACCTCAATTGTAATTGTCACGTCTGTTCCCGATGCTGCATTGTCAGGAACAGTTAGGGTCACGGTGCCGTTGCCTTTCCCTCTGCTGTCTGCTTTTATGGTGATAGAACTGGGTGATGTGGAGTCAAAGCTGCGGTCATTGGTGGCCCGCACATTGAATTTCCCGACTCCACTGGCAGTTGAGGTGACAGTGAAACGGATGGAGGTGGTGGAGCCTGGTTCTATGTTGGTGCTGTTGGCTTCAGCCTAGAAGAGTGGACAGCCATTTAGCGTATGTTCACACTTGGTTAAATTGAAACAAACTGCTGGAATTTCTTTAAAGGCATGGTTCCTTCGCCGAATGTGAAAGCTACCATCTAAACCCACTAAAGTAGACCAAGAACGCCTGAAGAAGTGGTTTCAGTCTGTGAAAACAGACTTGTGAACAAATATTGGCGCATGACAGTGGAAAGCGTTGGGCAATAAGAAAAAATACCTGTTACATTCATCCATCCATCCATCCATTTTCTGAGCCGCTTATCCTCACTAGGGTCACGGGCGTGCTGGAGCCTATCCCAGCTGTCATCAGGCAGGAGGCGGGGTACACCCTGAACTGGTTGCCAGCCAATCGCAGGGCACATACAAACAGACAACCATTCGCACTCACAGTCACACCTATGGGCAATTTAGAGTCTCCAATTTATGCATGTTTTTTGGGATGTGGGAGGAAACCGGAGTGCCCGGAGAAAACCCACGCAGGCACAGGGAGAACATGCAAACTCCACACAGTCGGGGCCGGGGATTGAACCCGGGTCCTCAGAACTGTGAGGCTGACGCTCTAACCAGTCGTCCACCGTGCCGCCCTGTTACATTCAGTAACAGTTAAATTCACTATTATGCTCCTAAGTGCCATCTTCTGGTGCCACTTGTGTGTACAACGTTAACGATTCAAAAGTGAATGTTAATTGAATCAAGACCAATAATGTAATGCCATTCGCCACTTAGAGTTGATAATTTTTCTGCTTTAGAAGGTAATTTAATTTATAAGATTGAACACACTGTTTGTTTGACTGTTAATCTGTTACAGTGTTGAAAAGAATACTTTGGAAATGTAGTTTGTTACAATTAAAAGTCACCCTGGTGACCATTTAGAAGTAGGGAAACTATTTCAATTACGTTCTCAAAGAAATATAGATTATTACATTTGATTACATTTTGATCACTTTTCTTAATTTTTAATGAATGTATTCACAGGACCTTAATGATGGAATCTTTCCTCTAAAAAAAAAATATTAAAACCATTTATCATTGTTTGGAAATTCACCACATATTTCTTCTTTACACAAAATTACTGATAACAAACATGACGAAATGTAAATATGTGTTGAAAATATGTTTGTTGCATTATATGTGTACAACATGTGGAAAAGGCTGGCATGCCCTCTCCGGGTCGGGGATGAGATCCTGCCCCAAGTGGAGGAGTTCAAGTATCTTGGGGTGTTGTTCACGAGTGAGGGAAGAATGGAAAGGGAGATTGACAGGCGGATCGGTGCAGCATCTGCAGTGATTGCGGACTTTGTATGGATCTGTTGTGGTAAAGAAGGAGCTAAGCCGAAAGGCGAAGTTCTCGATTTACCGGTCGATCTACGGTCCTACCCTCACCTATGGTCACAAGCTGTGGGTCGTGACCGAAAGAACGAGATCCCGGATACAAGCGGCCGAAATGAGTTTCCTCCGCAGGGTGTCCGGGCTCTCCCTTAGAGATAGGGTGAGAAGCTCGGTCATCCGGGAGGATCTCAGAGTAGAGCCGCTGCTCCTTCGCATCGAGAGGAGCCAGATGAGGTGGCTGTGGCATCTGATTCGGATGCCTCCCGGACGCCTCCCTGGTGAGATGTTCCGGGCACTTTGCACCGGGAGGAGACCCCGGGGACGACCCAGGACACACTGGAGAGACTAAGTCCTTCGGCTGACCTGGGAACGCCTCGGGATCCCCCCGGAAGAGCTGGATGAAGAGACGGGGAGAGGGAAGTCTGGGCGTCGCTGCTAAAGCTACTGCCCCCGCGACCCGACCTCGGAAAAGCGGTAGAAAATGGATGGATGGATGGAACATGTGGAATACATGATACCATGTTGACCTAATGACAAATGTGCACAATTTAGACAAATATCGCTTCATATGACAAACCAGAAGTTAATGTTCTATAAAGAAGTCCATAATTATTAAGAGGAAACTGTTCAAAAGTCAGCTTTCTTTTATGTTTTTAAAAGTTTAATTATACATAATGAGTTTAACCTTTCAAACTTTAACCTTTCAAAATCTCAAACTAATATATTGCACCACAATGTGGCGCTTCAAGGTCATATTTGGAAAAATACGTCATGGTTGAGACTACAGCAGAATGCCACATAACCAGAGAGAGCCGATCAGCTTTAGAAAGAGCTTTAGAAGAAGGAAGTCATATGAAAAATAAATCTGAGCTTTTGTAGCTATTTTTCAAATTAAACTAAAATTGTAATGGAAATGGGAACTGTAATTTAACTACACATTTTATCCCAGGAATGTAATGTATTACAATTACATAAATCTTGTAATTCAATTACATACTCTTGTTACATGTAGTTAGGTACTTCCAAACATTGGTCTGATACCAGATATATTGCAATTAGGAAGGGGTTTGAGGTTTGACAGAGGTCTGATGTGAGGTAAATGCTGTCCTTTGGTAGAGATTTGAAGAAGTTTGGTCTCACAGTCACAGAGATGCTGGAGAGATGCTTCCTTTGATAGAAAACTGAAGGTGTTTGAGCTTACAGTCAGTGAAATACTGGAAGTCTTCATCTGAGTGGAGGCCTGCCTCTGGAACCTGCTTGGAGCTGACCGTGATGATAAGCTTCTGTCTTCGCCTCTCAGTCGAACAACAAAATCACCCGTTGGAATTTCAATGAATGTCACCAAGAAGTTAGAGCCTCCTAATGCCTGTGGAGGATGGGACAAAGCCATAGGATAGCAAGTCTCCTTGTGATTTTAGTGTTATAGAAGACGTTATTACTGTAAGTAGCTACAGTAAGTTTTACTTTGAACACAATATACTTCTGCACATCAGACATGATCGATCTACCAACCTAGCTACCTCATCCATCCATCCGTCCATCCAGCCATCCACCCACCCAGCTCTCTCGCTAATGAACAGTAGCCTTTTTGCCATATTTGTTAAAACAGTCATTACGACTTCACAGAAGCACATAATAAAATGTTATTTATTTTTTTAAGTATTTTGATATATAATTATATATGATTCTTTTTTTTAAAACTTCCTCATTAAGATATATATGTAGATACAGTGTGTTTCAAGGGCAAAAGTTAAGTGAGGTCAGGAAAGTTAGTTCTCAACAATCAGATTTCAAACAGCCTTCAAGAACCATAAAAAAATGGGGTTCTTAAGCTTAGCTAGGGTCACATGTTGTTGTTGTTTTATAACAGAATGCTATCAATTAAAACCCCTAATACAATAGTTCTCGCATGTCTGGATGCTCGGGTGAAGAGAGGGGCAGAGCTGTCAACTGATCACCACCTGGTGGTGTGTTGGCTCTGATGGTGTGAGAAGATGCCAGTCTGACCTGGTAGACCCAAACGTATTGTGAGGGTCTGCTGGAAACATCTAGGAGAGTCCCCTGTCAGAACGTGTTTAAACTTGCACCTCTGACAGAACTTCGACTACATCCCGGAGGAGGCAGGGGACATTGAGTCCAAGTGGACCATGTACCATGCTTCCATTGTTGAGGCAGCTGACCGATGCTGTGGCCATAAGGTGGACAGTGTCTGTTGTGGCGGAAAACCCCGAACCCGTTGATGGACACCAGCGGTCAGGGATGCTGTCTGATGGGTAAAGGCAAGCCAAGATGAATGTAGCTTTGGTGGTCACTGAGGCAAAAACTTGGGCATGGGAGGAGTTTGGTGAGGCCATGTAGAATGACTTCCAGATGGCTTTATGGAAATTCTCATCCAACTTTTTAAGAAGGGGGTCCAGAGGGTGAGTTCAAACTACATGGAGATCACACTCATCACTCATTTGTGGGAGTGCGCCCAACCAGTGTACATGTGCTTTGTGGACTTGGAAAAGGCATTCGTCCCTTTCCCTCATAGAGGGTGCTCAGAGCTTGGTACGGCAGTAAGTCGGATTCGTTTCCAGTGAGAGTTGGACTCCACCATGACACCAATACTGTTCATAACATTTCTGGACAGAATTTCTAGCCGTAGCCAAGGTATTGAAGGTATCCTGTTTGGTGACCTCAGCATTGCGTCTCTGCTTTTGCGAATGATGTAGTTCTTATGGATTCATCAAGCCATCTTTAACTCTCGCTGGAGCAGTTTGTGGCCAAGTGTGAAGCATTTGGGATGAAAATCAGCACCTCCAAATCTGAGCCCATGGTCCTCAGTGAGAAAAGGATGGAGTTCCTTCTCCAAGTCAGAAATGAGATCCTGCCCCCAGTGGATGAGTTCAAGTATCGTGGGGTCTTGTTTACCAGTGGAGAAAGGATGGAATGGGAGATCGGCAGGTGGATCAGTGCAGCGTCTGCAGTGTTGCAGACGCTGCACTGACGCTATCGGGCTGTCATGGTAAAGAAGGATCTGAGTCAAATGGCAAAGCTCTTGATTTACCGTTCGATCTATGGTCCTACCCTCACCTATGGTCACGAGCCATGGGTTGTGACTGAAAGAACAAGATTGCGGATACAAGTGGCCAAAATGACTTTCCTCCACAGGGTGTCCGGGCTCTTCCTTAGAGATAGGGTGAGAAGCTTGGTCATCCGGGAGGGGCTCAGAGTAGAGCTGCTGCTCCTCTCCATTGAGAGAAGCCAGATGAGGTGGCTCGGGCATCTGGTTAGGGTGTCTCCTGGATTTTCTAGGTATGCCCCACCAGGAGGAGGCTGCGGGGACGACCCAGGACAAACTGGAGGGAGAGTGTCTCCCAGCTGTCCTGGGAATGCCTTGGGATAGCCCCGGAAGAGCTGGATGAAGTGGGCGGTGAGAGGGATGTCTGGCTTTTCCTGCTTATGCTGCTGCCCCCACAATCTGACCCTGGATAAGAAAATGGCTGCCTGGATGGACAATAGCTCTTCCGTATTTCTTTTGAGATGAGTAGTGGTATATTCTCTATGTAACTTGATAAGAATACTGTACTATAAAACATACCTGTAATGTTCCATTGACCTTTGTTTGGCTTGAGCTGTCACACAGTGTGACCTCTGTGACATTTACACTCTCACTTCCTGTAACTGTGACCAAGAGGGTGGCTTTACCACCTGAAAGTTTGCAAAAGAGACAAAAATTAAATTTTCCCAATTCCTGAGACATGAAAAAATAAATGTGGACATGGAGGGTTGATAACGTTGAGGGCAATGTGTGTGATGATTAAATTGAATATGATGTTTGACCTGAAAGAGGACGTCCTTCCTTTAGAAAGAAGTCTGCATGGAGTCCTTCATAGGCTTCCACAAGGTTGTAGATGAAGTTCACTGGACTTTGACCTGATGTTCACGTTAGTAAAACAATATTTTACAATGGGCAAAAAATGTATAGAAGACAACATACCTGTAACTTTAATCCCCATTCAACTACTGACCTGTGACCTTGACTGAGTAGAGGTCATAAGAGTCTACACTGATTTTCCATAATCCTGTTTCACTGACATTGTTTAGCCTCAGTCGTCGTAGGTTACCTGCCAATTTCAAAGATGCCAGGGGGCCACTGGACTCACTGGAGCTCTGAGATATACCTGCAATGGTAGGAACAGGATGTTCTATATGTGCAAACAGTTGGTGCTTTCATGGCTGATGTGTAGTGTAAATGATACCTGTCGAGCTGATGAGATTAAAGGTGAGTGATGAAGTCCCTGTGATGTAGATAGTTACATTTGTTAGTGAGCCATCAACATTAAATGTAAAATGAGCAGGCTTTCCGGGATTCCTCACTCCTTGAAAAATTGTCACCTGGAGAAGACATTCACATACTGTATGTGTATACAGTACATATTCTGTGCTATATTTATGTGTTTGTCCCTCTCTTCTTATATTACCATAGCGCTGCCTGAGGAATCCTCTATAACACTTGTAGCCACAGCAAGATCTGACTTGCTGACCTCAATGGCCTGGCCTCCAGAGGCCCGGGCAAGATCACGGTAGAGCTGAACATCTGTTTGGCTCACTACTCGAGGCAATACATCTTGAAGGCTTCTTTTGCGCCTACTCGATAAGACGTCTGTCAGCAGGAAAGTCACCTAAAAATGCAAGAGTTCAAACATGTCACATTTACACACACTTTCATTTCTTCCTATGGGATACATGGGATGAATTGTTCAAGTTGTAATCTGAGTTTTATGGCAGTCTCCAAAATACTATGAGCAGTAGGGATGGGAATTTATTCTTGAGAACCTGTACTCAGTAATTTGATTCCGAGGAATCGTTTGCTTGCTTGCCCTGACGATTCCACTTTCCAATTCCTCATAAAAAAAAAAAAAGAAAGAACCGGTGCTTTGACCAGGTCTCAACTGGTGGTGAGGCTCCTTAAAGTGCCTTGTTCTCAGGTGTGATTCCGTCAATGCAGTGGAGTGGAAAGCAAGGCGCTAGAGGAGGAGATTTAAAAAAAGAAAAGAAAAAAATAACCAGCATTTTGACAGGGGCACGGCAGCTTGTGAGGGTGCTTAAAAACAATTCCTGGGACGAGAATGACGGAAGAGCGAGGAGAAGAAAAACATTTCAAGTGTTGAGATCTGGCCGGCATGAGCGGGTGCATGCTGCTAGCGATTCCACTTTGATGCCTGCTTTTCTTGGATTTGCCTCCACCAACTCTAGCTAGATGTTCAGTTTCCAAAAAGAAGGTTTCTATAATCGTGCGTAAGGTAAAATCAGGTCAGGGATTTTCTTTTCTTTTCTTTTTTTGTTTTAAAAGAAAAATATATTTTTAAATGTCTGAATTACTGTAGTTTTTGATTAAGTTGAATACAAAAGGAGCACTGATACCAGTCATGCAGTAAATGGTAAATGGACTGCACTTACAGTGGGTACGGGACGTATTCAGACCCCCTTAAATGTTTCACTCTTTGTTATATTGCGGCCATTTGCTAAAATCATTTGTTCATTTTTCCCCTCAATAATGTACACACAGCACCCCATATTGAACGGAATTGGTAAATCTTTTGCTGATTTATTAAAAAAAAAAAACTGAAATATCACACAGCCATTAGTATTCAGACCCTTTGCTGTGACACTCTTATATTTAACCCGGGTGCTGTCCATTTCTTCTGATCACCCTTGAGATGGTTCCACACCTTCATTGTAGTCCAGCTGTGTTTGATTATACTGATTGGACTTGATTAGGAAAGCCACATGCCTATCTATATAAGACCTTGCAGCTCACAGTGCATGTCAGAGCAAATGAGAATCATGAGGTCCAAGGAACTGCCTGAAGAGCTCAGAGACAGAACTGTGGCAAGGCACAGATCTGGCCAAGGTTACAAAAAAAATTCTGCTGCACTTAAGGTTCCAAAGAGCACAGTGGCCTCCGTAATCTTTAAATGAAAGACGTTTGGGACGACCAGAACCCTTCCTAGAGCTAGCGGTTCGGCCAAACTGAGCAAGCGGGGGAGAAGAGCCATCGTGAGAGAGGTAAAGAAGAACCCAAAGATCACTGTGGCTGAGCTCCTGCGATGCAGTCGGGAGATGGGAGAAAGTTCTAGAAAGTCAACCATCACTGCAGCCATCCACCAGTCGGGGCTTTATGGCAGAGTGGCCCGACGGAAGCCTCTCCTCAGTGCAAGACACATGAAAGCCTGCATGGAGTTTGTTAAAAAAAAACACTTGGAGGACCCCAAGACGGTGAGAAATAAGAGTCTCTGGTCTGATGAGACCTAGATAGAACTTTTTGGCCTTAATTCTAAGCAGTATGTATGGAGACAGGCTTAAGCAGGGAAACATGAAATGTTGGGTTGATCTTAAGAGTTAGGGGAAGTTTTTAAGATTGGACCTGTAGTAGGTGCTCCCTCACCACGGGAACCGCCACGGTATGCTCCTGTTCCTTAAATAACGGACGTTGGAAACCGTAACAGACCATAAATGGAGACATACCTGTGGTGGAGCTGGTGAGTGAGTTATGGGCATATTCCACCTATGGAAGGAAGGTGCTCCAGGAGGCGTGATTGCGAGCGGCAACACAGCGAAGAGCAGAGCCCAGGCTCTGGTTCGCCCGCTCCGTCTGGCCGTTGGATTGGGGATGTTAGCCAGAAGACATACTGGGTGCTGCGCCCACTGCCTTGCAGAACTCCTTCTAGACATGGGAGGAGAACTGAGGACCTCGGTCTGAGACAATGTCTATTGGAATGTCATGAAGTCTGAATACGTGGAGGACGAAGAGTTCAGCAGTTTCTAAAGCAGAGGGCCACTTGGGAAGGGGTACATAATGGACACGCTTAGAGAAACGATCTTTGATAGTGAGGATGACGGTATTACCTTCAAAGGGAGGTAGGCCGGTAACAAAGTCCAGAGAGATATGGGACCAAGGGTGGCTCGGAATGGGTAAAGGGTGCAGCAGACCAGCTGGGGATTGATGTGAGGCTTTACCTCGGGCACAGACGGAGCAGGCTAGGATCAACTCATGGGTGTCTTTGACCAGGCTGGGCCACCAGAAGTCTTGTTGAATGATGTTAATGGTTTGGATGATTCCGGGATACAGGTTAGTTTGGAGTTATGGGCCGAATTAAGTACTTCTGTGCGGGCTGAGTCGGGCACGAAGAGACGGTCAGGGGGTCTGGTCTTGGGATCGGGTTGGGTTCTCTGAGCTTTCTTAACCGTTTGTTCGATCTTCCAAGTGGCAGCCCCAACAAAGCAAGAGGAACGAAGGATGGGTTCCGGTTCTACTGGGCTGGAAGGGGGTGGAAAAATACGAGCGAGGGCATCAGGTTTGCCATTGCGGGAACTAGGGCGGAAGGAGAGGCTGAAATTAAAACGGCTGAGAAATAAGGCCCAACGAGCTTGCAGGGGGTTAAGCCGCTTGGAGATAAGCGAGGTTTTTGTTGTCGGTTCATATAATAAACGGAACGGCGGCCCCCTCCAGCCCGTGCCTCCACTACTCCAGGGGACAGATGATGGCTAGTAGCTCATGATTCCCCACATCACAAAAAAAGCACAGGGATGTAATTTTTGGGATACAGGGTCTCGCTGGGAGAGGATGGCTCCAGCCCCCGTGTCAGAATCAGAATCATCTTTATTTGCCAAGTATGTCCAAAAAAACTCACAAGGAATTTGTCTCCGGAAGTTGGAGCCGCTCTAGTACGACAACAGACAGTCAATTGACAGAGAACACTTTTTGAGACATAAAGACATTGAGAAAAACAGTCACTGAGGAATAAAGGGTTGCTAGTTATCTGGTAATGCCGGTACAATTATTATTATTTTTTTTTTTGACAATTGTGCAAAAAGATGCAGAGTCCTCTAGCACCTAGAGCTGTTTGAATGACTAATATTGCAATAGTCTGGTGCAATGACCATTGTGCAAAAGGCGCCAAGACTTCAAGGAGTGTATGCAGTTTAAAGTGACTAGTAGCGTGATAATCTGGGACAATGTTGATTGTGCAAATGTTGCAGATACTCCTCAGTCAGTGTGCAAGTGGGGCAGATGCTACTCTGGCATGAGTGGCCAGTATTGGTCAACAACAGATAAGCAAATAGTGCAGCGTGGGGAGACTACTCCAGTGAGTGCACGAGTATATATAATTGGCCCGACAGAAATGTGACAACAAACTCAAGACAAAAAAATAATAAAAAATTGGCAGCATGTTGCAATTGAATTGTAGGTTAGCTGTTTAAGAAGTTGATTGCAAGAGGGAGGGAGAGAGAGAGAGAGAGAGAGAGAGAGAGAGAGAGAGAGAGAGAGAGAGAGAGGGGGGGAGGCGAGGCACGAACTGCCACCCAAGCTCCAAAACAGGGACTGCAGGAAACAACCATGACAGAAAATGGCTGTCCACCAATGTTCACTATCCAACCAGACAGAACTGGAGAGGATTTGCAGGGAGGAATGGCAGAGGCTCCCCAAATCCATGCTTGTAGTAAATACTGAGCCAAGGGTCTGAATACTTATGGCTGTGTGATATTTCAGTTTTTCTTTTTTAATTCATATGCAAAAATGTCAACAATTCCGTTTTTTTCTGTCAATATGGGGTGCTGTGTGTACATTAATGGGGAAAAAAATTAACAAATGATTTTAGCAAATGGTTACAATACAACAAAGAGTGAAAAATTTAAGGGGATCTGAATACTTTCCGTACCCGCTGTATATCGCACTTTATCTACACTATCACAGTGCCCAAAGAGCTTTACAAAGCCTCACATTCACTCATTCACACACCCATTCATACACTAATGGGCGACTGCTGCCATGCAAGGTGCTGCCAGAAATTACGGTATTACTGACGGCTGATTTGCCATTTGTCCTTTGAAGGAAGGAAGGTTGTTCTGTCCTTTTTGGGTAGTTGGCGATATTCATTACAAGTGCTGTCAACGAATGGGTCATAAGGTGAGTCAATTCTCCAGTTAAAAAAAAAAAAAAGAATGATGATTCAGAATTTTCGCATTAGAATGAAAATGAGTCAGTGTACTTTTTTTTATTCTGAGAAGCGCTGCAATGCTTTTTACTTCCGCCGCCATTTTGACTTACTGCGCATCACTTCTGCACATATATGCCTTGTGCGTCACCGAGAGCGCTATAAAGTTTGTTTAAAAAAAACAAACGCAGCAAGGTGTAGTGTGCTTCCTATTTCCAAATCCGTTAATTAGCTGCCATAGATAAACAGCTTGACAGAAAAACTGTTACTGTACCAAAAAATAGCATGTTCCAGACACCAG
This sequence comes from Phycodurus eques, assembly GCF_024500275.1. NCBI lineage: Eukaryota > Metazoa > Chordata > Actinopteri > Syngnathiformes > Syngnathidae > Phycodurus > Phycodurus eques. The sequence continues at coordinate 8,424,728 of NC_084530.1, forward strand.
AGATTTGTGTGTCGTATTCTTCTTAAACACCACCGCCATATGCGCTCTCTCTCTCTTCTGCCATCGCATTGCCTGGAAATATTGCCACATTCAACATGGCCGCCACATGTAGATACTTTGCCTTTGATGGTAATGTTGCCACATCCAACAGTCAGTTGGCTGGATCTAGTCACATTGTATACCTGTGTGTCCCAAAACGTGTGCCCCAGTCTGTGCATATTTGCGCCACAGTGCCAGTAAAAAATAGCGGCCAATTCTGGGATGAACAGATTTTGTCAACGCCATTTTAAGTGACAAGGGGAAACTATTTTTGGACACATGTATTGTCCAAATGGTCCATTACTTCGGATACCCTTTAAATCGAGGTTCCACTGTATATATATTTTTTGATTTTGGATGTTGGTCATCTTTGCTAAACTCCCTATATGGAATTGTCTCTTACCTAACTTTTGACCCTGGTGGGATGCAAGAATATGAGATTTAGGGAGCAAGAAGCATAAAGAAGACTCACAACAGACTTTGTGCTCTCAATCAGGGCAGTAATGGTGCTTTTCAAGTGTGCATCTTTTGCTGGAGCATCAGTGAAGACAAATATCTCAGATAAAGGTGGAGCTGCGGTAAGAGCAAGCTGTAACCCAACAAAAGGACATGAAAAAGTCAGAATTTCAGTTCAAATTTCACTTGACCTTAATGAAAAGTGTTTTGAGGTTAAATACTAATTACCATATTTAAGTGTGTTCACAATAAAAATTTACATTAGTATGAAAGCAAAGGACCTGCAGTCCAGACAAGCTCAGCTCTGGGTCATCACCTCCTCCACTGGAAGTCAGGTGTTCGATCCTTTCTTTGAATATGTCTGTATCTGTTGTTGTTAGCAGAGGTCCAAAACCTGCCAATAGCAATACAATGCCCCACCAGTCTCTTAGAGTAGGCTGTATTATACTGTGGTGTATTGTCAGTCAACCTGAACCATCAGGAAATCAGACCGACAGTAGTACCCGACTTACACGTTGAATTATTTCTCTAAATTCGCTCATAACTCTTAATTTTGGCTTACAACACAAAGCAAAGAAAAATCTACCAAGTAACAGCTCGTAACTCCAAAAAATTGCAAATAGTCAAGGGACTTCTGTATCAAATTCTATGAAAACACTGTGTAAGGTTGTGTGCACTGCATCCCTGGATCATTGAAAGGAACCAGTATGTAGCCTGAAGGCTCTTGCAGGGTTCCTCTCTTGCTGTCGATGATGTTAAAAGCAACTGTCTTAGCTTGGGCTATGTCGTCTCTCATACTGCCTGTAGTGTCAATGACAAAACATAGCACAGAGGACTGGGAGAGACCCATCAGCCTGCAGGAATGCAATAGAAACAACTGATATGAGAGTTCTCATTATGTCTTCACTCATCCTGATCAGTGTCATCTCTTAGAGCCAAGAATTTCGTTCATAGGTCTCTTACCGTAGGAAATTCTTTTCTCCGACTGCTAGTCTGATATCCTCCAGAAGCTGCATAGTAGCAATCACAGCCAAATTGGCTGATTGATTGTGAAGTGAGCCATGACTGGATCTAATGTCATCCTTATTGATGCCCCCCACTGGGTCCTGTTTACTCGTCTGGTCTAAACAACCTCCATGGCTGCATTTACCTTGGCGTACAAAGTCAAATTAAGAGTGCTTATTACCACAGAATTGAATAATAATGATATTGAGTGTCACAGCTAATGGCAACTTATATACCTTTTATTAACTCATCACTTTAACAACAGAATAGGTGAACTGCCAGTAAGAGTACCGTACTTATTGGATTCGTCCATTGTCTGCTATTTTTGTTGAACTCTCTTCTTTGTCAGTGCTTTTTAGATTGGAAACGCCAAATTTTACTCAAACTTTAAGGGATATTTATCAGTGTCACAGCAAGAGCCATATAGTACACTATGTTGGTTGATCTGACACAAAATAGACAAAAGGGGCTCAGGCCAAAAATCAAAACCTTGATTCCTCTTTCATTACAATTTTGCTAGTCACATTTTTCAGCCCCTCTTCTTCAAATCTTCACTGACTGCCTTGTAAAAGACAGAATCTTCAGAAGAAGTCATGGGCCGTTCTTGTCCATACATGCTTTCTTGTGAATTTGAGGAATATGAACAATCCTGATTTGTATAGTACCTGATTGTTTTGGTGATAGTCCATTAGAGGACAAATTACAGTACATTTTCTATCCCAATACACTGCTAGTAATCCAATAAGTCTAGGTGGCCATATATTTGGCCCCTGGGATTTGACATTTGCTTCTACTATGTTTGGTAGAAAATATAATAGCCTGATTTTTTTTTGGACTGAACAAAGTTGTAAAGTGTTAACATTTAAATGGAAGACGTAATAAACACTTTTAGTTTAACATTGTTTTTTTCAAGGAAAAAGACAAACGCAAAGAAAATTCATATTCGTTCTTATTACACATATATAATATTCTTTGGGTAAAGTTTCTCTTGATCTTTCCAGCAATAAAACGTGTAATGGAGTGTCTCATCACAGGTTTTACAAGACATTTAATAGTGAAAATAAGAGTAAAAATAACAAAATTAAAGATGAATAATAAAAGGCAAATACTTCATTAAAATAAAGTTGCCTACTAACATAAAAGAAAATAATACATTAAATATATGCCCTTCACTGTAAGAGGACTAATTGTCAAGGAGCCATGAGTTACCTTCTGGCTTTTCTGAGGAGATGATATTGAAGTAGCCAGAGGTGAGAAGCCTCTTTTCCAACACATCAGGCAAAAGGTTGTTGTTACAATTTTTTCCTGCACAGTTTCTACATGTGGGAACATTTGGGCCTGCACACAAATTAAGCAAATCAGAATAATCACATCCAAAAAAACATTCCCAAATAAGTTTTTAATCCAGTTTTGGAGGTGCCTAATGTCTATCAGTATTTTCACACAATGCAAGTACAAACCCCCAATGAAGTTGGGATGTTGTGTATCCATTCCATCCCTTTTCCTTACCACTTATCCTCACTAGGGTTGCGGGCATGCTGAAGCCTATCCCAGTTATCATCGGGCGAGATACACCTTGAACTGGTCGCCAGCCAATTGCAGGGCACATATAAACAAACAAACTCCACACAGGTGAGGCCGGATCTGAACCCGGGTCCTCAGAACTGTGAGGCAGATGTGCTAACCAGCCGGTCACCATGCCGCCAAAGAGAATACAATGATTTGGAAATACTTTTTAGCATATATTCAATACAACAACAAAAAGAATTTAATGTTCAAACTGATTAACTGTTTTTTTTTTTTTTTTTTTTAATACAATATTCACTCATTTTGAATCTGATGCCTGCAACAAGTTCCAAACCAGCGGGGACAGGGGCATGTTTACCACTGTGGTACATCACCTTTCCCTTTAACAAAACTCAATAAGCATTTGGGAACTGAGGACACTAACTGCTGAAGTTTTGTAGGTGGAATTCCTTCCCATTCTTGCTTGATGTACAACTTCAGTTGCTCAACATTCTGGGGTCTCCGTTGTCCTATTTTGCGCTTCATAATTCCATTTTCAATGGGTGACAGGTCTGGATTGATGGCAGGCGAATCTAGTACTCACACGCTTTTACAACAAAGCCACACTGTTATAACACATGCCGAATGTGGTTTGGCATTGTCTTGCTGAAATAAGCAGGGACGTCCTTGGAAAATAAAATAAAATAATGCTGCTTGGATGGCAGCATATGTTGCTCCAAATCCTATATGTACTGTACCTTTCAGCATTAATGGTCCTTTCATAAATGTGTAAGTTACCCATTCCATGGGCACTAACAGACCCACATACCATCACATATGTTGGCTTTTGAACTTTGCGCTCATAGCAATCCAGATGGTTCTTTTCCTCTTTGGCTCAGAGGACACGACATCCATGATTTCCAAAAACTATTTGATGTGTAGATTCGTCAGACCACAGCACACTTTTCCACTTTGCATCAGTCCATCTCAGATGAGTTCGGCATTTCTGGGTTTGTTGATATATGGCTTTCACTTTGTGTCAAATTGCATTTGTAGATGTAGCGATGAATTGTGTTAACAGAGAGCCCATGTGGCAATATTCTTTACACAATGATGCCATTTTCTAATGCAGTGCTGCCTGAGGGATCGAAGGTCACGCGCATTCAATGTTGGTTTTCATCCTTGCCGGTTACGTACAGAGATTTCTCCAGATTATTTGAATTCTTTGATGATATTATAGACCGGAGATGGTGAAATACCTAAATCCCTTGTAATTGTACATTGAGAAACATTGGTCTTAAACTGTTGGAGTATTTGCTCAACTGTTCACAAAGTGGTGAACCATCTTTGCTTGTTAACAACTTAGCCTTTCAGGGATGCTCCTTTTATACACAATCATAACAATCACCTTTTTCCAATGAACCTGTTCACCTGTGGAATGTTCCAAACAGGTGTTTTTTTTTTAGCATTCCTTCTTTACCTTGCAGTCTTTTGTTTTCCGTCCCATTCAAAAAGAGTAAATATTTGCAAAAAAACAAAAATAAACAAATAGAATCCATTTCAACTTTAAATATCTTTTCTTTGTGTTTTCAATTGACTATAGGTTGAAAAGGATTTTCAAATCATTGTATTCTGTTTGGCGGCACGGTGGAGACTGGTTAGTGCGTCAGCCTCACAGTTCTGAGGACCGGGGTTCAATCCCCGGCCCCGCCTGTGTGGAGTTTTCATGTTCTCCCCGTGCCTGTGTGGGTTTTCTCTAGGCACTCCGGTTTCCTCCCACATCCCAAAAACATGCATGGTAGGTTGATTGGAGTCTCTAATTTGCCCCTAGGTGTGATTGTGAGTGCAGATGGTTGTTTGTTTGTATGTGCCCTGCGATTGGCTGGCAAGCAGTACAGGGTGTACCCCGCCTCCTGCCCGATAACAGCTGGGATAGGCTCCAGCACGCCCGCGACCCGAGTGAGGATAAGCGGCTCAGAAAATGGATGGATGGATGGATGGATAAATTCTGTTTCTACTTACGTTTTACACAATGTCCCAAGTTCATTGGAATTGAGGTTTGTACAATCCTTCTGTGAAATGCACATGTCCTATTGATTTGAACAAATATGGCATCCTACCTGCCAGATTCTCCAAAGGTTTGTCAGGTTTGATCAGGACATTATAAGGATGCGTGTACCCCAACTCCACCCAGTTGCTGTGGCTGTAGAAGTCCTTGTAGTATACAATGTCATTACACAGGCCACAAAATGCTTGTTGGTTGCATCCCACCTCCAAAAGTACACCTCGATTCAACAATATCAACACGATCAATCCTCTTTGAACTCACCTGCAGAGTGTGACATAGTTGTCCAAGTGTTGAGCGCCCTGCTATGAAGTTCTCCAGTTTCACACTGGCTTTCACAGCAGACACACCTCATCATTACAAAAACACCAGAAGAAAGTTAGTGGTGAAATGAATATATTTCAACAGCAATGTTGTAAATCACATGGACAAGCACAATGCAATAAAAGTTTAGAAGCAGACGCATAAACAGTGATCAAAACCACTGATCTGATCCCCTCCCCCCGATCCTATGTCCAACCAATTGTTGTCAGGCCGAGTTAAATAGGGCTTGAGCATCTTCCTTACAGGCCCACAAAAAAGGACATATACCTGTATACTAGTAGTGCTAGGTTGTTACATATAAACAGCAGAAAGAGAAAGAACAGAAACAGACACATATAACATGAGTGACTTTGAGAGAAAACAGGAGGTGCTGTACCTTGTGTGATCAAGTCTCGTCCTTTCTGAAAGGTCTCGCTATCAAAATGGTGCTTGTCACTGAGTGCATACATTAAATCCACATTTGCATTGCTCAAGTATATATAGGCAATGGAACCATAGAAATAGACACTGGACATGAGTGAGGCTGATTTTCTTGATGAGGAACAGGCCTTGTGTACCCGTTCAGCTGTTAGACTGTCGTCAATCTGAAGAGAAAGGAACTGATGGTTAAAATTGCATTTGGAAGTTTTGGGGACTGACTGTAAACTGAAGTTGAGCTAAAATACGGGACATGTTCACATCAGGCCATGGCATTAGTGGAAGGATCTATCTGTGCGCATTTTTTTTTTTTTTTGGGTCTTTGTAATCTTGTTCATTGTTGGCCACCTTCAGCTTCACCCCTCCACCCAACATGACTTTTGTAGTTTGCTCTTCCACCATGATCAATTCAAATAAAGACACCTTCTGTTCATATTCCCATCTGCATATTCAAGCATTTTTGTTGTGCGCAGCCCTTTTAGCTAAATAAGTAGGTACTTTAATGCACATTTAATGAGAGCCAATATAACAGAACAGTGTTAAAGAACTACACTGCATCATTCTGTGCTGTTTATTTTATTTTTACTTGAATTTAGGTGCATGAGGTAGCAGAACTATTAACAGATCCAAGTATTATGCGGTGCACCAAAACTACACAATGACAAACTACATCAACAATAAACATATAATTAGAATTACAATTCTCAGTGTCATACCTTGCATTGGATCTCATTGGATTGTACAGTAGTGCGTGTGGGAGTGGTGAGCGCGTTATAATTGTGTGTGTATTTTAACCATATTGACCAAGAAGATGCAACTACAGTAAAGGTGGAGCTCACCTCCCAAATAACCATGAACATAAAGAAGCCCAACACGTCACCGAATAATTTAAAGGCCCAAGCTCTTACAGTCAGACTGAAGTCCCGTCGCGCTGCAGCGGCTATGCTCTGGCAGACCTCGGCCGTCTTTCGGAGAACTGCCCTTGTGGTAATCTCACGGTGAGAGATGGAGTTCCCATTAAATACAAAGAGTGGTTTGAAGCTTTGAGTTGGGCCTATGAGGGCGAGGGGCACAGCCAGCAGCAGCAGGAATGACCACTTGGTGCTCATGATGATCATTATGATGAAGGAGGATGAAGAGAAACTGAAATCACAAAGGAATCCGTCTTTTTCTTAAGCCACTACCCTATTATTATTCCTAATATGTCCCCACACTGCATTTGATTAGACCAGTGGTTATTAACCTTGTTGGAGGTACGGAACCCAGCCAGTTTCAAAAGGAGTTCACGGAACCCTTCCTAATTTGAAAAATAAAATATTGTTTATTTCAAACTCAAAACTGGTATATATTTTATTGTCTGTATTGTCAAAATCTGTTCCTTTTCTTTGTTATTTCTACAATCCTCGAAATTTGTTCATAGGTAAGAGTACATTTTTTGGGCTCTTTTTTATTATTGGATGCTCTGTCTGACGCCACAGCAACGCTACTCAACTCGTGTATCGTTGAAATGTTGTTAAATAAAGAACAAAGCGTTTCAACTCGAGGCGCAGCGCCGCAATGGTAAACGCCCACCTTGACGCAGCTTTGCGTTTTGAACGGCATATGAACACGGCATTGAAAATGCAGTGTAAAAAGGCTTTTACGGACACACACGGTGTGTGTCGAGTCCTCCGTTGAACCCCAGCGACTGCCTCACCCCTGGGGTTCGGTCAAACCCAGGTTACGAACCACTGGATTAGACTGATTAGGCAGTGAAGCAAATGAAACCGAGCAATAGGAAGGGATTGTAACTGGAATTATTTTTGTGATAGACTGCACACTTATTTTTAAATATGAAATGTGATCCCAAGTAGAAATTGTCATGTAGTCAACTACTGAAACAACTTTAAGTACCCAGAATGTAACATAAAAGTCTCACCTTATGTTTTAGTCGTTCATTAGTTCAGTCAGAAATTGGAGCGCTTCAGTCGCTGTATGAGTACATTCCACATAGGTAGATTGCGTTGTGTGTTTTCTTTATCTCACTGTGTGTGTCTGTATGTGTGCAGCCGTGTGCGTGCGTGTGTGTGTGTGTTTGTGCATTGGATTGGGTGCCCTCATCCATGCCCAGCGTAGAAGCAGTGGCAGACAACAACAAACTTTAACTGTTAGACAGGTTAAAAACAAGGGCATACTGAATGAACACTGACAAGGGCACCTTGTGTTGTGGCCCGTTGGCCAGACGTCACCTCCTTTAGCAGTCTTCTTTTACTCTTCTGCTTTATGACAGTCTAACAGCTCAGTCTAACAGAGGAATGCTCTTCAACAAGAGGCAAAGATCAACCTTACACCTTTCCAGTTTCTTGATTCATATTTCCATTGGTCTCATCTACATCAGCCAATATGAATTTAGTGCATATTGTAAGCGGCACGGTGGACGACTGGTTAGTGCGTCAGCCTCACAGTTCTGTGGACCCGGGTTCAATCCCCGGCCCCGCCTGTGTGGAGTTTGCATGTTCTCCCCGTGCCTGCGTGGGTTTTCTCCGGGCACTCCGGTTTCCTCCCACATCCCAAAAACATGCATTCATTGGAGACTCTAAATTGCCCGTAGGTGTGACTGTGAGTGCGAATGGTTGTTTGTCTATATGTACCCTGCGATTGGCTGGCAACCAGTTCAGGGTGTACCCCGCCTCCTGCCCGATGATAGCTGGGATAGGCTCCAGCACGCCTGCGACCCTAGTGAAGCGGCTCAGAAAATGGATGGATGGATGGATGGATGTATATTGCACAAAAAAAAAAAAAAAAAAAAAAAAAAAGCTCATAGAACTGTAGCCCAGGTGCAACCGAGTGGGATTGAGCCCTATGAGCTCTGTGCTCAACAAGTACCTTGGCAAATGTGATGTGATCCCGACAATAACTCTTGCTCTATATTGTTTTGTCTGCTTTTTATTTTGTTTGCAGGCCTCCACTAAAGCTGAATTGTGACTATTGTTTTTTTTAAAAATTATTATTATTTTTTTCATCTGGTTGTTAGTTAGCATGCTATGAGCTTGACCATGGCAATGTGATCATCGGATAGTCGTTGGATGGTTTAATTTATACCGCAGTGGCTCAAATGATTAAAGAAATGCAGTCCCATAGCCACACCTTTATCCATCCATCCATCCATTTTCTGTACCGCTTATCCTCACTAGGGTCGGGATTGAAATAATATGTATATTTTTGTCTTTTTGTTCTTCCTTGTCTCATTCACCAACCCTCCTCACAGTTTTGTGGAAATTGGCTTTGTAGTTTTTGAGTAATAATCCTAAATGTACTGTATCTGTCCAACAATGCAACACTTTATGCTGTAAAAGAGATTCATTGTAAAGACAAAACTAGTGATGGCTTTGCACAATACTGTATGTTAAACTATGGATATTTGTACATTCAGTAAAGACAGTTTCCTTCACGGCATTTGAGGATGCGATCAGATGTACAAGTCAATGTCTCAATGCTATGAACACATAATCCAAACGGCATCAGCAGTCAAAACCCGATTCCATGGTTTATTTATTTTCCCCATATTCTATTTTACATGACTGCAAACAGCTACCACACTAATAAACATATTGTTAAATTACTTACATTATTATCTTCACATTTTGGATGTTGTCCATGTGTATCAAATGTGCTAAGTTAGAGTGCACTCCTGTGATCCCATAACAATGACTTTCATGTATCTCGGTCTCTTTAAACCGCATACACTCCTTGAAGTCTCAGCGCCCTTTGCACAATGGTCATTGCACCGGACTATTGCAGTATTAGTCATTCGAACTGCTCTAAGTGTTAGAGGACTCTGCATCTTTTTGCACAATTGTAAAAAAATAAAAATAAAAAAATAAAATGTACCGGCATTACCAGATAACTAGCAACCCTTTATTGCTCAGTGACTGTTTTTGTCAATGTCTTCATGTCTCCAAAGTGTTCTCTGTCAATTGACTGTCTGTTGTCGTACTAGAGCGGCTCCAATTATCGGAGACAAATTCCTCGTGTGTTTTTTGGACATACTTGGCTAATAAAGATGATTCTGATTCTGATTCTGATTCATGCAGAAATTCAATAACACTCCGAAAAATACATTGGGTTATACAATTTATTATGCTATTGTATACGATAAACATATTTTTCAGCTGGGTTTACAATGAGTATATAAACCTTACAAAAGTGAACTATTACTACAATTCACATCTAAACACCAAGACTTAGAAAATAATAGAATTTCATTTCTTGAGAGCTATATTAACTGACTTACAGATACAAATGTTCAGAGTAGTCGCCTCATGTGATAAAATCAATATAATTCCATACATCTCTTTCACTTCCAAAGCGGGAGTGCCACAACAGTTATCCAGACGCAAAGTGTTGAGCTCAGGGTGTACCCTCCAGCGGACGTGGTGTATGTCGTCACATTAGCTGCAGTCACAGGTGCAACTGTAGTGGACTGTCTCACCTGGCCCACGCAAATTCCTACATTTCCCACGTTGTCCACAACAGACAACTCCACTTTGTCTGCACAGCAGGAGGCCTGGTAGGAGGCAACGGTGATGTTCTCGCCCCCTGACCCGACCACTGTGGTCGTGTTGAGGGTGCCGTTCCCTTCACGGATGGTGACTCTTTCAATCCCTGTCCCATTCACACCGTCGGTAACATTGGCCACAAACTGCCACTGGGAGGAGTAACAGAGCGATGAAGATGAGCAGTTGGAGGATGTACTGACCTCCTGGCACACTGGTCCGTTAACATCAGTCACCTGGAGGTAAAACGTTGAGTAGTTAGAGTATTGTGTAAATCGGTTATAATACTGGGAGAAAAAATGTACAGGAGTGCCTTGGGCCTTAAAGTTTTTATTATAATTCTGCAACTTGTTTGACTGGTCAAGATTTGGTCGAACTCTGTGGACCATATTAATGTGTATCATGGTCTTAACCCACCTTTAGTGCTTTTCTCTTACCTCAGCAGCAACTGAAAACCTAAGGACAACATAGTTGATATCAGTCGCAGCTGCATCATCCGCCTCAATCGTAAGCGTGACGTCCATTCCCGATGCCGCAGTGGCAGGAGCGGTTAGGGTCACGGTGCCGTTGGCTCTTCCTCCGCCGTCTGTTTCTATGGTGACAGAACTGGGCGATGTGGAGTCAAAGCTGCGGTCATTGGTAGCACGCACCGCAAATGTCCCAGTTGCAGTCTCGTTAATGACTCCACTGGTTGTTGTGGTGACAGTGAATGGGATGACTACAGTGGAGCCTGGTTCAATGTTGGTGCTGTTGGCTTGAGCCTAGAAAAGAGGAACAGCTATTTTTAATGTGTGTGTGTGCTCAGTTAAATTAAATCTGCCTCAATTTATCTGATAGTTTGGCCTTTGGTCGAGTGTCTCCAGCTCTCAATGCTGTCATTCACACCCTGGTGTGTAGCAAAGAAGTTGATAAGGACCACTTGAAGAGGCGGTTTCAGTTCCTATATTCTGGTACAGTTTGGATCAATTCAGCTCCATGAATACTGAATAGACTAAAGGTGTCGCTGGTGTTCAAATGATTGGAGAACTGTGGATCTTAAAACCATTAAAATGATACATTTGGCAATGTTATCATAATGCCGTATTTTTGCGACATACAGTATATCTGTCTATGGGTGCAATGTTAAAGAATCCAGGGACCACTAGTGTTGTTTCGTTCAGAAGAACAAATATTTTTAGTAAACGAACTGAACTGAATCAGTTTATGAAATGATTCATTCTTTTAGCTTGGCCGTCGCCTGGCGCCGTGAGTCGAGCGAGTCGGCTGGGAGCGGAAACGGAACTGCTGAAGCGTTCGGTCACTCACTTCAGAATCTTCGGCGAATGACCAATGAGCAGCCAGCGTGCAGGCGGGGGCGGGACTTCATTACACGTACTGCCATGTGATTTGCAATTCGCCAGCGTTGTCGCTCACTTCGGCGAATAACCAATGAGCAGCCAGCGTCAAGCAGCGCCGTGCAGGCGGAGGAGGGACTTAAGCGAACCGAGTGATTCGTTCAGTGAACTGGTGTACTGAAGAACTGACGAGTGATTCGTTCGTTGAACTTCTTCGTTTGTGATCTGCTAAGGAGCGATGTACTTGTGTGATGAGGCGCAAGGAACGGCGTACTATGCAGTGAACGTACTCTTGAGTGATTTTAACCGCAAGTTCTGACATCGTCGCGGGGATAGCTTTCACTAGCAGCAGTTTCTTCAAGCATACGGCTAATGCTGAGTCAGTCAAGCACATGAAAACAAGCACATATTTAAAATAAATGTAAATTAATAATAAATGTATATACGTACACATACATAAAATTCGCTCTGTCTCTAATGAGATTATTAAATCGTTTAATTTCAGGATAATAATAAAAAGAATAATAATACATTAAGGCGGCACGGTGGCCCGACTGGTTAGAGCGTCAGCCTCACAGTTCTGAGGATCCGGGTTCATTCCCCGGCCCCGACTGTGGAGTTTGCATGTTCTCCCCGTGCCTGCGTGGGTTTTCTCCGGGCACTCCGGTTTCCTCCCACATCCCAAAAACATGCATTAATTGGAGACTCTAAATTGCCCGTAGGAATGACTGTGAGTGCGAATGGTCGTCTGTTTGTATGTGCCCTGCGATTGGCTGGCAACCAGTTCAGGGTGTACCCCGCCTCCTGCCCGATGACAGCTGGGATATGCTCCAGAACGCCCGAGACCCTAGTGAGGATAAGCGGCTCAGAAAATGGATGGATGGATGGATGGATGGGGCAAAAAAAGTAATCAGCCACCAATTGTGCAAGCTCTCCCACTTAAAAAGATAAGACAGGCCTGTAATTTTTATCGCAGGTATACCTCATTAATGAGAGACAAAATGCGGGAAAAAAATCCATAAAATCACATTGTCTGATTTTTAAAGAATTTATTCGCAAATTATGGTGGAAAATAAGTATTTGGGCACCTACAAACAAGGGAGATTTCTGGCTTTCACAGACCTGTAACTTCTTCTTTAAGAGGCACCTCTGTCCTCCACTTGAGACCTCTATTAATGGTACCTGTTTGAACTTGTTATCAGTATAAAAGACACTTGTCCACAACCTCAGTCACACTCCAAAATCCACTATGGCCAAGACCAAAGAGCTGCCAAAGGACACCAGAAACAAAATTGTACCAGGCTGCGAAAACTGAATCTGCAATAGGTAAGTAGCTTGGTGTGAAGAAAGCAACTGTGGGATAATTATTAGAAAATGGAAGACATACAAGACCACTGATAATCTCCCTCGATCTGGGGCTCCACGCAAGATCTCGCCCAGTGGGATCAAAATGATCACAAGAACGGTGAGCAAAAATCCCAGAACCACACGGTGGGACCTAGTGAATGACCTGCAGAGAGCTGGAACCAAAGTAACAAAGGCTATCATCAGCAACACACTACGCCGCCAGGGACTCAAATCCTGCAGTGCCAGACGTGTCCCCCTGCTTAAGTCAGTACATGCTCAGGCCCGTCTGAGGTTTGCTGGAGAGCATTTGGAGGATCCAGAAGAGGATTGGGAGAATGTCATATGGTCAGATGAAACCAAAATATAACTTTTTGGTACTTGTCGTGTTTCGAGGAGAAAGAATGCTGAGTCGCATCCAAAGAACACCATACCTACTGTGAAGCATGGGGGTGGAAACATCATGCTTCGGGGCTGTTTTTCGGCAAAGGGACCAGTACGACTGATCCGTGTAAAGGAAAGAATGAATGGGGCCATGCATTGTGAGATTTTGAGTGAAAACCTCCTTCAATCAGCAAGGGCATTGAAGATGAAATGTGGCTGGGTCTTTCAGCATGACAATGATCGCAAAAACACCGCCCGGGCAACGAAGGAGTGGCTTCGTAAGAAGCATTTCAAGGTCGTAGAGTGGCCGAGCCAGTCTCCAGCTCTCAAGCCCGTAGAAATCTTTGAAGGGAGTTGAAAGTCTGTGTTGCCCAGTGACAGCCCCAAAACATCACTGCTCTACAGAAGATCTGCTTGGAGGAATGGGCCAAAATACCAGCAACAGTGTGTGAAAACCTTGTGAAGACTTACAGAAAACGTTTGACCTCTGTCATTGCAAACAAAGGATATATAACAAAGTATTGAGATGAACTTTTGTTATTGACCAAATACTTATTTTCCACCATAATTTGCTGATAAATTCTTTAAAAATCAGACAATGTGATTTTAGGGATTTATTTTTATTTTTTTCTCATTTTGTCTCATAAGTGAGGTATACGCGGCACGGTGGGCGACTGGTTAGAGCATCAGCCTCACAGTTCTGAGGACCCAGTTCAATCCCCGGCCCCGCCTGTGTGGAGTTTGCATGTTCTCCCCGTGCCTGCGTGGGTTTTCTCCGGGCACTCCGGTTTCCTCCCACATCCCAAAAACATGCATTAATTGGAGACTCTCAATTGCCTGTAGGTGTGACTGTGAGTGCAAATGGTTGTTTGTTTCTATGTGCCCTGCGATTGGCTGGCAACCAGTTCAGCGTGTACCCCGCCTCCTGCCCGATGACAGCTGGGATAGTCTACAGCACGCCCGCGACCCTAGTGAGGAGAAGCGGCTCAGAAAATGGATGGATGGAAGTGAGGTATACCTCGCTCATGTTTTTAAGTGAGAGTACTTGGACAATTGGTGGCTGACAAAATACTTTTTTGCCCCACTGTATATTCCACTTCTCAAGACACTCAAAGACGCTTTCCACTAACCAGATGATAATACCGATGTTCGGTAGCTGAGCTCGCTGCACGGATGTTCACGAGTCACATCCGAAGCCGAGTGTTCAAGAGCTTGCTTAGAGAGAGAGATATTGTAGGTAGGTGATAGTTTACCTTAAGTTTAATTTATTTTTACATGTGTATGTTTACAATACGTGACAACAACAACGCATAGTGCTTCCGTGAAAGTGTTGAGTGAACGTGAACGTCAAGGATGGATCATTAACTGAATGGGGAAGCACTTGAACATTTTGTGAAAAAGAACTGAACGATTCGGTGAATGAATCTTTTTAAAGAACTGATTCGAATGATTCAGGACACTCAAAAGAACTGCCGCGTCCATCACTAGGGACCACAAATGTGTTGCTAAACACCCCATGTTCGATTTTAAAAGTATGAACATAGTCTTAGTTTTGACACTAGGTTAGGTTCATTCAAGTTTGGTTACTCGCATGACTATACAAACCGCACAGAGGGAGAAAACAAACAAGTTTAATTAAAACAGATCAAAGCACCCTTTGTCTAACAGTATGCAAAAGAAACAGAAGATTTTATTGGAATAATGATGCGCCTTGAGGGCAAAGATGAAGGTCTGTCTTTCTTTGATAGAAAAATGAAAGTGTTTGAGCTTACGGTCAGTGAAATACTGGAAGTCTTCATCTGAGTGGAGGCCTGCCTCTGGAACCTGCTTGGAGTTGATCTTGATGATGAGCTGCTGTCTTCTCCTCTCAACCGAACCACAAAATCACCCGCTGGAATCTCATTAAATGTCACCAGGAAGTTAGAACCTCCTAATGACTGTGGAGAAAAGGACAAGCCACTGTTGTTTAGCTGAAAATTTAATTGAAGTCTGACTCAAAGTAATGGAGATGGGGACTTACACTTTTAGGAACACTGTGCCGTTATAGCAAATTTAACAATCCCCCCAAAATTTTCAAGTCTAAAAAACTTTTCAGAGAAACCAATTTCAGCTTCTAGTCAATTAGTCACAGGAATATCAGGTATTTAGTGTTAATATGTTAGTTGTGGTATATTTTCTTTGTACAGTAGTTAATGAATTAGGTTCTCTGTGATTAGGAAAGTTATCCAACATGCCTGCAAGGTCCCGTTGACTTCTGCTGGTCCTGAGTTGTCATACAAAGTGATCTCTGGAATATTTACACTGTCACTCCCTGCCACTGTGACCAAGAGGGTGGCATTACCACCTGAACGTTTATACATGAGACAAACGTCATTTTTACAATTTGTGAGACATAAACAAAACATAGAAATATAGGTATGAATAGCAATAAATATAAGATCTGACTTTGGACACATAAATGATAAGTTTGAGGGCAAAGAGTATGATGTTGAAATTGAAGAGGATATTCAACCTGCAAGAGGACGTCCCTCTTTCAGAAAGAAGTCTGCATGGAGTCCTTCATGGTATTCCACAAGATTGTAGATGAAGTAAATTGAACTTTGACCTAATATCAACATTGGTCACAATTCACAATGGGCAAAACATTTATTAAACACAATTTACCTACCTTTTTAAGTTCCATTTTACTACTGACCTGTGACCTTTACTGAGTACGTGTCATTGGAGTCTACACTGATTTCCCACATTCCCGTTTCATTGTCATTGTTGAGGGTCAGTCGTCGTAGGTTACCTGCCAAGCTCAGAGATGCCAGAGGGCCACTGGACTCACTAGAGCTCTGAGATACACCTGTAAGGGTAGGAAAGGGATTTTCAATATGTATAGACAGTTTGTTCTTTTAATGGCTGGTGCTTAGAAGGAAGAAAAACATGGACTAAACATTAATACCTGTGGCACTGGTGAGATTAAATGAGAGCGAGGACGTTCCTGTGATGTAGACCGTAATGTTTCGTAGTGAGCTATCAAAAACAAACGTAAAATTATCAGGCTTTCCGGGATTCATCACGACTTGAAAGACTGTCACCTGAAAAAGACAGAGGACAGGGTTTTTAAACATCCTCTACTGTTTTTATGTAGTTTGCTCCTCTGATTTTCACTCACTACAGCACTGGATGAGGAATCCTCTATAACACTTGTTGCCAGAGCAAGATCTGACTTGCTGACCTCAATGGCTTGACCTCCAGAAGCCCGTGCAAGGTCAAGGTACAGCTGAGCATCTGCTTGATTCAGTGCTCTTTTGCGTCGACTGGTCAAGACATCTGTCAGCATGAAAGTCACCTGATAATACAAGAGCTCAGTTAAAAAAACACAAAGAATGTCAAATTTACACATAGTTTCATCATCTCTGTCCACCAGATAGTCTCAGGCTGGTGGTTTGAGTTATATTCTGAGCATTGTGTAATGTTCTAAACTTTTAGAGTCAGAGATAGATTATGCCATTACATTGGTCTGTCACATTATAAATCTTTCTGTCTTTTAACCTATATGCACACACAATGAAACTTACCGGTATTCCTATCATTTTCCAAATGATTTACATATACGGTATACACATCTAAATGGAAAGACTAATTAGAGCACAACTTATCTTGATCATTTTAGAAAGGCATGGCAGTGCACACGACATAACACAAGAGAGATCCAGTACCTTGTTTGGAGAAACTATGTTGGTCCTTGTGGTGATGATAATTTTATGGATGCCAAGTTGTCATTGCCTTTCATGTAACTGAAACCGGCTGTGTTTTGATATTTGGGGAGGTAAATGACTCACCTCAGATTTGGTGCTCTCTATAAGGGCAGTTATGGTGCTTTTCAAGGCAGCATCTTTTGCTGGAGCATCAGTGAAGACAAATATCTCAGATAAGGGTGGAGCAGCAGTAAGGGCAAGCTGTCAGCCAAAACAAACTAGTCAAAATTTATCCATTGACTGATGATGTAACACCATTCTGTTTTCTTGAATTCACAATAACAGAGATAATAAAGGCCATTCTAATCCATATCTAGTAAATTAGTGTCAAAATTAGAAATTGTTTTTGTTGAGAAAGGGTTCACTGTGCTGCAAACACCTGCAGGCCAGACAAGCATAGCTCTGGGATGTCACCACCTCCACTGGCAGTCAGCTGGCTGATGCTTTCTTTGAATTTGTCTGCATCGGTCGTCATTAGTAGAGGACCAAAACCTGCAAATTGTAAAATAATGTTATACTATTTGTTTACAGTAGGGTGCGTTCACTACAACCTGACATTATTGGAAAGTTGGAAGCAACGTGTTGAATTCTGTGCTAACACTTTGTATGGGTGTGCGCTGACTACCTGGATCATTAAAAGGAACTAATATGTAGGCTGAAGGCTCCTGCTGGGTTCCCCTTTTACTGTCAATGATTTTAAAGGAAACTCTCATTGCTTCTGCTATGTCATCGCTCATACTGCCTGTTGTGTCAATGACAAAACACAGTACAGAGGACTGGGAGAGGCCCATCAGTCTGTTGGAATTCAAGACACAAACCAGATTTACCACATCTTCATCCTGACCAGTTGGACCTTGGAACCACAAATAGCTCAATCAAAAGGTCTTGCCAAGGTGTACTTGTAGCTTACCGTAGGAAGTTCTGATCTCCTACAGCTGTTCTGATGTCCTCCAGAAGCTCCACAGTTGCATTCTCAGCCAAATCAGCTGCTTCACGATGAAGTGAACCATGGCTGGACCCAATTTTGTCTTTATTGATGCCACCCACTGGGTCACGCTTGCTCGTTTGGTCAAAAGAGCCCCCATGGCTGCATTTACCTTGGAGCACAAAGAAAAACATTGGATTGTGTACCACGCCTGAATGCGACATTCATTTGGATGATTGCTGATTGCAATGACACGACATGAATGATTTCACCGTGGTCTGATATAGTTTTGGAGTTTTCTTTATTGGTGCTGTAAATGCTGAGTTTCCCTAGAGTTATTCAACGATATTAGAGGGATATTTATCCATGCAAAGCAATAAGTAAAACTGAAGTTCATTCATTCATTAATTTTCCGTACCACTTATCCTCACTAGGGTCACGGGCGTGCTGGTGCCTAACCCAGCTATCTTTGACCGAGAGGCAGGGTACACCCTGAACTGGTCGCCAGCCAATCGTAGGGCACATATAAACAAACAACCATTAACACTCACTTACACACCTATGGGCAATTTAGAGTCTTCAATTAACCTACCATGCATGTTATTGGGATGTGGGAGGAAACCGGAGTGCCCGGAGAAAACCCACGCAGGCAAAGGGAGAACATGCAAACTCCACACAGGCCGGGATTTGATCCCCAGTCGTCAGAACTGTGAGGCAGATATGCCAACCAGTCGTCCACCGTGTCGCTGACAGCTATTCAATAAGTCGAAATTGTCTCTCAAATCGTCATATCATTCATACAACAAACATTCAGGCAAAAGTTACCATCTGGCTTTTCTGACGATATGAGGTTGAAGTAGCCAGAAGTAAGAAGCCCTTGCTGCAGTACGTCAGGCAAAAGGTTGTCATCGCAGTTGTCTCCTGTACAGTTTCTACAGGTTGAAATATTTGGTCCTACAAGCAAATTGGGTCAGAAAAATAATATCATAATAGTGTACAATAACCAATGTTTAAAAGACAAGGTTTCAAACCAATTTGGGAGGACAATGTATCTTGTTATATGGTACTGTAGATTGGTCTTGGGCTAAAGATTCCCAATACAATGATACAATGAAGTCTATGTATTTACCTTGTGTACTTAAGAATCTCCACTTGTGAGTCCTCTGTGACACACAAAAGGTATGTGCTGACATTTTGATGCCCCAAGTATGCCATAGGCCTCATTGTATCAGGACTGGTTTAAAAACAAACCATTCTGGGGTAGTCTTATATCACCTCACAAGTGACATAAGGTGACAAGGTGCCTTTTGTGGTGTTTCACTGAAGCATACACCGACATTCAGACAAAGCAGTAGTTGCTATGGAAAGCATACCTTGGAAATGTAACCAACAGCATCCTACCTGCCAGATTCTCAATAGTTTTGTCAGGTTTGATCAGGGCATTGTAAGGAGCTATGTTCCCCAACTCCACCCAGTTACTGTGGCTGTAGAAGTCCTGCAAGTACCCAGCATCAGTTATGCATGCCATATGGGGCTCATGGGTTGCATCACACTTCCAAAACTACACTAGTCTTTCAACTCACTTGCAGAGTGTGGCATATTCGTCCAAGAGTCCAGCGCCCTGCGATGAAGTTCTCCAGTTTCACACTTGCCTTCACAGCAGACACACCTGCACACACAGTACATCAGTGAGACAGTGTGGAAAATAACTCAGTCTAGAAAAGAAAACATACACATTATCAACAGGACCACACAACCCCATTAGACTACCAAACTACAGCAGTCTCTCCTTCTTTTCTGGCGTCATTTTTTAAGTGTAGCTTCCATTACCAATGATGTCATGAATTGAATAGACTTTTAGCATATTAACAGGCACAACAATGTAACAGGAATTCTTGGATTATTTCCCTGATCACGCAACACTTTTTTTCAGTTGTTGCCAGGCTCAATCACAACTTCCCCCCAGGCAATAGAACATTTATATATCCCAGTCATACCCACTTGGCTGTTTCAAAGATGCTATGCTATTGGACGGAGAGAAGAACAGAAACGGACACATACGAAAGCAATTACTCCAAAAAAGAACACTCTATGGGTTAGTATGGATGGCTGTGCAGACTCTGATCTCACAAATATCTGTATTAGATGTAAAAGACATTGAATTGAAAGACAAACAACACACGTGGATGGATCACTGACTCAAGAGAAGATTTTGTATACCTTTTGTGATTAGGTCTCTCCCTTTCTGGAACATTTCACCATCAAAATGGTGCTCGTCACTCAGCGCTGATGCTAAATCCACGTTGGCATTGCTAAAGTACATATTGGCAATGGAAGTATGGAACAAGACACTGGACAGGAGTGAGGTGGAATTGTCTGAAACCGAACATGCCTCTTGTACCCGATCAGCTGTTAGACTGTCATCAATCTGAAGAGAGAAGAAGAGTCGATAGAAATTTAGAAATTCATTTGGGGAGTTTTGGCAAAAGGTTGTGCGTGACTAAACATGTGTGTGTCCCATCTTACAGTCAGACTGAAGTCCCTTCCCTCTGCTCCAGCAATGTCTCGACAGACCTCAGCAGTCTTTCGGAGAACTGCCCTTTGGGTGATCTCGCGGTGAGAAGTTGAGTTTCCATCAGATGCAAACAGTGGTTGGAAGCTTTGCGTTAGGCCTGTGAGGGCGAGGACCACAGACACCAGTAACAAGCACTTGCTGCTCATTACGATGATGATCGACGATGCGGAGAAACCTAAATCACAATGTAATCTTTTCAATGTGTTGTAAAACAGCCACTCTTCATTTATAATAAAATCCACAATCAGTTGTGAAAAGAATGTTATAGTGTAACCAAGCATGAGGAAGAATTTTGAAACACTTGAGTGACATTACTGGGGAACAGACAAGCGAGAGAAAAAAAAAAGAGGACATTTAAACTAACAGTCTCACCTTAATATGTTCTACTTGCTGACAAAGGTTATTGAGAAGTTGTGACTGCTTCAGTCTTCCAATGGGTGCCTTCCAGTTTCCAGGATCCACACAAGTAGTTTGTGTAGTGTGAGAGTCTGACTGTGTGTGCGCGTGTGTTAGATTGGGTGCGCTGGTGTTTTTGAGTGCGCCCTCATCTTGTTGTCCTCTTATAGGTTGCTTGGAGGATTCGAGATAAAGAACGTGCGCACACCCTCACGTCTTGTTGTTACAAATCACTATAGAGTTTAAATTCTATTCTAAATAGATGCTTTTATCTGTTGGTTTTAGTGGATGCCTTGGGGAAAAAAATCCCTATATTTTAGGGCCATGGTTACAATGTGACAACATAGATATGTGATGACCTCCTGTTAAAATGTGTCTGATTTTTTTGCTTTTTTGAGGATGGTATGTTTTCATTGTAGTTGTTTTTTCCTAAACTGGATTGCAGGTCCCACTTTACAATAAGGGTACACTTATGAAGTGTTTATAATATTGCTATTTACTTTTGTTACCACTTTAAACTACAAAAATGACCTGCCTTACTGCTTTTTGACAATTATAAATAGGAGCTTATTGTTTAATTTAACTACTGTACATAGCGAAACTTAACAATAAGGCTCCATTTTGACACTTTAGGTACTCGTATGGTGGCTCTATTATCAGACTTTTAACACAATGGACAACTGTAAAGTGTCAAAGTAGTTTAATCTTCCCCACACATATTGTTGAAATACATACTTTATAATCCCTTAATGTTGGTATGTTTGTGGTTGTGCTAGTTACTACTTAAACTACTTAAAACCACAAAAACTTTGTGGAGCGATTGGACTCAGCCAACATGAAATGCATTGCATTTGTTAATGGTGCTTCACCAGGAATGGCATTTTTAAAAGTGAACACTGAACAATGCAATCGCTGATTATTGGTGAAAGAATGCCACGTCAATCTCAGGGTTGACCTCAGTTTCATCGTCATATATTCCCAATGTGTAGGGCTTTTGCATTAAAATAGAACAATAGCTCATGTTCTTTTGTAAATTGGTTGGAACTTTTGATAGGCTGAGACCTTGACATTTTGGAGAATGTTTGTTAAAAAGGTGTGGCTCGTAGTATTCAAAATGAACGAGTAGTGGCCTGACGTTTAGACCTCGAATAGTATTAAATGGAAGATCAGCAGCACGCTCAGAAAACTGTTGTGAAAGTTAAAAAAAAGTCGTTTGATTGGTCTTGAATTGGTGGATAAGTAGCACTTCATAGGGTCCTACAGGATTCATCTGATGATGTGAAACACTGAATCCTGCTCTGCAACATGCTTAGTGACTAAGTAACAGTCACATATTATGTAGCATGGATGAGTAACTGAGTAACATGCTGAAACAATATGGTCAACAAGGTAAACATGTTTCCCTTCTGGCCTTTGTGGCATGCAAATACTTTCATCTCTTCACCCCCCAAGAGTGTTGAAACAGCAAAGAAACACCAACTACATAAACAACTGGTTGGGAAATTCTGACCAAACAGCGTGAATAGAGCTTGTGACAACGTTCTTTGAATGGCCAGAGCACTATGCTAACATCACATCTATGCAATTTATTTTGCTTTAAAGGCTGTTAAGACAGTTTATGTTAAACCATGTGTTCACACCACATTATTCTTTTAACCCTTTTAAAACCACAGGGATCACCGGTGACACAGCGGCGCGTATGGCTGACACAATTATTGACAAAAATACACACACAAAAAAAAAACTGGCATGCTAATAAATATATCTATTATTATGGTGCTAAAAGGGTTTTTAAAGAGGACATACAGTATGATGGAAAATTAACTTTTGAATTGCTTTCATCCAAATGGTTGGGTCTCTCTAATGCCTGCCCTCACGTCAAGATCCAACTTTTTAATTTAGCTTTTCACAAAATATTTATTTTATCTGCTTTAATTTATCTTAGCATCTAGTTTTACTTTTTGCATTTATATTTTTAGGTCTGTTATTTATGTTTGTTTATTTCAGCTTTTGCATTTTTAGGTCTGTTTTTTTTTTTTTTTAATGTTTTATGTTTTTAGCTTGATACAGTAGACCATAACATACTGCTGAACAGGTTGGAAACATGGGTAGAACTAAATTGAACAGTCCTCGAATGGCTCAGGTTCTACATGGAGGAAAGGAGTTTTTTTTAGTTTCGTAACCATTGGAAGTCTTCAATCTCATCGAATGCCAATGACATATGGGGTCCCTCAAGGGTCAGTTCTTGGACCCCTTCTGTTCGCCTGGTATATGTTACCCTTGGGTCAAGTTCGTCAGAACCTCCATATTGACTATCTTAGCTATACAGTTACACGGTTATATCTAGCAGTGTTTCCAGATGACTTCCATTAAACCAACACAAAACATAAATAGATGTTTTTGGTTGGTTTAGGACAGCTGGGGGTCAGAAAGTGGCTCATTGTTTCCAGCAACGGTAACACTTATCCTGTCCAAGCTCGTGGGGGTTTGGAGACTATCTCAGCTAACTTTGGCCACTCTGGACTGGTTGCCAGTCAGCCACAGCGCAGAGACAGAACATTCACGCTGTGTCTGAGTGGGAACTGATTGCCTCAACAGAAGGCAAATCCACCCCTACACCAACCGTAGTTTTGGCAATTTACAATATGAAGTTCCCTGGCCAAGGTGTGTATCATCATATGATCCAGCAGAGAGCACCAGAGGGATGCTCATTCAAAAAGGTTGAAGCCAATGCATTTATAGAAACATTTCATTGCTGCTCTCGTATTGTAGGTGCTACTGCACACAATATGAAGAACTGACAAACAAATGTGCAACGACAAATGTACAGTCAAGAAATAATTAAACTTTAAAATCTTTAATGATCCTTTAAGCGCAGCTGGTTATATAGACATTTGAGTGTAACTTTGTAAAATCAAGTGGTTGTTTAAAAAGAGGTGGCTGTTCGAGAGTAGATAAACACAGTTAAAGTAACAGCAATGTAGTGTAGTACAAAAACTCTGGAAGCAGTGACTCTGGTGCTGTCACAACCAGAGAGGCATCCAGGCTGGTCCATCAGTATACAGTTGAGTACTGTAGATTTCTCGTGACGTCACACGCCACCATTTCGGAGGTCACAAATTGTTTTGTTCTGGTACTTATTGAGTGTTTTAATAGACTAAAACTATCTATAAAAGGGAACAAAAGCAGATATACTGTAATCTTGCCACGGCAATGACAGAGGTGCAATTTCTTTCATTACTACGAACAGTGTACCCACAGAATCTTTCTAAAACTGTCAGGATTAAATGACTGCATATATAACATTTTAGGAATAATACAGCATTCACTGCACAATCAAAAACAAATTATCTTAGTAAGGTGTATGACTGTGTTTGAGTTGACAAAGAGTAACTGAGGAGCCCACACCAAAGCCTGCATACAAAGGCTCACTGAACTGAGCTTTGAAGCTGTGGAGGAGCGCCATTGTTTCTGAGACAGAATAAAACGCCACAGTGTTGCCAGCATAGTCCAGGTACACGCCAATTCGTGACGCCCGGGGAGCATCCGCAAGGTCGCGGTCTGCTTTGTTGTGCCAGGCGGAATATCCCGAGTCGGAGCAGAGCAGACTCCAAGACTTGTTGTTGTAGCCCAGCAGACTGTGTGAGTTCTTCCCCTTGCGACTGATGCTTTTATAGGCAACTCCAAGGGAAAACTCGCCACGCCACTCGGCTTCCCAGTAAAATCTGAAACCAGTAAGCGGCTCCTTGCACAGGACTTGGGAAAAGCTGTCGAAGCGCTCTGGATGATCAGGATAAAACTGGACTGCTTTCTTCCTGGTGACCCTCTGGTTCCCATCTGAGAGGACCAGCTCCTTATAGGCTGTATTTGCATCGAAGGACATCTTACAGGAGTCTGAGAACAAACCCATTTGTTCACTAAACTGAACAATCAAGACTCACAGTTCATCCATGTTAACACACTATTGACATCGATCTATCCATATCGGTTGCATAGTGATCTTAAGTATGGACAGGGATTCCATTAGAGGGAGAAACATGATGACGATTATCAGGGCCCACGACTGACAGGGGCCTTAACAATAGCATTCACGACATTAGGCCCCAAAGAGATACTGTAACCCCGACAGTACTCCGAGGTAGAAAGTAAGGTTGAACAATGTACAATTAACTACTTACATCTTAAGAAGTCTGATCTTGTTTTTGGCTCCTCGAAATTCACTCTGTTTGGAACTGTTTTGGTATGGAAATATGAGACATTTTCTGTGTTTAGTTGAGATCAAATGAGCCCATTTTTCTAGCTATAAAACAAAAAGCTCAGAAATTTGCATTTCTTTTTTTGTCACACTACTTCATCCCAATTCATTTTAGACAATTGGAAAGTCCCTTGTTTTCCTTTTGAATTATGCCTCATTTTTAAGTAACATGAATTTTGTGGCTAAGCAACACAATGAACATGTTTCAAATGGGCCAAATCTTCACTGCATTTACTAGCATCCACTTCGCCCGGCCCCTCGTTGCCGCACCAATGGAGTACCACATTTTTGTGCAGGGGGCAGTGTGATGGTGGTCCAGTCAACCAAGGAACACAACCAAGAGTCAAAAGTAACATCAGAAAAGCGGATTAACACAGCACAGTGAAGACACATTTTACGGTACAGTATTAGATTTATTGACAAAAGGCGTTATTTCAGCAGAGAAATCCTATACCATATACACATTTCAAGACTTATTTATTTTATTCTTATATACTCTATGTGTTTGCTTCATTTTATTTTTTTAAGTATCTGTTTTGGTTCACACTTACGTTTGAGTCTCTTGTCTCCATTTCTTGGCAAAAGGATGTACACAGTTGTTTCACTGACTGTTAAAAGGAGGCACATTACAATTGTCAGTCTCTATATCAGTAGTTACAATGTTCTTTGTTTATTTTGGACAAACCTGTCTTGGAGATTTTACTGAGTTCATTTTTACAGATATCATCCAGATGTTCCTTCATTTCTGAGGCTGTTTTGCTCATCTCACTGAAGGAGAACTGAGGGTTTATGAGCACCTTGGGCACCATGGCTTCCGGAGCAACACACAGGGTTGGAAAATTCTATTTAACAACACAACACAAAAGTTACATAATCATCAAGTCAAAAGAAATTTTACTTACATTTAAAGTAACACATATAGAATAGAGCTGCTCTGTAGATCATAGAACACAACTCCACTGACATTTGTGACATGTAGAAAACGGACCGAACAACCGACAAACCAACCAACCAACCAACCAACTACTTGTAATTGAACAAGGAAATGAATTGAGAGCATCAAGTTGTGCAAAAAGTACTGAAACTTTCAACACTGGGATGCGTAATAAAAAAATTGCCCAAATAAGTTCACTTGTGAACGTCATAGTGAATTTTTGCTTCATCCTGACATTTCAGCTGAAATATTTTCCGAACTAACGAAACCAAAATTGTTACCTACCGCTCAACAACAGGACATACTGTAGCTGTAAAGCTAACTTATCTCTAACCAAGCACTGACTAACTAACGCATGTGCACACACACACACTCACTCAAATGGATAGTTAGCTACTATGCAATAAGCCATAGCTAATATGCAAACCAACTCCTAACCTAGCACTAAATAACTACAGACTGGCAAACCAACCAAACAAACAAGCCCCCCCCCCACACACACCCCAACCAACCACTAACCAACCAACTACAGTAGCTACTCCACAAACTAACGAGCAGTTATTCATTAATTCCTCAAGTTAAAAGATGCGTATGTTATGAATATTTTAACAGATTTGTGGACACACTGTGTTCAACATTACAAAAGAGGAACGGCTACAGAGCTGTCTTGGGTAAAAAATAAATTTTTAAAATAAAAGAAAAAAGAATGCGTTCATATGCGACTCTTGTGGACTGAGGTTGGATGGCTTTCGCATCTCGTGCAAACCGCACTAGAATACATTTAGAACTGTTCCAAGACCACATATTTTAGAATTTCTCAGTTTGTTCACTTCAGAATTTGTTTGCTGTGTTCACACCTATCCAAATGGACAACACTAAGATGGAAAATGAACTGGAGTGTGATCAAACGGAACTAAAGAGTGCTGTTGGAAAAGCAACTAACATTGTAAAGCAATGCAGAAACTATTAAGAAATGGATGAAAATTAGTGACCTGCAGAAAGTGAATGTTGTCTTCTGTTTCAAGAATTTGCCTCAGCTCTGCATCTCTTCGCTGAAGCTCAAGTGTCTCCTGTTCCAGACGCTCCACGTAGCCGTCAGCTTGGGACATGGCCGCATGCATATTGGCTGTTATCATCTGATGGATTTCAGCCTTCCAGCGCTCCACCGCCTGTAGCATCTCGTGGAATGTCTTATTACTCTCGGCTTGTGCCCGCTGGGCACAGCTCTGATGGGAAAGGTCACTTTGTCAGGATACTTAAGGTATGTAAAAATACCTTTTTGGTTTGACTTGCTATGTGTCAAAGTGTCTCCATTTCTTTGTCTGGTCTTACTTTGAGAACTTCAACATTATGCTTGAGCTCCTGTAGCTCTTTCATCCTCTCCTGAATTATGTGCTGGACTTCAGACTGTGTCACCACCAGCACTTTCTGACAGAAACAAAGGATGATAAGAAGATGATATATATATATATATATATATATATATATACATATATATATATATATATATATATATATATATATGTATATATATATATATATATATATATATATAAATAAATGTTAGTGAGTTTTGCCATGTCATACTGGCAGAAGATGACTTTTGGCCAATGATTGAGGTGAGAAAGAGTGAAAGCTGTAACCACCCAATCCTTGCTCTTGTGTGTAATAACTGACATGCAGACTGACCATGGAAGAGTGAGTGATGTAACTGAGCATAATGATAGAGATGTTGACCAGCAAATAACCAGGCCATCCCAATCTCCAGCAGGTTGTGTGGAAGTACCTTTTAGAGCTTTTATTGAATAATCAGCCCCAAATGTCTTGTAGAGTGCCATTTGAAGTCACGCTTACTGTACCTGTTTCTCAATGCGTTCCTCCTCTGCAGAGGTGATGTTGTGGCTGCGGTGCTCTCGAACAGTACATAACACACATATACACATCTGGTCGGAGCGGCAGAACAGCTCCAGGCCCTTTTCATGCTGTGGGCAGATCTTCCTGTCCAAGTGGCCGGTTTCATCCACCAGCTTGTGTCGCTTGAAGGTGGACGACTCATAATGCGGCTTCACGTGCGTTTCACAGTAGTAAGCAAGGCACATAAGGCATGACTTCACCGCCTTGTTGCGACGACCCACGCAGAAATCACAGAAGGACTCTCGGTTCATGTCGGGGAAAGGAGTAAGCTCTGGAAGCTGGCGGCGGGGCTCGTGGTAGACGTCCGGTAGATTACGTCTCAGCACGGGCCTCGGCGTGAAGGTTGCTCTGCACTGGGGGCAGCTGTACACCCCCATCTGGTCAAACTGATCCCAGTAGATCTTGATGCACTCCAAGCAGTAAGTGTCACCACATGGGATGGTAACTGGGTCTCTCTGTGGATCCACACAAAGAGGGCAGATGGTGTCTGGAGGTAAAGGGAAACTCGACTCAGCCATGATTCATGTAGAAAAAAATGGAAGCGCGCCCTTTTTAACATATGTAGTCCCACAAAGTTCGGTGAATCAATCCAGAAGTATCTCAACCGAATAGAACAGACGTGACCCAACACAGTGAGACCATGCTATTTTTTGCTGACATTTAAAAAGGGGATGTTTTGTGTACACTACAAACAGACTGCCTACGTCTTCTCACCCTCAACTCAACCTCATTATGTGAGTTATACTAGGAGTGGGCAACCTTACCAAATTTTAGTCTACCCATTAACACACACAGGTCAGCAAGCTATGACCATGACAGAGATTCTTAAAATAATGTACTGACATTTTTTTTTTTTAAATTATAGATTAGTGGGGCAACTTGGAAATGTTGTGGGCACCAAGCATACTTTTATAAATTCTGAATATATTAAACAAGAAAAAAAAAACAAGACAGTGACGACTGAATAACCATAATCATTGACAAATATACAATTGCATTAACGATCCATATACTCCTTGTTGCAATACGCCTATTTTGCACATCTTTTTTGGATTGTGCAGTCCATCTATCCTACAATGTTTTTCCTGCTGTCCAGGAAGGTAAAAGAAAATGAACAACAAACTGCACAACAATGAAAAAGCTGCAATAAACTGTCTCTCAATCCTACATTGTATGGAACTCAGTTGAATTATTATTATTATGATTATTATTATCATTATTATTATTGCTAATAGCGGCTCATGTCCTTACTACTGGTAAATAGAGTTTTACTATATCAAAATAATTGACTGCGAAAAGGGCCTTTAAATCAGCAAACTAGTGGAGCCTTAAGATGTTTGCACTGTACAAGAAATGAACAGGCTTGAATTGTGCCTCAGTTTCAGGTGCATTGGCACACTCTCCATTGAGAGACACACAATTAATTTATTGTGGATTTATGCACAATACCACAGAAAACTGATTGTTTATATGCTTCCAGCTGTTTCCAGGTTTCCATGTGACTGAGCAGTGTGTCATGGTGGTGCATGTTTTCAAAACAACTCTGTTTACCCTGGGAACTGAAACTGAACTATGCTGGATGTGGGCACCCACGCAAATACATGCTAAAGCGGACAAACAGTGCAAAGTGACAGTCCAGGATAATGTAATATATTCAGCAGCTGAAATAAGTATTTAACACGTCACCATTTTTCTCACTAAATATATTTCCAAAGGTGCTATTGACATGAAATTTTTACCAGATATTGGGAACAACCCAAGTAATCCATACATACAAAGAAAGTAGAACAAATAAGATCAGAAATCAAGTTATGTGTAATCATGTGAAATGACACAGGGAAAGACTATTGAACACGCCAACTGGTATTTATTTAATAATTTCTACAAAAGCCTTTGTTTGGAATGACAGGTTCACGACACCTCCTGTATGGAGAAACTAGTCGCATGCATTGTTCTGATGTGATTTTGGCCCATTTCTCCACACAAATCTTGAAGGTTCTGTGGGCTTCTTTTATGGACCTTGAATTTCAGTTCTTTCCATAGATTTTCGATTGGATTCAAGTCAGGTGATTGGCTGGGCAATTCTAGCAGCTTTATTTCTTTTTTTTAAAACCAATTGAGAGTTTCCTTGGCAGTATGTTTTGGATCATTATCCTGATGAAATGTCCACCCTCGTTTCATTTTCATCATCCTCGTAGATGGGAGCAGATTTTTGTCAAGAATGTCTCGGTACATTTGCCCATTTATTGTTCTTTCAATAATGAAGTTTACCAGTACCATTTGCTGAAAAGCAGCCCCACGCCATCATCTTCCCACCTCCAAACTTCACTGTCGGTATGGTGTTTTTAGAGTGATGTGCAGTGCCATTTCTCCTCCAAACATGGTGTGCATTATGGATTCCAAAGAGTTAAATTTTGCTCTCATCAGACCAGACTATATTCTCCCAGTATTTAACTGACTTGTCCAAATGTTGTTCAGCAAATCTTAAACAACCTTTGACATGTTCCCCACCCAGCAATGGGGTCTTGCGTGGTGAGCGTGCATACAGGCCATGGCGATGGAGTGCATTAGTCACTGTTTTCCTTGTGACAACAATACCTGCTAATTCCAGGTGTTTTTTAAGCTCTCCACAGGTTGTCCTTGGCTTTTGGACAACTCTCCTGATTCTTTTTTGCACTCCTGTGTCAAAAATCTTGCGAGGAGCACCTGATCGATGCAAATTTATGGTGGTATGATTGGCTTTCCACTTATGTATTATGGCCACAACCGTGCTCACTGGAACAATCAGAAGCTTAGATATGCACCTGTAACCAATGTCATCATTATGTTTTGCAACAATTAGTTTGCGATGGTCAGCTCTCTGCTCTTACCCATCATGAGATGTCTTGACTCACACCTTGGCAATAATGAGACCTTTTTGTAGGCCATCAATTAGGACTGAACCAGTTAATATTCATTTGCACTGACAAGGAGCTGGATTGGTGTTTGATGATTGATATATTTTAGGTGTTGTCTTGGCTGTCCATGACTTTTTGCACCTCCCTTTCTTCATGTGTGCAATACTTTTTGCCTGTGTCGTTTCACATTATTGCACACAACTTAATTTCTGATCTTATATGTTCTACTTTCTTTGTATGTATGGATTACTTGCGTTGTTCCCAACATCTGAGGAACATTTCATGCCGATAGCACCTTTGGAAAATATATTTAGTGAGCAAAATGGCGACGTGTTAAATACTTATTTCAGGGGCTGTACCTATCACATATAAAAACATTTTAACAGTATAACAGTTACTCTATTAAAAAAGTTTCCAGTGTACTCCATACTCTCTCTCTGGTTGAATTTTGTAAATTCCAAGTACCAGTATGTTAGTGAGTGCCCTATAAAAGTGTTAACCTTGGAAATCCAGAGTAACTATGTTTAGTGTCTTCGACTGAATGTGACCAGATCAGGTTTAATGACATGCCCTTGTGTACAATCCTGTTACAGTTTGTTCCCTTGGATCCAGAAGAACAACATTGTGGGACATATGATGGTGAAGAATTCTGTTTATGTCAGGGCTGCTGTTTCAGCACCCTGAGTCCAGCCCCTGTGTGTGTGTGCGTGTGTGTGTGTGTGTGTCATGAGTGCTTTGCAAGGTTGATGTGTTGGAGTCTAGCAGCTGCACCTTGTCATGCTCTTAAGATGCCGTGGGACTCCAACTCGCCGCCAGACTATCAACGCTCTACGTCGAGATTGTAGCCTAGCCACCTTGCCTATCTTTTTGCTTCCCGAAGACCTTGTGAGTTTATCTCAACCTCATTCTTGTTCTTTGTCCCCAGTCTGCCATCTGCCCTTGCTCCCTGCAAACCAGTGCTCACCTCTTGCGGCCCACCGACAACCCGGACTCCTACCCTGCCAGACCGGTGCTCGTTGGAACCCTGCCAATACTGGATCTAGTTCTCAGAGTTCCTTTGTTCGTTTACAAGCTGCAATAAACCTTTGTTCACAAACTTACCTCCCTGTCCTCTCTGTATCTGGGTCCAACTTGCAACCTGAATCCTGACAGTTTAAATATGATGGTGAAGAATTCTGTATTTAAACTTTGTGAGGCCTTGCTACAGCATGCTTTGCAAAGAACCAAGAAAACTGAAGTTGTGGATGAATCTGTTTGTGGGGGTGGTGCTAAAGTAACATATGTAGGTGGAACTTCTTGGATGAGTCATGAGGAGCATGTGTTATAACAGATGTGATGGGATGGAAGTCTGTCACATGGGGTGGATCCCTCTGATGTGTTTGTGGAATCAAGCAAGGGCTGGGCAGGGAGCCAGGCTGTGCAAGCCTATTTCTTAACGAGGAAAGAGCAGAGATAACCCAGGTGGAGATGTAGAGAAGTAAAAATAAGCCATTCTCTCTGTGTGACAAAGAGCAAGTCAAACATCACAGTTACATCTTTGGGATCATCAAGCAAATATATCACAATGACAACCCAAGTAAATACAAAATGCATCTTCTAAATAATGATTTTATTTCTTAAAGAGGAAACAAAATCAATAAATATAGCACAAAAATCACACAATAGTTAATACAAAAAACATCATGCCAAAAGTCAACAATAGTTATGACAGTGGAATGGTGTAAGGGCTGATTTGATCGCACAGGACATGGACAACTTTCTGCGAATCATGGAACAATGAATTCTGCTGACTACCAGAAAATCCTGCAGGTGGCACTTGTAGTGTAATGGTACATGCTGCTCCCTTGCATGCATACGGTGCAGGTTTGAATCCCGGCCAGTGCCCCAACAATCAGCCACTGCCAGTCCCATGGCAGGATAAAACAATGGGTGGGTTGCCTCAGGAAGGGCATCTGGCGTAAAAACTGTGCCAAACAAATCATGCGAGTGATTCCTGATGGGATATGCCAAAAATTACAACAACAACAATAACAACCAGAGCGTCAGGCAATCCGTTTGTGCTCTCAAGCTCAAGGGCTCTTATATACAGCAGGACAAGGATACAGAACGAGAAAGTCTACCTCTGAATGGTTTCAAAAAACAAAATGCAAGTTTTGGAGTGTCAAAGTCTGCACGTAAATCCAACTGAAATGCAGTTGTATACCCTTAAATGGGCAGTTTATGTTTGAAAAACCTCCAATATGACAGAGTTAAAACAATCCTGCGAAGAAGAGTGGGCCAAAATTCCCTCACAGTGATATGAAAGACTCACAGTGCAAAAAAAGTATTTCTTAGAAAGTAAAAAAAAAAGACTTACTTATGGGAAATTATTGTTATTTTAAGCCTAACAAAAATGTATTAGAAAAAGGATCTCAAATTAATGAAAAATATCTAACTTTTTCTTTATAAGAAATGATAGCTAACTTTAAGATATCATTACTAGTAATAAGCAAGAAAAGAAGTGTTTGCATAAAATACAGAACAGAAGAGCTTTGGTGAATTGCACAGCTTCTCAATTTAAGAAATTAGGGAATTACACCATTTAAAGTTTGAATTCAGCTGTTTTTTGCACCACACAAACAACAAAATGTGAATGGCTCTGTTGAATCAGAACTACAGTTCATGACTTATACA
Organism: Phycodurus eques; assembly: GCF_024500275.1. NCBI lineage: Eukaryota > Metazoa > Chordata > Actinopteri > Syngnathiformes > Syngnathidae > Phycodurus > Phycodurus eques. The sequence goes on from NC_084530.1 coordinate 8,458,452, forward strand.
TGCAGACCATGAAAATACAGTTGAACCTATTTCAGAAAAAGGTCAAATATTTGCCATGTGGTATATAATGTAATTTTCAACTTGTTTTTGTGGATGAATGTTATTGTTTTTAGCAGGCATCTGCACAGACATTTTTGGAGGCAGGTACTCAAACCCTAAAAGGGAACCCAATGCCAAAATTATTTATGCAATAAGGGAAAAAACAGTAGTGTATGTACAACCCCAATTCCAATGAAGTTGGGACGTTGTGTTAAACATAAATAAAAACAGAATACAATGATTTGCAAATCATGTTCAATGTATATTTAATTGAATACACTACAAAGACAAGATATTTAATGTTCAAACTGACAAACTTGATTGTTTTTAGCAAATAATCATTAACTTAGAATTTTATGGCTGCAACTCGTTCCAAAAAAGCTGTACAAACTGTACGACCAGTGTCAGAGTTTGGGCCGCATTGCCGGCAGTAAGTCGGACTGGTTTCCGGTTGAGGGTTGGACACCGCCAAGGCTGCCCTTTGTCACCAATTCTGTTCATAACTTTTATGGACAGAATTTCAAGGCACAGCTGAGGCGTAGAGGGGGTCCGGTTTGGTGGCCTCAGTATTGCATCTCTTCTTTTTGCAGATGATGTGGTTCTATTAGCTTCATCAGGCTCTCACTGCAGCGGTTCGCAGCTGAGTGTGAAGCAGCTGGGATGAGAATCAGCTCCTCTAAATCTGAGACCATGGTCTTCAGTCGGAAAAGGGTGGCGTGCGCTCTCCAGGTCGAGGAAGAGATCGGTCTGTTGTGGTGAAGAAGGAGCTAACCAGAAAGTCAAAGCTCTCTATTTACCGGTCGATCTACGTTGCTACCCTCACCTATGGTCATGAGCTGTGGGTCATGACCGAAAGAACAAGATCCCGGATACAAGCGGCCGTAATGAGTTTCCTCCGCAGAGTGTCTCTGCCTTAGAGATAGGGTGAGAAGCTCTGTCATCCGGGAGGAGTTCGGAGTAGAGTCGCTGCTGTTTCAAGAAAATATGTCCTACAGTAAGCCTTTTTTTTACTAATTAAAATTCACAAGTAAGATTCAAATTCTTAAATTAAGTCAAAAATTATTTAATCATGAAACTTATTTAAAGCAAACATTGGCAATTACTTTTTCGACATAGGGACATAGAGTTACGCATTTTTAAAAACTCCGTAATACCTGTAAATGAAATCATCATTTAGAAACTGTATTTTATCATAACTTGGGTTCTTTGTAAGATATTAAAATTGGTCCAATTATCTGAAACATTTCCAAGTATGATACATTTAAAATGAGGAAGGAGGCAAATACTTACTGAGTATTTAGTACTATTTTCAGAGTTAGTTATTTATCTACATCAAAGGGCACTGTTCAGCGTAACATTCATGAGACTGTTACGTGATTTATGGGTCAGCTATATTGTCAGTACACTTTGTCCTTTCAAGGGTCGCTCTCATCACATCCAAACAAGCCTACTTATGACACTGTGGCCAAAGTAGAAGCTGTCACATTTGAACGACCGACAAAATAACATGACAGTCGTAGCGCAGAAAACAAAGAATCCTGGAGCATGGTGTTTAATGCAAATAGATAAAATAACAAATGGGAATATGATATATTAACAGCATGTTTTATGAGACCAAAAAGACAGAAGAGTAGCTGAGTGGCAATGATGTCACTGATGGTGCTGGGTGGTACTCCCTCCCTCCTCCCCTTCTATCCTCCTCCTATCCACACATCTGCATCGGTGTCATCGGAGTCTGGGAGAGGCAGAGAGGAGGAAAGGAGGAAGTGGAGGAAAAAAGAGGAAAGAGGACAAGAAGGTTGAGCATTCGTGGGCGAGTCAGAGATTTCCTTGAAATACCCACTGGCAAGCATCCTGCAGCCGACAGCAGCAGGTACTCTTTATCTTCTCTTTGGATTGGATGCCCTAAGGTAGAATACAAGAGGAAATACTGTCAGGAGGACATTGTTTATTTACGAATTGCGATGGATGACTGTCTTTTTGCTCTAGCAACACGAGTAATATATGTGCAGATTAATGCAGAGAAATCTATGTTACTGTTATTTTAGTTACCAACTTGCTAGCATTTTCTTGTCTGTTTGTTTTGTTCCAGTCATTATCAAAACTAAGTAGGTTTGCATATTATAGTCGGCTAATCTTCCATATCATTGACTATGTGATGTTGATAAATGTTGTAAATCTTGGCTTAATAAGAGTTTCATGACTGAAAGGCAATTCAAAACGGCATCTGAGTTTAGATAAAAGCCGCATTACTAAAAACTGATACCAATGCAATAAGAACAAAAGGAAGACTGATGGATTATTCTGTGTCGGTGTCTTGAGTTGAGGGAAAGAAACAAACAAGTAAATGACCTTGTTTGTGTATCCTCTACGAAGTGGGCAGAAGAGAGGCCATTTGTAAATGGAGGTAATTGAATTAAACAGGCCTGAGATCAGCTTGAGTAACAGTAAACAGTGATGGATGTGAAACTGTGACTGCAAGCTTCCAAATGTTTCTGAGCGAAACCAAATGTTCACTTAAGATGATTAACATGCCAATCAAGATTTTATTCAGCAAAAACTGAGCCATAGTCCGTTCCAAACCCCACAACAACAATACACTGTACATGTATATCCAACGTGTGTGTTTGTTAGCATGGCCGAGGGCTCAGTGTCTACATCAGCGGTGGAGACGTCCTTCCAAAGGTTTGCCGTTCATGGCGACACAAAGGCGACGGGGAAGGAGATGAACGGCAAGAACTTTGCGAAGATCTGCAAAGACTGTCTAATCATCGATGGCAAGAATGTAACCACCACAGATGTTGACATCGTCTTCACCAAAGTCAAGTAATGTTTTCAATGCAGCATCCCTAGGAGATAAAGTAGCCCCTTTTTCAATAGGTTTTTTCTCCTGGACCCTGTTCTGTGTAAAAGGACCAAGTCGACCTGCCAATATTGCGGCATTAGAAGGAGTCTCAGAGACATAACAGAGGATAGATGGCATGGAAGCCATGAACTTCTTAGGTTTGACAGTCGATACTGCACTGGTGTGTTGAAAACAATTGTAATGTCACACCACAATTGTGACTGTGTGATGCTGTGTCATTGTGTCAAAGCACAAACAGCAATATCCCATCTTTGCAAAATTATATGTAAAAAGTAAAGGCAGTTTATTGCCACTTTTTGTTTTGGTTCTGATGCAGCTGTTTTGCAGTATCTCTGTAAATCAGGCTAGTAAAACAATGGAACTTGTGTAACTGGTCGCCAGTCAATTTTGGAATTCAACCTCAATTTTCAGAAAATTGGAATTTAAACAAAATCCATGCAGATTGCCATGCAGTATGCTAGCAGACTCAGAGAAGTACTTCAGCTCAGTGAGCATCTAAAGCAGGGCGGGTCAAATATATAAACACCTCACACCATTATAAGTCATGGGTGGGCACACTACCAGAGCAAAGGTAACTTCCAATGCCTGGTGCACAATATTAGTTACACCTATACAATCTAGCAATTTCACATCAAGCTCCATGCGAAAATAAAAACAGTGAGCTGGCCACCCTTGATCTTAAAAATGTTTTGCTTTTTTCTTTCTTTTCTTTGAGTTTTGTTGTCATTCATATGCCTAATGCCAGAGAATGATGCTGGTTATGGCAGATGATGGAAATTATCACAATTTTAACACATATGCAGGTGCCACACTAAGATTATGTTGACTATTTGAGGAGCCGGTTGCGATTTCCCATTCTTGCATTATGAAATGAATATGATTGTTAATCTGTCCTCTGGCACCACTAACCTATTCCTCAGAACAGCCTACAACAACAATATATGTTTCCTCAGGTCCAAGTCAGCTCGTGTAATCACATTTGAGCAGTTCATCATGGCCCTGACTGAGTTGGGCCCTAAGCGCTTCACAGGCAAGAGCAAAGAGGAGGCGCTTCAGCTCCTCTATGCTCTCATTGTTGGCAAGGAGCCTGCCAATGCTGGCATCACTGTGAGTACATTGTCATTAGTTACACTGCACTCATGCCTCCTTACGCAGCTGAAGAGCTTGGTGTTCTAGATGAGGTACAACACAGATAGAATGAGTCAACATATGTTTACCAATGTCAGTAAAACCAAACGCGTTACAATGTAAGTAATGCGACTTACAAATAATTCTAACCTTGTGTTGAGCAGATGTCTTTTCAACAGACATGCACATGTTTTAGAATATTGAATACACTTTCCAATGAGATTTTAAAATCTAATCATACCATTTACTGTAATTTCTCGTGTATAATAAGATCGAGTGTAATGCACACCCCCAAAATTGACTCCCAAAATCAGGAAAACCCTTCTTTCCATGTATAATGCGCACCCATGAATTTCTATCCATTGATATATTTATATGCAATATACGTTAGTGGTGGTACCATCCTAATTTTTTTTTTTTAATTAAGTCATTATTATTATTAATACTAAGGTTTGCTTGTTATTTAGTAGTTTATGTATTACTGTGGCACACACTCGTGTTTAGTTTTAACACTGCACTTTACAGACATACTTTCGCCTCCTACGTGAACATTGGCACATCAGCTGGCTTGAACAACATACTGAAAGCTAGAGTGGTCATGAGCCCAGATAACAAGTTCACTCCTGGTGGAAGATAAAAAATAAATAAATTCATAGTTAATACACAACAAAAGCTGCAGAGGGTGGATAAATACGCACAAGCTCTATTAACAGTCACATTATTACAACTATTCATGGTATTAGGGGACTAACTGACTGAAATCAGCATTTTAACGACTGTACAAAGGCGTTAGGCACGCTGGAAAATCTGATTGTCGGCCGACATGTTTTTACAATGATATCATTGTTGATGACATCATGGCGGGCTGCTGTCAGAGGATTTCCCATGGTGCCTTGCGCCGTTGTGTAGTTTTTTTAAATGCTGTTTTAAATCAGTTAGTCCCCTAATACCATAAATAGTTGTCATAATCATCACTCAGTGTTTGTAAATGTACAAGTACGTACAGCAGGACAAATAAAAGTTATTTTTTAGAAATATTGCTTCGTGTCAGATATTAGACATACTAGACAGTGAATATTATTTGGCCAAAATACATCTTCTGGAAGAAGGCCAGGGCAAAGCATCAAGAGGATTGAAAGTAACTTTTTTCAAAGAACAGTAATGTAGACTATAATGCATTTTGGAAGTGCAGTGATTTACCCCACACTGGTCATCACATTGTGGACAGTCAATGTATATTTAACATAGATCATTTTACACTTGAGACTATGTGAATCCTAGGATGTATGTCATGGAAACAATGAGTCTCAGCCATGGAACAATGAGACCTTGCAAATTATCATCACGGAATAAAGATACTGTACAGTAATCCTCCACTATATGACGGTTCTTACTCCGCGGTCCTGCTATCGTTCAGATTTTTTTAATTTTCTTTTTTTAATTTTCTTTTTTACAGTTGTTACTCTATCTTTTGTACTGTTTGTACAATTTTCTTATCCATTACTCTTGCTCTCTCTCAATATATTACACGTGTTTGGGCCTGCCACAATAGCACATTTTTTAGTATGATGTATTTTCCCAAAAAACGTCGTGATATATAATAGAATCGATGTTTTTTATTTATGTATTTATTTATTTTATGCCACTGATATAATGATATTAGAGCATAATAAAGAATTGTACACATCTTATGAATTCTGCCCTGGTAATCAAACATATAAGCACAACTGTGTAATGTTCTCTCATTTATTAAATAAAAGTAGGGCTGCATTTCATCAGCGCAAGTAAATATAAAGAGAAAGTTATGTCTTCAAATAAAGTGGTCAACTTCAGAAAAACAAAAAAGTTTGAATTTCCATTTTCTTTTCAAGATGGTATATCTTGACACAACAGTGAAGTCTCAAACAATTTAACATATTTCAATTTAAAGACTATTAACTGAACCATTTTAGATGTTATGTTTGTTCAAAAGCTTAGTTTTGTTTTCTAGTGGCGTTTCACATACATATGCAATTTAATAAAAGCTCCAAGTAGGAACAAACAAAAATGACTCAGGCTATTCCATTTTAAGCACCATTTGCACCACCCAAAAAAATGAAGAGTTATCGAGTCTGGAAAAAAGTGATAACTCTCTCCTCTGATTGGCTAGCACCAAAACAGGACTCGTGCTTTATGATGATGGTGATTCGCTGAAGCACTTTAGCAACACACACACATACGTAGGTAAGCAGTGCTGTGCGTCTGTGGATGCAGATTCACCATGCTTTATCCGTCCCTGATCATTTTTGTGTCGCACATCAAACGAGATCCCTAAATGTTTTATTTTCAATCACGTTGATCAGTTCTTCAATGAAAATCTTGTTTACTGTAGTAGCAGAAGTAAATCATGAGTCTGCCAATTTAATTTTTTTATTTTTTATTTAACCTTTATTTAACCAGGTAGATCAGTTGAGAACCAGTTCCCATTTACAATGATGCCCTAGCCAAGAGGTTGTTACATAAAAAAATATAATAACAAAACAACCAAACCAACATCATGTGAAACACACATTAACAAACACAATACAATACAGTAAATACAGTAATGAATGGTAAAAGTGGCTAAAAGCAAGTGAAGTCTCCTTAAACAACTGTTTGGAAGGAGTTTTTAAAGGCATAAAGAGAGATGAATGAAAGGAGTTTTAAATTCTGCTGCAGATGATGCAAGTCATATGCAGAAGAAAACTTAAAAAAGGAGCAGCCAAAGAAAGTACGTTTTTTTGGGATTGTAAAACTCAGGAAACTGCTGGAGCAACGTGATGAATATTTCCTATAGAGTTTTGCAGATATACATGATATACATGAACAGAAACCAATCCATTAGTTTGCCAGAGTTAAGTGAAGGGCCAGTTTACCACAGAGTACAGTTGGCAGTAGTAAGTTAATTAAAGGCAGCCTTGTCCCAGTCACAAAAACGTACGACAACGTATAAACGTAGGTCACTTGATTTCCTTGTTTGAGCATTCATTATTTTATGTTTTATTAGAGACCGGCAAAGGCAGCGGCTGTGGACAGACTGACCGACACGTCCAAGTACACAGGAACACACAAGGAGCGATTTGATGACTCGGGAAAAGGGAAGGGAAAGGTCGGACGTGAGGACATCCCAGACACTAGTGGCTACGTCACAGCTTACAAGGGCAGCGGCTCTTATGATGACAAAGTGAAGGAATCCTAATTCTGAAGACACATAACATTACAGTAATGGGATTTTGGGCTTTCTATATTTTCAGACAAAATGACACTTATTGGCAAGCAAAGAAACTGAATCCATGTTTAACTTTGTGCCTTATTATGCAAGTATCTAAAAGAGTAATGGTCTTAATACAAATATTTAGTACATTGCTTTTTTTTTTGTAATGGATGATCGTTTATCTGGTGTCAAGCAATGATAACGCCAGCTTTCTGAATCCACGTGTGAGTTTGTGGATTGATTGTTACTTATTCTATTTGCACCATAAAAAACGGAATACCTATAACAGGAACTCAATAAAATACATTTTAAAATTCTTTGATCTACACATAAAATTGTCCTTATAAATTTTGTGAATGCTGAGAGATTTTGTTGAGTTTAAATGCCAAAGAAAGGAGTGGTTTAAAGACTATGACACTGGTTAACCCATCACAGCATATAATACTAATCTCCAATAACAATACATATATGCCCCCTTGTCAGGAGACTAGGGAAAAGAATGACCCCGATAGCGTAATGCTTAACTGTCATCATCGAAATAATTGGGTTGAAACAGGTGTTTTGGTTTAGACACATGTATGAACTAGAGGTACATAACGTAAAGAAAAAAAAGTGCAAAATGTGAGTGTATATCCCTCCTCCCTGGACCCTCTTGTCACCTGAAACTGAAGGCATTGAAAAATATCAGAAAACAAAGCTTAGCTTACAGTGCTCATGTGTTTGTGCCTCCCTGCTTCTTCTTATAGCCTTGTGTAGCCTGATAAACATCATCTGTTTTGTATACAGTAGCTAATAGAGGTGAATGACATAAGACAAGAGCCAATTTACTTTTATACTGTCATGTTTAATCGATGACTCAGTTGAATACTGTGTTTGCAAAAGCATTGCATACTATTAATATGGATGTGCAGCATGTAGAATTTGGACTGATGTACTGTATCGGATCTAACAAAGGTAAATGTCGCCATTGTGGAACTAAATAACACCATTGCGGTGCCACTGCTAGAATTATTGTAATTAACACAAATTCCAATAAAGTAATTACATTTACAACATTAAAACTGGTCCTATTGCAATGCTGATTTCATTCCCTTTTCCATAGTGCTTATCCTCATTACGGTTGCAGGTGAGCTGAAGTCTAAACGACCATTCACACCTATGGACAATTTAGAGTCTTTCATTCCCAAAAGAAACATATTTTTGGAATGTGGGAGGAGGCCAGAGTACATGAAGAAAACTACGCAAGCAGGGGTAGAAAATGCAAACACCACACAGTAAGGCCAGAACCCAGATTCAAACCCCCAACCTCAGAACTGTGAGGTGAATGTGCTAACTACAGGGTTACCATACTACACAAACCTATATTTAATTAAATACACTACAAAGACAAAATATTTTAAAACTGATAAACGTTATTATTTTCAACAAATAATCATTAACTTAGAATTTTATGGCTGCAACACATTCCCAAAAAGCTGGGACAGGTGGAAAAAAAGACTGAGAAAGTTGAGGAATGCTCATCAAACACCTGTTTGGAACATCCCACAGGTAAACAGGCTAATTGGGAACAGGTGGGTGCCATGATTGGGTATAAAAGGAGCTTCCCTGAATTGCTCAGTCATTCACAAGCAAAGATGGGACAAGGTTCACCGCTTTCTGAACAAGTGCGTGAGAAAATAGTTTAAGGACAATGTTGCTCAAAGTACAGTTGCAAGGAATTTAGGGATTGCATCATCTACGGTTCATAATATCATCAAAAGGTTCAGAGAATCTGGAGAAATCACTGCATGTAAGCGGCAAGGCCGAAAACCAACATTGAATGCCCGTGACCTTCAATCCCTCAGGCGGCACTGCATCAAAAACCGTCATCAATATGTAAAGGATATCACCACATGGGCTCAGGAACACTTCAGAAAACCAATGTCAGTAAATACAGTTCGGCGCTACATCTGCAAGTGCAACTTGAAACTCTACTATGCAATGCAAAAGCCATTTATCAACAATACCCAGAAACGCCGCCGGCTTCTCTGGGCCCGAGCTCATCTAAGATGGACTGATGCAAAGTGGAAAAGTGTTCTGTGGTCCGACGAGTTCACATTTAGAATTGTTTTAAGAAATTGTGTTCGTCGTGCCCTCCGGGGAAAGTTCAAAAGCCAGCATCTGTGATGGTATGGGGCTGTCTTAGTGCCAATGGCATAGGTAACTTACACATCTGTGAAGGCACCATTAATGCTGAAAGGTACATACAGGTTTTGGCGAACCATATGCTGCCATCCAAGCAACGTCTTTTTCATGGACGCCCTGCTTATTTCAGCAAGACAATGCCAAACCACATTCTGCACGTGTTACAACAGCGTGGCTTCGTAGTAAGAGAGTGCGGGTACTAGACTGGCCTGCCTGCAGTCCAGATCTGTCTCCCATTGAAAATGTGTGGCGCATTATGAAGCGTAAAATACGACAACGGACTGTTGAACAGCTGAAGCTGTACCTCAGAATGGGAAAGAATTCCACCTACAAAGCTTCAACAATTAGTGTCCTCAGTTCCCAAACGTTTATTGAATGTTGTTAAAAGGTGATGTAACACAGTGGTAAACATGAGCCTGTCCCAGCTTTTTTGGAACGTGTTGCAGGCATAAAATTCGATGTTAATGATTATTTGCTAAAAACAATAAAGTTTATCAGGTTGAACATTCAATATCACATCTTTGTAGTGTATTCAATTAAATATAGGTTGAACATGATTTGTAAATCATTGCATTTTGTTTTTATTTATGTTTAACACAACCTCCCAACTTCATTGGAATTGGGGTTGTACGTTAAATCAAACTTCGGAGTTGAAGTACAATAACGATTATAGTTGCATGTCTGCCTCACAGTCAGGAGATCTGGGGGGTATTCCAGCAAGCAGGTTCAAAATGCTCTACATCTAGTTACGTTGGAGAGGGAGAGGAGGAGCGCATGCTGTGACAAAGCGAGAGACTGCGTGATTTCCGGACAATAAAACATGGTGGCCCCCCTTGCATAGACCCGAAAAAAGCAGCTACTACATGACAAACTTCGTCTTTCATATGCATTTTTTTTCACCTTGTTTTTTATTTCTTTGGCAGCCTCGCTAACAGCGGAAGCAATTTGGGAATTTCACAGACTGTTACGTCAATGCTAACTCGTTTGTCAGACGACAAGATCCCTTTTTAGCGTGTTCATCGATTATGAGGCCCCCATCCAGGAAACCGACCATGTCTCATCATCGCTAATACACTTCTAACAAATGAATGACCAGTTCCCCAAGAAAATCAATGAGAGGCGTAAAATCTTGTACCAGTTGGTGAAGAACAATCGTGCAAAAGGGAAATTAGCATGGTTGGTTGTCAACAAGCTGTACATCGACAGTCAACTGTTTTGTGATGCCAACGTCACACCCTCGCTCTTCTACATAAGCACCACTGTAGCTACACCGGTCCAGCAATAAGGCCACGATTCGTACAGATGTCCAGATTCTCATTTATTTCTCCTTCTCCACACTGAAAACTACGGGTAAAAACATAAGTCGGAATGAGTCCTTGAGGCTAATGCTAAGACACTGGACAAAATATTAATTACACATGCAATGTAGCGGCACGGTGGCCCGACTGGTTAGAGCGTCAGCCTCACAGTTCTGAGGACCCGGGTTCAATCCCCGGCCCCGCCTGTGTGGAGTTTGCATGTTCTCCCCGTGCCTGCGTGGGTTTTCTCCGGGCACTCCGGTTTCCTCCCACATCCCAAAAACTTGCATTAATTGGAGACTCTAAATTTCCCCTAGATGTGACTGTAAGTGCGAATGGTTGTTTGTTTCTATGTGGCCTGCGATTGGCTGGCAACCAGTTCAGGGTGTACCCCGCCTCCTGCCCGATGACAGCTGGGATAGGTTCCAGCACACCCGTGACCCTTGTGAGGGGAAGCGGTTCAGAAAATGGATGAATGGATGTACATTGTACGCCCAAAGCTTATTGGTAACAACTAAGCATGAAACACAAATAAGGAAAGGTACAATTACTGTGTGCACCTCCTGAACACAGTGTAAATGTCTCTGTCCATATACCATGCCTTCCTGCTTCCACATCTGTCCTTAATGTCTTCCCGCTTTTTACCCACAATTCCACAGTGCAACAACAAACTAGACCAGGGTCATGTAACCATACACCATCAAAATAAAAAGGTTTTTATACAACAAAACTATTTAGTATGACACATTTCAAGATATCAAGTTATTTATGACAAACTCTTAAGTCTGTTATTTATTGTGTTATATTTACATTTGTATTTACTAACCTTTTTAAATACATCATGAACTCAAATCTGTTTTGTTTTTTGAAACGTGAAACACACATTTACATATGTAATGGAATCGGTCTTTTTGACAGGTACAACCTCTGATTTGGTCTCATTAATTGTCAAAAGCTTGTATTTTGTTTCCTTCTTTTCATTTTGCTCGGACGAAAGAAAAAAAGAAAAAAACGGAACCACGCATGCCGACTAGCATTAGCGTTTCCCTGCTTTTGTTCTCACACACACTGAACACACAAGCGTCACAATACCCTCCATGTGCACTACAAAAAACTACACACCTTATTCTTTATTCAGCACTAATGTTTTTTTTCTGTTTTATGTCTGTTTGCTACCCTTTTATGTACCCTGGCTTTGCTGTTCTTAAATATATCATTCTTATGACCCGCTTTAAATAACGTCTATCAACATAATACCATAAAATTTGCTACAAGCTGTCAAAAAAAACAATAATGAAGAATACATAGTACCCAATTTATTCAAAATTACTATACACGCACCCATTATATGGAAGCAGAAGAAGAATCATCTTTATTTTCATGAACATGCATGCGTGCACACAAAATTAGTTCTCTGCATTTTACCCATCACAGTGAACACACACACACACACGTTAGTTGAACACACTGGAGCAGGGGGCAACTTAAGCGCCCGGGGAGCAGTTTTGAGGTATCGGTGTCTTGCTCAAGGACACCTCAGCCGTTTATCCCGGAGATGTGGATGGATGGTCCGGTCTGGGTCTTGAACCTAGGTCCCCACGGTGGCAGGCGTCTTTACCGTTAGGCCACAGCTGACCCCGTGTCAGTGTAAAACTTTGATCTGTATTGTCGCCCAAATCGCTACTGACAAAATGTTAGACACAACTCTAATTATGACGCAGTGCAGTACTACACCACTGCAATCTATATAATATTGTTCAATTAATACCTCTCTGATTATTTTCGTAAAGGCAGAATTTGTCACACAGCCGTTGTTTTGGATTGTATCAGATTGTGCAAGTGTCTCAGCGGAAGTCACTGCTCAGTAAAGGCCATGTTCTCCCGTTTGCTTAAGTCAGAAAAGACGCGTAGCTCCGCGCTTTTCTGTCTGTGCCCATTCTGCCGCCCACTTAATTCTATCATTTGCGCACCTTCTGGCCAAGTGCGCATTCTGGGTGGAGTAACCCTGAAGTGTGGGTGTTCCCTTTCATATCTGGCCCAGTGTGTATTCTCCCACAGACTTAAGTGTGTTTCCTCATGCGCACTCCAGAGGCTGCAGTAAGTCTAGTGCCCCAGGAAGGTGAAACATCAATCAATCATGTTTTGATTGTCTCCCGTGCTCCAAGCCTCCGACGGCTGCTGGCGGCCCAGCTGCCGTCTCGGCATGCTTGATGGACACCTGGCCTATACACGCTCACCGACTGCCCAACGGCCATAATGTGTCATGCCACATTTAGAGTCTTCAATTAACCTGCCATGGATGTTGTTGGTAAGTGGAAGGAAACCGGAGTACCTGGACAAACCCTGGTTCCCTACCCTCACATCCGCAACGTAGGAGTAGTCTTCAACACCAACCTCACCTTTGAGACCCACGTGAACAACAGCACAAAACAGCTTTCTTCCACTTCAAGAATATTGCCCGTCTCCGCCCATCGCTTTCTTTCACTGAGCCTTCACTTATCCATATTTTCATCACATCAAGCCTTGACTACTGCAAAAACATCCTCTTCGGCTTATCCACCAAACCTCTCAATAAACTTGAGAACTCAGCTGCCCACTTGCTCTCTCACACCCGCTCCTGAGAGGACATCACCCCTGTCCTTCAGAAACTGGCTCTCCATTCCACCCAGATCACTTACATTAAAACTATTCTAATGGAAATTACTGGTGTAGTTGGATTCTTTTCAATACACCATGTAAGTTGTTATGATCTCAGGTTTTGCATAGGCGTCAATGATACAGGTGTGGCTGATGTTGCTTACAGTGGACCAAGGAATACTCAGGGTGTTTATGTCTATGCTTAGACACATGAAAAATTAGAGGGGTCATTTATAATAATAATAATCATCATCATAATCACCATCATTATAAATTGTCAGCATCATTATCATAATACTCATCATTCTTCTCACATTTAAGTATGCAAGAAGAGCTCCCTTCTCTACAAGACTGGAGAGATGATTGTGGACTTCAGGAGGCATCGTGCGCCACAGCTGCCCCTCACGCTGTCCAGCTGCCTTGTGTCAACCGTTGAGACCTAAAAGTTCCTGGGAATTACAGTCTCTCAGGACCTGCAGTGGGAGTTCAACATCAAGTCCATCCTCAAAAAGGCCCAGCAGAGGATGTACTTCCTGTGGCTTCTGAGCAAGGTCCTGTGGCAGGCCGTCCACAGGACCTGCTGAGGCAGTTCTACACAGCGGTCATCGAATCAGTCCTGTGTTCTACCATCACAGTCTGGTTTGGTGCTGCTACACAAAAGGACAAACTCCGACTGCAACGGACAATCAAAACTGCTGGAAAGATTGTCAGTACCCCCCTACCCACCCTTGAGGACTTACATGCTGCCAGAATTAAGACAAGAGCATACAAAATCCTCTCGGACCCTCCACATCCTGGTCACCAGCTCTTCCAGCTCTGTCCCTTCCATACCAAACAATGCACACTAAAACTAGCAGACATTCCAACAGCTTCTTCCCTCTTGCCATTAACTTTTTAAACAGATAACTTACAATTCCATTGCAACCTGCTGCTATTTTTTTTGTCTTGAGTTTATTGTCACATTTCTGTCGGGCCAATTATATGAATATATGAATTGTTGTTGACCAATACTGGCCACTCATGTGTCTGAGTAGTATCTGCAACATTTGCACAATCGACATTGTCCCAAATTATCGCACTACTAGTCACTTTAAACTGCATACATTTCTTGAAGTCTTGGCGCCCTTTGCACAACGGTCATTGCATCGGACTCTTGCTCTATTAGTCATTCAAACTGCTCTCATTGCACAATTGTCAAAAAATAAATAAATTGTACTGGCATTACCAGATTACTAGCAACCTTTTATTGCTCAGTGACTTTTTTTTCCATGTCTCAAAAGTATTCTCTGTCAATTGACTGTCTGTTGTCGTACTAGAGCGGCTCCAACTACCGGAGACAAATTCCTTGTGTGTTGCCATCGGTATGATCAGATGAGTCGACTATCCATCCATCCATTTTCTGAGCCGCTTCTCCTCACTCGGGTCGCGGGCGTGCTGGAGCCTATCCCAGCAATCATCGGGTATACCCTGAACTGGTTGCCAGCCAATCGCAGGGCACATACAAACAAACAACCATTCGCACTCACATTCACACCTACGGGCAATTTAGAGTCTCCAATTCATGCATGTTTTTGAGATGTGGGAGGAAACCGGAGTGTCCGGAGTAAACCCACGCTGGCACGGGGAGAACATGCAAACTCCATACAGGCGGGGCCGGGGATTGATCCCCGGTCCTCAGAACTGTGAGGCTGATGCTCTAACCAGTCGTCCACCGTGCCGCCCTGAGTCGACTAATTAAAAAAATAATTGGAGATGAGCCGATTATCAAAAAAAGTCATTTGTGGCAGCCCTAGTGTTGTTCGCTGAGATGTGTACATTATGGATTTTTTATTAATTCTGCATTATAATGACTAATATAATTGTCATGATTTTGCCATTTGGATTATTCTGAGAAAAAAAATACATATACACATTTACAAACATCAATATTATCCTGTGAAATCATCATCACTGGATTAGTCTGAAAGGAATCTGTCATTAACCAGGAAACACCTCTTCTTCAGGCCAGGCCCAGGTAGGTAATGGAGTAAGGAAAGTACTACTGCCACACTTTTGGACTCCAGTACTGCTCATTACTCACAAGATATTTTTCTTCTTCAATAATAGATTTTAGATTTATTTATTATTATTCTTTTTTTCAGAAAACATTTGGAACTTGAGGCTAAGTAGCCACCGCCTAGCCTTGGCTCAGCTGCTCATCATATGTTCCATCATGCTTCGTGTGAAATGTTATCTCCATCGCAATGACCTGTTATATTTCAATATTAACGTTTGTGCAGTTTCAAAAGGAAACATTTGAATGAAAATTGATTTATGGCCCCTGGAAGCATGGTTAACACTGCTGCTGCACAGCACGAAGGCCCTTGATTGAATTTGGTTTAGACTGCTGTTAACTGACTTTGTGGCCTTTCTACGTATAGTTTGTTTTGCTTGTTCGTCCTTGACTCTGTGGGGTTTCTCTGGGTGATCCTGCTTCCGCCACAATTAAAAATATGTAAGGTGAATTTCTAGTCAGTTCCCTCCCCTAGATACTGACCACAAGATCTGTATTTGGTCCCGAGGCCGACACAGTTGTTTATCACGCAGAAGATAAATTTCACATTGAACATGTGACAAAATAAAGTTCCATTACCTCAAATTAGAGGTGAGAACTAAAGATAAATAAAGGAAACCATCATGTGTCCACGTGTTTTCTCTATGTGCCTGTCTGTTGGAATTGAATCAACTATGTTTAAGTCTCAAGTCTGTGACGTGATTGGTTTGACTGAAACTTTTATCCCCAACAGATGGCAGCATTGTCCAACAATTTAGTTCACAATGAGGTATGCACTGCTTCTACTTGGATTTAAAATAAGAGCCTTTGTGTAAAACATGGGCATAAGCATGATGATGCAAAACATAAATAAAAATACATTTTAAAAAATCAAGCGATGAGAGAGAGGGATAAGGCTGTGGGACGGATGCTGTTGAAGGGGCATACAGGCGAGCAGGTGTACTGTACCTCAAAGACTAATAAGCAACTCAGTAAGTAGAGAGAAATGACTGAGGGTGTTGTGTGGTAAATTCTAGTGAGAGTTAAAAAAAAACGACGGAAATATTGAAGTGGTTGGCATCAAATCTGCAGGTCCAGTAGAAAGCCAAGAGGAACACAGACAAGGAAGGTTGGTGGAGAATGAAAATGTTTGGCTCGGGAGGAGCATTCCTTGAAGGATGACAGAGGAAATAGTGATTAAAGAGGGAATAGGCTGAGGAGAGAAGGGGTGTTGCAGAAGAGATAGACAGTGAGGTAGGATGTGGAGGAGGAAATATAGAGAGCCTGAAGTGTTAACTACAGGTGTTAAAAACGTAGACGATAACACAAAAGCAAAGTGGAAAAACCGATGTGAAGGTGTGAATTGGAAATTGGAAAGTGTGTAGGGTAGTATAGCGGAATCATAGGCACAAAAACAAGGAAAAGATGCAACAGAGGAAATGTTCATCAGAAGAGAAAAGTGGGAGAGGGTGTGTGAAGAATAGGAACAATTTACGAGTAGGAGGGAGTCATTAGCAAAGGCAACTGGAAAACAGGAATAGGTAACCAGGGACATGCAACAATTTGAGAAAACAAGCAAGAGAAAGAAGAGATTAGAGAGTAAAATGTGAGGAAGAAGAGCTGCAGAGAGTCTTAAACTTGATTCTAGAAGATATAAGATGCCGATCACAGAGGCCTTGTTTACACCAAAATGATTTGAAGACAAGTAGGCACATCTTCATAACCTAACATGCCAAAGGAGGAATTACTGCAAGAATTACCATAGAAACACAAGTTTGGTAAACGAGATACACATCGCAGACATTAGTGGTTCTCCGGAGAGGAGTTTGCAGGAAGTTTGCCGCTAGCTGAGGGACGGAGGCAGTGTTTATCTTAAAATGAGGACTAATAAATACAACAAGCAGCCTATCAATGTGGGACATGCCAAAAAAGAAAAAAAAAACTCACATGGCTTGCACTTATTGGAGCATAAATCCCATTCTTACCTTGATACAATATCAGCGAATGTGTGATACCCAGCCTTGGCATTTCTCCAATGATGTTTTAGCTTGAAGAGCCAAGACACGGTCTGCAATGCATTTACCTCGATGCCAGAGGGAAATGAACCAATTTCATGTCATTTTCAAAAAACAAGCCAACCCCCAAAAAACTGCCTTTCACAAAATGTGAATGGTGTAAGTGCACAATACAATTTATAATCCACCTAAAATGAATTACAAACTGTGTTGTCTTGTTTCAAGTTATCATTTATTGGGCAACAACAAAACATTGATATTCAAACAAAATAACAGCACAATAAATGACAAGCGAAGGGGGGGGGGGGATGTATATATTGACCTCGTATTAGGGCCACAGTGTCACCCACTATGATGAGTTAGTTTAAATGTTTTTTTTTTTTTTTTTTTTTTTACTGGCTAACACAGCTAACATCTTATTAGCAGCTTATTACAATCACACTGTCCACAAAAATATCATATCCTGACTGGTTTTATAGTTGGAAGTGTTCATCGCTTCACATTATTTCAACAACAACAACAGGGCCGCTAAATGCGTACATTTAGTGCATACAACACTCAGCAGAATATTCTTCAAAAATATTTCCCTCTTAAAGCATCGCAGGACTTGACCAAATCATTTTCCAGCTTATAAGAAAACATTTTCAGTGATCAAATTATTTTGTTCAGGCGGGGCTGGGGTTGCGGGGGTTGTGGTAATAATGATATATATATGCACGAAGGATGAATAAAGAGATGGATATGGTCATACAAATGACACGTTCAACTTGCCTCGTCTTTCCTGCATCGTTAATGTCCTTTGGGTGATGTATAACAGCAACCTCTCGTGACTTAACAGCACAGAAATATGAGCATTTGTCCCACAGGCCCTTCACGTTTTACTTGTACATTATTGCCTGTGACATCGACATCGGCTATGATGCTCGCTCAATTCTGCAAATGAGGAGCGGCAGTGCTAACCACTGGCCACCACTTTGATGGTTTGTTTTCCGTGTCAGACTTCATTGTGCATAAATGATTCGCAACCAGCTTGTGGGACATCAAATGTTAAACCAGGAATAATCTTCAGTTGTTTCCTGTCACAAGCCATTTAAATGGCCCAATAGCTACTATATCTGTCCAAATGTGACACCTGCTCCTGTCAATCAACCAATTTGCTTGGGAAAGGATTGTGCGATTTCCCACATTTTGTGAATCTCTCTCTTTACTCAGATGCAGTGCAGCTTTGTTTTTTATTTTACATATTATTATTTTATTTTTTTTACCTTGCCTGTCACTTTGGGTCTTTGAGCTTTTTCTTGGGTTTGTCATGATATGCCTTTGGCATTTTATCCACTCTATCTTGCAAAAAGGGCAAAGGCATCTCCTGTGCGCAAGCCTCTACCTCTGGTTAAATGCATATAGTGCATCTTTATCTTTGTTGTCAACGAGCTATCAACCTACACATCCATCCAATCATTTACCTACCTGCCATACATTCATCCATCTACCTATATAGATGGGTGGATGAGTAGCCACCCATCTACAGTACGTACCCATACATCCACCCATCTACCTACCGATATATATTTATTTACCAATCCATCTATTTAACCGACCTACTCATCTACAATCAATAATTTCTCCACTCATAGATAACAAAGATTGTGGACCATGCCACCTTGTATTGTTTATATATTTCCCCTGATAGTAGGATGATGGTGCATGACACACATACAGTATCACACATGCCGTATCGTACATTATGGAGATTATTAGGCATCCTATCCTGACCGTAACAACTTGAATCAGATATAATGTGCTATAATGACCAAATCCAAGGGGAAAAATGATACGAAGCATTCTATGCGCAATGTGTGGGATTGCCCTAGAGGCCCCTTTAAAATGGTGTGATTACATTGCGGGAGTCAAACCTATCACCTCCTCCCCTCTTTTAAATGTGTTAAAGGGTTGGCAAATAGGTGTGTGTGTGTGTGTGTGTGTGTGTGTGTACGCGCGCACATGTGCTTGTGCGAGTATCTATAGCCCGATTATTATTGGACTTAGTGGTCTGTGAAATGGCAGGTTAATAGGAGCTCCTGTGCCCACCTCAACTATTCACATCAAGACAAATACATACACTCAGTTGGATGCACAATAGCAACAAAAGCCTGCTGCCTGTGTATGATGATATACTATACAGTACTTTATGAGTAAATATTTTCTTCATTGTATTGTAATCGTGATAGAGGTAGCACAGAACCTTTCTGGTTTGCTAGTCCACCTCTGAGTTTTCCCACATGAACTAATAGAAAGTGAGATAATCTGACTTGAACTGTCACCATCATAAAAGGAAGTTTATTTTTTTTAAGAAATGATTTTCAAGTCATATAAGTGTAAAAAGAAGTTAGCCATTTTTCTTTTTAAAACTGATGCCACATTATTTTTACTTTTGCAATATTGCACTGAGCATCCAGGACAGGGACATTTCTAGAACCCATACGCGGTACACCAGACCACAGTAATCGCTGACTTTTAATGTCCAACGTGAGAGTTCCAGAGAACAACAGGCAGGTAACAATGAAGACCAAGAGTCTCTTTAGACTTGGCCTGGACATTTAATGTTTCACAATCCACTGGTAGCGCAACAGGGAATATCACACTGCGACGTTGTTCCAACTCAGCACCAAACAGCCACTGGGATAGGCGAACAGAAAGCAGGAAGAGCCAATGCACTACTCGTGAGGGACAGAAGGCTGAGGGGATTAACAGGAAAAGGCGAGGCAGGAAGGCCAGAGGCAGGCAGACTCGAAATTGGCACATCGATCCAAAGAAGAGTGCTGGAGAGTCTTGCACGAGAGCGAAAGAACAATCTGGCAAAGAGTGAACAGTCGAGGCTTAGACTAGATACGCACTTAAAGACAATCGTGCGGTTTTTGCTCCAATTTTGAACTTCTTCAATATTTACATCTAAAAATATTCATGTGTGTGGGGAAGCCGACTACTCCATAAGTGATGACGTTGTGAATAGTCAAAGGAGTGCTCGGACTGAGAAACAATTAAGTGACTGTAAATAAAATCAAATGTCCAAGCCAATGTTTTTTTTTGTATTAAAGTGGGTTCACCAGACGGCAAGAAGTATTTTCCACAGAAACCTTATTTTTTTTTATTGACAGCATCGGCAACACTTCGCAAACACCGAGTCTGTCCTTCTTTGCTTTTGTGAGATCAAGTGTAACCACGCAAGATTTCTGCCTCGGAGGAACTGTTTCTGGTTGGGATAGAATCTTTATGTGTGTGGTATTCTAAACTATTAAATGGCTGATTTTTCGGGTGTGGGGTCTGTATTAGATCTTTTAAGTTTTGCAAAAAAATGTATGTGTATAACAGGCTTTAAATAATAGCTGATTGCTGATTTGAAGCACGTGTGCACTCAGATGAGAAGAGTGGCTTATGAGGTTGTTTGTGGTGCTTCTCACTGGCAGAGTGGAGCAGTGGAGAATTGAATGGAAAAACACTGAGCGCACACAGGTAAAACATCCATCCATCTATCCATACATCCATCCATCTTTTTCTGTACCGCTTATCCTCACTAGGTTTGCGGGCGTGATGGAGCCTATCCTGATTCTGGGCGAGAGGCAGGTGTGCTGCCGCACAGTTAAAACACCGGAGCGAAAATGTGACAACACTATTGCTATGTCGCTGAACATTAAATTTCTGCTCCAACAGTTATCAAGACATTAACCCCCTTTTCCATTATTGGTAGACTTAGTATGGTTGCATCACAAAAAAAAAAATACCCCCCCAAAAAACACAAAGTCTTGCATGATACAAAGTCATCTTTCATGATTTATGAACTTTGGATGCCACTTGTTAAGCATGTTTGTCATATGTGAGTCAAACTTTTAACGAAATGCAATTTTGGCAAAGTCAGGTGGTGAATTTCAGTAAATTGCACAAAGTGCTGTATATTGTAGCTTTCTTGCGAAACTAGGAAGGACACAAAGAGCCAGAGTTTTGTTGGATTTGTTCAATTGTAGTTGACTCGTCAGTCACTGCTGCAAATGGAACATTAAAATTTCCATGTGTTTGTGACTTGGCCCACCTCTCTACCCACCCCAGTAGTGTTAAATTGGTGATGTATAAAAACCTCCTCAGATTAAACAATGACACTTCAGATTGCTTTAATACAAAAATCTAATGATGTTCCCTACTTGACAGTGATCACATAGACAGTACACCTTCTTGGCTTTCTTTAACTCACTCACGCACGCACGCACGGCTGTCCCATCGTTTCAGTCTGTGCTGTACTGTAGCTGCATCAGTGTGTGGGCAGACAGCAGCTGTGTGAAACATGGTGATGATAATGAAGGCTGGAAGAAAAGGGAAGAGGTGGAGAGGAGGTCAAGTCAACCACAGTGCAACGCAAACACACACACACACACACACACACACACACACAAACAGCTATGCGCCTTTAATGGACCTCCCTGCTGACTTAGAGGACAATGTAAATTCTGTCATGGATGAATAATAACACACCTACACAAGCACGTTTTTGTGTCTATTTTCTCCCTAATTTCTGGCATCAGAGCAGACCTCAAGCACATAATAAGCAGTGAGTAAAAATAGCAACACTGAATTTGCACAAATCCCAGATGCTCGGCTTTAAGGAAGATGCTAATTTTGTTATGGGTCCACACAGAAATGCATGGAGCACAAGTGTTTCTTGAAAAACAGAAAGAAAACAGAGGCTGTGGCTCTTTTTTCTATTTTATTGTATTTTATTTCATTTTTATAAAGGAATAATAACAATCACAACCCAAGCATTAACATAATTTCAGTTACACGTTCAATACTTACACAGGACGAAGTTTTCATACTGTGCAGGATTTAAAAAACCCTCTTATAATATCTCAGCCACATTTCTGTTAGTGACAATATGTAGTAAATGACTCCAAGATGTGCAAATGAAACTCTGCAAGTAGAAGAACAGAATTCTGCATTACTATTTAAACTGCCTGACCCATAGAAGTTTCCAAATTTCTCACTTTATGGGGTCTTAACCTGTTAGTCCTCATCACATTATAATAATGTTCTCTGAACCAGCTCTTGCTGTGTGGGTGAGAAGAGCTGGAGGGAATTTTTCTCAGGAAAGAGAGAAAAAAATGACCTGTCTGTAAAAATGAAATGAGGACATTCAGTTACAAGTAACGTTACAGAGCCAGAATCTTTGTCGATCTGTGTGGTTCGGTATGCTGGACTGCTTCGCACAGTTCATAAAATAAAACATAAAAACCTTTCTCCCCATCATACAAATGGTTCTATCCTCACTTAAGGTTAAAAAACTACACTGGAATCTGGAAATTTGATATTTAATATTATCGGATAATAAACACAGCTGAAGAAACAATAACGAGTAAAAACGATGCAAGAAGTGTGCATACATCACTTCAGTTCAGCGAGCACGAGATCTGTGTGATTTGCTTGCTTTTTTTGGAGGCGACCAGGAAAGGTCTCTCTATACTCCCGTGGAGTACAGAGAGGAGGTATGGTTACATTACTTTTTTTGAAGGATTGTAAAATTTTTATGTCATGTATTATTCCCTTAATTATGAATCTCTTTCATGCTCCATTAGCCCATTCGATAAATGCCTAATTAAATGCCCAATTTTATCGTGCTGATCGGTATCGGCTTATATTTAGCATTTTATGCTGATCGGCTTTAATGTCATAATTCGCTGATCGGATCAATGACGTCATTGATCGGCTGCGCAAAAGACATTTACTCCGTGTCGCTGCACGCACAGTATATTTAAATCGAAAAGCCAGTTTATTTTTAGCCTTGTCGTGTGTCTTTTAACGTAGTTCTGTAAATATCTGACGGCCAATGAACTTATTTAAAAAAAAATTTTTTTTAAAACATGTCGGCCTTGTGGGACAGACAACACGTCTGAGACAGACAACACATAATGCCTGGATGAGACTACAAGACAAGTTTGCTCTTTCACGATTGCACTATCAGACTACTGCAATAAATTTTTTTATTCAGATACCACCGCATCATGTTTTTACGATCATTGGGCTTTATCTTGTCAACTCAAATGCGACCGGATACACTCGTTATCGTGGCGACGACAACAAGAGTGGAGCGCGCAGACTTTGTATTATAAGGACAAAATGGGGAAAAACATGCGTTGGTGGTCACCGGTGCTCAGGACAGAAGAGGATGTTCGTTTAAGGCTTGCTTGAGGTATGTTCCCGTACTTTGAATACGATATGGCTCACAAGCAGGCAATAAAATGTTATATAGCCTAGCAAGCTAGCGGTACCACGGACGGTTGGATGTAAATTTGCCGCCGTTCTGCCGTTCTGATACATTAATTACTGAATGTACTTCCTGCCATCGAAAAGAAGACCATTTATCATTTGTTTTGTCTGTCACTATGCCTCACTCGCATAAATAGAGGAACAAATATACATTATTTATTATAAATATAATTTTTTGAGCAATTAAGTACACAAGTATGTACAGTAAATGAACAGGTCATTTAAATAGACACATTCCTCCATCTTGTGATCTGATTGGTGATCGGTTATCGTTTTTTTTAAACTCGGTGATCGGCCCCAAAAATCCTGATCGTGTAAACCCCACTAATTATATTTGACCAACAGAAAACAGTCTTGCATCACGGTGTTCTCTTAAGAACCGTAGGAACTACAATGCTGTCATCACAAAGTACACCGCATAGTTTGTTCAGGAATAAAGTTGAGTTAAATTGAGTTTGATATACAAACACTTTAAAACTTTAAAACAATTTAGTGCAATACATTGAATCAATCCAAATTTCAGTTGTTGTTCATTTAACTTTTATAAGGTGTGAATGCTCATTTTTAACTCCAGGATTTGTGAAAAAAAACATTTTATTACCACTCGAATATATGTTGCGACTGGAACTAGACTGTATGTACATGCGACTTGCTTAAACCAAGAAATAACTTTACTCGACTTGCTTGAAGTTTAGTGGCGACTCGACTTGATTTGCTTGATTTCTTTACCGGAGTGACTTGGGACTTGCACATATGTGACTTACTCCCATTTCTGACAGTCTCTAGTAATTTTTCTGTCACAGTGACATTGTATTAAGTAACATTTAAACACTGACTGTCTTTTTACACATGTATGACAGACAGTGTTTAAATGTTACTTAATACAATGTCAGCTCAGTTCATAAAGGTTTTATGATAGTGAGAGCTTGGAAAAGATTCTATTCCATATATTTTAATTTCCGTTATTTCCCATGGGGAATTTCTTTTTTGGAATCCAAACAAATTGGAACTGTTTATCCTTAGAAGCTGTTAAATTACTTAATTATTGTTATCATTATTAATTCATGCGTATGATGTTAATTTAAATTGTTCATTAAATTCAATGTATTATACTGATTATAAGCAGCACCGCAGACTGGTTAGCACCTCATCCACCTCACAGTTTAGACGCATGGGTTCAGATCCGGCCTCCGGCCTTCCTGTGCGAGGTTTGAATGTTCTCTCCGTGCTTGCATGTGTTTTTCTGGGTACTCGGTTTCCTCCCACATTCCAAAATGATGCATGTTAGGATAATTGAAAATGCCAAATTATCCTTAGGTGTGAATGTGAGTGTGAATGGTTGTTTGTCTACATGTGCCCTGCAATTTAGCAGTGGAACAGTCCAGGGTGTAACTCAACTTTTGCCTGGAGGCATCTGGTTAGGCTCCTGGACACGTGACCCTAATGAGGATAAGTAGTACAGAAAATGGATGGATGATAATTATAATCCCTCAAGGGGAAAGTCAATTTACACCTCTGCTGTATATTTTGTGTTGCACACCACACAGAGAACCAGATCACACACATGCAGGCATGCAAAGAGAGATTCAGAGGAAAAGTGGCACGCAAACAGTGCTGCATCACTTGGGTGAGGACTGTGGCTTGCTCAAAGGCACCTCGACAGTCGTCAGCAAGCAGACGTGAATCTCTCCAACAACTAATTGCCATTTTTACTTTTTTTTTTTGTCTGAAGCGGGACTTGAAAATATGATCATCCTGCTCCCAAGACCAAGTATATATATATATATATATATATATATATATATATATATATATATATATATATATATACACATACGCGTATGTAAAGTTAAATTGTTAACTACGGATAATAGTTTGTATTTTTAAGACATCGTAGCAGTGGATTTGTTCTTAGCTTTTATTCTACTACTACTACCAGTTCTGTGAGTTAATGAGCTCAATGTTGTTTCCTCACTGTGTATGTATTTTTGTTCCACTCCCTAAAAGACCAAGAGTCTCAGTCTCTTGGTCTTTCTCTGTGACAACCTTTGAATATCTTTTGTCTCTGTGGGGGAACTCAACTGTTGCTGTGTGTCAGGAAATAAAAAACAGCAAAACACACTGATTTCTCAGACTTGCTAAGTGAGTGAGTGACTGCGTGTGTGGGTGTATTTGGTCGGATACTCCTGTCTGGCATGTCTGATCTGACAGACTGTTGCCACAGGCTGTTTGATTGACAGCGGATGAACCTTCGTGCAGAGGAACATTTTTGAAAACTTGCGCCGTCTGAAGCAGGATCTTGTTAGATATGCAGCAGAATGTGAATGCCAAATGTTTCATATAAATCTAAAATATTTAATCATGAGCACATCTGCTTCACAGTTGAGGTTGTGGGTTCAAATCCAGGCTCTGACTTTTCGTGTGGAGTTTGCATGTGCTCCTGTAAGTTTTCTACGGATAACCTGTGTGGTGACTCTGACCCGGTTGTCACTGCCAAAACCTCCCCCCACCAACAACTTGATAAACTGCATTCCTCCCTGTGGCCCTGCTGTGTGAGACGGCCACTAAAGGACTCCTGCTGGACCTTAAACTAATTAGCAGCTTCCCGTCAAATCTTCAAAGACTCCTTTCCAATCTTTGGAAGATAGTGACCAAAAGGTTGTGAGATCCTGTCTCCAATAAGACCAAGCTGGGACAGATCTGCAATTTATTATCTGGATGTCACAGATTGAACTATTACTTCTGGACGTTATGTTTAATCACCGGCTTTTTCAGGAAGGCAAATACAGCAATTAACTATTTGTTTAATATTAAAACATGCATGCAAGTCGCCGCCAAACGCCCACTGGGAACAATTGCTGGGACACAGGCGACACCCGCTGGCGTTTGAGAGTTACTGCAATGTAGACTTCCATTCGGGGTTTCGAACTCTGCAGAAATATTCCAGATGTATGCCTTCCTTGATGTCTGTGTCATTGTGTCAACTTTACAGGTCGAGCTGCGAGATTTTGAGAACTGTTTTTCTTGATTTGAAGCCAAACAGTATGAAGTGTTGCATTGAACCATAAGCAGTTGATTTGCCTTGACTAATGTTTAAACAATCATGCTATATGCTTGATCTATGAGTAAGAGTACAAAGTTGGGAGTATTTTACATTAATATATGATTTTTACACGATTTTTATGGCTTAATTGTAGACTAAAATTCAAGTCGATGGGTGTGGTCATCTCCAGGCTTCTCCGGTTCCCTGTTGGACATGCCTTCTGGGTATTTAGCCTTTGACTCCCACCCTTTCTCCCTTTCTTGGGTCTTGCTCTCATGTGTCTTGCTAACAGCCCGCAATCCTAGTGAGGATAAACGGTAAAGAAAATGAATGGATGGATGGATGTACAAACCATTTTTTGTCTCATTTACAGCTACACAATCAACAAATAGATGGTCACTTTAATGTAACATTTAGCAAGGATATGACTAATTTAGGTCTTAGCTTTGTGTCTGTGTAATCGTCATCTTCCTTAAAGGGGACATATTTTGCCAAACCAACTTTTTCTAGTATTATGGATGTAATATTGTCTCTATGGTGCCTCAGTAAATGTGAAATTTGAATTTAAATCGTCCACGCATTCCTGGGCTCCAGACGTCCAGGTCATTTGAATTTCTCGAGTTTATCTACGTCACTACCTCTCAGCTCACAGCCAGCGCTGTCAACATATCAAACACATGTGCTCTCACAAGTGGGTCTTCTACACAGAGGCAACCAATCAGAGGAAAGGGGGCGGTCTTTGCCAAATATTGAAAAAGTGGATAAAAAAAAGTGGATATTTTTTTTTAAATGATATTGAATCTTTTATACTAAGTCCATGATAGAGAGTAACTTTATGGAAGTCTAAATAGCCAATATGCCGGACCTTTAATACAATAACATTATTCTTTGTAAAATGTGCAGTTTTCTCAGAATAGTCCAAATGGTTTCATAGACCTCTGGAAAATAGTGCTTCAAATATGAATACATAAGTTACATTGACGCTTTCATTAAGCATAATTGCGCCAACCTTCACAAACACACCCCTCCCTCACATATTTTGCTAATTTTGAGAGGCTTGGCTTTGCTGCCGTTGTGTGCTGAGATTTGGCAGTCAGGGAAAGGGAAGGGAATGTTTTCTGTGTGTCACTGAACTCTGAAGGGAGCTGATGTTCTGCCAAATGTGCTGAGTGCAATCTAAAACAAGAGCAAGGGTAGTGAGGATGCTCCAGGCCAAGGTATTCAAACTACCCATCATGTGGGAGATGACATGCCAACAAGAGGCTTCAATGTCGCCAATAGAGACAAACAATGTTGAAATGTGTCACCAGTGCCAAGTATCATGACTAAGACGGCAACAACTGCCTTTGTTTAATGTGATAAATTGATTAAAATAGACATAAGTAGGAGCCACGCTGTACGACTGGTTAGAGCGTCTGCCTCACAGTTCTGAGAACCGGGGGTTCAATCCCCGGCCCCGCCTGTGTGCACTTTGCATGTTCTTCCCGTGCCTGCGTGGGTTTTATCCGGTCACTCCGGTTTCCTCCCACATCCCAAAAACATGCGTGGTAGGTTAATCGAATACTCTAAATTGCCCGTAGGCGTGAATGTGAGTGCGAATGGTTGTTTGTTTATATGTGCCCTGCGATTGGCTGGCAACCAGTTCAGGGTGTACCCCGCCTCCTGCCCGTTGATAGCTGGGATAGGCTCCAGCACCCCCGCGACCCTTGTGAGGATAAGCGCCTCAGAAAATGGATGGATGGATAGTCATAAGTACTGGCAGAAATCAAAGTCAAAGTGATAATGCACGCTTCATACAATTAAAGCATTAGTGAGGAATGGTTGGGGATGGGGGAATTGCATCATTTGAGATGTATTTTGACATGTAGGAGTAAAAAGTTTGGAAACACATTCACATGCTACTGAATGAAATGTACGTCCAATCTTTTATGAAAAACACACACCAGTTTTGAGTTTGCTGTTCTCAAGAAGCATTACCTGATGTAAACCATGCCTTGCACAAAGGTACTGAGAACTAATATACAATTAAGATTTGTTGACTTGCATGAAACTGGAAAGCGTCACGAACGTATTTCTAAAAGCCTTTATGTTCATCAGTCTGTGGTAAGACACTTTCTCAGTAAATAGAGAAAGCACTGTTGCAACTCTCCCTAGGAGTGGCCCTCCTGTAAAGATGACTACAAGCGCATAGCACAGAATCCTCAGTGATGTGAACAGTCATCCTAGTCCATCCGCTAAACAATCTCGGAGACATGCTAACATCTCTGTTGACATAGCTACGGTAAATAAAATGAGAATTTTGGAGGACACTTCGAAGGAAGCCACTGATGTCCAAAATAAACCCTCGCTACATGTTTCACGTTTGCAAAAGAGTGCTTGGATGCTCCACAGCGTTACTGGCACACTTTTGTGTACTGTAAACAGATTCAACCAAAGTTGGGCTAGAGAGGTAGACAGTGTATTGTGTACCTGCCTAAAGAATCAACTTAATCTGAAACACCAAAAAGAGCAGACACCTGTGGATAGTCTTCAGATCCCCACAGCAGGATTTGTTGTACTGCAATACCGTGTTTGGCTGACCGAATTACATAGTACTTGGACATAATTAAAACTTATGAGGATATGGTGTCATTAAAATAAAATAGGTGACATTAAACTTGTAGAAGATAGAAGATAATACTGTAATATTTTCAAAATGAATTAGAGGGGTCCTGTGTATGTATTAATTGTATTATGTAGGAAACATTTTACATTGTAACTTCTACACCATTACGCTTGGAAACACAGATACCACAACAGGGAAGGCAAACCAAGGAATTGTCTAGCGCCCAGAGGTGGGTATTAACGTGCTACATTTACTCCGTTACATTTACTCAAGTAACATTTTGGATAAATTGTACTTGTTATTTACTTGTTATATACTTAAATTGTTTAAATAGTGCATACTTTTACTTGTGTACTTATGTTAAGGTGGCATGACTGGTTAGAGCGTCTGCCTTACAGTTCTGAGGAGCAGGGTTCAATCCCCGGCCCCACCTGTGTGGAGTTTGCATGTTCTTCCTGTGTCTGGGTGGGTTTTCTCCGGGCACTCCGGTTTCCTCCCACATCCCAAAAACATGCATTAATTGGAGACTCTAAATTGCCCATAGGTGGGAATGTGAGTGCGAATGTTTGTTTGTTTGTATGTGCCCTGCGATTGGCTGGCAACCAGTTCAGGGTGTACCCCGCCTCCTGCCCGATGATAGCTGGGATAGGCTCCAGCACGCCTGCGACCCTTGTGAGGATAAGCGGCTCAGAAAATGGATGGATGGATTTATATTAAGATGAAACGGTACTTTTACTCCGTTACAATAATCTAAATGCCCCTCGCTAATTTTATTTATCAGTTATTGCTTATCTATCAACTATTTAGTGCACGACCTATCTGTTTAGACCACAACTTCGACTTCCGCGTTGGGCGCTGTTTCCACCAATCCAATTTATGCGCTAGTGATGTTTAAGTGTAGTTCACCGATCAGACGACACAAGGAAGTCACATGACCTCACACAACGTCTTCTTTTGGGCTTCCCGGGCATAGGTATTAACACTAGAGACATCAACCCAGCTAATCGACGTGCCTATGTGGCGACCATGTTGGGAAGGTCGTTGTTACCATTGAAGGCAACGACGAGCAACTAGTGTTTACATTTAGACAAAGAAAAACAACAGCTTTCATGTATTGTAGTGTTTGTCTGGCACTGTCTGTCTAAATCTGGATATTTCAGCCCACTTCTAACTTGAGAAAATACATAAATAGCACGTTTTGTTGTGGTTTTGGTTTTGTATATTAGCCCACACTAGCCCTATTTTATGACGACTGTAAAAAATGCATCCCTTGGGCTACGTGACAATCTTGCTCACACTGCACACACGCATACACACACGCACACACTCTTACTTGAGTACAAAATTTACCCACTTCTGTTAGCGGCCCGAGCTGAAGGGGGTCCTGAGAGAAAGCTGACATTGACCCATATCAGTGAAAAAGCAATGACACTGCTTTGGTCACTTCAACCACGTGTCGCTGTCAGAAATCCCCGCATAGGGTTCTTTACTATCTGTCGCTGGTAAGTAGCTCGTAGGAGGCCCCGAGAGACGGCAAATATTGGTCCATATCAGTGACATAAATGGACCCAGACTGCAATGATGGCAGGATTCGGAAATCTCCCTAATTAGGCCCCCTACTAGCAGGCTTGTTGGAAATACACATACAGTGCAACAAAATGAAGCAACCCTATCATAAAAAGAAATCAACAAGAAGAGGTTGAAAAGAAAAACTAAATAGTGGTAAGTGTGAATGTGTACCTGTTACCTAAGAAAAGTATTGATGCCAGTTTTTTCCAGCTCCACCAAGCGTCAGAGAGGTTGACTGCACATTATTTGCTTAACATGAGCTAAACAGAGGAGGGACGGTGAGCGACTGGTTAGCACATCTGCCTCACAGTTCTGAGGACCGGTGTTCAAATCCCAGCCTCGCCTATGTGGAGTTTACACGTTCTCCCCGTGCCTGCGTGGGTTTTCTCCGGGTACTCCGGTTTCCTCCCACATCCCCAAAAGATGGGTGATAGGTTGGATGAAGAATCTAAATTGCCCGTAGGTCTGAATGTGAATGCGAATGGTTGTTTGTTTATAGCTGCCCTGCGATTGGTTGGGGTGTACCCCAGTTCAGGGTGTACCCCGCCTCTCGCGCAAAGATAGCTGGGATAGGCTCCAGCACGCCCGCGACCCTAGTGAGGAGAAGTGGTTCGGAAAATGGATGGATAGATAGAGCTAAACAGCAGAACAGCTGATAAACTATTTGAGATTAAGCAATATATATGTTTCAATATGTTTGTACAGAACAAGTACCGTGTTTTCGGACTATTAGGCGCACTTAAAAACCTTAATTTTCTCAAGAATTGACAGTGTGCCTTATAATCCGATGCGCCTTATGCATGAATTCTGGTTGTGCGTACTGACTTTGAACTGATTTTATGCGTTACACGGCGCTCAAAAATCTGTCAAAAGGTTTTAGTACGACTTTGGTAAGCTACGAAGTCGCACTGCTTGATGGATTGTCAGAGCATTACGGCTACCGTCATCAGGAGTCTCGCGGAGTAATACGTACTGTGCTTCAACATAATAGTATGATGTGTATATAAGTGACTTATCTGACAGTTTTGTTTCACTTAATGCGGCTGATAATCCGGTGCGCCTTTATGTGTGAAAATATACTCGTTCATTGATAATGCGCTTTATAATCCGGTGGGCTTGATAGTCCTTAAAATACGGTATTTGTAGCTGATTTTGCCAGTATGGTCTGTTCAAACTGGTACTCATTTGTTTTGAAATTGAAAGATATTATATAAATCATAGAGTTATCTGGTATAACCTGAATGGTACATTCAAACAAATTATTACCATGGGGTTGTAGTTACTGGAAATGGCCCTTCATTAATTATTCCATAGAAATCTCAAATGTTGAGTGTTTGTGGCACACACAATTCTTTACTTGCATGAACTTACAAAAGCAACCAAGTTGAAGTTTTTGGCCCCAACAGCAACCCTGTTCAAATCAAAGAAGGACATTATTGCGTTTATTTCTGAAGATTTCAGTACAAAAGTATGTACCGTATGTGTGAAATGATTGACAGATAATTCTGTCAATCTGTCCATTCACATGTGCACATGTGAATGGACAGACAGATGTTTTTTACACTTTGTAGATCTGGGACAGCTGACAAACAAAAATGATGTGAAAGTACATGTATGTAAGTAAAAGGTGAGACAGGACTTGCTTGGCTTACTCAGTAGTAAGGTGATTTTAGAGGGTCAAAAAGGTGGTATGAAAACCTCAATTTAATCAATGTCCTCACTACGGCCCTGACGGAACTTCTATTACCACAGCTTGGCTGGAAAAGTTAACCGAAGGCCAGATGTCATCCAATTCTGCCGCTGCAGGTCGCAGAAAATGCCGTTTACGCACCAAAGAGCATCCATAGGCGCAATAACACACAGCAAAAACAAAGCCATGTAGAGGCTCACTCCCTCACTAATAGTCTGTGAGATGGCTGTGCCACTCAGAGTTGAAAGCCACAGGAGGAAGAGTGATGATTATGGATATCCAGAGCATCAGTAGTGAAAGGCAACACTCATACACGAGTGGTTTTACGCATTCACTGGCAATCACCTGCAAACGTCCATCCGGCCTCGTTGTCATTCAAACATTCGAACACCCGCAGACGTGATATGAATTCACAGCATTCACATAAACTATGTGAAAGGATGATGATTTGTTTTTTTATTTTTTATTTAAGCGCCGCATTTAAGGCATGCTAATGGATGCATCATACTCAAAAGACCTTCACTTTCCATTATTCATCACATTGGCTCACATTTTATTGAGCAAAAATAGCAAGCAGTTAAACATTTCAAGGATAAGTTATGCCATTCAGCTTCAGATTAAAATCATGAATAAACACAATTCTAAGGGGGAAAAAACTATGGCGATTTGAATATCTTGTCCTTGGAAAGAAAACTGGATTGATGACAGCTAAGCCATTCAAGAGATGGAGTGCATTAAAAAATAAGTCGGGGTAAAAGGATACTTTGCCGCACTAAGGACACTTCACTTAACCTTCTTAGGAAAAGCGTTTCCCTAAGCATGCTATTTATCATCTCAGCCCTTATGCAAATGCCTAAATTGATACGATCATGAAGTATTAGAGCGTAATTCTATTTTAAGGTGTGTGCAAGAAGCTCTCACCATCATCAAGTATTTTGAGCAGTGCTTGAACAAACATGATGAATTTAGTTGTTTGGAATACATGATACTGCAGCATGACAATAAAAAACAATGTGACTCAGGGAAAACACAATACCTCCAAGATACTATCAAATCCTACAATAGCTATGATTGATGTGGCGAAAAATGGCCTGATGTTCGAATCTGACACGAAAGCAGTAGTTGTATGTGTGTGTGTGTGTATAAGCGTGCTCATGACAAACTGTGATGTGATATAAATGTGTTTATTGTGTTCTATATCTGTTTAAGGTATCGAGAAGGAGCAGTGGGATATTCATCTCATAATACTCATCCACCTGACAGTCACACACATCTACAGTCTATATGTATGAATGAAATGCATATGTGTGTGTGTGTGTATAGGTAATCTATGCTGCACTGTCTTGCACATTAAAATTGATTCACACAGAGACACACGACACCTGCGGTGAGGCTCATCTGCTCTGATGAATGTTGTTCCCTGTTGCATTTGTTTCCTCTAATAATCGTCTTCTCTCTCTCCCCCGCTTGTTGACTTTGCATTATTCCTTATGCACTAGCTACACACATACATATAACACTGATATGGATTAGTGCGGTCTGTCATCTCATGATGCACTGTATATAAACTTAAGAAAAAAACTCATTCTCATTCAGAGCCCCAGAATTTGGAGACATTTGCTTTATTGCGTTTGGGTTTAATGCTTGAATATTCTGTTGATGATAACATTAGATTTCATGTATGCTCACAGGCCATTAAACAGTACTAAAGGTTTATTAGATTGCTTAGAAAATGTGTTATATCTTTTATATTGTTAACTGAAAAAATTAAAACAATACATTTCACAAACATGAGCAAAAATGGGAACAAAGCAATGCACCAAAAGTTCCTATTGATGCTTTTCAAAATTTGCTTTTTTAATCAATTGATTAAAAAGCTACAAATGACAAAAACTTAAATATGACATGATGGGATCAGATGGCGTGGCAGCTCAAGCCTCAAGACTTTCTGTGTGGAGTTTGCAGGCTGTCACGAGGTTCTGTGGCTCTTCTTCATATTCTTCAGCTTCCTCACACATTCTAGAAACAATGTGGTAACGTGACTGTGAATGGTTGTTTGTCTACACGTGCCCTGCGATTGGCTGACGACCAGCCTGGGTTGTACCCTGCCTCTCACGCGAAGTCAGTTGGGACAGTCTCTAGCTCCCCCGCAATGCAACCATAATAAGGATGGAAAGATATAATGTAGTCAAGAATAGGGTGACCAAACGTCCACTTTTTAAATCCTGTCCGGGGTGTCCAGAGGTGTTTTATAAATGTATGAAAAAGTCCGGTTTTCCTTGCTTTTCATGGGTTGAAATTGACTGACACAAAATGGGCAAAAAGTAGGTGCTTGAACTTTGTCCATTATTGTCTTGCAGAACATTGGTACTTCCTGAATTACGCACGTTTTCGAAATGCTAATTAGAGATCGTGTCTCAAAGGGTACACTTCTGGGGTTGGTGGATGCGGGGGTTTATGTGAAAGTGTGATAATACAGAAAGTACAAAATTCTGATTAGTGGTGATGTGTCATGTCTTTTTAAACTTTTTAATAACTGAATCATTCTTAAATCTTAGATTATTCCTCGCTGTCCTTTGTATCCTGCAATGTAATAGTCCTATTGAATCCAATGGGACTTGCTCCGTCATTAAAGTCTCGCTGAGCATTAAATGAAATGTGCCATTTACATCAACAAATGATTAGACCGTCGTGTTTGGCACATTGCACAAAGGCATCCGAGATGCAGCGTGTAATTCAGCAGGGAGTGCGGCAGAAAACCCACGGGGGGGCGGGGTGGGTGGGTCTGACGACGGAGACACAGCAGACACTGGAGGGGAAGAAGTGAAAAAACAATATGCTTCACAAGGCAATAGATGAGATCAAGTGTGATTAATAAGAATGTAGGAGAAGATGTTATTGCGGCGACATTGTGATAATCAGTCTCCGCAGCATGAAGCAGCCAATAGCAACACCTGCAAAGCCACAGCAGCGGCATAATGAGGGATCAGGTGTGTCACATGACAAAGAGAATATAAGCCACTTGTTATCAATATAATTAGTGCTGCTCAGAGTCACCTGATACTGCTCACTTGGTCTTGAGCTTGTATTTTCTAAATGAGGTACTTCACTTAGGATGGAAAAAAACAACCAGATACACCAGGTGTGTTTAAAAAGATGCAAATGGACTACAGACAAATGTTCTGCACACATTACATTCAAAAAAATGATGTTCGTATTCAAGGAATATGGTGTGCTTGGTGCATGCTATAAGTAAGTGTTTCAATAGCTTTTCACTTTTCTCATGTTCGCACGCACACAAACAAACAATCTCCTGTAGTGTGCACACCAGAGGTTTGCTGCAATTTGAATCTCACGAAGCAATTACATCCTGCTGTGTTAAAAATTTATTTCTTTCGCAAGGCTGAATCAGTGTCAAAGCTTCCTTTTGAATACTTAGGTCCATCATTTCCTTAGTACCCACCATTATGCCGAGAAGTCGCGCAAAGTTATTTTTTACCTTATCATACTCATTAGTGTCCCTTAAAGGGGAAATTCAACGTACACTCTGAGGTAGTTGTGTTTGCACACCACACACGCCGTTTGCCATTTTCTGTGGTGGGATTTGAACCCGAGTCCTCTGACTTCAAAGCCTAAGTCCTTGCAGACTGAGCTACTGCCGCCCTGGGTTAGATGGATACACTGATTTTGCCAGAGATCAAAATGTGAAGAATGCAACAGTTATTGATCTATATATGGAGCGAGGGACACAGTCGGAGTTGGAGTCTATCCCAGCTGACTAAGGACTAAACTATAAATGGAGCACCAGTCAATCACGGGGTAATTGTGAGCTCCACATGGAGTGAGAATTGTTCCCTCGCCATGTGCACTAAAGAAGCTATGTGAAGGATGAGAAATGTAACCGACGGACCATTTCAAAGTTGAATCCAATGACAGCTTTCATCGGCATACAAGTAAAATAAATGACAAGCAGGTGTACAATGTCAGGGTTACATAGGTGATTACATGGGATTCCGCCGCGTACTTTGGTTTCTTCCCATATTACTAAAACATGCATGTTGAGTTAATTGACACTAAATTGCCCATAGCTGTGAATATGAGTCTGTGTATATGTGCCCTGGAAAAAACTGGTGTTCAGTCCACATTGTCTCTCTGGGTTGCTTCAGTTACCAGCTTCACTAAAGCCTGGTACATGCAAAGATTTTCCACTCTAAATAGATTTTTTTGTGTGTTACAAACCCCACACATAAAGGTAAAATCCCGGCAATTTAACAGTTTTGGTCGTTGTGTGTGTGGTGCGCTCCGAGAATCTCAACACAGTATACAACACACATGAGAAAAAGTTTGTTCCACCGTCGATCGAGAAATCTCACGTGATCACACGTGATCTCACAAAACCCAAGAAGAAAGACTTGTGGATACGCATCAATATTTCCTGAGTGTTCCCAAAGGTTGCCGGAGCTGAGAGCCTTGTAACCTGGCGATGTTGTCAAAAAACGACTTGCGTTAGAAAATACTTCTTGCTGTCTGGGGAACCCACTTTTATACATAAAACAACGTCTGGTAGGACTTTTTTTTGTTTTTATTTACGGTCATTGCTGTTTTCGGCAGTCTTGTGTGCCCACACACAATAAGAGTTTTGATCGTAAATATTGAACACGTTCATTTTTTAAGATTGTCAGCCCCTAACTAAATCCACTCTTATCACATATCAGAACTAAGGATAATCTTTAAAGGATAATCTTATCAAACATAAGATTGTCTTGCATTTGACGTGCTTGGTCGGGAAGGGGCGAAATCGGCACAAAAACGGGCCGATTGTTTTGATGTGTGTGCCAGGCTTTAGCCTCGTGAGGACAAGCGGTACAGAAAATAGATGGATGGATGGATTTTACCTTGTCAACCACGGATATTATGGAAGGTACCCTTCATCCACATAGCTACAATCATGTATTGGCCTCCCATTA
This sequence comes from Phycodurus eques, assembly GCF_024500275.1. Lineage (NCBI taxonomy): Eukaryota > Metazoa > Chordata > Actinopteri > Syngnathiformes > Syngnathidae > Phycodurus > Phycodurus eques. The sequence goes on from NC_084530.1 coordinate 8,496,066, forward strand.
TCATGAATGACTGCTTGTTGACTTGAGAGACTTATAATGAAGGAGAAGGAAATCTTTTGTTTAAATACTTAAATACTAATTATGTGCCTATCGCTGCTAAATTCTGTTTCAATGTTGAATCGACTAACATGATTCATTTTCTAAACCTTTTCCAACATAGTGACTTTCAAGTTCAGTCTTGTTGGGTCTTCTTTTCCCTATGTTCCATTGCCTTTTCATTGCAGTATTCTATTCTTCTTTCCAAAATGTAGTACTGTATGTATTATAACGATCCTCACTTCCCCTGCAAGATGACATTTGTTAATTATTGATGAAGGGCTTCGATAACAACAATCCTATAGATTGAAGCGCTTACATCTTGTAAGTGGGAACTCTAACTCCCAGTAGCGTTTCATTGCACCTATCGTGTTCCAAGAATGAAACTTCCACATCCCAAGTTTACCAACTTCAACATTCATTTATTCCATCCTACTCATATGTTTCAGTGTGCATAATTTGTTCTCCAGTTGTGGCTGGAGGTCAAAATGACTGAGATTGGTACCATGCAAATCCTGCCAGGGCATATGGTGATTTTGCTACAACAAAAATAAACAGCAAGCCATCATATGACATTTCGAAAGGATTATTCCATTTTATATGACGTGAAATATTAGTTTGGAGCTTAACACGCCACCATACGGTGATTGATTGTAATAGTATGTAGTACGGTTTTCTGTTTGTGGTTTGTTGTGTTGTGCATTGGCAAAAACTCATATTTGCTACTTTAACGATAAATCCATCTGTATTTGAGATACGGCTTTGAGCAGTCGCCGCCGGCTTCGGTTCAGATATTTCTGCCGGAGCATAACTGTGCTTGTGTGTCTGATGTGCAAATGTATAACAAATGTTTCAGGCACGCAGATGCTGAGATGCTATCAGGATTTATCGATGTAACCAAAAAAAAAGGTAGCAGTAGTTTATTTAGCAGGTGGGGCTTTTTAAAAGGTATAGCTATAACTGTGTGTATGCGTGTGTACGTGTATTTATTAGAATGATGTTATATTAGATGTTGCTGTACCTCGAGATGTGCATCTAATCGTGTGTGCCCTTTACAGTCGGCAGCATAGTGAATATGGACAGTCTGCATTCTATCAATAATAGGGATCTGCAATTAGTGGTTTGTTTGCTCTAACTTCAGTAACTAGCAGTGCAGAGAGAAATATTTTAACCTTGTAATGACATTTAGCTGAAAAAGGATTCAATAAATGTTCTTATCAAGGGCTCCCTGCTATGTGTGTGATAATCCAAGAGACTTGGGTGTGTACAGGTATGTGCTTTTGGACAGGTATAAATAATACAATTTAGTGTATTTATGTAGTCATTCCAGGCGAAGAATTGTCAGCTTTCAGAAACCTCTGCTGCTGCATCCCACTGTTTGCCCATCACTTTATGGCTATCATGGCATTCTGACAACCATGTTTTGTTTGCTTACTGCAGACAAACTGCTGGGAGGATTTTGTTTTAGCAACAATCTGCCACACCAAGCCAACCTATACACTTTATACCTGTTCCCTTTTACTGCAATCCGATAATAAGAGTCTATAGTGGTTCCTAAGAATGGTAAATACCTGTTGTAAACAATAACGTGTAGTGAACCTTGATGCTTGTTACGACTGCAAATGTCATTAGCATTCTTTTTTGGTTATATACTGTGTACACAAACACACAGCCAAAGAAAATCTGTTCTAGATTCTAGTTTGAATATTAGATGATATTTCATATCATGTTTGTGTTGAATTCCTAGTTAGTTGCCAGCCACAATGTTTTAATTTTAAGGATCCATTTCACATGGCAACACAATGCACAAGCAGTGGAACTTGTGACTAAACAAGAAGCACTGAGGGAAGATATAGACTGCGAGCTTCTGAACCAGGCCTTTCCTTCCTTTTTAAATAGTCACCACACTGTTTCATTTTCCTCTGCTCCCCTAGGATCCTTCATTTTCTCTGTATTCATTAGTATGTATCATATTAACATACACGTAAATTTAACGTTAGTTCATCTACACAGGACCTTTGAGGCATCCTCATAGCATGTCCGGCCAACATTTTATTATGTATAAGTCAAGTCAAGTTAATATGTATAGCTCTTTAATTACAAAAGGGTCTCAAAGGGCTTCACAGGGCCACAGTTGACAAACACTGACGACATCCCCTGATCTAAACCCCCCAATCGGACAAGGAAAAACTCAAAACCCCATTTGAGGTAAAAAAAGAAACCTCGATAATGGACCGCAAATGGAGAGATTCCCCTGTCAGGATGACTAGACTGCAATGGCTGTCGAGTGGGCAATATTTATCACATACAGTATTTTCCATTTCGATATTTCTTTCCTTGAGTTCTGGTCTGTTTTTGAGTTCGATGGGTAAAATTTATTTTCATTAGGTTTTGGATAATGTCAATAAAATGAGAGCACTGTGACTCACACTGGGGCAATGTCTTGGACAAAGTGGGACCTGCCTACAAGTCAATAATTTGGAATGTACTTTGGAAGGTTACACCCAGAAAATTTTGACAACACAACTGATGATAACATAATTAAGTGGATTACTATAAAATTTACAGTGAAAATCTGTTGCAGTGTATGTAATAGTGATTGGTAAACAGAAAAAAAAGGGGATACATTTGTCATAATCCCTCATTTGTTCTGTTAGCTGTACTTTGGTTTATAAATTCTTCTTAGATAAATAACCCGATTGTGAGTTTTATGTGTTGGAATAATTTAGCCTCTGTAAAAACCATAAATGTACTTCTATTTAATGTAATAGCCTTTAAGAACTGAGACCTAGTAAACATTTCTCTGTTGTTAAAATTGTGTGGTGCTCTGAGGTCAATTTAAAGTAGCATATTGTTAATTTAATGTTTTATTGAGTGTTATACTTGTTTCTTCGATCATGTTTAGTGTGCTGGCATTCTGGTCTTAATAAATTAAGTAATCGTACATTGCTTAACAACTAATTTACGCCACACCGCTACTACATCAACTGCTAAGACCAGTAATATTACTGCTGTACTCCCAAATACGCACTTGAAAGCAAACAGACTCTTCCTTGATTGATTCTGAGGGTGATGTGCAGAAAAATACACTTATGTTGAATTCATATGCAAGCATTAGTGGAAAGGTCAAGAGCTTGTGTGTTGCTGATCATGTGAATGGTTGTAGCCATTAAATAAGAAGCTTGCCTTTCAGGACCTTTTACTCTGATGCACCATCCACTGTCATCTGCACTTTCTACTCATGAAAGCAAAGCCATGTTAGCTCTTCACTTCAAATAAATACACAAAGACAAAAAAAAAAAAAAAAAGAAAGATCACGTGTGTGTGTGATCTCTCACAAAAGGAAGTTATGTTGAGATGGCCCTCAACCGCCTGTAGGCAATTCTACCATAATAAAAGTGGTCATGTGTTTGTGCGTGTCTGTGATTAGCCTCACCTCTCCGTGCCTGATTATGGTCATTAGCATATTACAGGATACGATAAGATTACTATTCCACACACAGCTTCATAGGAAAAAGACAGGCACACGAAGAGAACTAATGAAGGCGTCGGAGGATGTGAAAGTGGTACAATGAAAATTACAATGTCCATCTCTTAATGTACTCATGAATATGGGTCAGTGGATGGCTACTACTTATACAATGTATTAATCAGTCATTAAAGAGCTCTAACAATTTTAAGAGTCCTAGATTATCCATCCATTTTCTGAGCCGCTTCTCCTCACAAGGGTCGCGGGCGTGCTGGAGCCTATGCCAGCTATCATCGGGCAGGAGGCGGGGCACACCCTGCACTGGTTGCCAGCCAATCGCAGGGCACATACAAATCAACAACCTACCATGCATGTTTTTGGGATGTGGGAGGAAACCGGAGTGCCCGGAGAAAATTATCTTGAAAGAAAAAGCAGAGTGCACTCAAAGAGAAGCATCATTACGACAGTTTGTCATAGTGCCATTGATGCGCGTCTTGTAAAGCATTTTAAACAACATTTAAATTGTATTCACTGTGAGTGCCATAAATATAGTTTGTACTAAATGGGCCTATGCCTGTATTTGGGACGTATAGAGCCAGTTGTTAAGAGTATTCTTTCAGTGTCAGGAAATCAAAGCACAAGCACTCGATTCTCAGCTTTTATTGACTGCAAGTGATCACTCTTCCCGTGGGTGAGTTACACTAAAATAAAATTGAATTGAAAATAAATAAGGGTTGAGTGGTAATTATTACAATTGATCCAATACAGTGATTTTTCTAAAGTCAAACCAGTGTTGTGTTCAACTTCAAAAGGTTCCAATGTATTTCTTTACTTGTACAGTTTGGACCAAAGTAGTGCCCTTGATAACCTGAAATATTAAGATGGCAGGGTAGCAGACTACTATCAGGGAAGGAAACTATCCATCCGCATATTTTCTTCCACTTATCCAAGGTCAGGTCGCAGAGGGCAGTAGCTTTAGCAGGGAAGCCCAGACTTCCCTCTCCCCGGCCACTTCAACCAGCTCTTCCGGGGGGATCCTGAGGCGTTCCCAGGCCAGCCGGGAGAAATAGTCTCTCCAGCGTATCCTGGGTCGTCCCCGGGATCTCCTCCTGGTGGGACGTGCCCGGAACACCTCACCAAGGAGGCGTCCAGGAGGCATCCTAAACAGATGCCTGAGCCACCTCGACTGGCTTCTCTCAATCCGGAGAATTAGAGGCTCCACTCTGAGCCCGTCCTGGATGACCGAGCTTCTCACCCTATCTCAAAGGGAGAACTCGGACACCCTGCAGAGGAAACTCATTTCGGCCGCTTGTATCTTTTTCTTTCGGTCACCACCCACAGCTCGTGACCATAGGTGAGGGTAGGAACGTAGATCGACTGGTATATTGAGAGATTCGCCTTTCGACTTAGCTCCTTCTTCACCACAACGGGCCGATACAAAGTCCGCATCACTGCAGACGCTGCACCGATCCGCCTGTCGATCTCCCGTTCCATTCTTCCCTCACTCGTGAATAAGACCACAAGGTCCTTAAAGTCCTCCACCTTGGGCAGGATCTCATCCCCGACCCAGAGAGCGCACGCCACCCGACTGAGCACCATGGTCTTGGATTTGGAAGTGCTGATTTTCATCCCAACCGCTTCACACTCAGCTGCGAACCGCTCCAGTGAGAGTTGGAGATCACGACTTGATGAAGCCAACAGAACCACATCGTCTGCAAAACGCAGAGATGCAATACTGAGGCCACCAAACCGGAGCCCCTCTATGCCTCGGCTGCACCAAGAGATTCTATCCATAAATGTTATGAACAGAATCGGTGACAAAGGGCAGCCTTGGCGGAGTCCATCCCTCACTGGAAACGAATCCGTCTTACTGCCGACAATGCGACCCAAAAGGACCGAACAGCCCATATCACTGGGTTCGGGACTCCATACTCCCAAAGCACCCCTCACAGGACTCCCCGAGGGACACAGTCGAACGCCTTCTCCAAGTCCATATAACACATGTAGACTAGTTGCCCGAACTCCCATGCCCCCTCAAGGACCCTACTGAGGGTGTAGAGCAGTGTTCCACGGCCAGGACAAAAACCACACTGGTCCTCCTGAATCCGAGATTCGACTTCACGAAGGACCCTCCTCTCCAGCACCCCTGAATAGACCTTACCAGGGAGCCTGAGGAGTGTGATCCCCCTGTAGTTAGAACAAACTCTGCGGTCCCCCTTTTTAAGAAGGGGGACAACCCCAGTCTGCAAATCCAGAGGCACTGTCCCCGATGTCCACGCGATGTTGCAGAGGCGTGTCAACCAGGACATCCCCACAACATCCAGAGCCTTTAGGAACTATGGGCGGATCTCATCCACCCACGGGGCCTTGCATTGAAACTCCAACCTCCAGAACACCACTCGAGTTCTGATCGGGGGGAGTCCAAACCCTCTCAAGAGGACTGGTACCAGAACCCAAGTCGTGTGTGGAGGCGAGCCCGATTATATCTCTATATAACTTCACAACCTCGCACACCAGCTCGGGCTCCTTCCAACCAGAGAGGTGACATTCGACGTCCCTAGTGCGAGCTTCTGATTGGATGGCCACTGCCCGGCTCATATTGCACCGAACCTCTATGGCCCCTCCCACAGGTGGTGAGCCCATGGGAAATAGAGAAACTAATGTAATTTTATATAATGTACACTTTCTACAGGTTTAAAGAATTAACAAATTTTTGTACAAAACTAAAAGGGGGATTGAATGATCATCATCAAGTACTAAGTGAAATCATTCACTGCATTATTTTAAGCCAACAAAAGCTTTTGTTGAAAAACAATAATGGCAGCTTAGAATTTTGGATGCTGTCATCATAGCGCTATTCAAGCAGATTTTCATGAAGAGCTCAGTGGGCTTTCTAGCATTGTCCTGCTATTTTGCCTTGGAGCAGCTCACTGTGAGGGCTAAAGTTACTTCATCCACTGCTGATCCAAGAGTGTGCAACTGTGTCAAGATTTTAACAACTGCACAACTGTGATGTATAACCAACTAGATTAACACAAACCTTTTACAAATGTTCCTTTTAACCTATTCTTTAACACCTCTTTGGCTGTCAAATGCTCTATAAATTCACCATGTAACACCAAATGTTAAAATTTTTTGTTTTAAAACGTACTATACCTAAATACTAGTTTGAATATCCAGATAATGGGCTCTATTTTTGAGACTAGCACAAATCAAGCGCTTTGCATGTGTTAAATAGTAATTAACTACATAAGTTGCTAAAAACGCGAGCCACAGGTCCACGGACCTCATGTGTCTACTATCCCCACCAATGTTCGTCCACCCCCCCAACCCTTCTATATCTACATGCCAGCCAGTACGTGGGATGGTTTAAAAATAATGGTGTAATAATAGCAATAGTAATGCATTCAGTGAATTGATTTCTACAATGATTCACAGGGTTGGCTGCCTGCTGTTGAAATAAATCTGTCAACCACCATATATGACCGAGGAAACTCTCGTGTCTGTCTTCTTTTATGTACCCTGATCAAATTCACTAAAATTGCGTTAAATCACCGAGCCAAAAATTAGACATTGTCCCAGTAGGCATAATTTTAGACAGACTTTCTGATACCAAAATCTCACTCTGCCAAGCACATCTTCAAGGGCACACCTTTGCTGCGTCGACACATCCAGATTGGTGCATTGGCAAACACGTGCAGTGAGTCTTGTGCTTGAACAAAAATCAAGGTGTGCTAGTTTGTAGGCTAAACCTACGCTCACATACACTCACCCACCGATGCACACCGACCGTAATGTGCCCCGACCACATTATGCCGACGATCGAACTTGGACGTAACGAGTCCCTACCTTTACAATCTTTCGCCACATGTTGTAAGAGACTTCCAGAAAGCTGTCAAATACAGACATTGAAAAGGAAATATTTGACTGAGCTGATCAAATTGGTGTTGTGCGTCGGCTACCAGTATAACGTTTTAGTTGTGATATAAAATGGCAAAAAAATATCAATGCCAGCGGCCTTTTTTTCACCACTACGAAGAGCTTTTCCGCTTCAAACATGCTACTGGGGTATTTTTTTGAATGCGCAGTGCTCCCACTATTACAACAACTACAGTCCTCTTAATGGCGCAATGATAGGTTATATATTTAATAATTTGTTTTGAATTGTTTCTATGACAGTCATCAAATATGTTTAAGTGACTCGCCCGGTCTGGAAGGTTGGGTACCACTGATCTTTAGAATGGCAGGCACAACCTCTTTTTTACTGATGGACCTCCTAACATGCGCTCAGTGATAAGCACAGTATTCTGATTAATTTACATTTATTGGATTTATTTCATACAGAATGAAAAAAAAAACATGTTCTCATTCAAGGCATAGTGTGCTCGACAGAGCAGTGCGCACATCCGACTGGTGAAGACACATCTGCTACGTAAGCTATGTTCATATTTAAAGTGTACTATAGTTTTGAATGACATTCACAAGTCTCAGGAAAACTCCATGCTCCATTATTAAAGGCCAGCCGCAGACTTCAATGAGTCATGACTATTTGGTGGTTACACACAAATTCCCAGTTGGGTTTGTCAGTAGTCTGGACAGAAGAATGTGCGTAGATAAAAAGTGCACAAGCCAGGCGTGTAAAATAAAGACTTAGGCATGAATAGAGGTGGGTAGAGTAGCCAAATTTTGTACTCAATTAAAGTGTACTGTTACCTTCGAATAATATGGGAGAAAATAACCCTTAATGTCTTTGTAAAAGTCCAATCATACGGAAACATTTTTCATATTAGAATGGGAGAGAAACAACAAAGGTGACACATCCCCTGTCACTTATTAATGCTGGGATTTGAATGCACCTGTAGCATCTGGCAAAACCCTTAGGGGGAACACTGTGTTGATTAGGTGCTAAAAAACATGTCAGAAATGCTGACAGGAAGTGATCTGCAGGGAAAATAGAGCATTCCTGATTAGTCTATGGTCAAAGATCTGACAGCTAATTATGCATCAGTTCAGTAGATGTTCCATGTGTCAAAAGATAGGGAAAGCACAAAGGCATATACACTCAACCCAAATAAAATTGACCTCCATTCAAGAAAAGTTGCCTGAACAATGTACTGCGCTATAGTTTTGCTCATGAAATGTGAATAGATATCACACAAATTTAGAAGGAAATTGTATGATTAGTTTTCCACAGAAACATTGTTATGAGACATACCTGAATAATGCTTTGCAGTCTACCCCCCCAATGTGTTCATTATACCGTTTGATGCATTGTGGTTGATGGACTAGGTCAAAGGCAGATGGCACTTGGTCAAGGGCACATGGCACAAGCTTTCAGCATATTGCTGCACGATATTGGAAAAGAATGATTGCTATTATTTTTATTTTTAAACCTGCGATATCGAGATGTGAAATAATACAGGATCAGTGCTGGGAAAGTTCATTTTCTACACAGACTAGGTCAGTTCAATTCACCATTCCAAAAAGGAACTAGTTCAGAGCATAGTTCATTATTCCAAATTGTGAACTAAATTCAAGTTACTTGTTTTCAATATTGTATGTTGTTGACCCAATATTGTATGTTGCCATTACCCGCAAAATACTGGCATTTCATTTCCCTATTGTTGCCACCCATTCAGCCCACACTAGTAGCCAGCTGCAGCTTTCACCCTGCAATCTCTAAAACATGCAACATACAACACGCATGCAATCTTGCATTGCTCGAATTATGTTTTTTGTTTTGTTTTGTTTTGTTTAATTAGGAATTAAAACAAAAACATGATTTTTGCCGTTCATGTGCAAACCAAAGCACGTAACACATAATGACAGAAATGGTGAAATGACACAGATAACCCAGCAGCTCTGGCTGACTATATTAAAGGTCCCCTTCCATCCCTGTTTTACGATCTAATTTTGATCATCTTTGATATATATATCTGATTTGCATGATAATTTTGGTTGGAAATGGAAAAATATGTCCTTTTTCAAGCTAGTCGGTCTATTCTGTTTGGGATTTGAATTAGTCGGAATTCTCATTATTATGTGACATCTAAATGAGCTTTGCTCCGATTTGATCGCTCATCTTCCCTAATTTAAATATGGGAAAACAGCTTGCATCTGATTGTACCATATCACTGTGCCTACTAATGTGGATAGAAGTCACCCTTCGATGCCTAGTTCAGACTCAAATCCCTCGCATTACTTTCATCATATAGTATATGTGACGATCTACTGTATATGTTTGCTCATTTTGCAAACATACCAAACGCATTTGAGTCATTACAAACACATATATCATTACTAAACACCCCAGAAAGCATGTGCACAGAAGATCTCTGTTGTATTTTAACATACTTTACAAAGCTTTTATTGGGGAGTTTTGAGGCAGTCATCCTCCTTTCAAGGTGGAACTAGGAAGTAAACAGCTCGGGTCATGTGACCTTATTTTCCAAACATGTGACATGGCATACATTTCATTCCAAATTTAAATACTGTGAAATATTACTCAGCAGCATTTTTAGAGCCCTAAAAGGGAAATTATGGTTTAGGATCACTATTGTGACAGCTTTTTGAGATACACAAAACATGTTGGTTTTCTGGCTCAGTACTTCACCCTATACACCTCAGATTTTAATTACAACACAGAGACCTGCCACAATCAGGAGTACTCTGATGACATTGTGATTGTGGCATCTGTGAGAAAAGGACAGCGTGGGGAGCACGTGGACCTTGTAGGAGCATTCAGTGACTGGAGCGAAAGGAGTGGCCTACCTTTGAACACCGGCTCATCTCGAAACGCTCCCAAACTGAACGCTTTAGGAAAGGGGCATTCAACTAAAATTTGAAAAGTTCCAGACTGAGAAAATTTCCTGAAGCAAAGGTCCTGGAAGATCATGTAGTATGTAGTATGCCCCTGTGGAAAAAAAAGAACCACAGCAGCAGCAACAGTCCTTTTTTTCTCCCTTCACCCCCCTTGCCACTTGTTTTTCCAAATCCACCTCTAGGACTGACGTGCGATCTCTCGCGGCCAGCGAGCAAGCACTCTGAGGCGGGCAGGCCAGTGGGAAGCACCGGTCTGCGGCTGGTTCTCTTTTCTTCCCCCAGCTTCCCTGGCTCCTGTCCCGCGACCCTAGTGAGGAGAAGCAGCTCAGAAAATGGATGGATGGAAGAATGCCAACAGTTTAATTACATCTACCACCATCTATTGGAAGACCATGTCATTGTTCTGCTTGTCACTATACATAGCTGGCATAGATGGATGAACAAAATAATGTGTTATTGATAAATATTAATTTTTGGAAAACTTAAGTGAAATAGGATTTCCCGCTGCAGCCCTGATGATCTCGACAAGTCTGCCATGGCTCCGTGGGTGGGACTTACAGAGCTATGGGACCAAATAAAAAGAGTCACAACATCCAATCATTAACCATTACCACCGGGTCAAAATCAAGTATCGCTTTTGTTGCATCTGGATAAGGTTATTGCAAGGACACTGAATAGGGAAGTAAAACTAATATCAATACTGCTTTTATCATAATAGGCTGTCAAAATACGTTTGCTGCACGGCACACAAAAAAACATTCCAAAGAAGAGGCTGCAGCTATGTAGTTATGCATCGGTTATACACATTTTATAATACTCCCTTGATAAAAGTGCTTTTGTGTGCCAATAAAAGTGTATTCCACCACACAGGATGGGTCTATAAACTCCATTTCTGAAGCAGGGTGAAAGAGGCGAGCTAACCTTTATCTACTCTTCTGCTGCATCCAATTATCTTTAGGGCCTAGTGAGCCTTGTTGTTTGAGATGCCCTTCAGAGTGTCGTTATTGTGTAGTGCTGTTATTAAAGTACAAGCATGCCAGGTCATGTGTTTTCTGACCTGTGCTTATTGGGCCTCTTTTGACTTCGCCAGTGTTCTTGGTACTAAAAGGCTGCGTCTTTGTTTTCCTCACACACTTAAATGACAACGTCTAAAAAAATGGATGTTTACAAGCACAGGTGGCTAGAGTAGCCAAATATTGTACTCAAGTAAGAGTACTTTTACTTTAGAAAAATATGACTCAAGTTAAAGTAAAAAGTAGTCCTCCAAATAATAACTCGAGTAAGACAGTACTCAGTGAAAAAAACTACTCAAGTACTGGGTTACTAGTGAGTAACTTCTGATTTATTCTTTAAATCGGAGCATGAACGTCAAGTAAAATAAAAATAACTTAATAAAATATGAATGTGCAAATCAATACATTGCTGAACAATATCACTTGATCTAAAACATAATAAATACAATCTTTATAAAATAAAATCGTTGTGAAACAACAAAGCAAGGCAAATTCAGCTCCAACAAAAGGTCTTATACTAGATTGTTTCTATTTGTTGAAAAGCACAATACTGTAGGCTCACCTGGCAGATTGCAAAAACAGGAACAAGGCTGCAGTGAATATAAAATGTCTACACACACCTCCCTGTTCAAGTGCCAGGTTTTTGTGTTGTAAATTTCTTCTTGACAAAGATAAACTCTTTTCAAACTTTTTCCACCATTAATGTGACCTACAATTTGTACATCTCAACTTATTTCTGTTTGTATCTTTTTGAGAAGAAAGGTGAAACTCAACAACTAAAATAAACTTGAATGTGATTGAGTTGGACTTGACGTTTAACTTGCTGCCTTCTTGGCCAGGTCACCATTGCAAGATATGTTATGTTGTAACTGGTCTTTTACCTGGTTATATTAAGTTTGAATAAAATAAATAAAAATAAATCTGGTAGCACAAGGATGCACTCCTTCTTATAACTGGCATGTGGCTGTGTTCAGAAGTAACAGATCACATTCAAACTCATGTTCGATGGGAGTCCACACACACCTGCCACCATTTAAATTTTTAAGTGAAAGAAAAACAACAACACATGCATCGGGCCTTACCGAAACATTATTTGCTTAATCCACTAAAATGACTGAATGAAGAAGCTGTTTGCTGACCAGACTTAATGATAAAGTGTGTGTGTGTGTGTGTGCGCGTGTCCATGTGTGTATGTAAAATAGGGCTAATGTTGCGATATGCACCACCAAAACAACAGCAAAAACATCCGCAAATTAACGCAAGGTGTTTTCTCAGGTTAGAAGTGGGCTGAAATATCCACATTTGGGCAGTGACAAAACTACACTGCATGTTAAAGCTGTTGTTTTTCGTAGTCTGCAATGTAAACGCGAGTGCGTGCGGCTGTCACGGCTCACTTTGATTGGCCTGCGAAGCCTAGTAGAAGACTTTATGTGCGGACATGTGACTTTCTTGTGTCGTTTGATTGGTGAATTTGAATCAAACATCACTGTGGTAATTATAGTGGATTGGAGCAATGGCGCCCAATGCTGAAGTTGAAAACGAAAGTCTAAAAATAGATCGCGCATGCAATTATTGATAAATGAAAGTAGCGAACGGCATGTAGATTATTGTAAGAGTTAAAGTACTTTTTCCTTCTTAACATAAATACTCAAGTAAAAAAGTATGCTTCATTAAAGCTACTCTGACGAGTACAATCTATCCAAAATGTTACTTTAGTAAATGTAATCAGGTAAATGTTGCACCTTCCTACCGACCTCTGTTTACAAGTCATTAATACTACACTCTAGAGATGATGCATCAATACCTCACTGTACTAACCACAATATTTTACCTGGGATCACAATATAAACATCCATCAATCCATCTTCTTCCCATTATCCAGGGTTGGGTTGCAGTGGGAGCAGCCCGAGCAGAAAGGGCCATACTTTCCTGTCCTCAACCACTTCGTCCAGCTCTTCTGGGATAATATCGTGGTGTTCTCCGGCCTGGCGAGAGACATAGGACTCTATTTTTGTAGACGGTGCATTTGCGTCAGAGCGCAAAAACGGTCATATCTTGATTTTCGTGTAAGTGCAAGGCTTGTGTACTTGGGTATCGAAGGTGTATCCTCCGACATGCGCCCATGCGCAGTGACAATTTAGTGGCAGAAAGATGGGATAAACTTATACCTGCTGGGACCTGTTAGCGGTTGGGAAAAGAGAAAAAAGAAAACCTATCAGAAGACCATCGTTGCGGTCACTGGCCCCAAGTCGGAGGTCCCCTCTGGATCATCATCTGTGAGGATTCAGTTGTTGGCTCCTGGGTCTTTGGGGCTTGCAGACTAGTTTTATTCTCCTGTTTGTTTGATTGAAGTTGTGATTTGGCTATTGTCGATGGGTTGTTCTGAGTTCCATTTCTAAGTCCTCTTCTGCTTTTAGTTGTTTATTAATAAAGTGAATCATGTGTTTGGCCCATTGTTCTGGTGTATTTTCTTCCAAATTAATGACAAACAAGGACTTGTGTGCATCTGTAAAATTACAAAAACCTGGTCTAATCTGGCCAGCACGGTGTTCGACTGGTTAGCACATCTGCCTCAAAGTTCTGGGGCCCGGGGTTCAAATACCGGCCCCGCTTGTGTGGAGTTTGCATGTTCTCCCCGTTCCTGGGTGGGTTTTCTCCGAGCACTCCAGTTTACTCACACATTCCAAGAACATGCATGGCAGGTTAATTGAAAACTCTAAATTGCCCGTAGGTGTGAATATGAGTGCAAATGGTTGTTTGTTTATATGTACCTTACGATTGGCTGACGGCCAGTTCAGGGTGTACCCAGCCTCTTGCGCAGAGTCAGCTGGGATAGGCTGAGATAGGCTGGGATATGTTCCGCGACCCTAGTGAAGATAAGTGGTTCGGAAAATGTATGTATGGATGGATGGTTTAATCCGCTGCTGCCCAGATTTACACTGCCCACCATACAGAATTTACTCTGGTCACGAAAATAAAGCCCATAGTCTCTCCAGCATGGAGGTTGGTGGAGCCTAATTCTTTTCTTGGGCCTCCTCCTCGTGGTACGTGCCCAGAACACCTCACCAGGAAGGCATCCAGGAGGGATTTTAACCATAATAGTGGCTCTATTCTGAGCCCCATCTGAATGGCCAAGCGTCTTACCTGATCTCTAAGAGACAGGCCAGATACCCTGTAGATCAAACTCATTTTGGCCTAGCTCTTGTTCTTTCAGCCATGACCCACAGCTCATGACAGGGGAAGGTGGGAACATAGACGGAGAGCTATGGCAATCCGTGCAATACTAAGGTCAACAAAATTCTGTCCATAAAGGTAATCTGTGACAAAGGGCAGCCTTGGCAGAGTCTAATGGTCACTGACAACAAACTGCTGACTATCTGGACTAAACTCTGGCACAGGTTCACAGGGACCAAATGGCCTGTATAAGGGGTCATATTCAGATGCAAATGAAATAAATAAATGAATGTAGCACGCCCACCAAATCCAGTTGCTAGCGGGTAGAACCCAAACACCTGAAATAATTTGACAGCCCATTCGGGACAGCTTTGACAGGCAACACTTGACACCTGATCAAATAATCCTCAGAGATGGGATATTAATTTGTGTGCCACGCTCATGCACCAGCATAAACATGTTGAAGCCACTCGACGCGGCTCTGCAATAACTCTTACAGACGTGATGTGTTCAGAATTCTAACATAATGATTAGGTTTTGTGGCGCCTGGAGCCTATCCCAGCTAGTGAAATGTGGACTACATTGTTGACTTGCCAGCAGTCAATCAAAGAGTGATTGAGGGTGGGCCATTGTCCAGGAATTGAGCCTGCACCAGCTGCAGTTAAGTCAGCTATGCAGACCATTATCCTACAAAAGACTCTCAGGGTGAACTGTTGATTACAAAATACCCTTAGGTAGGCTACATACAGGTATTTAAATGATGCGGGAGCCAATTTCGCAGGGTGGCCCAATTAGTGCCCACCAACGCACAACCCCCCAAAACAGCATTTTAAACATCATGACACAAGCCTACAGTATGTAGAAAAAGTTTTTTTGTGTGTGTTTTTTATTTTTACAAAATCACCACTGCATTCACCGCTCACGTTTCCATTGATTGCTCTGTTGATTTCCTTCCACACTCATGTCCCACAAGAGAACAGAAAATAGGAGGATATAATCACATTGTTTATTAAATGGCTCACTCTCTAGCGCTATGCTACACAGTCCCACTCAAATGTATACTCCCCCCCCCCCACGTATACACAGCCAGAAATACACACTTAGAAGCCCACACCTGATCCTTGACTGGGAAAGCCCTATAAATGCATTGATAAAATAATTTCTATAATAAGATGCGTTTGTCAAACTGTCATGGGTCGACTCCAGCCATTATCACTGCTTAAATAATAGGGCTTGACCTTCATGGCCAACATCAACACCCATCTTTACAACCACATATACAAACATCTTTTTTGGAGTCTATATTCAGAGTTGACTTAAGTCTGCTTTTTGTTTTTATAGTAATCTCTTCATACTGTGTATATATGTATCTTCTGTTTAAATAATTAAAATGTAATTTGTTTAAAATAATGTTTGTGTATCACAATGTATGCCAAATGAAACTAGGAGTTGAAAACCAAATTAAAGTACTATTATGGGGAAATGCAAGAAATGTCAAGAACAGAGGAAGACTGGGCAGAATCAATGTGAATGTGCTTGATTCCCCATAACATAAACACAACAGAGCAAGCACGTGAGAGTCTAACTGAACACTAATCGCCAGAAATGACGCTGTCTCCAACTTATGTAAGATGATCTTTTATAGAGTGCCAGGAACTTGCGGAAAAACGTGACCAATGTAATTAATTAGAGAGATTGTTTACATCCCTTGGTAGGAACTGCTGTTTTGTTTAACAAGAGATTTCAAATGGGCCAAGCAGTTCTTTCTTTGATGTCCATGTGTAAATAACTGAGGTTACCATACGTCCTGGACCAAAAAAGGACACATTAAAGATGTGACGCACATCTATATAAGAAAAGGCGTAAATGCGCTCAATATGAATATGATGACAGGCAGTTAATCCAAAAGACAATACAACTAAAATTAAACGATACCATTATATCTGTAACAACACATTTCTATTGACCAAGGACATGACTTCTGTTCAACTATTTTTGCAAATGAAAAAATGCAAGCTTAATAACAAATTCAACATTTCTCTTTTTCTCTAATTCAGCTGGCTTCGTCACAGCCAACAGCCACCCTTTGAATGTTACAACCCACTCTAAACCATTGGGAGTCATGGACCATGGCCCCAAATATTGCACTCAAGTAAGAGTACTGTTACTTTATAATAATAATAATAATAATAATAATACATACCTCAAGTAAATGGAAAAAGTAGTCCTCCAAAAATTGACTTGAGTAAGAGTAAAAAAGTAAAGACTAACTTGGAACTTCAGATTAAAAAATAAATCAGAGCATGAACATCAAATAAAATAAATTTAAAAAAATCATATATAGGAGTCCACACACACCTGCCACCATTTAAATTTTTAACTGCCCAAAAACCTACAACACATGCATTGGGGCCTACAGAAACATTATGTGCTTTATCCACTTAAATGATTGAATCAAGAGGCTGTTTGCTGACCAGACTCACTGATAGTGTGTGTGTGTGTGTTTGTGTGTAAGACCATAAAACAGGGCTAATGTTGCAAGATCCCCTGCCAAAACAACAATTCAAACATCTGCAACTTACTGCAAAGTGTTTTCTCAAGTTAGAAGTGGGCTGAAATGTCCAAGTTTGGACAGTCACAATTTAAGCACTGCATGACAAAGCTGTTGTTTTTTGGAGTCTGTAAAGGAAACGCTCGCACAGCTGTTTCCCAAGGTCATGTGCGGTCATGTGACTGCCTTGTGCTGTCTGATTGGTGAACTGGAGTCAAATGACACAACTGATCATGTTGGATTAGCACAATGGCCCCCTAAAATGGAGTCTAAAAATAGATTGCGCACGCAATAATAATTAATAATAATTGAAAGGAAAAAAAAGTAGCGCGTGGCATGTAGATAACTTTAAAAGTATCGATTCTTATTCACAGAAATACTCATATAAAAGTAAAAAGTATGGTGCATATAAACTACTCTGGCAAGTACAATTTATCCAAAATGTTACTTGAGTAGATGTAACGGAGTAAATGTACTGCATTACTACGCACCTCTGGTCATGGTTACTTGCTTGTGAGAAGAATGGAAGTTCATGGCAGTCTCAGCAACAGCTTCATGATCTCCCTAGCTAGTCTTACGTAGTGTGTGTGCATGTGTGTGCATACTTGCTTATGTGTGTTTTTGTGTGTGTGAGAGAGAGAGAGAGAGAGAGAGAGAGAGAGAGAGAGAGAGAGAGAGAGAGAGAGAGAGAGAGAGAGAGAGAGAGAGAGAGAGAGAGAGACTGCTGAAAACAGTGGAGAATGGGGATGCAAAAGGCCTTCAGCTGTCTGGCTCCTCTCCTGTGGAAACTACATCTTCTAGAGTGGTCCCGGAGCAGACACCCTCTTATATTTAATAGCAGAATTAAAATCAAGAAGAAAATGGGTAGAAAAAGTGGATGTGTCCAGTCGGTCATCCTGGGTAAATAACCAGTTAGTTAGATGGCTCCAGAGATAATAAAACGTTAAACATCTTTCCGGAAAACCCTATGTGAAGATAGCTTAATAGTTAGGTAGCTATCTTCACATAGGGTTTTCCCTAAAAATAGGCCCTTCCTGTTTACAGATCATTCAGAAGGGATAAAAACACTTATACAGAGGAAAACATCCATAGTTTGTTAGTCATTGTTCTTCATTTGTCACACTGGTCCAACTAAGACAGCAGCAAACACTTACGGATGATGGTTCAGTTTTTTTTAAAATCTAAAAAATAAATAAATACACAAACCAAATTATCTGCTACAATATTATCAGTCAAAGTTTAACTGTCAAATGCCAGCAAGCATGCATTCAGTTCAGGTTTGTGTCTACGTGGTTGCTAAGATTTTACAATATTTACTCCCATTATTGGTTTCAAGTGGCCGAAGATGTGATGAATAAATGTATGTGCTTACACACGCAGAATGTGAATGTTTTATTCTATGCTTTGGAGGATCTGCATGGGTATTGTGTGTGTGACTTCATTTGTGATTTTCTTCTTTTATTAGCAGCTTCCTGACTGTTAGAATGAAACCTCTGGAGAGGCCTGCCCCAAGGTCAGATCTGAGAGAATCTTCAGAATATTAACAAACCACAATGACAGATCAAGAGGTCAGGACTGAGAGGGGAAGACGAATAAGCACAAAGAAAACAAATATGTTTGAGAAAGGCTTGCACAAACTAAAAGGTTTTTGTATTTTTCAAGGTACGATAGGTGAGTGGTGCTGCTTATTGTGTTCAGTTTCTTACAATGTTAGCAAACCGTAGACTGCTAGTGTTGGGTCCAAATCATAGCAATGGATGTAACACAGTAAAAGATTGTCGATTACATTGTTAACTGTTATTTTAATCAGGCCTTCTCTATATAATCGATTCAATATTGTTTATTATTATTCTAAAGTTGCATGGATAGATTAATAAATGAAAAAAAAAAATCGCAGGGCATTATGTGAATATAATGCACTCAAAATGTGCACTCATACTATTTGAAATTTTAATTCATAGACTATACTTTGTTTTGGTATCAAACCTATTTATTTAAAATAGATAATGATCTCTCCATATTGATGTTTAGAATATACTGTCTATGTCCTCACATATACAGTTTCACGTGATTGATTGCAACAAAACAAACTAAAATATACACACTCTCATCCATCCAAATGAAAATGTTTTACATGAGTAGCTTTTGTGATGTATGGTTAATGGTTATTGCTGTTGCGTGTTTGTGTCAATGAACAACAAACTAATAACCTGACCTGGACTAACCCCCCTGAAATGAATCCATAAGCAGTAACAACATTATTCTGTCTGCCAAATATGAGCCAGTGCTATATAATTCACAAGGAAAATGATCATTGGGAGTGACAGAACATCATTCTTGTGCGCCCCCTCACACATAGCAATGCCTCAGTTTGGATATCATTCACAACTATCTGTCCCACCAGTTGTAAATGATCTGCTCCAACTTTATGACACTCACTAATAATGCTAAACAACAAACAGTAGAGTTCAGAATGATCCAATTGTTTTATTCATGTGTTTTTAAACATCATGGTCAAAACAATATGCACTTTGTTATGATGCATTAAGTGCTTGTAAAGTGAAATCATAGCTGTGTTTCTAAATATATTATACCTACTTGTTTCAAGACAATTTCTCCAAAGACTGAGAACTATTTGTAGTGTTGTGCTCAAGATCACACTACCTGAGACCAGAGCCTACTGAGACCAAGACTTTTGGGGATCGAGACCGAGTCAAGACCAAGACCGAGACAAGACCAAGACAGTGACAAGACCAAAACCATAAAATTCAATTTTAAAAACCATGACAAGGTTGCACAGTTAAAGTCCTTTCACTTGTTAATTAAAAAAATATTTTAAATACATTTGACAGCTAAAATCACAGTGTATGTAACTATTTCAAAGGACAACATGCAAAAATCTCAAATTTAAAATATAAAAACTTAATTATTGCAAAAAAAATTACAAAAATCTTTTTATTTAAATATTAAGATTTGAAGGAGAGCTTGGCTGCATTGAAGAAACAAAAGAGACTGCAGCTTTTTGTGACCTAAACGTGCATGGTGAGGTCTCATAATAGCTATTATGAGACCCCACCATACAAAGAGCGAAAAACTAGCCAATTTAGTTGATTTGGCTGCATCCAAAGTATGATAAGTATTTAAGGCACGCTACTGAAACACGCTCATACACAAATTTGATACACACGTGATGGAGCACATTGTAACGTGGCTCTTGTCAGGAGTGCGTGTGAGCCAAAAGTACACTTAAAAGTAAAACTGTTTGTTTGTGTGTAAAGTTATGCATTCAAACAAATAAATTAACTGGCCACTAAACTAGGTGCAGTGCCGCAATTGTTATTGTGTGTCAGGGGAAATAGTATGCAACATAAACATATAGTATTGTTAAGCAGCGGTGTTGAAACTTTGTCTTGTATCTTGGAGTAATGTTAAAGTTGGGGAAAATGTTTAGCCCAAAGTATTTATTCCAACCAATTGTGAGTTCTTTTATGTGAGGAAAAGCCAATGAAGTTCCAGGAGACCAAATGGACCGTTGTCTGTCGTTTATTGGCAAGAAGTAACAAACCGTTGGAGACAGATAGTTTCACAAATGGTGCAACCATTTATCTGCCTAAACAAAGGGGTGCTATCTATCTTATAATCTGAGGAAGGTGGAAGGTGCCAGAAAATTCCACTCCTTCCAAACAACAGATGTTAAATAAGCCCAGACAAATGTCTTAGGCTTGCAAATATACAGTTAATCTGTTCTGTTCCTTCTCCCAAGCTACGCCTGTCTAGATTTCACACAACCTTCAATATGGCAACGACTCACTGTGTCACACCCTCCGGTCCCCGTTCTTAAAAAGGGGTACCACCACCCCAGTCTGCCAATCCAGAGGCACTGTCCCCAATGTCTACGCGATGTTGCAGAGGCGTGTTAACCAGGACAGTCCTACAACATCCAGAGCCTTGAGGAACTTGAGGCTCCCTCATGGGAAGGCGTGTCGGTGGAATTGAGGTGGTCTTCAAAGTATTCTCACCACCGGCATACAACGTACCGAGTCGAGGTCAGCAGCGGCCCATCCCCACTATACACAGTGTTGGTGGTGCACTGCTTCCCCCTCCTGAGACGCCGGATGGTGGACCAGAATTTCCTTGAAGCTGTCTGGAAGTCTTTCACCATGGCCTCACCGAAATCCTCCCATGCCTGAGTTTTTGCTTCAGCGACCACCAAAGCTGCATTCCGCTTGGCCAGCCGGTACCCATCAGCTGCCTCAGGAGTCCCACAAGCCAAAAAGGCCCGATATGACTCCTTCTTCATCTTGACGGCGTCCCTCACCGTTGGTGTCCACCAACAGGTTCGGGGATTGCCGCCACGACAGGCAACGACCACCTTACAGAAACAACTTTGGTCGGCCGCTTCAGCAATGAAGGCGCGGAATGTGGTCCACTCAGACTCAATGTCCCCCGTCTCCCCCGGGACGTGGATGAAGTTCTGCCAGAGGTTGGAGTAGAAAGTCCTTCTGACAGGATTCACATCTAACTGTCATTGCCCACATGAGCATTGAAGCCCCCCAGCAGACTGATGGAGTCCCCACGGGAGCGCTCTCCAGCTCCCCCTCCATGGACTCCAAAAAGGGTGGGTACTATGAACTGCTGTTTGGTGCAAAGGCACAAACAACCACCAGGACCCGTCCCCCCACCCGAAGGCAGAGGGATTCTACCCTCTCGTCCACCTGGACGAGAGGGTAGAGGCTTCCGCTTCCTCTCCCTCCTCCATCTTTGCCGCCTCCTAGATCGAACAATCCACGGAGAGCCTGCTGGTCCTTGCTATGTCATCTGGGATGTTATGCGAGCGATGAAATGCACTCGAAGCAGTTATCTGGTGCCAGCTGCCAATGTCTTCAAGGTCCTGGCGGGTGTACCAAATTTCCACAGAGCAAGAAAAAAGTACAAAAACAAACAAACAAACAAACAAAAAGAGTGCCAGAAAGGAGAGCTGTGAATCACATGCAATCTGTCAGAGTGCACACTCAATTTGGTGCCTGCTATTTGGGATCTTAGTCAATCAGGCCCTTAATCTCTTATTTTGCTGGTTTGTGAGAGCAGCAGAAATAAATAACATCGATGAGTTCCACCTTAAAAAGTGTATACAAATCAGTGAGTTTGATTAATGTTTCCTTCTCGACAACTGGTTCAACATAATATTACGCTAACCTAAGATTTTTTGTGATTACTTAACCTAATACATTCGAATTGAACTTGTAGACAAGAATATATTCACATGAAAGGTGATTAGGGTTGGGAATCATTTGAATTTGAGCGATTCCGGTCCCGATTCCGGTTCCTTATTTCAATTCCGGTTCTAAACAATTCTCGATTCCGATTCTTTTAGGGGGCTGGGTCAAAAAAGTTTGCATGGTTTAAATAAAGGGTGTCCAAATTATGAACCTGCAGTTTCTTAGCAGTCCACAGCATAGACTAAAATTGACTCGGGGTTCTTAATAACCAGTATCAATATCAAACCTATGAATTAAGCGGCAATGTGTATGGAATTAGCCTAATTGACTTAATATTCATTAATTAATGTTTAAGCTATAAAAGTTAAATATAGCATTGTTAAAATTGTTATTTGGGACTGTTTTATCTCCTCAAATGGTGTATATGTGCCAGTTTTAAATTGAGTTCCTGTTATAAGCTTAAACCCTTTTATTTTGAAGGGTACGCACTGGAACTCAGCATTTTGGCACGAAAAGTAACTTCACATGGCATCTGTGATTTTTTTAATTTATTTTTTAATTGAATGGATGAACCCAAATGCTATACTGTAAAATGTTGATTCCTTTCTTTACCCACCGATGAGCCACAAGGTTAGTGTTAGTGATACTGTGAGACAACGTTTATGTGAATTTTGTGACATAAAGTTGCTACGGTGAAGTTTTAGATCAATGGTTTTTTTTTCTGTGATCGGCTCTTATGTTGGTTTAAAGACCAAAATAAACGCAAAAAAAACATCAGTGCAAAAGTGCAACCAACCATTTACCTTGTTAGCTGTCTCAATGTTGGCATTTATTGTATTACTCACCCAATTGACTGAGAGTTTACTTTACTGAAGCTCCGTGCAGTGTAGGCTGAGGCTCGGAGTGCGTCAGACGCTACAAATCGAGAAAGGCTTCTTTGCACAATATAAAATGATTCCAAGTGTTGCACTGAGGTCGTTCATTTGAACAAAGTTAAGACACACTTTTGTTCGCCGCCGCCATTGAGCACAAGCAAGTCTTCGTGCGCGTTGTCCGTTGGTTTTCGCCGGCGGAATGGGCATCGAAACTGGGAACCGAAATTTGTAGATTTGAACGATCCCGGGAGAACCGACATGTTCGTCCCGGTTCCAGTCGGTTCTCGATGCCCAACCCTTAGGTGATATTCAAATATTATTTAATATTATACAGTCATAAATTATACATTTTAAAGCTGTGGTTCCAAGGGGGTCACGAATGCCCCTCGCAAGGTTTAATGTTACTGTTTTCCCTCACCACCTCAGTACATGGCAACCTTCTTTCCACTGTCTCAGCAGCTGCAGATATCTCAGCTAGGAGGGCTTTTGGGAACGTTCAGCTGTTCAGAATCGGATGTCTCTAAGGGGCAAAAGAAATCAGATGCCTTTAAAGGCATTAGACAGCAGACGGAAGATATTGTTTGAGCGTATTTTATTGACTTATCTATGGTTGTAGCTGTAGCAAATATGTATCCCAAGGCTTTACTTTAAATGTATTGCACTTGTTGTCAAAGGATTTGCAGAACGATGAAATAAACTCCCCCACTAAATACAAATACTACGGTTTTTGTGCTTTCATGAAACTCGACAATCCAGAGTAAGTCCAGAGGGATACATTGTATTTGTTTCAATTCATGCATCTGTTCCTCCCAAATCACATTGTTTGTTAAATTGTGCATTTGTACAGTATATTTACTCATATCTACATAGTTATCTGTCTGCCAATTTATTCTCACACACACACAAACATAATGTGAATATCAGAGTGTTTTTTCAGACCAACTATGTCATGTGTCAAACTCAAGGCCCCCGGGGGCCAGTTCCGGCCCGCCACATCATTTTATGTGGCTCCCGAAAGCAAATCATTTGCTTGAAACGCCAGGATTCTTGCTAAAATATGAACTTTTTTTTTTGTTTTTATTGTCATATGTAATGAATAGGCGGTACGGTGGACAACTGGTTAGCACATCTGCTTCACAGTTCTGTGGACCGGGGTTCAATTCCCGGCCCCGCCTGTGTGGAGTTTGCATGTTCTCCCCGTCCCTGCGTGGGTTTTCTCCGGGCACTCCGGCTTCCTCCCACATCCCAAAAACATGCAGGGTAGGTTAATTGAAGACTTTAAATTGCCCGTAGGTGTGACTGTGAGTGTGAATGGTTGCTTGTTTATATGTGCCCTGCGATTGGCTGGCGACCAGTTCAGGGTGCACCCCGCCTCTCGCCCGGCGATAGCTGGGATAGGCTCCAGCACGCCCGCGACCCTAGTGAGGAGAAGCGGAACGGTAGATGAATGAATGTAATGAATATTAAAGTTATGATACTGCAACCACGTTTTTGTTACCAACACCCTTTTTACAGTACGGTAACTTGAATAATAGTTGAATTATAATATATTATAATCATAATAATAGTTGTATTACCCTTGACTTTTTATTTCAAAACTAGTCATCCATCGATTTGTTGTCTATGTAATAATATAAGGTGATTCAACATTTATATTTCACAATCATAACGGCCGTCTGAGAGAAACCGCAACTACGATGTGGCTGGCGGCAAAAATTAGTTTAACACCCCTGAACTATGTGAACGTCTATTAGTGAAACAAATGCACGCACATGCACGGATGTAAATATCAATCTGTCGATTCACATCCGTACATACTGCATGTGAAACATAATATCAGCATCTTTTTGTACATGCACACATAATGTAAGACGGCTGTCTTGCCATGGACAAAAATACGAAAATCTTTCTGTTTACAAAATCACATAATGAAAATGTCTCAGAGAGTAAATACAGAGGTGTGGAGCGCTCTGTTTGCAATTGCCGAACAATAAATGTTAAAGGAGAACTTTATGAATTTTGCTTTTGTACTTCTTTTATGTATTTCTTTTGAAAATGTGCTATTTGAATCTTGGTTGTTATCGTTTTTCTGATAACAGTTGGCAGGGCAGGGCAGGGTGTTGAAAACTGATGTCTCTGCAGTGTAAGAAGCTGTGGCCACAGCAAACCAGACCAATTTTTGGCAAGAAACTTTTATTTGTGCACAATGATTTTAAAACGACAATGTTGCCAATATAAGAGTGAGTTTGTCGCTTATTTTTAGTGGATGGTGTGACCATGGGGAATCACATTGTAGATACTGCCGGAGATGGTTTTTACACGAAAAGTGTCAAGGGAAGAGCAGTTTATTTGCAGCAGGAAAATAACAAACAAAGTTGATGTAGATGAAATTTGTGTGGAAGTAGCTAATCCATAGAGACTTTGGCATTGGAAACACAGGATCTCGTTTTGGATCGTGCTGCGGGCAAAACAAATTGAAACTCTTTGTTGAAGAGACTGCATCCTGTCTGCTGTTGAGGTGCCCATGAGCATGCTCTTTGCATGAGTGTGTGGTCTGCTTTTCTGTTTGGTGTGTATTAAAAATATACAACAGAGTGAGCTGAATTTCCCTAAGGGGAATTATAAGTACAGCAAATACAATTTAAAATTATACACCAGTGTAGATTGAGAACCCCATGGAAGGACTAAAATGAGTATTCATACAAAATATATTTACTTATCAGCAAATTTGAGAGGGCACAAAGCAGTTGTGCAAATTGGTGATGTTCGGTATCCTGCTTCTCCCATTTACTACTCAATTGGTAGCAGTGGGTAGTACCAACTGTACTGTACCAATTTCCCCCCCCAAAAATGTGTGTAGTTTTATAATTACATTACATGCTACCCTTGCCTGTGAGCCAATTGAGGCATGCACAAGTGTATGTTTACATAACTCCCCCCCTCCTCATGAGGGAGTGTAGTAGCTACAGTCACTGAGTGTTAATATAATCCAAAATTCATTTTAAGGGGTCTTGCTTCCGCACGTGAAGTAATCAAAATCTGATAGGTTGTTGCGAGAGGACAAAAATGACGAAAGTAACAACAACACAAAACCAAAAGCGGGAAAACCGAGCTGGCGCAAAGGCGGGATGACAGCAGAAGCTGTGAGAGTCTCCCAGTAATAATTAAACCCCCTTTGAAGGTAGCTCTTTGAAGGTCTCTTTCCCAAATAAGCACTTCTCTTTAAAGTTGGTACGTCAGTGATGATGATCTCAGAGCCCTGTGGTTGTTGTATGAAATGTGTGTTTTGACAGTTTGTTTGTGGAAGAAAATTAGCTCAGTGCTCGCTCAGAGGATGGCTACTAACGTTTTGCAAATGTTGTGCTTTGAAATCAAAGAAGATGCGTCATTGTTTGCGGGGATGGAAAGAAGCTTGCGACGCCACCAGTCCTGTGCGAAACGAAGGGTGGAATATATTGGATTCCTTCGACATATTATTATTACCAATTAGCAAACATTATACTGTATTATCATAGACTGTAGGCGTGGGTGAGATGAGACCGATATCTTCTACATCCATAATATAAAGTGAAGAAAAGAACAGACTGGGTGAAGGTTGACTATTATATGTTGTATTTTAAGTCACAAATGGTGTATTTGTTTATTGGAGTTCAGTTCCCACTTAGTTACAGCGAGGATGTAAGTGTGAATGGATCGATGACGATTGTATTCTAGTGTTAGGCAAAACAGTCCAAGTTGATTTTCTGTTTTGCTTTTCGTAATTGTTTTGTATTTTATTGCGGTGCCATCATAGCGAGATACTATAGTGAAGACATAGAGGAAAAGTGCGGTGTGTGACTTCTGTGGAACCAGAAATGGAACTTACTATGTATGACTTACGAAAGTGTTATCCCTGGCTATGTTCTTCCTGGCCGCTCAGCACAATATGGCAAAGTCAAGTGATAATAATAAAGACCAATGTAGTCGTGGATTTTGAGTTAGCGTGCTAATTTAGGCAATCATTGTAACAAATGCTCCACATTTTCTTTTTTGTTTATTTTAGTCGAATCCATTTCAATTACAGTGAATAAAGGAAAATAAGGACAAAGTATCTGTATGTCTGGTAAATATTTAATCCTAAAAGCCATCTGGGTGCTGTTTACTACATAAACGATGCGGTGATTAGAAGAGTTTTGGGTTGTTGGGAATAGCTGACTTGTGAGGAGAGGGGATTTCAAAGAAGATTTTTGAAGTGTTTAAGCTGCTGGATTTAGACCCAGCATGAATGGCCTTGTGCTTTGATGGTAGTTCTGTAAGGCAACAGGGAGGGAGGGACAGTGGCCAGATCGAAACATTTTAACTGGGTACACTGTACAGCTTGGACTACTTTACTGCAGAACGGGTCTCAGCCCATGACTGGACTTTCCACTGATGTGACTTCCAGATCAGAAACCAAAAGCCATCATTCTTATCTTTGTAAAGTCGCCAGTACAGATGCTGAAACAAACACTACTTTATTGGAAAACAGTGCCCTGCACTGGTGAATCGTATAAAACTCATCAGACAAATCTCATGCTGTCTCAAGTTAACATATTAGCTGCACATAGAAAATATCATCGGTAATAAGTGGCAAAAGGTTAACCATTTTCTTCCACCTCAAGACCATACTTTGCAAACTTTCTAAAACACGCTATACATTGCCATTGAAATACACTATACTGTATATTAACTAACTAGAACTCAGATGACACATTTATTATTACAAACCTAACCCAACCCGAATCAGCTTTCATGTGAATATATTCTTGTCAAAATGCTCGTTGTTCGTAAGATATGTGCCTGCTTGATGATCAATAAAACAAATTACAACATTTTAATCAATCAATGACCCAAAAAATTCGGAAACCCAGTATTAGACAGTTGTGTGACAGGTATTTACACACTAGCCAGACACAAAACTGGGTGATGGGAGGGACACTGTTTATTATAAAAAATGCTCATTATTGTAGTGTGCCACTGCATCATCACTGTGTCAAGTATGTCCCTATCATGAAAATTGAATAGTAGTGTAGCTATTTCAATTACTTTCTCAAAGTAATATAACTAATTACATTTTGATTACTTTTCCTAATTTTGAAGGAATGCATCAGCAGGACCGTTGCATGTTTCCTCTAAAAGGTGGATTTCAGCTATAGATCATTGTTTTGGAATTAACCACATATTTGTTCTGTACACATATAATAAACTGATAACAAAAATGATGACGTAAATACGTAATAAACGCGTTTGTTGCATTATATGTGTGTGTGTATGTGGAAAACCACCATACCATAGCATGTTGACCTAATGACAAATGTGCACAATGTAGACAATATCGCTTCATATGACAAGCCAGATAAGTGAATGTTCCATACAAAAGTCCAAAATTAATAAGATGATAATGTTCTAAAGTCAATGTTCTTTTATGTGTCCAAAAGTGTAACTATGAGTCTAACTTTTTTTTTTTTTTTTTTAAATCTTAGACAATAGATAGCACCACAAAGTGGCGCTTCGTTTGAGACAACAGCAGAATGGCACATGACCAGAGAGAACCAATCACATGCATCGATTTTAGAACCATGCAGTGATATGGGGAAAAAAAAAAAAAAAATCAGAACTTTTGGGGCTATTTTTCAAATGTAACTAAAATTGAAATGTAAATTTCCAAAGGCAACTGTAATTTATTGACATTTTTTCACAGTAATATACTGGATTACAATTACATAAATGTTGTAATTGAATTACATAATCTAGTTACATGTAATTAATTACTCCCCAACATTGGTAACACACGACTGCAAAGTACAGCTACCATGATAAACACATTTCATATGTGAGTGTGTCAAAGAAAAAAATCGGAATCATCATATATGTAAATGAAGAATTTTGGATAAATACTCCATTCATATATTGGCCGTGGATGTAGAGTAGAGGGAGAAAAGAAGACGCAATAAGATACAGTACACACACGCAGCTACACGTTGATGACGTATTTGTTATTGAAAAATGTAACACAATTTATAAATGTTTCACATCAAATTGATTGTTGTAGTTCTGGGATGTAAGATGATCTGTTTATATAGAATCATGCCCAAATGCTACTGAGGCACTCACACACATACAAACAGTGATGTAACCAAACAGCAACAACCGAAGCAGCACCCTGACGATAATTACTCTCGCAGCCTGAAAAACGTGCGCATGGACTGATGAGATGAGAGGAGGCTCCGCAGCGAGGTGGCATCAGGCCTTAAACAGACAAACAGCAGGACTTTTGTCAAAGTCTGTCAGGCTCGACAGGATGCTGACACAGAGGTCACAGCGGAGAGGAGGCTGAAACGTAGCAGATGGCGCCTGCATCAACCCCCCCCCCCCCCCCCCCCCCCGAATACTGTACTAGATGTCAATCAATCCAAGAAAAGATGTAACTCAAGGGGTGGCAGTAACTCATTTGTACGGACTGGGGCTTTGGAATCTGAGGATGGGGGTTCCACTCCTGCTGTGGACAAAATAAATAGCACATTGATAGTTTGGCTACATTATCTTGGATACATTTTAGACCCACTCCTGAAAGGTGAAAAGATGCAATACAAAGAGACCAAATAATAAATAGTTTTATCCCCCCACCCCTTCATCGTATTGAAACACATGTTTTAAAGTATTATAAGTATTATAAGTAGTAAATACCATGAAATAAATGCTGTAATTCTGAACTTTTGTCTAATGTTCATCTTTAGATCAGAAACCCAAATGTCCTCAGTATACAACAAAAACAAAGGACTTGACCTTGCCGCCATTGCGTTACTTTTGGACTGGACTGTATATAAGCCTACTGAGGGACTCAACTTTTTCTACTGTACTAAAGTCGTGACCCACTTTCATCGACGTTAAGAACAATAAAGCATTTCTTTTTTTGTTTAAAATTAGCGTCTGAAAACACACATACTGTAGGTTACACGTTTAAATGTTCTTTCAAATAGTTTTGACATACCGGTGAAAGCAGACATATTCCCTCCTAGCCTGAGGTCGATCTGCGCTGTATTTGTTTAAAAACCAGTGACTAGAGCACAAGTGAGTAACATTTCCTTTCGCTGATCTAATATGTTCCATGTGGGAACTTGGTACGCCTCTGTACCGTGATGAAAAAAAACAGCATACGAGTATGACCAATTCAATTTTTTTTTTTTTTTTTTTTTTTTTTTTACTAGCTGTCTGCGACCCACCCAAAATGACCCACTTTTGGGTCTGGATCCACTGGTTGAGAATTACTGCCCTCAACCAATGCCTCCCTATTATCAGTCATAAACAGCCAGTCTCAGAATATGACAAAAGAGTATATTTCTATAATTTCTATTTCTTGTCTCTATTATATTCTACATCTTGTTTCTATGGATTTGATCTTTTACTGGTTTTTACTTAATTTCTCCTCATTCATTTTTTTTTTTTTGACGAGGAAGAAGAAAAATGTTAGTTTTTAAAATTATTTCTATTCAATTATCGTTTCAATTGGAATACTGTAACCACTCATTTTAAAATAAAACTTAAATCTAAGTATTTTTGTTTGTTTGTTTGCATTTAAAGCAACATAAGTCTAGCGGCCACCTTGATCACTGTCGCTGTGTGACATATAGGTCTTTAAAACAGAGTATAATGTTGGCAACATTATGCTCTTAACATGATGTTGCTGTATTTTAAACACCACACTGCTGTTTCAGATTCAGAGGCTTGTGATGGAGCTGCAGGGTTGGGTGGAGGTGTGCAGCAGGGGCGTACCCATTATAACAGAAGGGGGGACGAGGGGGACACATTGTTAAGGTCATCCTCTTGCATTCAACTGCTCCTCTCCATAGTGGTCAAAGAACTAAACAATAAAACTCATACTCTGGTTGAGGTAAAACACAATGACAGTAGAAAGATAATTAAAAATGCCCAATGATAACGCTGAGCACAAAAGTTCTGTAAAATATTGTTTTCGCATATGCATATTGGACACCAAATGTGTCCAAGTTGGTGGGAAGGGGACGTTTTGTATTTTTGTAAATACTTTCTAAAGTAGGCGGCACGGAGGGTGACTCATTAGCACATCTGCCTCACAGTTCTGAGGACGCGGGTTCAAATCCCGGCCCCGCCTATGTGGAGTTTGCATGTTCTCCCTGTGCCTGGGTGGGTTTTCTCCGGGCACTCCGGTTTCCTCCCACATCCCAAAAACATGCGTGCTAGGTTAATTGAAGACTCGAAATTGTCCGTAGGTGTGAATGGTTGTTGGTTTATATGTGCCCTGCGATTGGCTGGCGAGCAGTTCCGGGGTGTACCCCGCCTCTCGCCCGAAGATAGCAGGGATAGGCTCCAGCACGCCCGCGACCGTAGTGAGGAAAAGCGGTACAGAAAATGGATGGACGGATGGACTTTCTAAAGCCAAAGCCCAAACCTCAGGACTGTGTGCCAGATGTGCTAACCATTAGACTGCTGCGCTGGCCAAAACTATGACTGTATTTCTATTTGTATTCTCTTTGGACAGTGCGAGGATCAGTATAGATACATGTGTGCAAGCCATACCCACTAGTCATCAATATCTCTCCTCTGGGTTTTAAATAATTTTACACCTCAGAGTTTCTAGCAGTTTTCTAAGCTTTTACCTCCTCAGATGTATTTTCTCGGTACAGAATTCACTTAATCAGAAATTGCATGTAATGTATTTTTTAAGTTACCCTTAACCCCCACTGTCAATACAAAATATGACTAGCAGACATTTTCTGTTCATTTGAAGAAGTAGCTCTGCATTCCCTAAGTCCAGCACTCCATCTTTGCATCGATTGTTCTGGCAGTCTTGACTTCTCTCAAAAGTTTTCTTTTTAATTGATACGAGCACACACGTCTGCACTCAAATGCCCTTTTATGGAGTTGAGCAGTGCGCGATACTGTTTTTCAGTTGTCGTCAAAAAACAGAAGAACAAGAAACGGTTTACCTCTTAGTTTTAAACTGTTACTGAGATACTGTAGTTTTAGATTTGGTACTTTACAAATAGCAAATGTCAATCATTCATACTGTATGTTATATATGGTGAGTTCCATGCTTGCCACACATACGTTGAAGGATTAAGAAAACACTAATAATTTGTCATTTTATTGCTTGTCCGCAGTGACTTTTTGACACAGCAGGTACAGATTATCCAATGTCTTGTGTTCTATAACTGTCCTCTAATACCCACATTGATTTCGCTCCATTTAATAATAGTCAGACACCCTGGTAGGTGACATTTCACTTTACTTATTTCCTCCACATTATAAAGGCCAACAGCTGAAGGGGGAGTTTAGGACAAATGCGACTGTCAGTGCAACTAGATTATCTTTGTTGTTCCGTCATTTAAAAATATCTCCACAAATCATTGATTTATACAACATGAAACATATCTGGAATGAATTAAAAAGGGGAACACAACAGCAAAAACTTACTACTTTTTTCTACATTTAATGGGAAATTATTCCTTTCCTCATCTTTCTTCAATGACTTTCTTTTACAAAATTGTGCACATCCTCCTGTAGATGTTTGTGTTCATGTTAAATCGTGAACACAACAATGGAAGTGAATTTGATCGAGAAGGATTGTTGTTATCCACTGCAGCATACATCCAAAGAACAAAAGAATGGCTCAAAGTCATTAGGTTTCACCTTTAAATATGAAAAAATTATCCCCGTATATCAAAATTAAAAAAAAAAAAAAGGACTGGCGAAGGCTTGACAGTGAACATTAATTAGAGCTACCAACGAATCAGTGGCAGCTTGGTCTGGGCCGCGAAGATTTATGGCACCAACGAGCGCAAAACAGATAGAGCGAGGGATCATGGTTTAAAATAAGCCAAAAAAAATAAAATAAGTAAGAAAAACCTTTCTGTACGGAGACGCGGCAGCTAAAACCTGTCAGTCAAAACGTGCCAGTGTATTTACAGGTTCAATAAATAGTTTTCAATTCATAAAATACCTTTTTTCATTTGTTGGGCTATTATTTCTGAATAGTACACGGAGTAATGATTCGATGTGATTCTCTGGTCATTTGTTACTGTCAATACGAATAGCCAATGAGGTTTTAGGGTGGGAGTATGACCACTCGGGAACATAGACTGATTTGATCTCAACTGTATCAACCACCTTTGATCAATCAATACAGTCCGTATGTTCACAACCATTCCTGAATTTCATCCATCCATTTCCCAACCCGCTTATCCTCACTAGGGTTTGCGGGGGGTCCTGGTATTTATCTCAGCTGACTTTGGGCGTGAGATGGGGTACACCCAGAACTGGTCACCAGCCAATCGCAGGGCATGTAGAAACAACCAACCAATCAACCACCAACAACCGTTCACACTCACAATCACACCTGCGGAAAATGTAGTCTTCAAATAACCTACTATGCGTGTTTTCGGAATGTGGGAGGAAACCAGAGAAAAGCCACGCAGGCACAAGGAGAACATGCAGTCTCCACACAGGGAGGTCGGATTTGAAACCGAGAACTGTGATGCAGATGTGCTAACCGCTGCCTCCCTGAATTCTCCCTTCAAATGAATTCTTAACACTCCCTTTATAAGCTGACAAGGTCCAAATGATTTGGAATTGGATCTTAAAAGAAACAACAGGGATATTTTAATTTCAAGATTCACAAATACTATTCGCAACATCACTGTTCTCCCTGCCCACTCACAACAGGTTACATAAATGGTTTCAATGCTCCACAACCCACTCAATGTTTCACTGGGCACTGCGCAAGACAGCATAATTCATGTATTCTTTTTTTTTGTGTGTCTCAAGGGTCTCGGTCAGTTAAAAGTACTGTAAAATAATACACTTGCAGAAAAGTTGGACGACGTATTTATGTACGTTGCAAATGAGGTTTCTGTGAGACTGGAGCCATAATTCGCAGACTAAATTAAAAGCACATGCTCGTTTTATTTTTTTTTTCACTGTCACTGTGTTTTTTCTGAAGATAGCAGGTCAACAACGGCTTGAGAAATAAATAAAAAAAATATATATATTTTTGAACCAACACAACAGCTAGCTAAAATTGACTGAAATTTAGTTCCTACAGAGCTGATATTAAAATACCTTTGACACAATGCCGAGACAGTAGTGAAACATTTCTGCAGCAGCGTCTATGTAGAGGATAATGCATTGCTTGAGCACTGACAGAAATAAATGACAAAGATGCAGAGTTGTGACAAACGCTTTTATTTTCCATTGTAAGGAAGGGCTTTCTCCATTCAGCTAGCAGAGATGACAACAAACAACAACACCAACAACAAAAACAACCACTATAGTAACAAAAACATAAATAACACTACCAATATTTATCGGGTTAGGGTTATTCTTCTTATTAATATCATTATTATGATTATGATGAATATTATTATTTAAAAAACATAAAACCATATCATGAACTGGAGATTCGACAGTAAGGCTGCTCCCGCCTCTTCAAGTATGTTGTCGACTTCTCTCACCCACCACCGCCGTCATTCTCTGACCTACTGTTCCTTGTTTCACTTAATAAGAAAACTGAAAGACAGGGGAGGGTTTATTATATAAGACAGTCAGACAGAAGAACAAATAAGTATATCAACTTACTGTACATGAGACATTACTGACAAGAAATGAACACAGAAACTGGATATTGAATAGAGTGGGAAATTTTAAGTCAAAAGGCTATATCTATCTATACAGTGGTGCCTCGAGATACGAGGGTCCCCACTTAGCATTTTTTGGAGATACGAGCTGTCGACCGGCCGAGTTTTTATTTTGACTTGTGAGCCCAAACTTGACAAACGAGCGCTGTATGGCGGCAGGTGGCACCACTCTCTTGACAATGAGCAGCAATTTGGCTGATATAATTAAATATTCTTTGAAAAAGAATGCGCCAAATGAACTTCGCAGCAATTTTTGACTCAATTCTGGGTGCACCAATTAACAGATCAGCTAACACATCTGTTTGCACGAGTAATCAAGTATGTGCCCGTTTTTCGCATGTGCAAACCTTTAGTAAAATAAGCTTATTGTGTTTGACCTGAGAGGCTCCACTGTATTGAGACTGAAAATGGACTGTGATTACGGTGCTTATGATTTTGTTATTATGTTAACGTATTCAACCAGATACAATGTAAAATGGTTGATTACGTCACAACATACAGTATAAAAGAAAAGAGTACTGAATGCACATCTGATCGCAAATATGCTATGATGATGACACAGAAAAACAATCCTACTGGTAGCAAGTCTCCCTACAGCACCATAATTTAAGAGTTGTTGGCTCAAAACATCCCCGTTTCAAGCCATAGCTGAGCTTCCATCAGTGCATTTATTTCCCTTGGTAACAGTCAGACTAAAAGTCCTTCAAGCCAGCTGGAACAAAGAGCTGTGGTAGTTTTTAAAGTTAACCGTATCAAGAGGATTCAAGCACACTTGACTGTAATTTTTCGGTCCTCGAGTTATTTCTGTTTGCACCTTTTCTTTGTCTTCAGCATCCTGTACTGTTTCTTCATACAGGGTTGACCTGTAGTGCAAACTCCTACTGCACAGTCGTTCACCTATGTTTAAGGATTATATTGAGGAGGTACAGTCTGTGCACAGCAAAATGTCTCAAACTTTGTCAGCAGAGCCCAAACTAGTCTCGAGAGGAAAGGCCTTGGCTATAAAATGTGGTGTGTTGGAGCACTGGAGGATCCCGCTTTGGCAAGGTTTTCATGAAGATGAAATAACTTAGCAGCAAATGTATGTCAATGTCATTGATTTATGTGTACTATTTCAATTTTCAATAATTGCATGCGAACCAAGCTGGATAAAATAACTGATCCATTAAATAGACTGGTTACTATAGTTACCTGTAAGGGTATCCATGATACTTCGACCTGAAAATGGAAAGCAGGAAGCTGAAGAAAAACACGACCAGTCCAAGGCCAACCAAGCAGATAACTGCAAAGGAATAACACACAGACATTCGAAGATTTCTGTGAAATGAGAAGATTTCCAAACCAAAAGAGCTGAACTGGATATTAGAATATTGCTTAAGAAAGTATCCAAGTTTCATCCATGCACAACTGTAGGTCTACAGCTGCCTTGAAGCTCAACAATTCTGTTTTTTCAATTTTCAAGTCCTGACCTCTTGCCCATCATGAGCATGTTTATTTTCTGCAGATTATCTTTTCATGTCCTCAGTGACTACTATTATGCTTAAACCACATGAGCAAATTATTCATTGTCTTGTGTTTCTGTGTGGAACCCTGTGTAGGCAAGGAAATATATACTTCCAAACAGAGATGTGGACTCGAGTCAGATTTGAGTCATAAATTTGATGACTTTAGACTCGACTTGAAAAAAATGTCACAAGACTTATAACTCGACTTGAACAGCTGTGACTTGTGACCTCACTCGGACTTGAGCCCATTGAGTTAAAAAGACTAGCCTTTTCTACCAAAGTATTGAGATACAAACATTCTGCAGTTCTCTCTACAATAGCTCAACATGCCAAAGTTTATTTTATGACAGAAAATTCAGAGTTATGTAACCATAATGTTGATGTTCTCAACATATAACACTCAGGTGGAAGTGTCCCATCATACTTAAGCTTAATTACATCTTATTTCTTTCAAGATTTAACACGCTGTTGGGCACGTTCATGTTGAGGAGGGGTGTCAAACTAATTTTTGTCATGGGCCACATCGTAGTTATGGCTCCGTCAGCGGGCCGCTACGACTGTGAACCCATATAAATGAAATATTACCTCATATACTGTTATTACATACAGTATACACCACACATTGATGAATAACCAGTTTTGAAATAAGAAGCCTATAAAAACATGTTTTTCAACTATTACATTTCCCTTTCAAAGGGGGATTGGTAACAAAAAAATGGTTGCAAATATCTCAATGGTATTACATCAGAACACAATGAGCAATTTTGATTTGTTTTCACGGGCCACATAAAATGATGTGGCGGGCCGGATCTGGTGCCCGGGCCAGCAGTTTGACACATGTGATGTACAGGAATTGACCAGGTTATTCTTTCAGACACTACCTGAAATAATGGTTTCATTTATAAAAAAAAAAAAAAAAAAAAAAAAAAAAAACAGTGCGACATAAATCAACAATAAATGTGGCAGTTACATAAGGTACACATTCCACGGAGTACTGGCAACATACACAGAAACGATAATGACAATTAATGTAACAATAAGGACATTAATTATTGAAAAATAAAAATAAAAATCCACATTGCATTGTGGGAATTGCGCAGCTTGACGTCATGCAAATAGTTACACAGCGGGCTGGCCGTGTGCTGTCTGGGCTTCCTGTTTTGTCAGTGTAGTGTTCTCAAGAATCAGTCTTGTATTATTATTTTTTTTATTCACTTTATTTACCGATCAGCAAACGGCTAGCATCTATTTAACATGAAGCAACATTCTTCTTTGCCTGTTATTTATGTAATATTTTCATGTTGTGCCCCCTAGTGTTCTGACTGAGATACTACAGTTGGATACACTTGTATAAAAAGACCGCAAACTTGCTCCTTTTTTTAAATTAATGCCTTATTTTTGATACAAGAAAAGCCAATTTTAAACTGAAACCTCTTTATATTTGTTTGTTTTATTTTTATTTGCGTTTGAAATTGCCACACTAGAAATGTTTGTAGACAAGAAAACGCTTGATTGATGATTGTCTTAAAGAGGAAACCAATTGGTCATTCATTATAAAGTGAAATGTTTCTACTTGATTATCCATCCGTCCATTTTCCGTACTGCTTATCCTCACTCGGGTCGTGGGTGTGCTGGAGCCTGTCCCAGCTAGCTACGGGCGAGAGGCGGGGTACACACTGTACTGGTCGCCAGCCAATCGCAGGACACGTATGAACAAACCACCATTCACACTCAAATTCACACCTACTTTCACACACTATTTTCTCACGGACTTGTTCACAAAGAGGTGAACCTCGCACCATCTTTGCTTGTGAATGACTGAGCAATTCAGGGAAGCTCCTTTTATAATAAAGTTGATCAGTTTGAACATTAAATATCTTGTCTTTGTAGTGTATTCCATTACACATATATATTGAACATGATTTGCAAATCATTGTATTCTGTTTTTATTTATGTTCAACACAAAGTACCAACATCATTGGAATTGGTGTTGTACATGTGGACTTGTTAGAGGAGAGATTAAGGCATCTTGTCATACCATAGCCATTGTTCTGTTTGAAAATAACTTAAAGCTCAAGCTAGTATTGGCAAACATGGTAGTTTGGGGCAAAATGTCTCAAGTCATTTTGGGGTTAGTTGTCATTATTTTCATAATGAAGCAAAGCTTTCTTTTTTGTAATTCAGTTTAATCTTTAATTTTCAGTTTAAGGAAGGTAAAACAGGCATTTGAGACTTTTATTCAGTGCACGTTGCATAATCGTTTATCAGTCACTGAGCCATAAAAGGTTGCTAGTAATCTGGTAATGCCGGTACAATTTATTTATTTTTCTGACAATTGTGCAATGAGAGCAGTTTGAATGACTAATAGAGCAAGAGTCCGGTGAAACGACCATTGTGCAAAGGGCGCCGACATTTCAAGAAATGTATGCAGTTTAAAGTGACTAGTAGTGCGATAATCTGGGACAATGTCAATTGTCGATTGTGCAAATGGTGCAGATGCTACTCAGGCATGAGTGATCAGTATTGGTCAACAACAGATATGCAAATAGTGCAGTGTGGCGAGACTACTACAGTAAGTGCACGAGTAATGTATAATTGGCCTGACAGAAATGTGACAACAAAGTCAAGACAAAAAAAATGGCAGCATGTTGCAATGGAATTGTAAATTAACTGTTTAAAAAGTTAATGGCAAGAGGGAAGAAGCTGTTGGAATGTCTGATAGTTTTAGTTTGTATTGTTCGGTAGCGCCTACCTGAGGGAAGGAGCTGGTGACCAGGATGTGGAGGGTCCAAGAGGATTTTGCATGCTCTTGTCTTAATTCTCGCAGCATGCAAGTCCTCAAGGGTGGGTAGGGGGGTAACGACAATATTTTCAGCAGTTTTGATTGTCCGTTGCAGGCGGAGTTTGTCCTTTTGTGAAGCAGCACCAAACCAGACTGTGATGGAAGAACACAGGACTGATTCGATGACCGCTGTGTAGAACTGCCTCAGCAGCTCCTGTGGCAGGCCGTGCTTCCTCAGAAGCCGCAGGAAGTACATCCTCTGCTGGGCCTTTTTGAGGATGGAGTTGATGTCAAACTCCCACTAAAGGTCCTGAGAGACTGTAATTCCCAGGAACTTGAAGGTCTCGACGGTTGACACAAGGCAGTTGGACAGCGTGAGCGGCAGCTGCGGTGAAGGATGCCTCCTGAAGTCCATAATCATCTCTACAGTAGAAGGTGTTCAAGTTGTTGGCTCGTCTACTATTGTTCTAAGCTTGGGGGGATCGTCGCTTGTAATCGTCGGTAAACTGTTTTTCTAACTTTACTGCATAGTTTCTCTTTGCAATGTTAATTTCTTTAGTCAGCTGGTTTCCAGTGCCCTGTCCCCACTTCGATATGCGTCCTCTTTAGCCTGGCGAAGTCGCTTAAGTTTGGCAGTGAACCACGGCTTGTTGTTATTGAAAAATTCCAAATGACTTTGTTGGTACACACACCTCTTCACAGAAACTGACATAGGATGTGACAGTGTCCGTATTTTCATCCAGGCTGCCAGCTGAATTTTCAAAGACACTCCAGTCTGTGCAGTCTAAACAGCTTTGAAGTTCGATCTTATGTTCAGTGGTTATGTTCATCGGCTTTTTCAAGCTTAATGATCAACATTTTCTGTGCCTGACTTCAACGTTCACTTTCAAATAAAAAAAGAACAACAACAATAATTTTGTCCTTGTTTTGGCCCGGATCTGGCCACCAGTATGACATCTGTAGTACAAAACAACTATTTGCTATACAATTTTCATGGCTAATTACAGGTGTGACTAAAATGTTTCAAGACAAGAGCTGTGGTTCACATAGTTGTAATGCATAATTGTGGGTTAGTTGTCACATCCAACAACGACAACAACTGT
This sequence comes from Phycodurus eques, assembly GCF_024500275.1. NCBI lineage: Eukaryota > Metazoa > Chordata > Actinopteri > Syngnathiformes > Syngnathidae > Phycodurus > Phycodurus eques. Next base: position 8,536,305 of record NC_084530.1, read on the forward strand.
GGTGGAAAAAACAATTCAAACTGGATTAAGCACCAACATGCTATTACAACCTGGAGGGACAGTGGTAGTCATCTTTCATGAATCCCTCCACTGTCTCAATTACTTATTTATGTTAATTAAAATCACAATATAATGACACAGACAAACAATTTATTTCCCAAGTATGGGCTAGCCAATAAAAATATGGTCATCTTATTAAGAAGATAAATATAATGAACCATTGCACAACAGAGACATAAAATGACTCAGCAGGATATTGTTTGTTGCTGCATTGCTGGTTACTATAAATCATGTTTAAACTGTATTGATGGTCTTCTACATGCTTCAGCTTTGTAACTTTGTTACTTTTTAATTTCCACAATAGAGGTCAATAAACCCATTCTTACTGCAACAATGCCTAACGTTCCATCCATATGGCGTCATGATACTCACTATAACTGACAGATTTGTCTCAATTGTAATTTTAGCTCCCATGTGACCAAAGACGGAAGCATACACAGAGAGTCTGCGAACCTGTTGTTGGCTGACCTGTGTATGTTGCGCTTGCTGAGATGATATTCTGAACATTTCAGTAAATTCACATTCAAACTATTATGTCAGCAACCCGCAGCACGCACACAGAGTCTGTGTACCCGTTTTGTTCACGTGAACGTAGGTAACCATCCATCCATCCATTTTCTGTACCGCTTATCCTCATTAGGGTCGCGGGCGTGCTGGAACTGCCTCACAGTTCTGAGGACCTGGGTTCAAATCCGGCCTCGCCTGTTTGGAATTTGCATGTTCTCCCAGTGCCTGCGTGGGTTTTCTCTGGGTACTCCAGTTTCCTCCCACATCCCCAAAACATGCATGGTAGGTTGATTGAAGGTCCATAGGTGTGAATGTGAGTGCGAATGGCTGTTTGTTTATATGTGCCCTGCGATTGGCTGGCGACCAGTTCAGGGTGTACCCTGCCTCTTGCCCAAAGATAGCTGGCATAAGCTCCAGCAAGCCTGCGACCCTAGTGAGGATAAGTGGTCTGGAAAATGAAAGGATGGATGGGTGTTCCTTACCCTTTAAGATCCTTAACATCTGGGTGAAAATGGTGTGTTAATTTATTTTTCCTATTTTTAGATTGACTTGTGCGCAATATTTTGTCTCCCAGATGTGATGAATTTAAAGACGAAGGAGGAAGTTACATTGTTGAAGGGGTTAACCTCGCCGCATCTTTGCTCGTGAATGACTGAGCAATTCAGGGAAGCTCCTTTTAAACCCAATCATGGCACCCACCTGTTCCCAATTAGCCTCTTCACCTGTGGGATGTTCCAAACAGGTGTTTGATGAGCATTCCTAAACATTCTCAGTCTTTTTTGTGACCTGTCCCAGCTTTTTTGGAACGTGTTGCAGCCATAAAATTCTAAGTTAATGATTATTTGCTAAAAACAATCAAGTTTGAACATTAAATATCTTGTCTTTGTAGTGTATTCAATTAAATATCGGTTGAACATGATTTGAAAATCATTGTAGTCTGTTTTTATTTATGTTTAGCGCAACGTCCCAACTTCATTGGAATTGGGGTTGTATAATCGTAATCGTTAAATTATTTTGTTATTTTGTTTTTATTGCAACAAACTTCTAATGGTGGACCCAGTTGCAGCCTGAATCAAAGTCTATGAGATTTTGACGTGCCATCTTCAAAAATATGTTTCTGGATTAATTTGTTCTGTTTTCAACCTTGGTAATAATAATAATAATAATAATAAAGTATATTAAATTAATTAATCAGATCTCAAAAGTCAATTAAAACTCAGCACTCTAATTTGCAAACAAATAACATTACTGTTCGAGTGAATTGGATGGTTTATGCATGGACAACAGTTTAGTTTTAGTTTAGTTTACTTACTTCTCCTCTTGCCGACATCTCCCTTGGAGGTAGCAGCTTCATTTAGCAGCACCATTCCCATGGTGATAGCAGCATCTGGGGAATGGTTGTCAAGGAAACCATACACTCATTCTTATGTATTGCCCCAAGAAAAACTGGTGGAAACATACTAAGAGTCACGCTTAACAGATTTCCAAGACCATCGGTCACAGATACAGTTCCTGCTCAAATGCACGAGATGCACACATTAACAGGAACAGCAATATATACTGCAATATAAGGCAACCCAGTATAAATGCCCAAGCCTAAACATACGGTATGTATAATATATGGTGGAATTTTGTGCCTTGAAAAGGTATTCATACCGCTGGAACTTTTTCACATTTTGTCACTTTACAATCACAAACTTAAATGTATTTTGTTAAGAGTTTATGTGACAGCCCGTCACAAAGTAGCACATAATTGTGACGTGGTACAAAAATTAAATACGATTTTCAAAATTTTAAGGTATACAAGTCTGAAAAGTGGTGTGCATTTGTATTCAGCGCCCTTTACTTTCTTTCTTGTCCCGTTAGGGGTCGCCAAAGTGTGTCATCCTTTTCCATGCAAGCCCATCTCCTGTACCCTCCTCTCGAAAACCAACTGCCCTAATGTCTTCCCTCAATACATCTGTCAGCCTTCTCTTTGGTCTTCCTCAAGCTCTCTTGCCTGGCAGCTCCTCATCATCATCCTTCTACTAATACACTCACTATCGCTCCTCTGGACGTGTCCAAACCATTGAAGTCTGCTCTCCCTAACTTTGTCACCAAAACATCTAACCTTGTCCGTCCCTCTGATGAGCTAATTTCTAATCCTATCCAACTTTAACATCTTCATTTATGACACCTCCAGCTCTGCTTCCTGTTGTCTCTTCAGTGCCACTGTCTCTAATCCGTGCATCATGGCTGGCCTCACCACTGTCTTATAAACTTTGCCCTTCATCGTAGCAGAGACTCTTCTGTCGCACAACACACCTGACAACTTCCTCCAGCCGTTCCAACCTGCTTGGACTCGTTCCTTCACTTCCTTACCATACTCACCATTGCTCTGGACTGTTGACCCCAAGTATTTAAAATCCTCCACCCTTGCTATCTCTTCTCCTTGTAACCTCACTCTTCTCCCTCCACCCCTCACATTTATGCACATACTGTATATTCTGTCTTCTGCTAATCTTCATTCCTCTCCTTTCCAGTGGATGCCTCAACCTTTCAAACTGTTCCTCCACCTGCTCCCCGCTTTCACTGCAGATCACAATTTCATCTGCGACATCATGGTCCACAGGGATTGCAGTCTAACCTCATCTGTCTGCCTATCCATCACCACTGCAAACATGAAGGGGCTCAGGGCTGATCCCTAATGCAGTCCCACCTCCACCTTAAACTCCTCTGTCACACCTACAGCACACCTCACCACTGTTCTGCTGCTCTCATACATGTCCTGTGCTATTCTAACATACTTCTCTGCCACTTCAGACTTCCTAATGCAGTAGCACAGTTCCTCTCTGGGTACTCTGTCATAGGCTTTCTCTAAATCTACAAAGACTGTATCTAACTCCTTTTGACCTTCTCTGTACTTCTCCATCAACACCCTCAAGGCAAATAATGCATCTGTGGTACTCTTCTGAGGCATGAAACCATACTGTTGCTCACAAATACTCACTTCTGTCCTGAGTCTAGCCTCCACTACTCTTTCCCATAACTTCATTGTGTGGCTCATCAACTTTATTCCTCAAGTGTTCCCACAGCTCTGCAAATAACCCTTGTTCTTAAAAATGGGCACCAGCACAGCTTTCCTCCATTCCTCAGGCATGTTCTCACCCGCTAGAATTCTGTTGAACAAGCTACTCAAAAATTCCACAGCCACCTCTCCGAGATGCTTCCATATCTCCACAGGTACAGTATGTCATCAGGACTAACTGCCTTTCCATTTTTCATCCTCTTCAGTGCCTTTCTAATTTCCCCCTTACTAATCATTGTTACTTCCTGGTCCAACACATTTGCCTTTTCTACTCTTCCTTCTCTCTCATTTTCCTCATTCATCAGCTCCTGAAAGTATTCTTTCTATCTATCCAGTACACTACTGGCACCAGTCAAGAAATTTCCATCTTTATCCTTAATCACCCTAACCTGCTGCACATCCTTCCATCTCTATCCCTCTGTCCGGGCAACCTGTATCCATCTTTTTCTCCTTCTTTAGTGTCCAACCTGGCATACATATCATCATATGCCTCTTGTTTGGCCTTTGCCACCTCTACCTTCGCCCTATGTCGCATCTCCATGTATTCCTTTCTCATCTCCTTAGTCCTCTCAGTGTTCCCACTTCTTCTGAGCTAAACTCTTTCCTTGTATGATTTCCTGTACTTTGAGGTTCCACCACCAACTCTCCTTCTCCCCTTTCCAACCAGAAGATACACCATGTACTCTCCTGCCTGTCTCTCTGATCACCCTGGCTGTAGTGGCTCAGTCTTTTGGAAGCTCCTCCTGTCCACCGAGAACTTGTCTCACCTCGAAAAGCCGCACAACACAGCTTCCACCACATGGTTATCTGCTCTGCCTTTGTCTTCTTAATCTTGCTCCCCACCACCATCCTATGCTGTCTAGCCACACTCTCCCCTACCACTACCTTACAGTCAGTAACCTCCTTGAGATTACATTATCAGCACAAAATGCAATCCACCTGCATGCTTCTAACTCCGCTTTTGTAGGTCACCCACAGAGTTCTAGCCTCTGTGCTTTCCTCTTTTCTTTCTGCCTAAGAACCCGCTTTCCACCTCTCCATCTTTAACACACAGTAGCTGAATTTCCAACCGCGCCCTGTTAACCGTTAATGGCGCCGTTGGGTGGACGTTGTTGACCCGGGCCACGACTGATCTGGTATGGAATTCTTTGGATGAATGCTCATATTTGTTTGGCAAAGTTCTAAGCCGGATGCCCTTCCTGATGCAACCATCTGCATTTATACGGGCTTGGAACCGGCCTACAGTTTGCACTGGCTTGTGCCCCCTATAGGGGTTGCCTTAATGGGAGAGTGGCAAGAAGAAAACCATTGCTGAAAGCAAGGCATAAGAAGCCACAAGCCATATCGGGGAAACTGCAAATAAGTGGAAGAAGGTCCTTTGGTCAGCTGAGATTAAAGTTGGGCCTAAATGCAAAGCGCTATGTGTGGTGGAAACATTGCTTATCACAATGAACTGGGGCTGTTACGATCAAATCCTTATACATAATTCGTCGACGAACAGAGTAATCGCCCCCTGCACAAAACAAAAATAAAAAATAAATAAAGTCGGTCGGCATTGCATGCCTACAAAGTGTGCACCTCAAGTGGGTATGAGTGAGCCGACAGCCCACTCTAAAAACAATACATATAACATCTTGAACCTTTCTGGGAAGGTTTTCCATAAGGTTTAGGAGTGTGTTTATGGGAATTTATGACCATTTTCCAGAAGCGCATTTGTGAGCATACATACTAATGTTGGACAAGAAGGCCTGGCTCTCAGTCTCCGCTGCAATTCATCCAAAAGTGTTCTACAGGGTTGAAGTCATGATTGTGCAGGCCAGTCAAGTTCATCCACAACAAATGCTCTCATTCATGTCTTTCTGAACCTTGATTTGAACACTGATGCACAGTCATGTTGGAACAGGAAGGGGCCATCTCCTAATTGTTTCCACAAAGTTGGAAATGTACAAAATATTAGCCCCTGAGGTCTAGTGAAAATAACTCGGAATGCTTCAGCATACCAAGAGATTTTTGACAGTCAAACAACTTGGGGATAACCCATTCCTGTTCCAACATGTCTGTGTACCATAGCACAAAACAAGGTCCATAGAGACATGGATAAGAGAATTTGGTATGGATGAACTTAAATGGCCTGCACAGAGTCCTGCCCTGAATCTGACAGAACACCTTTGAGTTGATTTTGAGTGGACAGTGAGCCAGGCCTTCTCGTCCATCAGCGTGTGACCTCACAAATATGCTCCTGAAAGAATGGGCAAAAATTCCCATAAACTCACTCCTGAACCTTGTTGAAAGCCTTCCCACAAGAGTTGAAGCTGTTGCAGCTGCAAAGGGTAGACCAACATCATATTAACCCTTATGGATTTCGAATGAGATATCACTTAAAATCATATGTGAGTCAAGGCAGGTGAGCGAATAAGTTTGGCAATACAGTGTATATGTGATACTGTATGTCTGTATGGAAGGTGGCTTCTCCGGCATGGCAGAGCATTAAGGTGGAGATATCTGTGTCAACCTAGTTTTGAGGTGGATTTATCAGAGTAAGATGATTTTTCTTTTTTCGTGGCCCTAGCCTGAACACACCATCCCCACTGTGAAACGTGGTGTCGGCATCATCATGATGTGGGTATGCATTTTTTCAGCAGGGACAGAGAAGCTGGTTAAAGTTAATAGTAAGACGGACAAGCTAAATATAGGTCAATACTGGAAAAAAAAACCTGTTGGAGGCTACAAAAGACTTGAAACTGGAAGGCGATTCATCTTCCAGCAAGAGAACGACCCTAAACATAAAGCCAGAGCTACAATGTAATTGTTTAGATAAAAAAATATTTATGTGTTAAAATGGCCCAGTCAAAGTCCAGACCTAAATCCCGCTGAGCAAATGTGGCAAGACTTGAAAATGGCTGTTCACAGATGCTCTCCATCCAATCTGGCTAAACTTGAGCTATTTTGCAAAGAATAGGCAAACATTTCAGTGTCTAGATGTGCAAAGCTGCTACAGACATACCCCAAAAGACTTCGTGGCATTGCAGCAAAAGGTGTATCTACAAAGTGTTGACACAGGGGTGCTGAATACAAATACACACATTTTTTAGATATATATTTTTTTTCTTTGCTTAAAATTTTTAAACTGTATATATCTTTTACATTCCATTTTACAATTATGTGTTACCTTGTGTTGGTTGATCACCTAAAAATTTGTGGGAGTTAGGAGGCAAAATGTGAAAAGGTTCAAGGCACTGTATATTACTCTCTATCTTTTCACAAAAATAAATTATTCATCCATGCAACGTGTTCTCATGATAATTGAGTGTAGAAAATATATTTATTACACTGTACTCAGCAGCAACACAAGCATCAGCGCAACGCAGAGCATGCACAAAAATGAAGCAACAAAAAATAAAACAAATGTATTTAACGAAAAAGTAGACATCACATCCTTCTTGTGTGTGTTTTGCTGGTCTGATCATTTCAATTGAGTTGTAAGGCGATAAACAGAGACAAAATAAAACGGGTAAGCATGGGCAAGAAAATGTAGCTCTGTGGCAGGTGCGACCTTGGACCTGTGATTTCCCGTGGGGACAAACACAATGGCTCGGAGTGAATGGCATCATTAGCCACACACACACAGAAGCGCAAAGTGCAAGTACACACCGGTGCACAGGCAGACAGAAGTAGTCAAACATCAACAGAACTTCTACTTCAAACAACTAAAGAGACACAACCTATCATTGAGGGTTGAATTTAGAACAAATGAAACATGGAGGTGAGAAGAGGACAATCTCCTGTCTTTGTTCAATGTGGCCGAATTGGTAGCCTTTTTACGGAGAGAGCACTCTGAGGACCAATATAACTGACAGTATTTGGATGTTGTTTCAGAAATAAAAAGGTAGGGTCCTGAGTGGCGTATGTGAGCAAATTGAGAAACGATACAGCATGGAGAATCGAATACATTTGCAGGCCAAATGAGATGATGTACAACGCACAGGGTGTTTATAATTGATTTGCAATTTGCTGCATACTAGATGTATGCAGACAAACATATTGACTGAAGGATACTCAGGAGAAGGATGATGTGAGACTCCGCCACAAACTGAGCCTGACTGCTGCCATGAATGTAACTCTGTAAGAAAAAAAAGACAGGGAGAGAGATAGTAAAGTAAAATTATGAAAGAACTGCTGTCACCTTCATTTCCTACTTTACTGTGGTTGGTGATTCTTTTAGTTTTTTCGATTAGAAAAAAAAACATGCTTGATTGGGTAGAGCTCAGTCATCTGACTTCATCACTGAAGAATGTAGAACAAGTATTCTGTATGAAATGCCTGCAATTCCTAAATGGTAAATACAAAAGTCTAAACGTCACATCTTGACTGTTACATTTTAAATCCATTGTGGTGGTGTTTAAAAACAAAACAATCACAAGTATGTCATCCTTTTCGAATGGCCCAAAAGAGGCTTGCGGGTGTAGAAGATAGCACTGTGTTTTCCACTTTTTAACAGCCACACAAGGTTTAATGTTCTATTACTGACCAAACCTCCTCCTTGAGCTGTCAACTTATCATGGTGGAGGAGTTTGTGTGTCCCAATGATCATAGAAGCATAGATGGCAGGGTCACCCATGGCAAAGAGATCCGAGGTAACCAGACAAAGCACAGCTCAAAGACCCCTTATGATACCAAAAATATTTGGGCAACGTTTTCCCATGCCTGGACGCAGGTCACCAGAGCCGCCTCTGGAGCCAGGCCTGGAGGTGGGGCTCGATGGTGAGTGTTTGGTGGCTGGGTGTGCTCCCATTGGGCCAGGCCAGGCACAGCCAGACGAGGCAACATGGATCCCCCTTCCCATGGGCTCACACCATGTGAGCTGGGCGACAGCCGAAGGCATGGACCTTGGCGCTCTGATCCCTGGCTACAGAAGCTGGCTCTAGGGATGTGGAACGCCACCTCTCTGGGAGGGAAAGAGCCTGAACTGGTGTGCGAGGTCGAAAAAAATTCAGACTAGACATAGTCGGGCTCACCTCAACACACAGCGTGGACTTTGGTACCAGTCTTCTTGAGAGGTTTTGGACTCTTTTCCACTGTGGAGTTGCGCATGGCGAGTGGCGCCGAGCAGGTGTGAGCATACCTATTTTCCCACGGTTCAGTGCCGGTATGATGGGGTTCATCCCACGAGAAGGTAGCCTCCCTCCACCTTGGGATGCTGGAGAGTGCCCCTGTTAGGGACTCCATCATTCTGCTGGGGGACTTCAATGCTCACATGGGCAATGACAGTGAAACCTGGAAGGGCATGATTGGGATAACTGGGTTAATGTCACAGATTGTCCATAACGAACATCATGTTCAAACATAAGGGTGTCCCTAGACTGCAGTTTGATGAGCAACTTTGTGGTCGTGTCACTGGACTTGCAGCCACGTCTTGCAGACACTCAGATAAAGAGGGGCGGAATTGTCAAATGATCACCACCTAGTGGTGTGTTGGCTCCGATGGTGGGGAAGATGCCAGTACAACCTGGGAGACCCAAACTTATTGTGAGAGTCTGCTGGGAACGTCTAGCAGACTCCCAAATCAGTAGAAGAGAGTCATAGAGTCGAGGCAGCAGACCGGAGCGGTGGCTGTAAAGTTGTTGGTACCTGTTGTGGCGGAAATCCCTGAACCTGTTGATCTCCCTGGTAAGGTCTAATCAGGGGTTCTGGAGTGAACGGTCTCCCTGGAAGTCAAATCTCAGATTCAGGAGGAGCCATGTGGTTTTCGTCCTGGCTATAGAACAGTGGACCAGCTCTACACCTTCAGCAGGGTACTCAAGGGTGCCTGGTAGTTCACCCAACCAGTGTACAGGATCCTGTGGAGGATGCTCTGCTATTATCGATATCGGACCCCAAATAAGGGCTGTTCGATCCCTGTAGAGCTTGGTCCCCATTGCTGGCAGTAAGTCAAATTCATTTTCAGTGAGGGTTGGACTCCGCCAAGGCTGCCCCTTTGTCACTGATTCTGTTTGTTACCTTTATGAACATAATTTCAAGGTGCAGCTGAGACGTTGAGAGGGTCCCGTTTGGTGACCTCAGCACTGCGTCTCTGCTTTTTGCAGATGGTGTAATTCTGATGACGTCATCAAGTGTGAAGCAGTTGGGATTAAAATAAGCACCTCCAAATCTGAGGCCATGGTCCTTTGTCAGAAAATGTTGGAGTTCCCTCTACAGGTCAAGGAAGAGATCCTGCCCTAAGTGGAGGAGTTCAAGTATATCAGGGTTTTTTTCACAAAAGAAGAATGGAATGGAAGATTGACAGGTGGATCGCTGCAGCGTCTGCATTGAACTGATGAGGATTCTATATCGGTCTGTCCTGGTAAAGAAAGAGCTGGGACATGAGGCAAAGTTTTCAATTTAGCTTTTGAGTTTAGCGGAAGAAAATGCAGACTGCAACACTTGCAGAGGTTAGTCCTGAAGAGATGTGCCCTGAGAACACCTAAGCAGCGAACCCTCTCATATTTTGGCTGCCACATTTCTTAAATTTTGGGACATTTTTCCTGTTTCATAGCAGAAGTAGACACAAAAGCAAAAAAAATATAAATGATACATTCTAGTTTTCGCCACCATATGACTACTATCACAATAATCAAAGAAATGTGAAAAGTGTATGCGATATGACATTCAAAAATGTGAGTGCAGGCACCAAGTGTGCCTCTATGCTTGTGAGTCCTAACAAATTTCTGTGTACTACGTAGGTGTAAAAGGGTCAAAGATTTTCTCTGAGTGGGCAGAGAGTTCAATGTAAACCCGCTGAAACACTTTAATATAATATCATATTCAAGATCTCGCCACCACTGGAGACTCCCATTTATTGTTGTGTGCTGATGTTGTACAGTTTCTTCATAATAACCTCACATTTACTCAGCAAAAGTTCCAAAAACCAGTCATTGACATTATAAACGGAGCGACCGTCATGTTGTCAACCTTGATGAAATGAGAAAAAGTGTACCAATGGTAATTTTTCGCTGATCATCAATGGTCCCAAAAATAAGCGTGATACATTTAGGTTCCCCTGGGTGACTGGCACGAGGCATGATAAGGCGGACGCCTGGCCGGGTGCTGGCACATCTGTGCTGGTTTCCCCCTTTTCAACCCTACCGGTCCTCCAGTTTTAATGTATCATACACCCGTCAGGTGTATGATCATACACCCGTCAGGTGTATGATCATACACCCGTCAGGTGTATGATACAGATGATACAGTGTCGAGCTGAGGAGGACACTCGGCCAGGTGTTCCTGCACTCCGACCTGCTCTCTCTCCCCCATGCCTTTCCCCCGCGGATTTTTAATGAACCACGTATATACGCACATCCTTTGGGGAGCTGGTTGGCCTGGGGGGGGGGGGGGAGGGGGGTGACGACTGCGGATCATCATTGCCCCGTGACCGTCTCTGCTCACCCCCACCAGTCTCCCCAAACGTTAATGCACGACACCCCACAACACACTAACACGGTACAGGGATAATGGTTGCCAGTCGGGGACCTGATAACCTAGTAATAGGGTGGGTGGTGGGTATTCACATTTCTTGTGGCTTGACTTCTGTCCCCCTTTACTGCTGTCCGCTATACGTGATGGAGGAAAGGTAAAAAGACAAAGAAATTAGAAAACGGACGAATGGAGGTCTGGTAATCATTTAAGCTTCTACAGACTATGTGCACCCCAGTTTACAGCACATCTAACGTCCATTTTTCCACTTGACTGCCCAGGTGTTTATTTCTTTTCCTATCAGACATGGATGAGGATGGAGAGATGCATAGAAGATGACAAAGAAGGAGTAAAAGGGTGGACAGATTTTTCTTGCTTCGCTGGAAGGAAATTAATAACGTTTGCACTTGAAAGCAGACAAAAAACGACAAAAGATGAGGGCTAAAGCTGATACTTTTGTCTTCCCCACAGACAGTGTTGTCTTGTACAAGATGGGGCTTTTGAATTGTTATCAAGATGCCTTCGTTATTCAGTCAGGCAACAAAGCAACTCTTCATTAGCACAAGAACAAAAGGTTATTTCTGGTGGCACGACGAGAGGTTTGTAAATTGCTGTTTGATTCTTCCATTAATAAGCTGTGAGTTGCGATGAAATTGTTTAAATAGCATTATATGTTCTGTAATGGGTAAGTATAATTAGTTTTCCAAAGATAATGAGAGTGCTGAGAAAAGGGACTTCTTTGTCAAGACTAACAGTAATGTTGAGTAAACAAAACAAAAAAGCCAACTGTCTTGCTAGATATCCAAATGTATGCTGACTTTAAAATAGACTGGCATTCTCAAAAACTTAATGTTGAAGAATCCTTACGAGAACAAGAAAGTTTGAGCTGTACTAGTCTATTGTTTATCGAAAAAAGTCCAATAAAAACTGTAGTCTCCCATTCACAAAGCCATTACTAATACGTTTCTAGAGTGCATGAACTCAGTTACGCCTTTATATGGTCCAGCCACTTCAAATACACAAAAATACAACAGGACCTGCCTTACCTCTGAAACTTAATCGGAGTGGGAAGAAATTCTTACTGTATATTGCATGACAAGTCAGCAGCACATAAAGACAGTTGAGTTTTTGGTGCACTGCGACACACTTACAAAACCAAATCCCAAATTAAGCACGGTGGTAGCAAGAATTGTGGTGGTAGACAAAATATGCTTTAATTACATTTTAAAGATTGAGGGACAAATGATCGTTAACTCATGAAAATTTTACCAAGCCAATCTTTAATTCAATCAAACACACTTAAGCATCTTACTTCAATATGTGAAATGAAGTATAGAAGAAAAAAAAAAAGAAAGAAAAGAAAAATAACTCAGAGTGGTGGAAGTCAATGTGGAAGTCTTGAATGATTTAAATTAATATGATTTTATTGTGACACTTTGCTACAGTACTCTACCGATTTTTTATACAAGTATTGCATATAGAGTCTTAAAACAAGAACAGTGCTTAGGATGAAAACTTCCTCAATCCACGGCTGGGCACCTCCAATTAACCTGATGGATTAGAATGCAGGAATTCCATTCACTAGTGAGCAATGCTGAACCTGTGTTTCCGCCTTTGTAGTCACACGTGTACTGTATAATTAAAAACTCGTAAATAAATGCATGCTTGTGAATAGGACTTTTGTCAGAACTTGTCATTGGAATAGAAAGCCTTGTATGTAAAAGCAAAAAGAAAATTGCATTTGAAGTGTAAAAACAAAAACACAACATGACCAGACTGGGTTCTATATTCCTTTGTCACTAACAAATTATACTTTTAAAAGACATCTCATCTTGCTTATTGATATAATTCCAGTCAGCATACTGTCAACAAATCCCTTTTATCAACTTTATGACTGGTGACATCTCATATATTGTGATGGATTAGTTTTTAGATTTTTAAGCCTGTGCCAAGGTCAAATAATGAAGTCATTCATTCATCTTCCATTCCCCTTATCCTCACTCGGGTCGTGGGCATGCTGGAGCCTATCCGAGCTATCGTCGGGCGAGAGGCGGGGTACACCTTGAACTGGTCACCAGCCAATTGCAGGGCACATATAAACAAACAACCATTTGCACTCACAGTATGACATTAAATAATGTGAGAATCTCTGAGATGTGAAAAAACAAAAAGCAAATCCAGGTTGTATTACTGCAGAGGTTAATACTTGCACATCTTCACAGAATAAAATTAGTCTAGTAGTAATATTCTTATTGCAGTGCTATAGAATTGTGAGGCCTGTATAAATATATTGCATCCAAAAGAAAAACAAATAAAGTACAGCAAGACATATTTACATGTAGTGAATCTTCATTGATCAAATGCACTTGCGTACGCTTTATACTGTGTTCAACATACAGTAAATAAGTACACTCCAACCGATTTGCTAAAACAACCTTGAAAATACTCCCACAAATGTGGACCATTCATTGTAAATTGGATTTGGCAACACGCACACAATTGTACTTTTTCTAATGAATTTACTACAATGCAATGTTGCAAAAATTAGTGCACAACAACGAAAGTCTAGCATTGCTACATTTTGCATAAAAATAAACTTTCAAAAAATAAACTTTCAAAAAATTCAACTGCGGGTGAGTGTAATCAGAGACTTGAGTCTCATAATGAATGAAAATACGTTTTGTGTTCACTGAAAAATGAACAAAAAGCTTACTAAATGTACTCATTTATATTATGTTGTGCAGTATAGCATACATATTAAGAGTGCACTGAAAAACTATCCAAGAACAGGCTAGAACCTTTCAAAAACTTACTTTAGTATAATATACAATATGTTTATGTAATCTCTACCACAAGAATAAAGAGCTGATCTGACAGTCCGAGTGTCTAGCATTACGTATTCATTTGAATACATTTTCATAAAAATAATGTTTTTATGAGAATCAAACAGTCCTTTTCTAAGATAATGAAGCAAATTAGGCATCTCAGCATAAGTGTGTAATAGGTTAATTTTTTTTTTTTTTTTTAAAAAGATTAACATACAGCTGTACATCCCCATTTTAAAGGCCACACTTTTAAAAGCTATGAATAGGTACATTGTGGTAAGTGGCAATTTAAATTTACTGTATCTCATGTCACAGACCATATGATAAATCCTAAGAAACAGTAAAGAGTGGGAATTAGATACAGTATACGCAAAAGTCTTCAACTGAGTGAGTATTTATGATTACTGATCTCTTCTTAATCCAAACCACAACAGTGATAGCCGTAAATAGTCAAAGGCCATGTAACCTTTGCAAATGGCCACATTCCTCCCATTCTAGATCGTATCATGTCTTTGGTTCGTGTGCATGTGTGTGTATCTGTTTAGCTTGCAAAAGGTCAGGAGGCTCTCAGACAGGAAGAGGGGAAAATAAAACATCAACAAAGTTGATCGTGGAGGAGGGTATGTAACAGGAAGGAGTGATGAAGTAGAAAAATAGGTTTTGTTTCTGTTAAAAAAAGGAGTTTTGCCCGTTTGCCTTTTTGATAATGGGGGGATAATGAATCTAGTGGCATAGAGGACCACAATTCTGAAATATCAATGGGCCTCATTCACGAATAAATGCACAGAAATGTTGAGCGTATGTGCAAAATCACCGTCAGACATGACAATTTTCTTCACACCACTGTTCGTATGTGAGTGAATCAGAATTAATTCTAAATTATGAGTGTGTGCCAACCATGCCAGCATTGGTGTGCATGTGTGTGATCAATGTACATCCCATTTGCACAATGCAGAATCACAGAAAAATATATAAATCAGATTATCGTAGGGATTAAAAAGAATACTGAGCCCCCGATCGTATTTCCTGGTCATTAAGTGACAACTTCGTACTGTATGCAGAGAGCTGCAGTGGATGACAACACGCAATAATGCATATAATGTGCAAGGACTTGAACAGAACGAGGGTAAAAGTGATGAGGTGTCATTTTTACGGCTAAGTAGGACATGAGTCAATTCATTAGGAAATTCCTGGTTTGAGTTATCTTTAGTCATTATTGTTTTTGTAAATGAATGTAGTTCCAATACATTGTGCATCTTGGGTAAAAGGTTGTGGGTCTGATGTTTTTTTTTTTTTTGAAGGCTCATCTTTCATTATTTGTGTGTACGCATGGTTGGACGAGGTTTCTAAAGTTGTTCACAAAGTACGAACAAAAAAAACACGTACCAACATATTGACAAATCACAGATTTGTGCATCAAACACGCATATGCACGATTTTAAACGATTTTAAATTTAATTTTGATAATCTTTGATATATTTTTATCTGGTTTGCATGATAATTTTGGTTGGAAATGCCAAAAATTTCCTTTTTCAAACTATTGCAGTTGGTCTTTTCCACCTGGCTTCAAGATGGTTGGATTTCTCATTATTATGTGACATGTAAAGGAGCTTTGCTCTGATTGGATCTTTGCCAATTTAAAAATTGAAAAAAGATTGGCTTTGATTAGTCCATATCACAGCGTCTGTTAGAAAGATGTGCAGGAGCCCTTTCTTGCCGGCCTGCTGGTGTGGACCGAGATGGTACAGGTCCCGTGCCCAATGAGAAAGCACAGGGACACCAAGGTTTCGGACTTGGTCATTGGTTTTTAAAGAGAGTGACTCCATGTATTTACTAACAGCAATTCTCTTTTTTTTTTCTGCAAAAACCAATTACCTCGGTTTTGTTGTGGCTTAATTAAAGTACATTTTGGTTCATCAAGTTATTTGTTTTAGACAGTGATACAACACCTCAATTGAACTGTAGTCATCTGGAGACATTTCTAGATACTGTATAACTGTATGTCATCTGCGTAGCTATGATTGTCAACATTGAAGTTCTAAAGAATTTGACCCAAGGTTAGCAGGCAGAACAAAAGGGGTACAAGAACTGACGCTTGAGGGACCACATACTGTATGAAATTGTAATACGATCAGATTAAAAACTTCCAATGGTCACGGAATAACTCTATTCCTCCAGGTAGGACCTGAACCATTTAAAAGACAGTTCCATTGAGTCCTACCCAAGCTTACAAACTGTTCAACAGTATGTTGTGATCTCCTGTATAAAACGCCGCACTGAGATCCAACAAGGCAAGAACTGACCTTATATGATTGAGCACTTTGATAAGAGCCAATTCTGTACTGTGATGAGGTCGGAAACCTGACTGAAATTTGTCAAAAAGTTAATTTAAGTTCAAGAAATTGCTGAGTTGATTAAACAACAATCAATAATCTGGGCTCCCCCCATGTCCTTGTCAACATGAATGTTAGTCTCCTGCTATGATAAAATAGTTATTGTCAGTGCAGATAACTGACAGCAGTTCTAAGATTTTCTCCATACATTTTCCAATGTGTCTTGGAGGTCTATAAATTATGAAAACAATAAGCTTTGGAGCACTTTTTACTAAAATAACAAAGATATTCAAAAGAGCTAAAAATCACCCAGTAGACTGTAATTTCTTTACACTAAATAAAGATTGTAAAATGGCGGACACTCCTTTGCCTTTTTTGCCCATTCGACACTTGTTCATGAGACAAACATTTGTTGGCGCTCCCTTATTAAGAATGGTGCTAAAGCTACATTCAGTCGACCATGTTTCACTATGGACTAAAAAGTCTAGACCATAGGTCATAATGACGTCATTACTCACCATTGATTTGTAAATGAGTTATCTAATGTTGAATAGAGTTAACCCCGCAGAGATAACGGGACAGAATAATTTATTGTGAGGCTGACATACTATACTCACTAAGTTTGTTCCGCCACTTTCTTTGTGTCTCATTTCATTGACCAACTTTCTGTCCCTTGTAATCACAGGTATAAAAAATGCCTTAACTCCATAGGGCCCGGACTTATTCCAAAAGCGTTGTCAGATTTGCAGCGATTATGCTGCAAATATAGGAGCTGAATGATGGGGAAGGTTAATGGGTGGGAATGTGGGAGGTGGGCGTAGTGTGAGTCGGATTCCAACATTGACAAGGTTCTTCATCTTGTCAGTGATATCCAGGAGAGCTATTTGGGCTGGATGAAAGGGACTGGGAGTCTTGTGTTGGGGTTTGAGTTGATTGCTTTTGTTCCAGCTCTGGGGGGGGTCAACGCACCAAACTCAGACTGTTTGGGTTAAGTTGAAGGCTCTTTTTGCGTTTCTTATATTTCAGAGTTCTGTATCTTCTGTTGTTCAGTGTCATCTTTTCCGATGTTTGTCTTTGCACGCACAGAGTAAAAAATGTTGGCAGCCAATAATTTAACCCCTTGTTTATTTAGACAGAAACTAAGGTGGCCGACAGGTTACCACATCTGGCTCACAGTTCTGAGGACAGTACAAATCCGGCCGCCTTGTGTGGAATTTGCATGTCGTCTCCGTGCCTGCGTGGGTTTTCTCCGGGTACTTCCGTCTAACTCCGCCTCTTGCCCAGAGTCAGCCGAGATAGGCGCCAGCACACCTGCTACCCTAATGAAGATAAGTGGTAAGGAAAATGGATTTTGTTTCATAAATTTCACTGGTGCTGGGAGATGAGCATTCTTCCAGCTAGTCAGGGATTTATAGAAGTGGAACAAATATGTTTTTTTGTTGGATGTCTGTGTTTTGAATTGATTTTTTCTTTCCTGTTGCTGCAGCCACTGTCCGCAGCTGTTTTCTCCTTGGGGTTGAAGAGACTTTCAGAGGGGCCCAACAACTTATTAATTTCATCCTTAAATTGTTGGCGCTGGGTTCTGCCGCCGTCCCATATCTTTCGGCTTTGCTCCTAGCAAATTCCAGGGAGGGCTGCTGGCTGATTCCACAGGCTACATCCGTCTCCTTTGTGTAGCTAATTAGCTCTCTGTTAGTCTGCTCCTCTCCTTTAATTTAAGACATCTTTAAGGTCTTTGAAATCCCCAACTTTCCATTTAACTAAACATACATTTCGAGGTGGTGCATTCTCACCTCCAGTGCTGCCATCTTCTGATGAAGTTTGTGATAGTCTTCCGTGGAAAAGGAAGGCATCTCATTGCTGGTCTTGTTGCTAACAACAGGCTTGTTCTAGTAGCAGGCTGCGGCCATGTTATGGTAAGGGGTATCGAAAAATGTAGAAATATGGGCATGGTTGACTATCTACAAAAAAGTACAGTCCCACAGATTTAAAAGTATCCAGGAGTTGCTGCTTCTCGTTTCTTTAGAAGAAAAAAAAAAGCTTATCAGCAAGAAAAATGCAACCAAGGGCGAGAAAAAGCAGAAAATGTGTCTGCACTGTACTTCAGTAAAATATTGCCACAGGCTAGAGGCACCGCTGCTAATTTTCTGCGCGAACCCACCACCTTTTGATTTCAGTAGGTGTCTGTATTGTTACCAAAAAAAAAAGAGAGACTGCCGATTAATCAATCTCAAGCTATAACTGACATTGTGCAGTGGTAAAGTCGACATCTCGACTAGTCGGTTTAACCCATACTACATAAGTACTTTTCATTCCATTAACATTTTTTTTGCAGTCTCATTCTGTCTTTATGGTTAAGACAGACAGACACACAGTCTGTCTTTATGGTTAAGACAGACAGACACACACACAAAAAAGAAAACAGTTGCATACTTTTCACGTTTTTGGTTTATTTCAATGCCGACTGTCTTCTTTATTTTCTCTCTCTCATCTCAGTTGAGCGTGAATATTGATCAGGATCTGATTATTTGATAAAATATTCATCCATAAGGTCAATTTGTTTCATTTTCTAACTGAACCGTTTCTGTCATTCCATGTGGTTTCAATAAATAGTAAGAGACGGAGCCCACGAGTACACACACTGGTGTAAGGAATAGCTTACTGCACATGCTCGCTGACATAAAAAAAAAAAAACACAGTGGTGTCCCACTGAGAACTGACAGGCTATTATTTTCAAGGCAATGTGTTTTTATGTTTTTCTGGAATATACAAAAAGAAAAAAAAAAAAGAACTGCTTTTCTGTAACACAGTGACAATTGGCAAAGTATTTTTGCACCCTATCATGCGAAATCAGACGAAAATATGGTAATGTACTCATCTAATTTATGCAAACAAAGAAGGCGTTGATAGGAGGCCAGGAAAGCAGACTTGAATATTTTAAAGTGTGCATGTATCTTGTCTATTTGGTATTGTTTAATGAATATTCCATGTGCATTCTTGCAAATGTGAGTGATTGTGCTTCTATTCTTTTCCTTCATTCCATTGGATTACTCATGCCATATTTGTTTGTAGGTGGGCCACTCCAGCCACAATTGTGTTTCTGTCCAATCGTGCGTGTGCAAGCAAAAATGAGCAGGCAGCATTTTCGTGCCTACACAGTGAGAAGTTGAAGCAAATTATATCTGCCTGCTAGTGCTATTTGTCAGTTTGCAAATCCTTTCAATAAAGTCTTCCTGGCCTCTCTCGCTCATCACTTTGAAAGAATTACACTGTCTGGGGAGGCTGACACAAATGGGGAGGCAAATGGAAAATTAGACTGGATTGTAAAAGGAAGTAACACAAAAATAGGAGAGAAGGGGAATAGACATGATAAGAGAGATATCTTTTGAATATCATCTGGCAGGTGCAAGCCACTGACTGCGAGACTGAAGGGAACAAGGGATTTTGAGGGTAGTATTTATGGAAGAAAAAAGGTGGAAAATGGGCAAATATAAAAATATGAGAGCCATTTACACAAGCTCGAATATAGCAATCGCTGTTTCTATTTTCGTTGACTGTTTTGGAAGAGGCAATTTGGCCTGCAAGCTCTAGAGAAAGTGGATCAGTTGAAGCATGGCTTGTACTGTATGTGACAGGAATTACTGATGAAGTGAAGGTACTTAGAAACACATTATTTCAGTACAGTGGATGCCCACATATTCACGGTTCAGCATTTTTGGTAGCCTAACCTCCGTTATTGGCAGAAAACTGTCTTTTTCATTTAAAAAAAATAAAATAAAAAATACAAGTCAGAATATTTGTTTTCTTCATGGTAAAACACTGTCTACAGTATGTTTGTAAGGGTTTGAAATGCTGTGACTCTATTTCAAGTGTTTTGGGAGCATACTGTCATACTGTAGTTTGTGGTATATTTATTGTTTAAACTGTTAATATACCAGAAGGCAATTATAATCACTTTTTGGGTGACCCCCACTATTTACAGAGTTTCGCTATTCATGGTTAGACTTTCTCCCTATCCCCTGTGAATAGTGGGTGCCCACTGTCATAGAATGAGGCCTGCCAGCAGTAGCGGACCCAGAAGGCCGATTCATAATTATACAGGCAACAGTATTTAACAAACTATACACAACTGTCGCGCTCTATGCGCTCCTAATAAATTTGACCTGTCAGCCAATTCCACAATTCAAATCATAACATTCTCTTCGTAAAAGAAAAACAACAAGAACTAAAATGAGCATAGGAAGTTGAGGGCAAAATTAAACATCTCACAGAAGACATCTATACAATGAATCAGACAGATATGCTCAGAAACCAACTCCCAAACCCAAAATATCAGACAACATCATAACAAAAATAACATAATTTATACAACAACAGTTAAGACACACATATTGAGTACATTGTACACTACAACGCAACAAAGACACATTTATTACAGCCATTCAAGATTCAAATCTTAATTCTGCCAAATCAATTTTTACTCAATGAATAAGAGAAAAAAAAATAGAATTAGTTTCGTCATGGCGGATGACTGGTTAGAGCGTCTGCCTCACAGTTCTGAGGACCCGGGTTCAATCCCCGGCCCCGCCTGTGTGGAGTTTGCATGTTCTTCATGTGCGTGCGTGGGTTTTCTCCGGGCACTCCGGTCTCCTCCCACATCCCAAAAACATGCGTGTTAGGTTAATTGACAACTCTAAATTGCCCACAGGTGTGAATGTGAGTGCGAATGGTTGTTTGTTTGTATGTGCCCTGCGATTGGCTGGCAACCAGTTCAGGGTGTACCCCGCCTCCTGCCCGAAGATAGCTGGGATAGGCTCCAGCACGCCCGCGACCCTAGTGAGGAGAAGCGGCTCAGAAAATGGATGGATGGATGGATGGATAGTTTGGTCACTCTTCAGAAAAGTAAACAGGAGGGATGCCTAAATGCTTCCAACTTTTAACAATTATTTAGCTAACCAATTATAATACCTTATCAAGTGGGTGTAACAATGAGGAGTATCATTCTTGGATATAATTGGAACAGACAGACTGCAATAACATCAAACTCTCAAAGCTCCCATTTATTTCTAAAAGTCTCAAACACCATAATGTTTCAAGAACCCAATACTCGCATCCGCCTTACCGAAACTAAAAGTCTAGAAGCTACAGAATCTCAATTATCTCCCAGCATGCTCTCCCCAATCTGGCACAATCCACATTTTGAAATTAACAACATATCCCTTTGTTGGGATACATGGGAACAATGTGGAATTGATCACTTACAAGAACTACTGAACAATAATATTCTTATGAGAGGTGATGAATTGTTCCAAGAATTTTAAATAAGCGGAAACGTCCTTCAATACAATAAACAAAAAGATTCCCAACACTTCAGAGCATCCTTCAACTGCTGGAGTTTGTTATGCAAATAGTAAAGGTTCTCGCAGAAAGAAAAAAAAAAAAAAAAAAAAAAAAAAAAAAAAACTCAAAATTTTATAAATTAATCTCATGTACAAAATCAATGCACGTACCAGTTACTCAATGGGAAGAAGACCTACAGTATGTCTGCTGACCGTAATTACTGGATGCAGATATGTAACACGGATGACAAAAAAAATACAAATTTACATCTTATACTGCATAATATCAAGTGCTCCATAGAACACACTTTACTCAATACACTATGCATATAATGGGCTTCTCTTCAGCTAATATATGGACACAGTACACTCAAAATACCCCCAGACTCATTGCGATAAATAACTCATGACTAGGCAAACTTCCTGGGTATCCCCTTCACTTGCACTCTATTTCTAAAGATGTTTAGAATTTACATAGCCACTCCTACCACACTTCAGTTGTACAGCTAGGTCCACTACCTCTGTCCTGCATGCTTCCCCTCTTTTCCTTGTTCTGTCCTATCTTGTCCTATATTGTCCTGACCTTCCTTTACAGGGTGTAGCACTACTGCCTCATACAACACTCGACTCTAATGTGTCATTGTAGTAGGCATATAATGATTTACTTTCCTCATCTTTATTCCACCTAGGTTCTGTCTTTTGTTGTCTTCTCTTCCTATATTATTTAGTGATCTCTCTTGAGTGTCTCTCCCCTTTGTTTTTTTCAGTCACGCCCCTTTAAAACTGTTCTGTCTGACTGAAATGTTCAATAAAAATCCATCAGAATACAAAGAACCACAGCAGCAGTTTAAAAACTCCACTGTGGCACATTAAAACTGTTCCAGCATAAAAGGGATACAGATCCTCCTTTCTGTTTGACCTAACAGCCGAACAGGACAATAAAATAAAATAAAAAGAATGAGGCCTGCCAGCCATGTCAGGTCTACTGAGAATGTATTCAAGTCATAACAGGTTAAAGTGATGCGTTGGATTACTCGTTACTCAAAAACATAGTCCTGTTAGAGCACTGATTCCCAACCAGTGTGCCGTGCCACATTAGTGTGCCATGAGCGATCTTCAGGTGTGCTGTGGGAAATTATAAAATGTTATTTACCGAATTTTTACGACCAGAAGGCGCACTTAAAAGTCTTACATTTTCTCCAAAATGGACGGGGCGCCTTATAATCCGGCGCGCCTTATGTGTGCACCGAGTTCCAAAATCTGTAAATGTGGTGTCCACCAACGGGTTCGGGGATTGCCACCACGACAGGCGACGACTACCTTACGGCCACAGTCGCTCATCGGACGGCAACCTAGGGTGTCCTGGTGCCAAGTGCACATGTGGACACTCTTATACTTGAACATGGTGTTCGTTATGGACAATCCGTGGTGAGCACAGAAGTCCGATAACAGAAAACCACCCGGGTTCTGATCGGGGGTGCGGGGGGGGGGGGTTCCTCCCAATCATGCCCTTCAGGTCTCACTGTCATTACCTACGTGAGCATTGAAGCCTTTCCAGACTGATAAACAGTATGCACATTACTTTATTTCTAATTTGTTCTTTAATTTCTTTGGATTGTGGCATTTTCTTGCAGTTTTTTAAAATCTTTTAGCAGACAGGTTCTATTTAAGTGATGTCATGATTGAACAAGTCTGGAGGTAATCAGGCCTGGCCAGTGGTCAGTGAAAATGAATTAAGCTTTCCTAAAAATGGATAAACCTCAGTTAATTCATGATTTAACAATGGGGCAATTACTTTTTCACACTTTTTTGAATATTTTTTCCCCCTTAATAAATGATATCACAATTTAAAAATAGAATTTTATGTTTACTTGGGTTACCTTCATCTGATATTCTCATTTGTTTAATGATCTTAAACATTGAAGTGGGGAAACTGAAAAAAATAAGAATTTGAGATATATACTTTTTCATGGCAATGTATGTGCATCATTGTGTAATTGTTGAAACTTATCTTATGATATCATGAACATACAGGGTCAGTACCGGTTCTGACAGGGCCACCAGAACTTGGCTTGGCTCATGGTGGCCTCTCAGGGTCACCACTCTAAAAGGGTTAATGTCGGACCCGAGTTAAACAAATATGGAATAGCTACCTATTGGCTACAGCTAACACTGCTGAATACAATGCCAAGTCATGGAGGCAAATGCTCACTAAATGGTTTAGGTCCTGAATACATGAAATAAACCCAGTAGGGCTCTGAGATCGACAGACTCAAATAGTGGCGCACAGAGTCCAAAGCAAACATGGTGAAGCAGCATTTAGCTATTATGCTGCACACAAATGGAATAAGTTGCCAACAGAAGTGATGTCAGCCCCAAGTGTGAATGTTTTTCAGTCCTGGTTAAAAACTCTTCTTTTTTCTCATGCTTTTTAGAGCATTTCAATTTTTAAATTATATTTCTTGCACTGTATGCCGTTTTAGTTGTACTTTTATTTTTTTCCTCTTTATTTTAAATGTTTATAAGCATTTTTTTTCTTTGTTTTTAAATGCTTTTAATCATGTAAAGCACATTGAGTTACCTTGTGTATGAAATGCTCTATATGAATAAATTTGCTTTGTTTTGCTTTGCTAAAATAATGCACACATTACGGTATTAATAATTGTTAACTGTCCAGGAAAACTAGGAAAACAAAGAGGAAAAAAATAAGCAATGAAAATAGAGGCCGCTCGCATCGCAAAAAGATAACTCCCATGGCTTGGTAGAAGATGACTCTGACCTGTCCCTACAGTCAGTAGCAGTAACACCTGTTGACTGCTCATTGCTATAGAACACTTACATGGGGACATTGGCCCAGTGCTGTCCTGAAACCGGTGACAACGCTAAGAAAGTGTAGTATGACTCATCAGGGATGGCCAAATTTAGATGGGAGTGTATGTTTGTTTGTTTGTTCGTGTGAAACTTACCACTTGTCCATTCTGGGGGTTTTTGTGAGCATAGGGAGGACCTCTGATGTGATTCCACATCTGACCGGAAGTCATCGCAAAAACGACACACTGAGTTAAAGTGGGGGAGAGAAGAAAATACACACATATATACACATCATATACACAGAGTATTCGATGAACCATTTCATTCATTTTAAGTGAGGGAGCGTTGTTGTCTATACCAGTGCTGCCATGGCCCATCCAGTCTTGTTGTATATAAATTCCAAGTTGTTTCTTCTCAGGTACAGTAGACCGCCGACAAGAGACACTAACAGAGCCAAAGCAATGGTCCCTGAATAATTAGGTGGCCGGAAGACACGGATCTAGAGAGAGGGACATAAAAAAATTAATTGCTAAAACTGTACAACAACCAGAACTAATAGATGTCTTATCAAAGCTTCTCAGCCCCCCAAAATATCAATTCAGCAGTGAAATAGCTGAGTTGACAAATGCTGTCAGCTTCTCTTTAATGGGCACTTGAGGTGTAGGCAGGCAGTATAGAGACCCAACTACAGTGAGTACTATAGATATGAGTTAAGTTCTTACTGTGACCACGCAGGCACTCAAAGCACTGTATTTCAAATGAATGGAAATCCCATTAATCCGTTGCAGCCTCCCGCATAAAAAGACATTTGCTTTTTTGTTTTTTTAAATAAGAAAAATAGCACTCTATAATATTGTACTTTATGAAAACAGTAATAACTGAATTTGATAGAATGTAAAACATTTAAGAATATGTGCTTCGTGATTAAATGCTCCAATCCATTAAAGTGGTATGCTTCTGTTGTGCCCACCTTGGCCACTGGGAGGTGGTGCTG
The DNA here is from genome assembly GCF_024500275.1 of Phycodurus eques. Classification (NCBI taxonomy): domain Eukaryota; kingdom Metazoa; phylum Chordata; class Actinopteri; order Syngnathiformes; family Syngnathidae; genus Phycodurus; species Phycodurus eques. The sequence goes on from NC_084530.1 coordinate 8,561,690, forward strand.
TATAATACAGTCATGAAGACACAAAGGAAGAAGAATAGACTCCTTGTTTACAGTACTACTGCTCAGTAAGTTGTTGTAATACTGTATTAGTAATTTTGTGTGGACGATAAAGCTTATATGCCTGTTAGTATTGTTAAGAAACAAGTGACGCCATTTGAAATATAATGGTAATTGTGACACCGTTTGAAATGTAATGGCAATTTTAGCCCGTATGAGCTTATTGGTTGATATTTTTTACTGAAACTTGTCAGCCAATCGGAGAAGGGGTTCCCCGAATAGAAGACGGTGAAGGGTCAAGGAACTATGTTGAGAAATAATTAAATGTCCTGCTTTACTCTAATTTGACCACCATTTTTTTAAACCTGATTTTCTATGGGTGATATGACATAAAAATGTTCCCCAAAAAGGCATTTTTTTATTAAATAAAAATAATTACATTTCTCCAGAACATTTTCAAAATTGTTGGTGCATTGCACCCAGGTTTCAAGTGGCCATCCAATTACTTTCAGAATTTTTACAGACTGTCATTTTCGGGAAAGGTTGTCATGTTGCTATTGTCATATTATCTGTGTACATGTGTTGCTCCACCATTTGCGCTCAAATATTTGTTGCTTCTTCAACCGCAACTATCAATGCTAAATGTTAGCATGTCATTGATGTTTCATACTGTTTGTTAGCATTAAGCTAAATTATAAATGTTTTTTTTTTCTTAAGGCAAAGCTACTGTATGTGATTGGTTAAAGTACACAGCGTGTAAGACAGCCTCATGTTTACTTTTTACAATACATTTCAACTGGGTGTCGCATTAAACAGATCAAAGTCTCTTTTATGAATTTTTCAAAGTTTGCCAAACGGCTGCTTACTGTGAGGTGAGTTGAACTGAGTTCATTGCCACCATACAGCACTCGTATCTCAAATTTGGGCTTGTAAGTCAAGGCAAAAAAAAAAAAAAAAAAAAAGACCAAATGGCAAAACATGAAGACTTGTAATTCTACCACTGTATTTGTAAACAAGCAATTAAAAAGTGTATTTGATTAAGAGTTAATATTTCAAGTAATAATATCCTTAATATCATTTGCTTGCTTTTGTTGCTTCAAGCCTGTAACCATTGACATCCCTAACTTAGTGAATGTACTAAAATGAGATTTCATTTATCTCCTAACAAAAGTGCAATGTTTCGATGCTGAGGTTTTCATAAATGGACATCTCCGAATGGTACGAGCTGGAGATGAAAGTTTCAGCAGGCTTTTACAATTATATAAGTGGCTTTAAAAAGTGTGTACTGCGCTATCCGTGACCTACATTGAAAATTTCTGAATTTTTTTGGGAGTGCAGACATCTTTACAAGGCAGACGGTTTCTGACTCAATAAACAAGGAGTTAAGCTATTGACTGCCAACATTTTTGACTGTATACGTTATTCAGCGTCATGAAAGGAAAACATTGGCCTTGTTGACGTGGCTGAAGGACAAAAGGTACAGAAGGAGTCTCCACCTGTAACTAAACAATCAGAGAAACAAGAGAAAAAACGACACGAGGCGCGGATGGAGTCACCAGCGTCACCCAAACAATCGGAGGTATGAGATGAGGCAACACTTGGAATCTCCCAGACCACTGGCGCAAAGCCCAACGCAACACTCACTATCATCTCGCCTAAATTAGATGAGATGGACAGGATGAAGGCGTTTGTCAATGTTGGAATCCAATGCACACCAAGCCAAGATCTTCCTCCCATCCCCCCATGCCTAAATCCAACATCCACTAAAATGCAAAGGGCCCCTCCTCCACCCATGAAGAATCTTATCTCCAAATCTGACTGATATGTGCAAGGTCGCAAATCAGATAAAAACAACATTCTTCTCCAGAATAAGTCAGACCCGATGGAGATCAGGCTTTTTTCAACCCTGCAATTACAAGGAACAAAGTTGGCCAAAGAAATGTGGCAGAAAGAAAGTAGCGCTACAACCTTCGTGAGGGTAAAATGTGAACCTAACAAACCATTGTCAATGAGAACAATGAGAAACAATGAGACAATGAGAAAAGGCAATTGTATCGTTGCTCCTTCCCATGGGCTCACTACCTGGGCTCACTACCTGTGAGAGGGGCCATAGGGGTCAGGTGCAGTGCAAGCTGGGCGGTGGCCGAAGTCAGGGACCTTGGCGATGCGATACCCGGCTACAGAAGCTGGGTCTAGTGACGTGGAATCTCACCTCTCTGGCACGGAAGGATCCCGAGCTGGTGTATGAGGTGGAGAAGTTCCGACTAGATATAGTCAGAATTCGCCTCTTCACACAGCTTGGGCTCTGGTACCAGTCCTCTCGAGAGGTGTTGGACTTTCTTCCACGCTGGAGTTGCCCACGGTGAGAGGCACCGTAGCAGGTGTGGGTATACTTATTGCCCCCCCGCTCTGCGCCTGTACGTTGGGGTTCACCCCGGTGGACGAAAGGATAGCCTCCCTCCGGCTTCGGGTGGGGGGACGGGTCCTGACTCTTGTTTGTGCCTATGCACCAAACAGCAGTTCAGAGGACCCACCCTTTTTGGAGTCCTTGGAGGGGGTGCTGGAGAGTGCTTCCGCTGGGGACTCCATTCTTCTGCTGAGGGACTTCAAAGCTCACGTTCAGACAACCTCTGATGAGATGAGAGTACCACCACTAAGTTTATGGAGACTATAACTGTCACAAACTGTGAATGCTGAGACAGTTGATGAACTTTTGGATTAATTCACCTGGAAAATCTCAAATGTCATGAATGCTTTCACCCTGATTAAAACTAAGACAATCTTGAGGTGACCTTCTATGATGGTAAAGACCTCTAAATGAAAGTGTAGGAAAGCAGAACATACAGTGGGGCAAGAAAGAATTTAGTCAGCCACCAACTGTGCAAGTTCTCCCACTTAAAAAGATGAGAGGCCTGCAATTTTCATCATAGGTATACCTCACCGACAAGAGACAAAATGAGAAAAAAAATTCCAAAAAATCACGTCTGATTTTTAAAGAATTTATTAGCAAATTATGCTGGAAAATAAGTGTTGGCTCAATAACAACAGTTGATCTCAATATTTTCACTCAAAATCAGTTTGAAGAATAAATACAGTATATTGTCTTAGTAGTGTATTCAATTGAATATAGGTTGAAAATGATTTGGAAATCATTGTATTCTGTTTTGATTTACGTTTTACACAACGTCCCAACTTCACTGGAAGTTTGGGGTTTGTATTTAGGTAGAAGGATATTGGTGTAGATTTTGGGGGTGCGCATTTACCTGAGAGTGGATTATACATGAGAAATTACGGTACCCTTTTCTGAATGCACTAAATGAAGTGTGCTGCAATTTTGACTATAATAGGATACACCTGGGCAAAAAAACCTGCAACAAAACATTTCAGTAACATGATCCAATACTTCTGATCACATGAAAACGTAGGTTCAAACACACATCGCATCCAGATGAAAGTGCCTGGATATAAAAGATTAAATGTTGATCCTTGTCTCAGATTTATATTTGGATGCCCGAATGTTCAAACTCAAATGTTTCCAGTCTACAGCAAAAACAAAGGGATTGACCCAACGGTTTAAATATTTTTCGAGGGAAGTGTGTATGAAAATCTTGTGAAATTATAAACAAAAATAACTTTTAACAACTTTGAGTGAAAAATAAACTGTGTTAATTTTTGATGCTATCAAAATACAAGAACAACAGGAGCTGAAGCTTATTCTGCCAAAATCATTTGCTTTCATAAGTAAACTGCCACTAGGCAGAAAAATGGGTTTTGTTCTCCACAATACACAGTGTAACTTAAAATTATCTTCCACTGATAAATGTAAGTGGCATAGGTGTGAAAAGATTTGTTGTTTGAAAGCGCAGTTATAGTCCAAAAATAAAAAATAATAAATTACACCAGACACCTGGATTTTATATAAGGGGTAATTTTTTTTGTCTCATTCTGATATTGCAATTACGGTTATAAATAAAAATGCAACCAGTTGACTCTTTTAGCATTGTTTGTTTCACTACAGGATGGTAGCATGCTAACAAAGTGAGTGTGCTATGGCCATTTTGCTAACGAGACTGCCCTACTTCACCCCGCCCATAAAAACTCCTCCTATGTGTTTAACATACCTGGACATCTGTGCGGTCTGCAATCCACTTGGCCAGTTGCTCTGAAGCAAAGCCAATCCTCTGTAGGTCAAATGTGTCTGCTCTTTTTGGCTTTCCCTTTGCTGGAAAATGCATAAAGGTTGGTGCGCTGTTCATGTTCAGCTAGAAATAAAAACAGAAAATTAATCATCAAGTATTGAGTTAATATTTTGTTCGATTTATGTGTTTGTATATCCAGAGGTCCTGCAATTGCTAAATCAATACTGGTAAACAGTATGTTTACAGTGCAACTAATTTGTAAATAACTGACTACATCCAATTTATACATGTGGATAAAATTGTTGGTACCCTTCTGTTGATGGAAAAGAAAAACTGTGGTCACAGAAATAACTTGAATCTGACAAAAGTAAATACAAATTTCATGAAAATTAACCAATGAAAATCAGAAATTGCTTTAGAATTTTGGTTCAACAGAATTATTTAAAAAAAAAAAACAAAAAAAAAAAACCTCATGAAACAGGCCTGGAGAAAAGGGATGGCACGCTCGACTTAATATTTTGTTGCACAACCTTTTGAGGCAATCACTGCAATCAAATGATTTTGTAACTTTCAATGAGACTTCTGCACCTCTCGGCAGGCATTTTGGCACATTTTGGAGCAAACTGGAGCAAACTATGTCTCAGGTTTGAAGGGTGCTTTCTTCAGATGGCATGTTTTACCTCCTTCCACAGATGTTCAATAGGATTTAGATCAGGGCTTATAGAAGGCCACTTCAGAATAGTTCAATGTTTTACTCTTAGCCATTCTTGGGTGTTTTCAACTGTTTGTTTTGGGTCATTATCCTTTTGCAAGACCTGCCACTGAGACCAAGCTTTCTAACACTGAGCAGCACATTTCTCTCTGGAATACCTTGATAGTCTTGAGATTTTATTGTACCGTGTACAGATTCAAGACACCCTGTGCCAGATGGAGCAAAGCAGTCCAGGAACATAACAGGGCCTCCTCCTTGTTTCACAGTAGGGACAGTGCTTTTTTCTTGGTATGCTTCATTTTTGGGTCTGTGAACATAGTGGTAATGTGCTGTGCCAAAAAGTTCAAATTTTGTGTCATCTGTCAATAGGACACTCTCCTAGAAGCTTTGTGGCTTGTCAACATACAGCTTAGCAAATTCCAGTCTTTATTATTATTTATTTTCAACTGGTGTCCTCCTTGGTCGTCTCCCATGAAGTTCACTTTGGGTAAAACAATGACAGATGGTGCGATCTAACACTGATGTACCTTGACCTGGGTGTTCACCTTTAATTTCTTTGGCGGTTGTTCTGGGCTCATTAGTTACCAATCATATTACCTTGTCTGTTCAATTTGTCATCAACTTTCCTCCTGCGGCCATGTCCAGGTAGGTTGGCTACAGTCCCGTAGATCTTAAATTTCTGAACATTAGGTGCAGCTGTAGTCATAGCAACATCAAGATGCTTGGAGATTGTCTTCTAGCCTTTACCTTCAATGTGCTTGTCTATAATTTTCTTTCTAATCTCTTGAGACAAGTCTCTCCTACGCTTCCTCTGGTCCATGTCGAGTGGAGTACATACCATGTCACCAAACAACACAGTGATTACTTGTCACCCTTTAAATAGGCCAACTGACTGATTACAAGTGTGAAGAGACCTGAGATGCTAGTTAGGGGACACACCTTGTATGAATATGCCCCTATTGTTAAGTTATTTTTCATCTTTTCATTTTTTTCCAGGCCTGTTTCATGAGTTTGTTTTTTAAAATAATTATGTTGAACCAAATTTCAAAAGCAATGTCAGATTTTCATTGGTTAATCTTCATAATTTTAAAGTTATTTCTGTGACCACTGTGGGTTTTTCTTTCATTAACAGAGTGGTGCCAACAATTTTATCCATGCATGTAGCTGTAACAATTGGCTTCATATCCACTGATATGCAAAAAATCATTCCTTCAAATTAATTTTCAGAATGCAGAAAATGGAAATCACTATAATGTAAAGGCAAATGTCTAGAATCGTCTTAAATGTGTCTGCTGGAACTATCAACCATTTCCCATTACTGTGCATTTAAGCTATTTTCTAATTTCCAGGTCTTTTTTTCAGCAACAGAAAGTGTTGCCTCTCCAAAATATTTCAATACTTATTTAGGTCAAGACTTATTTCTTTTTTCCAACTATACTTTTATGCTGCTGGGTGGTTTTCTATTCGGCCTGAGATCTGTGCCTTGAAAACTAGTTTATAAGACACTGGTTAACACATTTTGCTCCAAGATGCTGAAATAATCTTCTGATTTGATCATAGCTTTGATGCCTTCAATGCCTCCAGGACTTGTTGCACCAAAGCAGGACTTCAGCATGACAGACAGTCAGCTGCACAGCATAAGAACCTCCAACAGCTTCACTTTGGCTTAATTTCTTCACTTATCATTTAACTGATACACTGCCTCTGCTGATAATTTATCTATAATTAATCTTAACACAATGGCTTCATTTGGATTTATGCATGATTATATTTTAAATGATGTCCTAAAAATCATATCAGTCATTTTTAATAGGGCTGTGAGCATGGATCGAGCCATAAAAAGCAAATTGTCTTTAAAAAGCATGTTTTTGAAGACTTAGAGAAGGCATTCATGTGCACTTCATTTGTCCAATACAACTGTAAGAGGAAAAAGCCACGTTAGTACAGGGCTCTTGTGTAGTTGACCGTCTATTATGACAAAGCAGTGCCCAAAAGGCTAGAGCGGACAGGCTAACCTAACGTTAGCATTAGCGTTTCATTCGTTATTTCTCGATGCCTATCTTCAAATCTTAATGCTATTCATGTGAAAACTCCGTAAAGATGCGGCAATGGCAAATCTGCTCCATCAATGAGAGACCAGTGGCGATTTACATTACCTACTGTATTGGCACAGCCCCCTTGGAAAGCCAGCTGCCAAGGTTTGACAAATTGTACCCCTGAGAACCTGGATTGACTGTATATGTGGATCAATAGTGTGTACAACCGTGCCAAAACACATCATATATGTTACAAATTTTTTTTTGAAATTGTCACACAACATGTTTAAACCTGTTTCATACAACAGAACTGAAGAAGACACAAAACCACAACAAAACAACCAACCACTTTCTGCGGAAAAATAAATAAATCACCTTGCATTACATTTCAAATGTGGCATCATTGTTGAAAGGGTTGAAGGTGAGACCAACTTCAAAAAGTGTGCACGATAAAGTAGTTACAGTATGCGTCTTACATGTGTGTTATATGTCTTAACTTACATTGGTTAAATTATACTTGTGTGATAGCTAAGGTGAAAAACAAGATGTGTGAAGTGCATCAGATCCGTTTATTACACTTCTTCGGTGGTCATTAATGTTAAGAAAATGTTTAAAGAGTGTTTAATTGTTTTGATGAATGGTAAACTTATACTTGGAAGGTAGTTCATGTTCTGATGTTACTTAAATCTGCCTTCACAGTAAAGGTTTCATAATGGTGACACATTGTACTCAGGAATAAATTTTTCCAAATACAGTTTTCCAAATTTAATTATCTCAGTTTTCTCAAATGATGTTCAAACAAATCTGAGCTTGACTAGCAGAAATGAATAGACTGTGATCAAAATGATTTGACAGTTTGAACTCTAGAACAAATTGAAGAAGAGTAAAATCATAGTCCATGTGTTCTTCAAAATACAGCAGTTGTAGAATGGGTAACACTCAAAATGCAAATAAATAAACAATAGTAACCTGTTGGAAAACATCCGCTCCTTCGTCATAGTCCACTACGGTGAAGAATAGCTTGTTTGAGAAAGCAGATGAGTAGCGCCATGAATTTGCCAGGACCTGGTACTCCTCATTTGCTTGCCTAAAAGATGTAAATGTGCCAAATAATAGGAATGAGGACAAATTTAATTTAAGCATTAATTTCAGGTCTAAGCAAACAAATGCAAAAACAATCAGAATAGTTGCAATACTTAGCATTCTCTTTGCTAGCAAGCACATTAGATTACAAATGTTATTAAACATTGCTCCATTGTTACAATGCTCTTGAATGAGAAGTATGACAAAATATAACATGCTGTAATCCCCCGCTATTCGCAGCGATAGAGACCAAGCCCTACTACAAATAGCAAAAACACTAGGAGTTGACACCCCTTCAAAATATTGTTTTAATTGCTTATTTTAACAGTTTAAAGCATAAATATAGCACAAACTATATATATATATATAGTATGATCGCAAAATAGTTCAAAAGCATCTTATGACATTAACCTTAAAAATAAATGTCTCACAGATTATTTGATTTCAAAGAAATGCCACCAAGACGACACACCTAACAATTTGGACGGTATGCGGAGGATGCAGTGAATGGCGAGCATGCTGTGACAACACGAGAGACTGCGTGATTTCCAGAGACGAAAATATGGCAGCGCCTCTTGCCTAGAACTGAAAAAAGCAGCTACAAAAACACAAACTCTCTCTTTTCATGTATTTTTTCCATTTGACAACTGTCAATGTATATCCTCCTAATTAAGACAACCCAGCGTTTTTCCACTCGCTTTTTTCACACTTGCTTGTCAGCCAATTCTACAATAATTATGGGAGGCGACTTTTACCTTACTCTTATTCCTTTTATACATCGCTCAAATCTCAAAAATAGCAATCAACAACAATGCGGCAATATATTATGGAGGACTTTGGACTCGTTGACATATGGCGGCTAAAAAACAAACATAAGTCAAATCTGGTACCTCCACCAACGTGGCGCTTTAACCATGTCCCTATTGAAAGACCCGGACTTTGATTCATTTGTGAAGAAATAATGGGATGATTTTTTTTTTTTTTTTTTAAATCCCTTGACTGCCCAACCATATCTCCATTTCTGCTGTGGGAAACAGGGGAATCTGTAATGAGAGGTTGAATCATATCATACTTTTCATATAAGTATGGGGGTTCCCCTCGTTTTCCTGTCCTGTCCAGTCCTGTCCTATATTGTCCTGTCCTTCCCTCACAGGGTGTAGCACTACTGACCCATACAACACATTGTATGTGTCATTGTACTAGTTATATAATGCTTTACATTCCTCATCTTGTTTACTGCTAGTGCTGTCTTTTGTTGTCTTTCCAATATTATTTAAATGGACTGCACTTATATCGCGCTTTATCTAAACTATCACAGTGCCCAAAGCGCTTTACAAAGCCTCACATTCACACACTCAGACACATTCATACACCAATGGGTGACTGCTGCCATGCAAGGTGCTGCCAAGGCCACTGGGAGCAAATTGGGGTTCAGTATCTTGCCCAAGGACACTTCGACATGCGGACAGTCGGAGCCGGGATTCAAACCACCTACTCTTCGGTCACTGGATGACCCACTCTACCTACTGAGCCACAGCCGTCCATTTAGTTACATTTTCATTCTCCTTTGTTTTTTCTGTCAACCCACTTTAAAAACTGAACTACTGTAATTCTCAATAAGAATCCATCAGAATACAAAGAAACCACAGTGGCATCTTAAAACTGTAACACAGTAAAACTGTTCCGGCATAAAAGTGATACAGATCTTCCTTTCTACTTGACCTAACAGCCGAGCAGGACAAAAAATAAAAACAAAAACAAAGAAATGCACACAAAGCACGTGGCGATGACTCGCTCGGGAATTCTTCAGCCTCCTAGGCTAAATTTAGCTCCCTGACGACATACCAAACTTGTCTTTTCAGTCGAGAATTGTCACATAGTTCATTGGCGCCATCTTATAGCATCTTATGGGTTTTCAGAAAGAGCACAAAAAGCAGCAATAGGTGACTTAACTGCAAAGTTTTTCAGCAAACGTTGGTTCAAAATAAATAATCTGCAAATAGGTAAACTCGCGAGTAGCTATCCCCGGGGGAACACTGTCATTGCGTCTTTTAAACAACATTGACCATTTTTTTTCCTCAAAAGACCACACTGACAACAAATGCTGTGTTTTCTATTATATTTATTTCTGCATAATGTCCCAGTGCTTATTTCACTTTTGTTTTGTTTTAGCTGCCTTCTTGTGATGACTCAAAATTAGCTGGAAGTTGCCTGTCAGGAAGCATTATGCTGTATGTGTAGCGATGTCATGCTTATCACTGTAGCCGTAACGATTATTTTGAAGGGTCCTCAGTCTTTATGAGATTAAACCACATTCAGCTGTCAAGGATTACAGCAGTCCCCATTTCTTTGCTTTGATTGAAAACAACAATAATTTTCTATTAATCTAATAAATCCCTTTTTATATTTTCAATCTGATTTTCCCTGCACCACAATCCCCTCATATATAGTAAGAACAACACCATAACTTACTAAATTAACACACAAATCAAATACTGTAATGTAATCTTCCCCTGTAAGACAAGAACAGCCTTGTTCCATAATATTGGGAAATTCTGATTCAGGTGTTTTTTTTTTGTCTGTTTCTTTTCTAATTCATTGGATGATTTTGTGCGGCACGGTGATCAACTGGTTAGAGCGTCTGCCTCACAGTTCTGAGGACTGGGGTTCAATCCCCGGCCCCGCCTGTGTGGAGTTTGCATGTTCCCCCCGTGCCTGCGTGGGTATTCTCCGGGCACTCCGGTTTCCTCCCACATCCCAAAAACATGCAGGTTAATTGACAACTCTAAATTATCCGTAGGTGTGAATGTGAATATTTAACTTACTTATGTGATGAATTTATTTGAATGGTTTCCCCATTTCAAAACATCCACCCATCCATTTTCAACACCGCTTAGCCTGGTTAGGGTCACGGGGCGCTGGAGCCTATCACAGCTGACTTGGGGCGAAAGGCGGACTACACCCTGAACTGGTCGCCAGTCAGTCGATATATATATATATAGACACGGACAACCATTCGCACTCACATTCACACCGTCACTGAGTGGGAACTGAACCCACGCTGCCCACATCAAAGCCAGGCAAGTGTACCACTACACCATCAGTGACCATTTAAAAACATTTACCACTGAATTTATTTAGATCATCAACAACAATTATGTAAGGTTGTCTCTTTGCTTCTAAAAAGATTTTCACTTTTTTTGACCCAGGAGATCTGTAAATGAGAAACATTTCCACGCTAATCTAGTTTTAACGTTTTTTTTTTTTTTTTTTTTTTAACAGACAAACACCGGTGAGAACATTACTTATTTGGTAGTTGATGAGCCCAATGTTCTCTAACATGAGTTATGCCTCAGCAAAGCATCTCCTGTCTAATATGCTGACTCCTTCAGGGTTGACTGATGCAAGTCAACTCACAAGAAGATGGATGAATGGCTCCTACTATAAGCATGTTCATGGTAACTGAGCTTGAGCTTTGTGTGTAGGTTTACGTACCGACAGACAGAACACTGCCTTTGAGGCTGCAATGCTGTAAACATGACGATGACAGAGTAGTTCCTGGGTGGGGCTTTGACAAAGCGACGGAATTTGTCACCGTTCATTCGTACAACAGAGCGACGAGAGGACCACTCCATCATCTGGTCAACCTTCTCTGACAGGAGGTTCTAGAAACAAAGAGGAAGAAAAGACACATTTTTTTTGGCTCAGATTGAAAAATTATTGTATAGTGTTGCATCGGGGCACGGTGGGCGACTGGTTAGAGCGTCAGCCTCACAGTTCTGAGGAGCGGGGTTCAATCCCCGGTCCCGCCTGTGTGGAGTTTGCATGTTTCTCCCCGTGCCTGCGTGGGTTTTCTCCGGGTACTCCGGTTTCCTCCCACATCCCAAAAACAGGCATGAATTGGAGACTCTAAATTGCCCGTAGGTGTGAATGTGAGTGCGAATGGTTGTTTGTTTGTATGTGCCCTGCGATTGGCTGGTAACCAGTTCAGGGTGTACCCCGCCTCCTGCACGATGATAGCTGGGATAGGCTCCAGCACGCCCGCGACCCTAGTGAGGAGAAGCGGTTCAGAAAATGGATGGATGGATAGTGTTGCATCGGACAGTGTATAAAGTATGTGCAGTGGAACATTAATTACTGCCTTAAAGTTTAAAAGTCCCATATAATAATATTATTTAGACCGCCATAGAGTGACTCTCTATCATGGACTTAGTATAAAAGTGTCAATTTCATTTAAAAAAACACCTTGCTTTTGTCATACATGTGTCCATTAAAAAGGCCCCTCTGAAAGCTCTGTTTGACCCAGTTTTGTATCCGCTTTGTCTATATTTGTCTAAGACCGCCCCCTTTCCTCTGATTGATTGCCTCCGTGTAGAAGACCCACTTGTGAGCACACACACATATATATACAAACGTGTGTATATATATATATATATATATATATATATATATATATATATATACACACACACACACACACACGCGCACACGCACATACAGACACACACAGGTGGTGGCCCGACAAAGCAGCGTACTGGCCCCGGGCCACCATCAATGCCAAACACTGCAGGTTTTCACTGTACAGAGAAGATGGCAGACAGTGTGTATGGCGGCCTGTGGCTGGGCAGTTTGCCAATGTCATTGTTGTGGATCGAGTGGCCCATGGTGGCAGTGGAGTTATGGTATGGACAGACGTGTAATTGTTGTGCTTTTCATCCAAGACAATCACCTTACGTTGCAGCATGACATTGCACAGCCCCATGTTAGAAGGATCTGCGCACAATTCTGGAAGATGAAAACATCCCAGTTCTTGCACTGTCAGCATACACCGCACGTCATTCATTCAGCATGTTTGAGATGCTCTGGATTGACAAAACAACCTTTGGAACTTTAAACGTCTACAATGTCCTTTTTTTTTTGTTACCACAGAGCCACCAAAGATGACAATAGCTGATGTTTAGTGTTTCATTTGTGTTTCCATATAGTGGAGGAAATAATAATTTGATCCCTCCCTGATTTTTTAAGTTCTCCCACTGACAAAGACATGAACGGTCTATAATTTTAATGGTAGGTTTACTGTATCTTAACTGTGAGAGACAGAATATCTAAAAGAAAATCTAGCAAATCACATTTTAAAAAAAAAGTGTATTTGCATTTCATTGAGTGAAATAAGTATTTCATCCTCTACCAACAATAAAGAATTCTCACACATTCTCAACTGCTCCCACAGGCAACTCCTCTCACTTTAACGAAGTACTCTTAATCTAAAATCAGTGAGGGATCAAATAATTTTTCCTCCATTGAGGTACATTTATTTCACTTTTGTCTGAAGACACAAGCCATAAAGACTTTTATTTTTTTGGGTTCAAACCATCAACCCGTTGTTTTGCTGGTTATTCCGCCATACACAGGAAGCCCGTGAACCTGTTTTCCGGGTTTGGTCATGTGACGTTGCGCTTAGAACAGATAGCACCTCCACAAACAGAGCTACATTCTTGATTAATTTACATGTATAGTCATACCAATTTATGAACCTTAATAATAAGCCATTAATGAGACGAAGACTAACATTTTTTTTAAAATTTGGCTAAATTATGAGATGGTGATATGAGTAGCTGTTGGCAAACCTGTATGGGAGGAGACCCACTACAACTAACAACCATGTTAATACTGAAAAGTGACACAGAATTTGTGTTACAATATCATCATACAATATCGAGCAACAAAACTTTTCTTTACCTCGTCATGCTCACATGACTCTGAACATGACGTACAGTACAACTTTTTTTTTTTTTTTAACCTCAATTTATCTTGGGTTTTGGCCATGTGCACTCAGCCTATAAAGGAGTGCAGTCAGCATTGGATGCCAATCCTAGTGTCAGTAATGATGCACTGTCTCACAGGTTTCTTCCATGCACACAAATGCACAAAGCATGCATGCAAGCATTTCATGTTTTCAAATTGCAGTTCCACCAAGAGTTGATACAAATGGCAATTACGACGGACGTTCCACCAAGTTCCTGATACCAATGGTTATAAAATAACTCCTTTCCTCCAAGTAGCACCTGAACCATTTAAGGACTGTTCCATTTAGTCCTCCGCACGTTTCCAACCTGTTCAGCAGTATATTATGATCTACCATATAAAAAATTCAAGATCAGAATTGACACCTTTCCCGAGTCAGTATTCAACTTTATATCATTTTGCACTTTGATAAGAACAGATTCTGTACTGTGATTAGTTCAAAAACCTGATTGAAATTTGTCACAGTCCATGTTAGTTCAAGACATTGCTGACTTATTAAAAATAACATTCTCAACAATCTTGGCTATGAAAGGGAGATTTCAGATGGGTCAATAGCTTGCTAACATAGAAGCGTCCAGCGTTTAATTTTTAGAGGCTTAATAAGAGGCTTAATGGCTGCTACTTTAAGAGCTTTAGGAAACTCACCTGACTGAAGTGAGCAATTGATTATTTGCTGCAAATCAGCCATCACAGACTTCACAATAGCTTTGAAAAGAATCAGATGGTATTGAGTCAAGACAGCTCGTTGACGGTTTCAGCTGCTGAACCGTTTTCTCTATAGTATTTTGGTCAATTGTATAAAATTCTGACATGGTAAGAGAGTTTTTTCCTGGGTGGCTTCAGATGTAGTAGTATCATTTTGATGATATTTAATTTAGAGGTCTTTACCATCATTGTGATGCTCCGCGATGTTCTAGGTCGCCTCAAGATTGGCTTAGTTTTGATAGGACCGACAGCATTCATGACATTTGAGATGTTCCAGGTAAAATTATCCAAAAGTTGCCTCAGCATTCACAGTTTGTGGCACAGCTATGGTCTCCATAAACTCAGTGGCGGTACTCTTCATTTATGTACCTTTTCATAATAGACATAGAGGTTGTCTGAACTTTTGGAAGAATATGTCATTCCAAAAAATACACAAATATGGTCAGAAATAGCCATATCCTTAATGTTAACTGATTGAATTTCAAATGAGTGTGCAACAAGCATTCCCCGATACCAGCAACGGAAAGCAGGGAGGTTTTCGATGTGGATGCGCCGTTTATTTTATTTATTAAATTTTTATGTACTGTAAACGACCACGCACTGGCCTCGGTTTTTGCTTGTGTCATAACCACATACTGTTTTGTATATTTTATTTCAGTAACAAAAGTCTTTCTGTCAGAAAATTCAGTGCATCACTAATTAATACATTATTATTGTACAACTTTCTAGGTAAAATTATTCTGCTCAGTACAACACAGTTATGGAAATAGGAGAAAAGAACATTCAGAGATCTTCAAATGTTTAAATAGAAAATAACAACAAAACATCTATCTAATTTCTATACCGCTTATCCTCCTCTCTAGGGTCACAAGTGAAGTTCAATCACAGCTGACTTTGGGTGAGAGGCGTGGTACACCCTGACTGGTGCCAGCCAATCGTAAGGCACATATAGACAAAACCATTCACAGTTGCATTGACACCTAATGACAAATTAATCAACTAATTGGTAGTTCTATTTCTTCAAAAACAATCAAGGATAATGTAACAGCTACGGTTGGACATCGCGAAGCGACAACCGATTGGAACCAGGACTAACGTTCCGGTTCTCCCAGAATCGTTCAAAGTTAAAAATTTCGGTTCCCAGTTTTGATGCCTCGTTCGCCGACCCTGAAGAATAAATGGAGAAAACCAATTAAGAAGCGGTGAAAACTAACGAAAAATAACTCCCACGAAGACGTGCTTATGCCCAACGGCGGCGAACAAAAGTGTGTTAACTTCATTAAAATGAATGACCCGTCGCCTCAGTGCAACACTTGGAATAAGATTATATTGTGCAAAGGAGGCTTTCACGATGTGTAGCATCTAACGCGCTCCCTCCCGAGTCCCGCCCCGAGCCTCAGCCTACACCGCGCGGAACTTCGGTGACGTCAACTCTCAGTCAATTGGGTGAAACAATAATACACGTCTATGCCAACATTGAGACAACTAACAAGGTAAACGGTTAGTTGCACTTTTGCACTGATTGTTTTTACCGTTTATTTTACTCTTCAAGCCAGCGTAAGAGCAGATGACAGAAAAAAAAAAAAGCTTAACATTGAGCTAAAACTTCACCGTAGCAACTTTACATTCCAATGAATTGGGACAAAATTCACAAAGGCCTCACAGTAACACAAACACTAACCATGTGCCTCATCGGTGGATAAGGAAAGTAATCAACATTTTATAGCATTTGGCTGCATCCATTAAAATGACTAGTGCAGTGTGAAGTTACTTTTTGTGCCAAAATGCTGAATTACAGTGTGTACCCTTCAAAATAAAAGGCTACAAGCTTAAAACAGGAAGTCAAGTTAAAACTTGCACATATAAACCATTTTGACGTGATAAAACAGTCCCAAATAATTTTATCAATGCTATATTTAACTTTTATCTGAAACATTAATTAATGAATATTAAGTCAGTTGGGTAAGTTCCACAAGCATTGCCTTTTAGTTCATAGGTTTGATATTGATACTGGTTATAAAGAACCCAGAGACAAATTTTCATTTCCGTCTATGCTGCGGGCTGCTTAGAAAATGGATGTTCATAATTTGGACACTCTTTATTTAAACCATGCAAACCTTTTTGACCCAGCCCCCGAAAAGAATTGGAATCGTTTGGAACCGGAATCGGGACCGGAATCGCTCAAATTCAAAAGCTACCCAACCCTAGTAATAGCCATTTGTAATGATTGCCCTGCACATTTGCTCAGGTTTATCAGACTAGAAAGACCAAAACAAACAAAAACTAGCAATTACACCTACCACGGGATCCACACAGTATTTTAAAAGCCCTCGTGAGACCTTCAAGTGACTCCCACACATCAGTGTTATGGCTCCCTATGCTTTCTGGCAAGCAGACAAAAACATGTTCAATATGTACACACTCCTAACAGCCTAGGACCATTAAATATATTTATTTTTCACCCAACCGAGGACAGAAAAAATAAATCTAAGACTGTAACAGTGAGTGATGATACACTAACTGACTGCAGATATTATGCTTTATCCATCTGATTTTAAGCACCTCCTTCATGCAAACATGCATTTAAAAGGTTTTCGGGTGACATTGTGCCACTCAAGTCTTTGTAAACATATCTTTAAAATTATATTTTCCTAAATTACTCATTAGTAGTATGAATAGCCTATTTAGTAGTCTGAATAGCCTATTTAGGTGATGACAAGTTGTTTTTTTGTGTCCTACCTAAATAGGGGTGTGCGTTATAATGAAGCACCGAAAAAGCGTGGAAGTTGGGAGGAGGAAAATAGTTAGAAGTTGGTGCTGGTGTACTCCCTAATCCTTGCCTCCATGGCAGGTAACAAGCAACATTTATGAAACCATAGTAATCACTAAAGGAAGCTGAGGAGTAATTAATAGGCTTTCCAAGATGGCGCCTACCCGTGTGGATGCCTCGGTTATGTGCTCTCTAGTATTGTTTTTGTTTTTCGTTCGTCTTTGGAGACATTACAATACTCACTTACACAAGGGGAGACTTGCTAACCATCAAGGAGGTTCCTGTCACCAACTTTTGCAAATCTGCTCAGTTTTTTTCCCTGAGTTACTCATCGGAGCAGCGACTGCAGTCTTTGGCTCATGGAGGTGGAGGCGACGCCACAGTGGGAAGCGAGCCGGCATCCAGGTGAAGCTACGCAAGAGGATACAGATTGGCGTTCCCGTCGATCCACCTCGCGAATCTACGCTCCCTACCCAACAAAATGGACGAGCTTCATCTTCTGATAAATACCTTTAAAGACTTCGGACGTTCCACCGCCATGTGCTTTACAGAGAGTTGGCTTTGTGAGGCTGTACCCGATGGCGCAGTCATGCTTCCCGGTTTCCAACATCACCGGGCAGATCGCGACATGGAATCATCAGGGAAAACAAAAGGCGGCGGGATATGCTTCTATATCAACGAAAACTGGTGTAACAGACGTCACGGAGCTCAGCACACACTGCAGCGCACGTTCGGAGTCGTTGTTTTTGAACTGTAAGCCATTCTACTCCCCTTGTGAGTTCGCATCATTCATTCTCTCTGGTGTCTACATTCCGCCTCAAGCTAACACGAACGCCGCACTGCTAATGCTCGCCGAACAATTCAACGAAATTGAAAAGAAAAACACCTGCACTCACCCGTCATTATTATCAGGGACTTTAACAAAGCTAAACTCAACCACGAAGTCCCTAAATACAAGCAGCGCATCGACTGTCCTACCAGGGAAAATAACATTTTAGACCACTGCTATACTACGCTAAATAACGCATACCGTGCCAAACCGCCCTTGGCTCGTCTGATCACTGCTTAATTCACTTAATACTGACATACAGGCAAGAACTTAAATGTGCGAAGCCTACAGTGAAAACAGTGAAAAAGTGGACCAATGAAGCAAAGATGGAACTTCAAAGTTGTTTAGACTGCACAGACTGGAGTGTCTTTGAAAATTCAGCTGGCAGCCTGGATTCATATCAGTCTGGCATGCATTACAATCGCTGACAAATTACAAGGGACGATCCCCCAAGCTGAGAACAATAGCACATTAGCCAACGAATTGAATACCTTCTACTGCAGATTTGAAAAGGACACTTTCACACCACACACCCACCCAGCCGCACCACAATCACACCTCTGACTTCTGCGTTAACCATCCATGAACAGGATGTGAGACGCATCTTCAAACAACAAAAGACTAACAAAGCGGCAGGCCCAGACCATGTGTCCCCATCCTGCCTCAAAGTCTGCGCGGACTAGCTCGCTCCAGTCTTCACACAGATCTTCAACAGATCTCTGGAACTGTGCAAAGTACCATCCTGTTTCAAACCCTCCACCATCATTCCAGTCCCCAAAGAAACAACAATCTCGGGTCTAAATGACGACAGGCATGTCGCCTTGACATTTGTGGTCATGAAGTCCTTCGAACGTCTCGTGCTGGACCACCTCCAGAGCATCACAGGTCCCCTGCTGGACCCCCTTCAGTTTGCCTCCCGAGCGAACAGGTCTGCGGATGATGCAGTCAACATGGGACTGCACTTCATCCAGGAACACCTCGACAGTGCAGGGACCTACGCGAGGTTCCTGTTTGTGGACTTCAGCTCAGCATTCAACACCATCATCCTTGAACTCCTTTCCGCCAAGCTTCTCCAGCTCAGCATCTCACCTGCCAGTGGATTTACAGCTTCCAGACGGGCAGGACACAACAGGTGAGGCTGGGGGATACCACCTCATCCACATGCAGCATCAGCACTGGGGTGCACCAAGGTTGTGTCCTCTCTCCGCTGCTCTTCTCTCTCTACACGAACGACTGCACCTCAAGGCACCCGGCTGTCAAACTCCTGAAGTTTGCAGATGACACAACTGTCATCGGCCTCATCAAGGACGGTGACGAGTCTCTATATCGACAGGAAGTGGAGCAGCTGGAGCTGTGGTATAGCTGACACAACCTGGAATTGAACACGCTCAAGACTGTAGAGATGATTGTGAACTTCAGGAGCCATTCTTCGCCACAGCTGCCCCTCACGCTGTCCAGCTGCCTTGTGTCAACCGTCGAGACCTTCAAGTTCCTGGGAATTACAGTCTCTCAGGACCTGAAGTGGGCGATCAACAGCAACTCCGTCCTCAAAAAGGCCCAGCAGAGGATGTACTGGAAAGCACGGCCTGCCACAGGAGCTGCTGATGCAGTTCTACACAGCAGTCATCGAATCAGTCCTGTGTTCTTCCATCCCAGTCTGGTTTGGTGCTGCCACAAAAAAGGACAAACTCCGACTGCAACGGACAATCAAAACTGCTGAAAAGATTGTCAGATACTTGGCAGATGAAGATAATTTAATTCTAATCCCAAAAACATGCGTGGTAGGTTGATTGAAGACTCTAAATTGCCCGTAGGTGCGAAACTGAGTGTGAATCTTTGTTTGTTTCTATGTGCCCTGCGATTGTCTGGCGACCAGTTCGAGGTGTACTCCGCCTCTCACCCAAAGAAAGCTGGGATGGGCTCCAGCAAGCCTGTGACTCTAGTGGGGATAAACGGTACAGAATATGGATATGGGTGGAGTAATAATACCAGTTAGCAAAATGTCTTTTGCGGAGCCGATCAATGACGTCATCGATCGGATCGGCGAATGACATTAAAGGTGATCAGACGATCAGCATAAAATGCTAAATATCGGGCGATACTGATCAGCCTCAGTCTAGTAATTAATGTAAGAAAAAGAAATTAAAAAAAGGAATAAATAAAAAAAAAAGGAATGCCAGGAATATATGCAACATACTATGTCATCAGAATCAGAATCATCTTTATTTGCCAAGTATGTCCAAAAAACTCAAGGAATTTGTCTCCAGTAGTTGGATTTTGGAGTACGTGGGATTTTAACTTGAATTTGCTGGATCATAATCTAAGTTGTCACATTTCACTTCAAATTTGAGCCCCACTCCCTTAATATAGCACACGGTGTAAAAGTTAAACATATTCTTGGCTTTGGGAAGCATTTTATCTTATATCTTAGTTTAAATAATGTGTGAAAAGATTGTAGCCTGGTTGCCTATAAAACATACGTCCTGTTGAACTTTTTATTCTAACAGAACCACTCGTGTAAGACCCCCACCCCACTTTCTGTGGTACCTGAATCACTGGATGGAGGCAGCATTGAAGTTTTCCAACCAGTCAGTAGCTTGTTCTATGTACCTCCCACATGAAAAACTAACAGCATTTGTTTAATCCACAATCCTTTGCACTCTGCGCTCTGAAACTGCTTCTATTGTGAGTAAATGGATCTCAGTTTTGGCCAATGGGTTCCAATAGCTTCCTCCAATTCTCCCATTGAAAAGAGGGATTACTTAAAATTGGCTCTGTGTAACAGCGGACAAAAACAGCTTTCCCTCTCTTGACACGCAGGCAACACTCATATTTCCCTCTCTGACACACAATCACACACATATACATGGACGCACAATAGTTAGTAAGAAGCATAAAAAAACATTGCAAATCAATGAACCATACGTATCATGTTTTGTCTTTCACACAAAAAAAGGACAATAAATTAGGAGTGAAAAGAAGAACTGAGATTTTACCTTTTTTGTAAAAGTAGAACAAGAGGGTGTTTATATGGCTCAGTGGAAGTGAAAGGAGACAGCAAAAGGACATCAGGCAATAAGAATGGACAAGTTGGCAATGCAGGACATGATGACACAGACACGGCAGTAGTTACAGAGGAACCTCCAAATTCAAATGCCCTAAACGTTATAAAAATTGGAAACCTAAGGTTGCACAAAAATGTTGAACAATCATCATTTGTGATGTCTTGCAAGCAGAGGTGGATAGAGTAGCCAAATATTGTACTCAAGTAAGAGTACTGTTACTTGTCGAGTAAAGTCAATTAACAGTAAAGGATTGCATATTCAATCTGTCGCCAGTATACAACAGACATAGATGTGAATAAGTAGATACGTGAGCCTGCCTGCATTGCCATCATTGCCGCCACGTATGTCAGTGCATTGCCTTTGTGGGGAACGCCGCCACATCCAACACGACTGCCACGTAGGCACGTTTATTAGCTGGATATATATAGTCTTCATACTGTATATTTATGACAACAGCAGCAATACCCGAAAATAAGTGTCCCAGTCTCTGCCTTTTGATTCGCCACAGTACCAGTAAAATACAGCGGTTTATTCTGGAAGTAACTGAATTTGTCAACGGCGGTTTAAGTGACAACTGGAAAAAAATGTTGGACACTATTTTTGGTCTGTTAAATCCGAAGTCCGTTAAATCGAGGTTCCACTGTATAACGTAAATCATGAAATGCAGGGGAAATTGTGCCTGCGTAACAAATTATGAGGTGATTATACATGTATATGAATTGAAATGATGAGTGAGACAAGTCTGATTTAAAGGATTACCTCCAGTGACGATGACCATAGAACTGGAAACAGAAGTCTTAATATGGGGGAACATAGAGACGCAGGTATTTGCAACTCTGTTATGAAACTCTGTTCTGGCTGTTCAGTACGATAAGCAACAAGAAATAAACTTCAATAAAAGAACAAGCACAGAAAATAGACCATAATCTGTGAACATATTTACCTTCCAGGCACAGCCTCCCACGCATCGATGTCTTTTGCGTTAGTGGTAGGTACCCAATTTACAGTTTAATATGCAGGTTAACTTGAGTTTACACTAACATTACTGAAGTTACTTAAAAAGTACAATTCATGAAATCGACTCGCCTTCAGCAAGGTTCCCTCTCCACTTTCTTAAAGGTCCCGTATTTTGTCAAACCAACTTTTTCTAGTATTTGGGATATAATATTGTCTCTATGGTGCCTCAGTAAACGTGAAATTTTCAGAATTTGTAAGATGTGTACAACTCTTTAAAGAAAACATGAAGGACCAGGCGAAACACATTTAATTACATTTTAATGGGATTCAAATTAAACTGTCAAGCATTTCAGAAAAGCATTAACATGAAACAAAACATAATTATAAAGAAATTTATAATGGTTGTTGTTTAGTTGGACTCTCTTCCACTCTGGAGTTGCCCACGGTTAGAGGCGGCGAGCAGGTGTAGGTATACTTATTGCTCTCCGGCTCGGCACCTGTACATTGGGGTTCACCCCGGTGGACAAGAGGTTAGCCTCCCTCCGCCTTCGGGTGGGGGGATGGGTCCTGACTGTTGTTTGTGCCTATGCACCAAACAGCAGTTCAGAGTACCCACCCTTTTTGGAGTCCTTGGAGGGGGTGCTGGAGAGCGCTCCCGCTGGGGACTCCATCGTTCTGCTGGGGGACTTCAATCCTCACGTGGGCAATGACAGTGGAAGGGCGTGATTGGGAGGAACGGCCCCCCCAATCAGAACCTGAGCGGTGTTCTGTTATTGGACTTCTGTGCTCATCACGGATTGTCCATAACGAACACCATGTTCAAGCATAAGCGTGTCCACACGTGCACTTGGCACCAGGACACCATAGCTCGCAGTTCGATGATCGACTTTGTGGTCGTGTCATCGGACTTGCGGCCGCATGTCTTGGACACTCGGGTGAACAGAGGGGCAGAGCTGTCAACTGATCACCACCTGGTGGTGAGTTGGCTCCGATGGTGGGGGAAGATGCCGGTCCGACGTGGCAGGCCTAAACGTATTGTAAGGGTCTGCTGGGAACGTCCTTTTTGGCCTGTGGGACTGCTGAGGCAGCTGATGGGTACCATGATTTAACAAAAGGGGGGTAATTACTTTTTCACACAGGACCAGGTAACTTTGAATAGTTTTTTTTTTCCTTAATAAATGAAATCATCATTTAAAAAAAAAAAAAACTTTTTAAATTCACTTGCCTTATATTTGTATTTGTATATTTACATTTGTTTGATTATCTTCAACAAAGTGGGGAAACTATGCAATAATATAACAATTTGAGAACAGGGCCAATACTTTTTAACGGCATTGTATATTTCAGTGTTTTTTGGGAATACATTTATTTGTGTTCCTGCATTGTTTTCCTTTAGCAGGATCAATATAGGTTTTCATTTATGGTACAGACGTCTTAAGTTTTTTTCATGAAAAGCAAAACACCATATTTGCTGGGAATAAACTTTCAAATTCATAGGTTAGAATAATTTGTGGCTGTTTTTTCAAACGTTCTGTATTAATAAAACATGCTTTGATGTTGACAAAAAATTCAATATACATAAATTGCCTTTGATGGGAACATTGCCTCCACCACACCCAATTATTTAGCTTACGTACATTATCAGATTATTGTTACCATTATATTATTAAAGCACCTGCAATGTTTTGCGTGAACCAGGAGTTTCTCACTGTCCCAGCTATATGGACGAGTCCGTTTGACTTGTTTTTTTCCCCCCACGCTGCGTTGCTTGAACGCGGCATGCTCCTCGTGTACATTCTTCAGGTGCTCAATCAAATTTGTTGCGTTGAAGCATTTAGATGACGTTCCCCACGACATACTTCAGTTGTGTACAGACTGCAAATAATTTACGTGTTGTTTGTCTGAGCCACCGCAAAATAGTCCCACACCGACGACATGTTTTTTCACCGACAAGATTTTCACCGTCATTGATCGGATCGGTGACTTATGACATGAAAGCCGATCAGCATGAAATGCTAATTATCGGCCGATACCGATAACACCGATCAGATCGGCGTAAAGTCTAGTTGGAACATTAAAAATTACCTGTAAATTGAATGCAGGTTTTATTACAGTAAGAGTTTGACTCGGGAACACAATAACTCAATCTGCATTATTTCTCGTTATTATATTTAAACAAATTGGAGGTCCACCAGTGTCTCGGAATGGACTGTGTTTGACCTTTAACATTACACTATATATTCAAGTCAACAATGTTCATTATTTGCCTTAATTTGCTTGTTGTTACACACATTTCAGGATATGATTGAACGCCTGAGGATGAAGTGAGATATTAACCATATGCCACATACATTTTCTTGTGTATTTGTCTGTGTTATTGTTTCCATCTGTCAACTCCATTGAATTAGAACAACATTTCATATTTCCAGCTTCAAATTTGCCTTCCCACAAGCTGCCATTCCCAGAAATAACATGAGCTGATGATGAAGGGAGGGGATTTGTCATCCTATCTGCCAAGTAGCAAATATTTCAATTCAAAGCATTTTTCTCCTGCCATTGTCCATACGCAATCCTGCCTATCACCCTCAGGTGGGTTGATTTTGTGTAATTTATGTTTTCATATTTTTACATTTTGTGGCTACGTATACTCTGCAGCTGTGTTTCTATAAGCAGTGCCCAGAAATATATTTCGGTTGTGCATTCAGTCCAATAGAGTTAACTTTTATCGCATGGTTTGAAGATTATTTAGGAAGAGATAAAAGGGGAGGAAAAAGTTGGAAGATAAAACACAATGCATAGGCAGACAGCTACACAACAAAGAACACCTAATTATAAACACAACAAAGAAGCATATATAAAGATATAAAGATAAGGCTTGGTTTATAAAAAGAAATCAAAACAGATGGTTTTAAAATACATTCACAAAAAAACAGGCTCTGTTTGCAAGGCCGTCTGATATGAGAAGCCAGACTAGGGTTGGCTATTATTTTTTTCAATTATTTTTATTTCTGTATATATGTAAGAGATTACAATGAATCAATCACATAAAAACTGTCCACATGTAAATACGTAATTAATCTGTATAATGGAAAGTAGACATCTATGTACAGAAATGTCCTCAACTATTTATATGGATCAGATTAAATTTTGCATAAAGTTAGAATGAACAAGTAGGCCTAATTCTATGGAACGACAAACAAAGATATTTTGCGTTCTACTCAGTAATTCAAGCAGCATGGGTCAACTGTCGGTGGTCCGATGATTTCATTAAGCTACACGGTGACAACAAAATAAGAAGCACATCTGCCTAAATCTACCCATTATCAAATCAAAGGGAGAGAGCAAGAGAGGTGGGTTTAATTAACAAACCTTAAGCAGTTTAAATGGCTTGGGTTTTAGGATTAAAGGATTTCATTTGCATATGACCCTCAAAAACTGCACGAGAGAAATGAATATTTTCAATCTATCAATTCTCAATTTAGGGTATAGTTTATTGCTTTAGATAAACTTTCTCACACGTTTAAAAGTATATGTTGTTTTTTAAATTCATGAACCTGTCCAGCATATAAAAATTACAACCTGCAAACTTTTCTTGGGCCAAGTTACCAGCAGTACGTCTGCAAACTAAAAAAACATTCTGAGCTTTATTCATAATGTATTCTCAATTAAAGGTCAGTATAACGGTCTGTTTATTCAAGCCCCCCACCCACTACAATCCTCCCATCCAGATTTTCTCATTTACAGCTCCCAGCTCTGTGTGGTTGATGTGAAGGATTGACTACATACAAATTCAATACTGTGCAGAAGCAGTGAGGCATCAACACTATGTGTTGGGTAGCTAAAAGGATGTATTTGCCCTTCCTGTGTAACGATCTGCTTAAAACTTGGGTTAGCACTATGGGTGTAATAGTATTCGTATTCGTCCCAAATTGAGTTGTGATGTGCAGAACTGATAGCGAACCAGAAGGTTGGAAGATCCTCTCTCCAATAAAACTGAGCTGGGAAAGATCGAAAATGACAGATTTATTAGTTGGATATGCCACAGATTTAACTATTATTCCCAGACCTTGAGTTATGTTTAATCCCAGCCTTTTTCAGGAACTAAAATACAGCAATGAACTATTTGTTTGATATTAAAACATGCAAACGCCCACTGGGAACAATTGCTGGGACACAGGCGACATCAGCTGGCGTTTGAGAGTTACTGCAAACCTGTGCTCTCATTCGAAGTTTCTTTAACTTAAGATAAATGTCTGTTTTGATATTTTACAAACGCTGCAGAAATATTCCAAATGTATGCCTTGATGCCTGTGTCATTGTGTCAGCTTTACAGGTCAAGCTGTGAGACTTTGAGAACTGTTCGTCTGGATTTGAAGCCAAACAGTACAAAATGTTGGCTTGAACAATAAGCAGTCGATCTGCCGAGACTAAAGTTTAAACAATCATTCTATGTGCTTGATCTATGAGTAAGAGTACAAAGTTTGGAGTATTTTATATTAATATATGATTGTCAAACCTTTTTTATGGCTAAATTGTAGACAGGAATTCAAGTTGATGGGCAACTACCGGCATTCCGTACCGGTCACGCACGCAGAGAGCAAGAGCTGGGCCTGCCACAAGTTCAAACGGCAGGAAAAGTTACCAGCCCACCCCGCCGGGACAACAACTGTTCGTTTGGCACCTCTTTTTGTTTTTACTTGTTGGTGCTTCTTCTTCAACTAAACCTGCTTTGTTTGCCTCCTGAGACACGTGGAGAAAGACCACTCCCAGGGACACCTGATCTACGGTCGTGAGTAGCACCGCAATCGGTGCCAAAATGTACAAGATTAGTGCCTAATAATTTGGGGGAAAATACTAGCTTCACACAAATCCCAAATTTGCTCTCTCGCTCTGACTCAACGCATTAAACACATTTTTAACCCAGCAACACACGATGTCCTATTTCCCTTTTCGTATGCCAGTTTATTTCTATTAGTCTTATTAGTAGCGTTTTCTTTTTGTAGTTAGACCCCTCTGTGCGTTTCCCTATAGATCCCTCGTAGATTTCATTATATATTCTAGAAAATTCCACACCTTGTGTTTTGTGTGTGTTTTAAGTTTAATAATGAAGCCTCTGTAATCAAGGACTGTAAGAAAATGTAGCAACCTTCAGATTATGAGACTGACGTTTTTCATCACTTTTCCTAAATTTTACACATATAAAAAAGAAACGTGGTGCCCTTTACGAGAGAGATAGTTTGATTGTGACGTTAAAACGTTAATCGAACTAACCCGGAAGTGAATGCAGGCGTTCACCTTCGGCAAATTTATTTCTTAAATAAATTATGTTTTATCCAACATCAATATACGCTACACAATTTTACCAGACTCTAACTGGCTGTACCTTCCATCTTAGTCCCCAGCGAAAGGGTTTTCTCAACAGCAGGTTCTTGTAATAGTCTTTCCTGACAACTGACAATGTAGGAAAAACACATTTTTTAAAGAAAAACTCGTAAACTTTAACCCACCTCATTCATCCCAATATCATCACTTAAAAGGTTAGTGAGAGATATTGTACATGATCGCTGCACCTGTTTTAAGCCTGCTATGAAACTTTTATTCATCATGTGCTATGATGTAATTTAATCCATCCATCCATTTTCTGAGCCGCTTATCCTCACAAGGGTCGCGGGAGTGCTGGAGCCTATCCCAGCTATCATCGGGCAGGAGGCAGCGTACACCCTGAACTGGTTGCCAGCCAATCGCAGGGCACATACAAACAAACAACCATCCGCATTCACATTCACACCTATGGGCAATTTAGAGACGTCAATTGTAAGTTCAGGAACATTGTCCTTAAACTGTTCGACTGTTTTCTCACGCAGTTGTTCACAAAGAGGTGAACCTCGCCCTATATTTGCTTGTGAATGACTGACCAATTCAGGGAAGCTCCTTTTATACCCAATCGTGGCACCCACCTGTTCCCAATTAGCCTGTTCAGCTGTGGGATGTTCCAAACTGGTGTTTGATGAGAATTCCTCCACTTTCTCAGTCTTTTTTGCCACCTGTCCCATCTTATTTGGAACCTGTTGCAGCCATAAAATTCTAAGTTAATGATTATTTGCTAAAAACAATAAAGTTTATCAGTTTGAACATTAAATATCTTGTCTTTGTAGTGTATTCAATTAAATATAGGTTGAACATGATTTGCAAAACATTGTATTCTGTTTTTGTTTAACACAACGTCCCAACTTCATTGGAATTGGGGTTGTAACTATATCACATTGTACAGTTTGTTGTTCATGTATTTAGTTGTTTTTAATAATTTTTATTTCCATCCATCCATTTTCTGAACCGCTTCTCCTCACTAGGGTCGCGGGCGTGCTGGAGCCTATCCCAGCTATCATCGGGCAGGAGGCTGGGTACACCCTGAACTGGTTGCCAGCCAATCGCAGGGCACATACAAACAAACAAACAACCATTCGCATTCACAGTCACACCTACGGGCAATTTAGAGTCTCCAATTAATGCATGTTTTTGGGATGTGGGAGGAAACCGGAGTGCCCGGGGAAAACCCACGCAGGCACGGGGAGAACATGCAAACTCCACACAAGCGGGGCCGGGGATTGAACCCGGGTCCTCAGAACTGTGAGGCTGACGCTCTAACCAGTCATCCACCGTGCCACCTAATTTTTATTTATACTTGCTTTTATTTTGCCTTGCCGTCAGCAGTCAGGTTGGCATTATAATTGAGAAACTGCTCTCAATTGCCTTACCTGGTTGAATGAAAGGTTTAAATAAATAAATAAATACATACATACATAGATAAACACATAAATACATAAAATAGAATTAAGCTTAACCTTACGTGGTGCATAAAGACTACAGCTTACACAAAGTTGTCTAAGGCACTTCTAAATGTTCTACTACGACTACTGTCTGGTGAAACTAAATGAAAAGAAACCTATAATTTTGCATTTGGGGCGTTTTGTTGTTTTTTTCCTATTGTACCAAACTCATACTGAACCATGACCCCAAAACCGAGGTACATACCGAACCGTGACGTCTGTGAACCGTTACCCCCCTAATCAACACATCCGAAAAACTGCTTTGTAAGGGGCAAGCACCACTTTTCACAGTGGGCTGAAAAGAGCCAGACCCAAGAAAAATGCAGCTTTGAAAGGAGTTTTGGCAATGGTGATAAGACTTCTTGTGACGGGCACCAGGTCAGCCCTTAGACATTCAGAAGCTCAAAAATTGCACTGCTTAACAGATGATATGTCGCAATAATTTTTGTTACTGGCATTTCATAAATGTCTATATAAGCGTAAAAGTACTCCCCCAGAACATACAACATGAACTGGAGGGCAATTTTGCACATTTGCCCGCGGCACATTTGTTTTTCATGATCAATCAAGTTTGCACCCATTTTTGCTGAGTAAATCAGGCACCATGTGGGGAAAAAAACAACAAAACCTCGAAAGTATGATGGAAGGGGATATCGTGGTTTGGGACTGCTTTGCTTCCCAAAGGCACGGACTCATTGCTATTATTGACAAAAAAGAAAAACTAATTCCAATGTCTATCAAGACATTTTGCCGGAGAACTCAAGACCACCTGTTTGTTAATTGTAACTTAACAGAAGACAGGTGCAACAGGTCAACGATATAAAGGGCAGAAGTACTGTAAATCAACAACCGAATGGTTTCAACAGGAGAAAATATGCCTTCTGGAGTACACCAGTCAAGAGTCCTCACCTAAACCTGATTGAGATGCTGTGGCATGACTTCAAGAGAGTAATAAGCATAAGACATCCCAAGAGTACTGCTGTACAGAAACCATTTCGTAAAGAAGATTGGTCTAAAATTCTTCTTGATCATCTGATCTGTAACTACGGTGCAGAAAACATTTGGTTGCGGTTATTGCTGCTAATGGAGGTTCGACCAGTTATTAAATCGAGGTCCATATACTTTTTTCTTTTATTTATTTAACCTTTACAATGACATTGACATGTTACATGTGCAGTAAACATGGAAACATAACTGTGTTGGCAAATATATATATATATTGTTGTGTCATAAATTAAGATCAGCCCGTATTTAATGACCAATGTAAGCAGGAATCCAGGTAATTTCAAAGGGGTTTTGTCTTGCAACTGTACAAACTGGATAATACAGTAAAAGACAGAATCAGAAAAATATACCTATTTATGTTGATTTTACATGAACAGTACTCACTTTTTGCACAAGAATACTCTTACTCTGAATGCCATAATTTGGATCTTAACCAGCAGTAAGTGACCTGTCAAATCTGAAAGTCGTGTACAATTTGTGATGGAAAAAAAACAGGGCTGACATCAGAATCAGAATCATCTTTATTTGCCAAGTACGTCCAAAACACACAAGGAATTTGTCTCCGGTAGTTGGAGCCGCTCTAGTACAACAGACAGTCAATTTACAGAACACTTTGGAGACATAAAGACATTGACAAAAAACAATTGTGCAAAAAGATGCAGAGTCCTCTAGCACTTAGAGCAGTTCGAATGACTAATATTGCAATAGTCCGGTGCAATGACCATTGTGCAAAGGGCGCTGAGACTTCAAGGGGTGTATGCGGTTTAAAGTGACGAGTAGTGCGATCATCTGGGACAATGATCGAACATGCAACTTAACGTACTTTTTCATGGCCGATAAAGTGCAAAAATGTTCATAAATGAGGAAATAAAGACATCTATTGCTGGGCTAAAGCTACCTCTATGAACTTGGCATTTAGAACATGTTAAAACAAAGAGAGGAGATATGATATCCCGTTAAGGTCTTACATAATGACCACTAGACACATCAGCCAATGTTTTATTGCGACCTTAGCTTGATGAGGCACTAAGATGTCAATGGGCAGCCATACTGACTAAAGAGCTAAAGCGCTTTCAGAATGAGCCTGCAATAAAGTCAGGAGAGAAAAGCTGCTTGCTGGAACCTTTCTTGTTTTACTGTCTAGAATAAAATTGCATTAAAAGAACCCCCTCTTTTAAAGTACTCTAAAATGCAGTTTAAGAGGCTGTGTTAACTTGTAACAATGGTGAAAGCATGATTGCGTTGGTTAAGTATAGTAAGGTAGTTGCACAAAGGATCTCAATCTCTGCTGTGCTGCGCTGCGTATAAAAGTATAAAAAAAGTATAAAAAAAAGTATAAAAACTAATTGCCTGGTCAGCAATGGGAACAGCTGGGAGGGGGTGTGGCCACCAGTTGCTCAGCTGAAATGAGGAGTGCAATGATCATCCACAATAAAACTCCTCATTAGTCATGATCTGTCAAACATGGTTGAAAGAGCCTTTCTTCTTGCTTCTTGTTTATTTCAATGATGTCTAAAGTTAAGATGTTTAAAGCCTTTTATGCAATCATGTGAGGAATTTGGATCGCTTTAAAAAATATTTTTAAAGGATTCAAACTCCAAAACCCTGGTCCTCAAAAGTATAAAATATTAGAAAAATCTAAATCAAAACATCCAGCAAAACAACAGTTTAGCTATTCAAACTGATTACAGTTTGTAGGTAGAGTAGTAACTTGGGGGCTAATGCTTCTTACATGTATCGTAGCATGCAGATGTACCAACAGGGACTGAGTGTGAAATCTGTTTGTTATTAACA
The DNA here is from genome assembly GCF_024500275.1 of Phycodurus eques. Classification (NCBI taxonomy): domain Eukaryota; kingdom Metazoa; phylum Chordata; class Actinopteri; order Syngnathiformes; family Syngnathidae; genus Phycodurus; species Phycodurus eques. The sequence continues at coordinate 8,593,414 of NC_084530.1, forward strand.
TCAGTGATGTGTGACTTGATCTTTGATAAGATAGTGATCAAGGCTAATTGAAATATGCATTCGTAGTATAAGCTTAATTTCACTTTTATTTGTATTTATATTAAAACACATCCACGACGCAGCTTGATCACCGGACCACTTCCTAACACTACATTACAGCAACTTTTCTGATTTGCGGCATACAGTCGCAAAAAAAAAGGATGTGAACCCTTTGAAATGACCTGATTTTCTGCAGAGGCAGGTCATAAAATGTGATCTGATCATCATCTAAGTCACATCAATAGGCGAACAGTCTGCTTGAAATAATACTATTCAAAAAAATTCTGTTTTCATGTTTTTTATTGGACACACCAAGTATACATTCAAAGAGCAAGGTGGAAAAAATATGTGAACAGTACCAGTTTTGCTCAACCAGTTGTTAAATCCAGTGATCCCTATACTTTTTTCTACCCTGCACAGTGACATTTACATGTTGTGTTCAATAAAAAACATGGACACATACAGTATAAGGGCCGTTCCACCGAATCAGGAAATCAGGAAATAAAATGTATAAATGCATGAAAAACGTAACTCTCTTTTTTTAAATTAAGCAGTTTTCTGCACATTTAAATTGTTGAATATTTAATTAATTCGAAATTTAAAAATACATTCAAACTACATTTAACACAGAAAAAAAATAGTGTTGCCTGTATGCACGTCTTAAAATTACTTTATCATGAAATATAACAATTTAAATGAGATGTCCTGATAATTTTTTTTTTTTTTGCACCCGAGTCCAATTCACTTGATTCTGAGTATCTGTCAATATTGAGTCCCAATCTGATACCTAATGTGCCAAGTGTCAACTTTCTATTAGCATAAATGCCAAGTGGCTATGTTTAATGTATTTTGTAAATCTATGCTAAAATCCTATTTACTGTTACTTACAGTTCTGTTACTGAAATGAAGAGTTTCAGTACAATAAAATAATTACATAAAAAAAAAAAAAAAGTTGCCTGAATGGGCCAATACACATTTTGAGTAATTTAATTTGTGCATTTTCAGATTTAGTTTTTTTAAAAAATATGAAATTTAAGTTTATTTTCAGAGACTTGACCCTTCAAAATAAAAGGCTACAAGCTTAAAACAAGAAGTCAAATTAAAACTTGCACATATAAACCATTTGACGCGATGAAACAGAATACGGGGCAGCTATATAATTTTAACAATGCTGTCAGTGAATTCAATGCTCAGTCAACTGGGTGAGTGAAACAAAATAAAATAGTTAAAACAGTTAAAATAACTATTTTAACAAAGCTAAATTTAACTTTTAGCTGAAACAATTAATGAATATTAAGTCAATTGGGTTAGTTCCACACAGATTGCCTTTTAGCTCGGAGGTTTGATATTGATACTGGTTATAAAAGAACCTTGAGTCAAATGTTCATTTTAGTCTATGCTGTGGGCTGCTAAGAAAATTGATGTTCATAATTTGGACACCCTTTTTGACCCAGCCCCCTAAAAGAATCGGAATCGAGAATCGTTTGGAACCGGAATCGAACTAAGTTTATAATTTCGATATTATTGTATTATATTGGCGGAAGAAAAAACAAATGGCAATTTCCACTCTTGTACTTAATCTAGCAACTGCTTCTATTGTATAATACAGTGTGATGGTTACTATGGTGATAATTGGTCAGTGACTGCTTTTCTCAATGTCTTTATGTCTCAAAAGTATACTCTGTCAATTGACTGTCTGTTGTCGTACTAGAGCGGCTCCAACTATCGGAGACAAATTCCGTGTGTGTTTTTGACATATTTGGCAAAACAAAGATGATTCTGATTCTGATAGGGGGTTTTACATGAAGCCTTCTATTCCAATTATAATCTGTTTAGAAGCCGAACCGATTGAAGATGCTCGATATAAACACCTCAATTTGAATAAAGAGTCTGAATCCGAAGAGAATTTCATTTGGTATCACAGGGGTGGAATATTCCTCCTGCCAAACCAATCAGAAGTACATTTTCACACAGCACTCTCTGCGCATGATTTGTCTCGACGTAAATGGGCGGTGACGTCAACGTTTATGAACGGCGTAAATATGGCAGCTCCCGACCAGAGCTCCTACGCGATGGAAAGCTTGTTTTTAACTACTTATAACTTATTTTTATCAAGCGGTTGTTTTAATAAACGTGTAAACACAATCCCAACAACTCCTAAATAGATGACGGACCTCCATCTTCATAAATGACCTGACGTTCATGTCGATGTCCGCATGTCACACAGCTGTTCCAATTAAAGCTACAGTATTTATGCATGTATACACCCATTCGGAACACATCATGTCACGTAAACAATTGATCAGCAATGTTCAATCAGAATGATTTCAATCGGAATGACAAAACCCGGCTAATGACTACATAGAATAATTTTTAAAATGATCAAGATAACTGTCAACTATTTGACATCCCCCTGAATCGATAATGCTGTCAAGTCGATGGTCCTATACAATACCATAGTTGATAACCATTTTGATCATGTCTACGTCTGTCTTTTATAAGAACTCAAATGAGATAAGGCAGAACTGGCACTTACCCTGCCATGCCAAATCTTTTTTTTTTTTTTTTTTTTTTTTTTTTTTAAATGAAATAGTCTTGTGACAGCCTTTGGCCTCTTCTCACAAGGATTCGGAGATTTGTTACCAATACTACATGGCAATATTTTTATTTTGTTTGTTTCATGTAGTATTTTTAATATAGTACAAAATAGTATAATAGTATAATGTAATATGGTATAATATATAGTATAATATAGTTTTTCGAAAAAGTTGTTTTAATATAGCAGTCTGTGAAAGATGCCATTTGGATTCCTGCATATGAGGTGTTTTGACAATGAAGCTAACTTTCACTGCTGTCATGCAATATGCCCACACAACTCATGCAGTGACACAATTGCAAAATACTGCAGTTGGAATTCAATAAACTTTTTGCATGAAATCTTACTCAATATAATATATGCACACGCGGACACTCACAGGTGTAGATTAAAGCCTTACACAGTGTTAAAAGGCTTTGTGGCACTGAACCACAAAGACTATGCATTTAATAAGAAATGTATCAGTTATCTTTGACAGGCAACATGGACACCCACTAAAACTCCCAACACTCAGCATTACAGTAAGGATCCACTTTAAACCTTTCAATCAAACATTATAGTCAGCATTATGTGTGACTGTATGTACTAGTGTGTGTCAGTGTGTAGTTATGCGTTTTGATGTGAAACTGTCTTACAGTACTATATGGGTTCAGCCTATGAAGTGTCACAGCAACACAAGGCTGTCTGGGAGGATAAGAGTGTGGGGTCTTATCAGCTACAAGCCAGACACACACAAACACACACTCTTGCTCACACACACACAAATACGCACACGCACGGCACACAGGGTGCACAACAGGAAATCACACTCACTCATATCAGCTATATAGTAACACTTGCCACCTATCTTCCTTTGGTAAGGGGGTTTGATGTGTGGGGGAAAAAAGCTGCAGGAAAGAAGCAGTGGAGTAAAGGCCAGGGGACAGGCCTGCAAACTGAGGGGTGAAGAATGAAAATTCAAAAGTGTTGAGGTCAGTAGAAGTGATAGTGAAAGATAAAGGGCCTAAAAGAGCAATGTTAAATTCTTTGGAGGTCAAGAATGATGAGAAGATGGCGTTTCTGATCACAAGTTACGATGGCTAACAGTTTGCTTTTAGAAAAACAAGTAAAATGTCTTTAACAAAGACTAGACTTTACCAATCTGATTGGCCTGATCCTGTAAAGTCTGTAAAACATACAGTAGATACATGGAACAAAAGCCATTCGAGGACACCAGTCCAGCTCCAAAACATTGTTTTCCCATAGGAAATAACAAATCATTTGAGCAATTTTTACAATTGTTCCATATTACACAAGAGTATAAAGATGTATAGCGATCTTATAACATACGACCATCAAACATTACTTTCTTAATACTTTGAATGTGACTCCTTACTTAACATACACTAATTTTTGGTGCATACTAGTGCTGTAATTTACGATTTGTAATATTCGATTAATCTGTCAATTATTTTTTGATTAATCGATGGATTGGAAAAAACTTTTTATATTTCCATCCCTTTATTAAAAAATAGGACATTATTTCTAATTGACGGTGCAGAAAATGCACAAACATAAATGTGTAAGTCATCCATGGTGGCAGTCCAATCTTTTAGAAGAAAATTTAAAAAAACACTTTCATCCTCTGCACAGTAACCATTAACAGTATAGATTTCGACTGATTTTGGCTGCAGCAATTTAAGGCAACATGACACAATCTAAGTTTACTTGTAGAGCTGAGGATGCCTCACCATAGGTGCCCGAAACACAGCAGGCAGAATCTATTTGGTGGAGACCTGCCAGGAGGACCGACTGTAAAAGTGTATTTTTTTTTTTTTATGTTTCCCTCAGAAAACGAGCAGCACACAGAGGAGAGGGGAGCCGTGACTCATGCAGGAGAGAAGCCCTGAGCAGCCCATAAAAGTGAGTAAAGGGATGCTGAGGATGTCGCAGTTGCTGGCTTGTCACAGTTTATTCATAGCCTTTTACCACTCATATCATGTGTTTTTCCTTTGTTTTATGACTGTACTATATACTTATCCTAGCAAGTATAAACTTGATGTTAAATTCAGCCATTATTTTAAAAACAAACATCTTTATTACTGGCATTTTAAATAAGTTTGTCAGTTCTTAAAATTTGAAGCAACGGTATAGAGTAAGAATGTCCCAATCACATTTTTTGTGCACCAGAGTCCAAATCACTTGATTTTGAATATCTTCCCAATACCAAGTCCGATTCGATACCTCAGCAATGCATTAAGGCCTCTTTATACTCCCGCGCTCGCACGGCCGACAATGTCCGCATTGCATCACGTGACCCGAACCATTGGGCCCACGGCCCCTCTGCGTCACTTGATGCGCACACGGCAGAAATTGTTGCTCATCATCTCTCACGATTGGTCCGTTTTAGTCACATGCTGTGACAACGAACTCGGCATTCCCCTTGGTTCTACATACCACATGCCGCCTTCTTGATTGATTTTGCAGCATAATTAAACATCATCTGGTCATCTAGGTCCATTTGTTCTAGCATACACCGTTCCACGGTCGCCGTGGTTGTTGCTTTGTTCCGGAAAGGAAAATAAAAACGGCTAACAGAAATGGCCAAAAAATGCAGAGGAAACTCCACCCTGTAGTGTCCCAGCCAATACCAGCCGTAGCAACACCCCTGACTTGGTGGAGAACTGCAGCAATTTTCAAAACAGCGCGCATGGGTTGCGCTAGAGTATAAAGGCAAACTGCGTGCGGGATAGCTGCAGTGACGTCAGCGCAGTCGCCGCCCGCGCGAGTGTATTTTCTTGCCCAGTAATAGCTTCAGAAATTGATTCTTGCCCCTTATTTTCAGCGGAAAATTACTTGATCGGCCCCAATTTCCAATCATGTGACCGGATCAGGAGAACTCTAATATAGAGTATTCATTTTCATCTTTGAACTAGAGAAAGCAATTTCTGAAGCTATTAATGGAGTACATGCAAACACATAACCGAAAAAGAAAGACGGCTGACACTGGCCCATAAGTCCATGTTCCTACCACTTTCTGAATATATAATATTTTTGAAAACCATGAAAAAAAACCTAAATAATAAATACAAATTATACTTTTAAAGTGCAAAATAACAATTCAAGTTCAATTCAGTTATTTTTTACTGTCAGTATATGGTGGGAACAGCATTTGCTTTCTCCACGGGCGATGGCATTGCATCTGGGGTATAGTTTTATTCACTCTTGGTGCTATGTAGGTCTTAACCCCCTCAGAGGTCAAGGCAGTGTGGTGCACACAATGAGATACACACTTGCAGTAACAAAAAAAGTAGAAGTCACAATCGAATATTTTTAATATTACTAATTTTTCACAGAGTTTGAATATATTCCTGAGAGTATTTTTATATTGCCTGTTTGTATGTACAATCCCAATGGGGCGAGGTTCACCTCTTTGTGAACAAGTGCGTGAGAAAATAGTTGAACATTTTAAGGACAATGTTTCTCAACGGGCGGCACGGTGGCCGACTGGTTATAGCGTCAGCCTCACAGTTCTGAGGACCCGGGTTCAATCCCCGGCCCCGACTGTGTGGAGTTTGCATGTTCTCCCCGTGCCTGCGTGGGTTTTCTCCGGGCCCTCCGGTTTCCTCCCACATCCCAAAAACATGCATAAATTGGAGACTCTAAATTGCCCGTAGGTGTACATGTGAGTGCGAATGGTTGTCTGTTTGTATGTGCTCTGCGATTGGTTGGCAACCAGTTCAGGGTGTACCCCGCCTCCTGCCCGATGACAGCTGGGATAGGCTCCAGCACGCCCGCGACCCTAGTGAGGAGAAGCGGCTCAGAAAATGGATGGATGGATGTTCCTCAACGTACAATTGCAAGGAATTTAGGGATTTCATCATCTACGGTCCATAATATCATCAAAAGGTTCAGAGAATCTGGAGAAATCACTGCATGTAAGCAACATTGAATGCCCGTGACCTTCGATCCCTCAGGCGGCACGGCATCAAAAACCGACATCAATGTGAAAAGGATATCACCACATGGGCTCAGGAACACTTCAGAAAACCAATGTAAAAAAAACAAACTATGTTTCGGCGCTTTTTGTGGACCGGTGCCTTTACATAAAAAAAAATAAAAAATAAAAATCTGTAATATTTTGTATTTTATTTATTTAATTAATGAATGTATTTATTTATTTCAAGGCTAGCCCCTTGGGATGCATTCTCTCATTTATAAGGGGTCCTTTCAACACCAACATCCAAAATAATAATTAAAATTAAATCATAATACAAATACAACTAAACACACATGCACACACACAAACACAATGCTACCCTAAGCTTAGCCTCCCACCAACCACCCAATATTTCACAATATGCATGTACATGTATTTTAATACATAATATACATAATGTACACAACAACGCACAAGAGAAAGCATTGTTTTATATTAATAATTTTGACATTGATTTATTATTTGAAGCATTGTTAGTAATTTGTGCAAATTGATTTTAGTGAGGTTAGTACACAGTCATCACCATTAATGCAATTGTACTAATCATTTCCTAAAGAGGCTTATATAATACAGTATAAAGACACTAAAAATGAAATAAAACACTAAAGCCTAACGTATTATATCATGGACATATGGGGCCAGTACAGGTTCTGAAAGGGCCACCACAACTTGGCTCACCTAAAAAGGCTAAATGTCAGACCCTGCATAACATAATTTGTGCACTCTGTTCATCCATACTTTGTGTGCGTGAAATCTACTGTTGTCCTAACTCTACTTCAATTGTTTGAGTTTTTGTTGACTATCTCCATAAACTGACTTTAAACTACACGCCAGAAAACCATCCAATCATCATCCGACTGGTCTGGAGTTGACTACTTTTGCTTTTATTACTTTGAATATGCACGACTGATGACACCCAACAAAACTTAAAATTGATCGACTGAATCCAAATTGAGTCAGCCGACTTTTAAACAACTCATAAAATGAGCAAAAAACATGGCAGGAGAGGGAGGAGGAACAGAGGAGTTAAATGAATTGACTGAAGTGACTGAAGCTATCCGTCACTATGAGAAAAGGCCCGGCACTACTACATAAATAATTTACATAACTAGATCTAATGAGTGTGATCCAAACAAATCACGGCTGAATTACAAATGCTTTTCAGCATTAGTTTGGCATAGATTGTCAAAGAAAGAAAATGGAGGGAGGAGATAGAATATTCATCTCTTGAACAGTTGAAACATACACATTTTCATGCGCAGAAAAGGATGGAGAGACTCAACAGAGACTGACTGAGAACTGGCATGCATGCATAAGAGAGAAGCGAGTGAGTGGAATACTAAAAGAAAAAAAAATTCACAACAAACAAACAGAAAATAAGGCAGAAGAAGAAAAAGAAGAAAGTCATGAAAGGAGATTCTGTCCTTCCTTCTTAGTGACTGCTGCTGAAGTTCAGGTGATGAGTGAACATTCACAACAGCAACCACAAATCCATGGAACCACAATTGAAGTTTTCGACACAGCACAATCGCAGTTACCTCCTTGTCTCTAAAATGGACTTAAAAAGCAGAGGCGGCAGAAGCTCAGCTTGTAACTTTTAGCCAAAAACAAGGATATTGGGACTAGTAGAGGTGCGCGTCTGCTTCTTGTGCACTGTCGAAGTGACAAAGCACCACCGAACTTATCCCTTGTTCCTCTTTGATTGAATTCAAATCCAATGAGCGATGGTGATTCAAAAACTTGTAGAAGAATAAAAATGCATTTTACAGTTGTACATTAGCATTTCAAATAATCCTTTTTTCTTAGCATTTACAAATTCATGTTTTGTAACAATGCACGAAAAAAATGACGCGTAATGATGCGTTTAATTATAGTAATAAGCTATTCCCCTTGCAGTCTTGCCACATGTGAAGGCAAATATTGTCAGGAAAAAAATACAAAGAAGACATGCTTGACAGCAGGTCAAGGGGAAAATAAGTAGATCAGGCGACATAACCTGAGGACGCCTCAATGTGACCAGCATCTACAAGATGACACATAAATAGAAAGACTAAAAACTCAGTTGCAGCTATACAGCTTAAAGAGAGTGAGGAAGATTCCTATTATCTGAAAAACAATATAGGTGGGGCAGAAAGAGGAAATTACTGTCAAAGTAGATTTATTTAGGTAAATTCTCAATACATGATCATCTCAACAACTGACCGTTTCATTACTTTGCACGAGCTGTGAGACAAATACAACCATACAGACTCAAGGCCCCTTCTCCTGTCAACACTCTGTGAGAACAATTCCACCAAAACAAGTATCATATCATAAGTAATGATTTCAGCATATTTTTGAATGTTTGTTAGAACTGTTTGACATTTTGGGAAATACACAATTTAACATAATTTACAGGTACACTGAAAGACGAATTATTTTCCCATTAAATGAACACCACCAAAGACACGTATTAATGATACTGATTCAACTGCAAAGATGCACCTTACAATCTAAATTGTCTTTTATGGCTTTTTTTTGTGTGTAAAAACACAATGCACTCATCTGTACTCAATATATCCCACCTATTAGACTTCTGTCTGACTTACATTTCAGACAACAGTAAATTTGTGTCACCCTAAAAAAAAATTTCTCTGTCCATTCAAACCACCAGATCACCGACTTCAGTGGTCTAAAATGGTTGACATGCAGTCATATCTAGCAGTGTCTCCAGATGACTAAAGTTCAATTGAGGTGTTGTGTCACTGTCTAAAACAGATAAATAACTGGATGAGCCAAAATGTTCTTCAATTAAACCACAACAAAACTGAGTTAATTGTTTTTGGCAATAAAGAAAAGAGGATTGCTGTTAGTAAATACCTGGAGTCACTCTCTTTAAAAACCAAAGATCAAGTCCAAAACCTTGGTGTTCTGATAGATTCCGACCTGACTTTCAACAATCATACCAAATCAATTACTAAAACTGCCATCTGAATAACGTATCCAGAGTGAATGCTTGCATGTGTCAAGCAGACCAGGAAAAGATCATACATGCTTTTATCTCAAGTAGACTTGACTATTGTAATGTTCTTCTGACTGGACTCCCCAAAAAAGGCATTAATCAGCTGCAGCTCATTCAGAATGCTGCAGCTCGGGTTCTGACCAGAACAAAGAGGTCAGAGCATATTACTCCAATTCTAAAGTCTTTACACTGGGTTCCAGTCAGTTTAAGAATACATTTCAAGTTCTGCTACTGGTCTATATGTTACTCAACGGTTTAGGTCCTGAAAACATGAAATAAATGCTAATGGAATATAAACCCAATAAGGTTCTGAGATCCACAGACTCAGGTCAAATAGTGGTGTACAGTGTCCAACGCAAACATGGTGAAGCAGCATTTCGCTATTATGCTGCACACTAATGGAATAAGTTGCCAACAGAAGTGACGTGAGCCCCAAGTGTGCATGTTTTTAAGTGCAGGTTAAATTTTTTTATTGTTTTTGCTTTGTTTTAAATGTTTATAAACTGTTTTTTTTTTCTTTGTTCTTAAATGCTTTTAATCATGTAAAGCACATTGAGTTACCTTGTGTATGAAATGCACTATATAAATAAATTAGCTTTGCTAAACAAAAATAGCACTCTACTGTATTAAAAAAAGCGAGATGAGGGAAAAGAGAAAGTCAAGAAATAATCTGGATTTATAAAGTGTAACTACCATATGTTGGGACAAGAAGTCACAACAACAAATGCTGTAGGTTTGTATGTCTGCTTTAAGGGCGTGGCCTAGGGAATGACATCAGGACCATAGCTGGTTAGTCTTTGTTTAACTGTCTGAATGTGAATTTTGGCCAACAGTAGCTGCTCACAAGTGTTTGCCTTTTACATTTGTGTTTGACTGTATCATATAATAAACTGCTGAAAGTGCATGGGCCACTATAGCTCTCTTTTATTGTCACATCACTCAAGCAGCGGCGTATTGGAAGCTTAATCGTTACTCAAATTTTGGCTTGCAACACAAAGCAAAACCATGCAACTGCTTCTAAGTTGGAAAAACTTGCAAGTTAGGTCACTGTAAGTCAAGGTACCATTGTATAGAAGATGCATCGATATTTGTAACCCTGAATTTAATCAATATTCAAAGCATGAGGTGGCGAGATCCCCACCCCTACTGTTGAGAGTCGACTGAAGACACTGAAATTATGAGACAATATTTTGTTGAAGGCGCCACAATGAGCAACTGGTTAGCACATCTGCCTCACAGTTCGGAGGACCTGGGTTCAAATGCGGCCTCGTCTGTGTCGAGTTTGCATGTTCTCCCCGTGCCTGCATGGGTTTTCTCCGGGTACCTCGGTTTCCTCCCACATCCCAAAAACATGCATAATAGGTTAACTGAAGACTCTAAATTTCCCGTTGGTATGAAGGTGAGTGCGAATGGTTGTTTGTTTATATGTGCCCTCCGAATGGTTGGCGACCACTTCAGGGTGTACCCTGCCTCTCGCCCGAAGATAACTGGGATAGGCTCAAGCACGCCAGCGACCCTAGTGAGGAGAAGCGGTACGGAAAATGGATGGATAGATGTTTTGTTGAAGACATTATGTCACAACTTTAAGTTCTATTTTTTTGTTTATTGGCTGTTACCTTAGTCAGTCTATGAATAAATACACTGTAAACAGAGAATAACTTTCGTAATTGTAGGGGTAGCCTGGGAGCAACAATGAGCAATTATTTTATTCTGCTACTATCACCAACTATGACTAATAGTTATAAATGTTAAAACAAAAACAAAACTGCCTATAAATGCAACAAGCAAAGAAAACACTCAATTTAGTACAGGTCAGAGCTGAAAAAAAGAGTCAATAGCGCTTGCACAGTGTTAAGATTTCTAAGCCACGATCTAAACTTAGCAGCTCAGCCTATGACCTGAAAATTAAAGGATTACTCAGTAGTTTATCATGGCATCATTTTAACGATAATATTGGTCCCTGGGAGCAGTATCAGTACCAGTACTTTGCAAACTCTGTCACTTTGTAAATATACAAGTCTCAAGATAGCCATAATTCTTCATGCATCTGAAGCTGCCTTGGACATTTTATCCTCTCTTTGCCCCTTGCTGACTCCAGATGCCGCAATATAGGAAGTGCTTACATTGGTTCTTTATTTGTGCAGTAGTCAGCCTTAAGACAGAAACACAACACAAGCCAGATATATCTAGCAAAGCTGAGGGGATGAATGAGCAACAGTTGACGGGCAATATTCTTCACTTTCCATGACTATATTCCTCTATTTCCTGAGGGGTATATTACAGGATTTAGCGAGGCAAGGGTCCACCGCTGCTGCCCTAAGTTCCTTTCAAAAATTAGTTTCATTTCTTTTCTACTGTCTGTCAGAATCTCAATGCTGAACTCTCGCCTTTTCCTTTTGGACTCAATTTTATATTAAGCTATTTCCCGTACATACATAAATCCTGGTTGACTCCTTGCGAAGGAAAATAAGCAAAGTATATTTCCTGTCTGTGGATGTAAACCTCCAAAACCATTCACATTAGTGACCACTTTCAGCACACGCCGCCATAACCATGTTTCCTCAGTACACTTTTTATTTTCATTTGTGTCAGATTCTTCTCTCAATGTACATTATTACTCAGCCCCTAAGCTAGACCTGAGCAAAGTATCACACACGGGCCACACATCTAGCACGTTGGCCTTTTCTGTACGGTCCACATGAGAATAAGAAAAAAAAATAAACCCCTATAAATCCATGTATGCTGTGCTTTTATTTTTAAAGTGTGATTTTATTTTATTATTTTTTTTTTTAACAGTCGTGGTCACCATTATTGGCAACCATGAATTACGAAATGTGGTGTATCTTCTGAAGAAAACGAATCACGCGAAAAAAAAAATTCTATCGAGAATCCGTTTGATACAAAAAGAGCAAATGATAAACAATATTTTATGGACAGATGAAACAAAAATAGAGCTTTTTACCAATGCACACAAAGAGTATGTGCACAGACAGCGCAATGACACCTTTAAGGAAAAGAAAACCCTGCCATCAGTCAAGCAGGGAGGAGGATGCATAATGCTGTGGGGCTGCTTTTCTACATCTGGTACTGGAGGCGTTGACTGTTTCACAGGTATCATGAAAGAAAACAAAAACAATTTGAGAGCCAAATGTCTTGTCTTGTGGCCTCTTTATACTCCCGCGTTCGCGTGGCCGACAACGCCCGGATTGCATCACCTGACCGACGAATTGGCCTGCGCTGCTTGACGCGCACATGGCAGACATTGTTTCTGAGCGTATAGTGGAGGAGAACTGCAGCACACTTTCAAAACACCGTGCGTGGGTTGCGCTCGAGTATAAAGACAAACTGCGTGCGGGATAGCCGCAGTGACGTCCGCGCGAGTATAAAGAAGCCTTTACCCAGTGTAAGAAAACTTGGTTTGAGGAGAAGATCATGGGTTCAATATATTGTCTCCAAGACAAAGACCCAAAGCACACATCGAAAAGCACACAGGAATGAACTTTACTGGAATAAATTGACTTTTTTTACAATGGCCAGCAATGAGTCCTGATCTCAATACAACTGAAAATCTTTGGGAGGGGCAGAAATCGGCCACTGGGAAAAGAACCTTGCAAATGTTCAAGAGATTAAACACATTGCAAAGCAAGAGTGGGAGAAATTACCACCTGAAAAGTGCAAAAAGCTCATAGATGCATACAAGAAATGTTTGGAGGCTGTCATCGCTGCCATAGGGTGTGCAACCAAATATTAAGGAGGGGTGCCTTGATTGCTGCACATGCTGTTTTCTGTTTTTCTTTTTCTTGGAAATTACAATATCTAAGTTGAAAAAAAATTTTTTTCTTTGTTACATGACTTTGGACCTCTAATTAAAAGATCCTTATATGTTTACATATCTATTTATTTTTTATTATACAGGTTACGCAAAAAATGAAGGGGGTGCCAATAATGGTGAGCTCGACTGTATGCATGTAGAGGTGACTGTGTAACAGGCCCTCCAAAGGTCATCTTAAGCTTTAGAAAAGATAATACACGATGCCATTTTTTTATGACCTGACTGCAAAATAATTATTTATAGCGGTCAAAAGGTAAAGCCATCTGCTTAGTTTGTGGCACATAGGTTGAAGTGTTAAATTATTTTGTTTTTTATTATGTTTTGCTCGCTGAAATGAAAAACCAACAAGGACCCTTTACAAGGCTTCATGCATCCAGAGATTTAGCTTCCAAAACACTTACGTTATATCCCACAAAATTGCTAGAAACAGTAACCTCTGTCGATGGAGTGTATCAGGAATGCTTGGTGGACTCTGAAGAACTAATATGTCCTGATTAAAAGGAGGCGTCTGATAATGTAGCCCTCTCCTGACAAACTGACATAAGCAGGACTGAGTACTCTGTGAAAAGTCTAGACCTTTAAGTGCAAGCACAGGGCGGTAAACTTTGACATTTTTTCACAGGCTTTGGGTGAGAGCTGCAACGTTAACGGTACGGTCAGCTACATTGTACATGGGATAAGTGTGGACTTCAAAATTTTGAAAAAACTGGCAGCTGTCCAGTCAATAAACGGGACTGCGGTGGGGAGTAATTTATTTATAGGGGTAAATGAATGTTTGGACCATTTGGGACTCAAATGGGACAAGCTAGCAGGGATGACAACAAAGGATGGTCCAAATCTAACAGGAAATACATGTTGGTCTTTTGAAGAGAATGCAATATAAAGTGACAAAAATTTACCCGAGCAGAAACTAGTAATCTGGCATTGTATTATCCATCACGAAGTGTTGTTAAAGTCAGTGCTTAAAAACTAACTAACTAAAATTACACTTTTGTGTGTGGGTGAAGCACCACTAAAGAAGAATCCGGCAGGAAGGATTTAGGGACCAAGTTTCCTCTGAGCATGTGTCGAACAACGCCACCCAAGCGCTGCAGCCCCCCTACGCTTGAATTCTTTCTTTTTCTCCTTTTTCTTCAAATTCACCTGTCGGGAGGATCGACCCGCCTGCCTAAATCTTGTTCGGCGCAACGAGAGTACAACTTGCTGATTACCGAGTACAAATTGGTGCATAATTGTGTGATACTAACAGTCACAGAAATTCCGAGCTCTCGCATTGCTCCCCGCACATCCTCATTCCACTCTTACGTCACCAGTTCAGCCTTCTTTACGAATGTTATCTGTACCCTTTTGTAGTAAAGTCCCCCTGACTGTTTACCCTGTAGTTTTCCTTTGTAGATTGAATAAAAAATTATCTAAAATTCTACTTCCTTTGTGTGTTTGAGTGAAATACTAAAACCACTATAATCGAGAACTATTCATTTTTATTAATGTACCGAGCCTTCTAAGAACTGAGATTGAGCTAGGTCTTTCGTCGGCCTTCCTAAAATTTATGAATATATAAAAGACAAAGATAGTTTGATTGTAACATTAGACGTACGTCGAACTACACTGGAAGTAAAGGCAGGTGTTCACTTTCCGACGTATTATTTTCCAAAATGAATTACGCTTTTATCCAATACACGCTACACTTTATTGTGCCTTTATTGCCTTAAGACCTTTTCACACTGCACTTCGCAAAGTGCAGCACGGCATCGACGAACCCATTCATTGCTGGAGTGGTTTCAGAATGCTAACAACCAAAAATTTTGGCGGACTTGTACAGTAAATAGCATGGAGAAAATGGAGGACGTAATAATAAATGCGGTGTCCCAGTGTCCCGTGCTTTGGAACACAAGAGAAATAACAAATGGTCTACTTCACGTCCAAACCAACGGAAAAAGCCTCCTGGATATACTTCCTGGTAGACCGTAAAGGAACAACTTCCAAATATGGGCAGGTTTGTGCCATGGCACTGTCATCACTGCACCTTGTCCAGAGGTGAACACCAAGAAAACAAAGTGCAGTGGGAAAAGGCCTTGAGTTTTTTTAGCATATTCAAAACTACTGCAGTTCATTTACTGCTCTATAAAACTGTAGCAAATTAACATTGATAATCAGCATAAAATTGACAAAAAAAAAATTGTTAGTCATTAAACCCTTATCCGAGTGCTGGTGTGCCCCTCCACGCCTGGTGTAAAAATATTACTAAGTGGAGGAAAAGAAAAACAATTTTCGCAGCACAGCTCTACGATCAACTATACAATGTCTCATAGGATGCTTTTCTAACAGTGGATAATCACTGCATGTATTTGTCAGTTCGTTGTTCCCCTTTCAACTCGCTGTTGAAATATTGACTGTTAATTTGTCCATTCAATTATTTGTGCACACATCTAGTGTTCTGTCGATGCCTTCCTAATGTACTCCATTCCATTTGTATGCAGAGTTAATTCAGAAGAAACGTGCTGATGAGGCTGTGCAGCAGGGAAGTTTAAGGCAATGTTTTTGGAATCATTACAGTTTGATGAATATAAAACTGATAATCCCCATGAAGGACCTACCGTGAGGAAAAAACATGTTCAAAATACCATAAAAGTGGAATTAAGGAAATGTTCTCTTTTGAACCCAAACACAAGTCGTCCCGCCAAAAAAATTTGTCCCTTTGAATTGGCCCGCGAAGGCTTTGTGTGCAGTCATGTGTCTCCCTGTGTGTGTCATTTGATTTGTGAACTGGAATCAAACAACACTCGTGGTAACATTTGATTTATGCAAATAGACATCAACGCGGAAGTAGAAGTCTAAGTCTAAAAATAGATCGCGCACGCAATAATTGATTAATAAAAGCAGAGAGCGGCGTGTAAAAAGTATTGGAATGGCAAGGTCAATTCCTTTGGTTTTGTTGTATACTAAAGACATTTGGATTTCAGATCAAAATATGAATATGCGACAAAAGTTCACAATGCCAGCTTTTATTTCATGGTATTTACATCTAGAAGTGTTAAACAACTAAGGAAAATCACCTTTTGTTTGAAGTCACCCACTTTTCAAGTGACCAAAAGCATTGGAACACGTGACTGATGGGTGTTTCTAGTTGCTCAGGTGTTGCCTTTTAGATTGATTGCTTAAACATTAAATAGTGCTTGCTTTTGGCTTTGGGTTTCACCTGTGAAAACTGCATTTGCTGTTAAGCAAACATGAAGCCCAGAGAGCTGTCTATAGGAGAAAATAAAACCATTTTGAAGCTAAGAGAAGTGGGAAAATTGATCAGAGCTATTGCACAACCATTTGGCAGAGCCAATACAACAATTTGGAACATAATATAAAATGTACATACACATCTGCCTGTACTATGATTTCCAACCTTTATGGAGCCAAGGAACATATTTTACAATTGAGAAATCTCACAGCACACCAACAAACAAAAAAATGTGGATACATTAATTACTGTATTTACTTCCTGCCATCTAATAGAAGACCATTCATTTGTTCTGTCTGTCACTATGCCTCACTGGTATAAATAGAGGAACAAAGATACATTATTTATTGTAACTATATTTTTTTGAGCAATTAAGTACACACGTGTATATATAGCAAATGAACAGGTCATTTAAATAGACACATTCCTCCATCTTGTGATTGGATCGGTGCTCGGTTATCATTTTTTTAAACTCGCTGATCGGTGATTGGTCCCAAAAATCCTGATCGTGTAAAGCCTAATTTAATATGTATTATTCTTTGCACCAATTTGAGGAAAATACACCTCCCACACAGTCCAAGATTTTTTATATGAATGAATATCAATGGTTGGATAGATAATCTAAATAAGTTCTTATGGTAGCATTGCTGAATGAGTCTTTTTGAGCAAGAGCTCCACTCTTACTGTAATGTCATGGAGAGGATCTGAAAGAGTCTGCAAGATGGAGAGGAGTTCGCTTCGTGATCTCGTCGCTCACTGATTCAAAAGTCTTAATCTTCACCTCCAAATGTAAACAGCTTTATTCATAACTTCATCCATCTGGTTCGCATCCCTCAGACGGATGTTTCTCCCCCAGCAGACAACAACGAAGTAAATGCAACTTGCCTCCACAGACTACATGGAATAACATAAATTGAGGGGGGAAATATCTACATACACACACAGCTGTAAAGGCACTTTTAAGTAACATTTATACATTCTCATACTAGTGCAAAAAATAAGTGAACCACTGGGATATACAGTCCATACAATCCAGTGCCAGATGACAGTGCAAACAAACCATTGCAGGTGCTCCCAATGAATCCAAACTTACTGTTACAGTGGTAACATAAAATACTTTTTAAGTAGTGCTCTTCCGTAATATGATGCCCATCGTTAATATTGCTGCGATGGCCTGCGATTCTATGGAAATCATGTATAGAAAGCTAAAGAAATCTTACTATCCAACAAACTGTGAGACGTAAAATGCAGCTACAACATATTCAAATACAAAGCACAAAACTAATGGTTTTTACTGTCATTCAGTAACGTATCATTCGGTGTCATTCATTAGATGTGAAACCATCAGTACCTTGACACACAACGGCGGATTCAACCTGCATGGTCTATCAATCAACACCACAATATTCTCCTAAAAATACATTGTGGCGGTTAAAGCGTTACCTCCTTCTTCTTTTGTCCTCCTCCAGACGGCAGCCATAGCACAAAGAGGACGAAAACACACAGGATCGGGAGGTTAGCAAAAGATTTTACCCAAACAGACGCCATGACGGAAGGATGCTCTGGCTGCGAGACACGTCTCGGCCAAGCGATTGGACGCTGCTTTGACCAATCAGCGTAAAGCGATTATTCGCACACACCTCTGGGTAGTGAAGTTTTTTTAGACGAGAAGGCTGAACTCGAAATACTCATTCATCCATCCATCCATTCTCTGTATTGCTTATCCTCACGGGGGTCAAACAAACACGTACACACTCACACACACACACACACGCTCATAATAAATAAAAAGTTATTTGTACAAAAAAATATGCAGTGTATTAGTACGCCTTTTATCCCAATAGCAATTTTGTATTGTATTGTATTTTTGTAGCACTCTGTAGCACCTTTCTTTGAAATGAAAGGTGATTTTATATTATTATTATTATTGTTATTATTATTATTAAATTACTGTACACATTAAACTACAATGGCACTCAGCAGAACTCCGACCTGACCCGTGGCACAAAAATCCCGTTTTGGATTAGTGCTAAATTGCACATTTTCATAGAGAACTACTTCCTACATATCAATTAATTTTGTCAATAATAGCTGTATTTCACTCAATGACAACAATATACGTTAGAAATCAATTTTTGGATGCTTGATCTAATTTCTATGTGCGAGGTGAGCATCTCAATCAAGAGGGGTGTATTTTTTTATTTTATTTTTTGTCCAAAAAGGTATTTGAGTGTAGATGCCTCAAGAGTAGGGATGTCAAACTCAAATTCACGGTAGGCCAAAATAAAAAAATTGGGACAACATCGCGGGCCAAACTCAATATTTAATGAAAAATCACTGCAATGTCCATGTTTCCCTTCTCTGCAGAAATGTAGCATTAAAGTTTATCATATGACAACAAACTTAAATTTTGCTTAAACACCGAATCTGGAAAAAACAAACTTTAATATTATAAACACGAGAAATCAAATTTGCGATAAAGGACATCAGTGGTATTTGTTTTTTGTTTTGTATTTAAATAGATAACATGAATTCTTCTGTCTCTCTATCTTCTATTTATCTATCTCCAATGACCTTTCTTTTTGATGTAAATCTTTTATCAAAGGCCAACAATAAAACAACCCAAAAAAATAAGATGTCCTTCAATAAAAAGCCAAACTTCAAACTATTAACAGTTCCTGCCTAGTTGATAAAGGGCATTAAAAAAAAAACATTAATTCAATTTTGTTATATTCTTTGTTACAGCCACGTTGCTCCGCACACGACAAACAGTTACTTTAGTGAACAGATAATCTGCCTCCCACCTGTCTTGGAAGTTAACTGTTTTCCTTCTTTCGTGTGGCCATTTTTGGGAAGGGGAAGTGTAAATTTGCCCGAGGAGACTGGTAGCATAGTTACTAACGAAAGCAACAGAAAGGGAAGGGGCGCTCGCCGGTCTAGACTGATGGGCCAACACACACATTCTGGGATTTGTAATATTAGTGGCGCATGTGCAATATACTGGCGGGCCAGCTTTAATACACATTTTATATGGTCTTGCAGGCCAAATATAATTACATTGTGGGCCAAATTTGGCCCCCGGGCCTGAGTTTGACATATATGCTCAAGAGCATTACATCAGTGCTGTTGGCATTTCGATATTTACATTAAGCAGATTCTTTTCTCTGTTAAGATTGATATTAAAACCAAAGCTATCAGCTTTAGTATTGGTTAGGACACCTGCTATATAGCTACAGTATGAGTTGTAACGGTTCATTAGCTAATTGACTAAATGCCAGAACATGGCATTTAATGCTGAATTTTATTAGCATATAAGACAACTAATAAATAAAATACATTTAAGAAATATACTATAAGGCAGAAAAGCAGTGATACGCTAATGGAAATATCTCTGCAATAGAGTATATCATAAGGATCTAATCAAATAGTTTTTACATTGCATATTCTTCCCACAGCCCCTCAGAGGTACATATGTTCATGACATGTATGCATTGATATAAGATGATGCAATTATTAAACAAAGTATCCATCCATGCATCCATTTTCTGTACCGCTTATCCTCACTAGGGTCGCGGGCGTGCTGGAGCCTATCCCAGCCATCTTTGGGCCAGAGGCGGGGTACACCCTGAACTGGTTGCCAGCCAATCGCAGGGCACATCTAAACAAACAACCATTCGCACTCACATTCAAAGCTCTGAAAAAAAATGCCTGGTATACATGAGAAATTACGGTACTGCTCTGTGTCTGGAATAGAATGCGTCAGTGACACGCAGCAGTGATGGAGACCAGAAGATTTTGAAGCTGTGGTGATTATCTCCTTTGACCACCTCAGGAAGTCATTAAACAATTTCTCGAGTCTTATTGACCTAAGAGAAAAAATAATAATTATGGAGCCTGACAGTAGTTATCCATCAATTGGTGCATATGTAATATGAGGCAATCATACATTCATATGGGTTCACAGGCATAACTGCCCTCCAAGAGAAACCATAACTACGATGTGGCCCGTGACAAAAATTAGTTTGACACCCCTGCACTAGAACTAAGGTATTCAAACAGCATGAGAGCCCACTGAAAAGGAGCACACATCATAGCAGGTCTATTATTCATCTTATTATTTATTCATTTTATTTGCCATATTTTTTGAATCCAGGTAAGGTAATTTTGAACAGATTCTCATTTGCAATGCTGACCTGGCTACAGACAGCGGAGTTTTTTGAGACTCAGTTTAGCTTTATGAGCTTTATGAGACTCAGTTTCGAACATTGGTCACTTTTTAAAGTACTGTAATAGTGATTGTGTAATTTCAAATCATTACGAAAGCCTGTATATTGTCTTTTCAAGGATGTGAGCATGGGACTAAATTCTTTCTGTCTTGCAGGGCATCCATTAATGGATTTGCTGCGCTGCTTTCCTCAAGTAAGTTTTACCAGCTGAAAAAAATGAATGGAGTCAGTTTTTTGTGTTTTGGTATGTTACACGTTTGTACAGCATGGCATGGATAAATAATGCAATACAGGTTGTGTAAATTGTCTTATTTGGTTATCAGGTAACCAGGTTGATTGATGCAAGGTTTCATAATATTAGCTCACCTGAGATTCTTGATCCATCTAAATAATTTCATGAAATTGCTTTTTAATTTAAGCTACTTCAGAGTTTCAGAAAACAGCAACTGGTTTTCTGTGCTATCCCAGAAAACCACAGTTTACTGAAGATATACACAGGTTCCAAGACAGATGTTTCTTTGACAGCTACTGAGCTATTGTAAAACCACTTACAGATCTCACGAAAGGCCACCATCCCACACAGTAAAACAAGAAAACTGCTTGTCTGCAGACAAGTACAAAATGATCTAAGCCATTTGGAGAGTGTGGACCCCTGCAGGCCTTCCAAAACATGACTGTCTCACCCATGTCCCAGTTGATGCCAGTTTTGAGAGAATTGGTGCAGTTCTCATCAATAATACCCAGAGGGGTTGTACCTGGTGGCATTTACAAGTCGGAAGTTCAGGAACTCTAAAAGAAACTACCCAACACATCTGCTTCAGTTTCAAGCATTACAATGGACAGTGAGTGACAAATTCCATGATAATTACTGGGCCAAATTAACCGCTAGGATGAATAATAACCCCTTGATTTATGCCCTTACGATCACATAAACTCAATGCCACAGGCTACTGGTGGATGACCAGTGACCATTTTGGCTTGGTTAACTCTTAATATGCATCCAATTTCTGAGGGGATGGCAATTTTTCATTATATACAAATCAGCACTGTGAATTGATTGCTATGTTGCAACTGAAGTCATTAATTGTTTTTTTCCTTTGACCCCAAAGTCTTCAAAGTACAAAATAAGAAAAACAGCCACGAACTTCCTTAATGAATATTACATTTAAGTTGACATGGGATCCAGTATAGCCTTACTGTGATGACAAATTATGCAGAGGTGCTGCTGACACTGATGCATCACTGTATAGTCTCTAGGTGGGAAATACGTACACAGGTATCTGAAGCCAGCTTTTGTTTTCACTAACCCACTTACTACAGACACTATATCTTTGTCTCGTTTATTCTTTCATTCATAATTTTCTACATTACCGTGAGAGAAGTACTGTAATTTAATTGCGTAGCAGTATTTGTTTCTGATGAAGAGTTTTGGCACTGAAGTGATGAATCTGGAACATTTGCATATGTGAGCAAGCAGCTTGTGGTACCATGCCAAGTAAATGACAGACAGAATTAATAAACTGTTTATGGTGTTTTTTTTAATTCAAGAGGAAGCTGAGGGACATGGAGGCAAGAGAAAGACCTGGGGTCGGTGATGTCATGGAGCTGGCACAGGACCAGGTGACTGTGGTTGAGGTCAGTCGCTCCCTTCTGAAAAATATGACAAAGCCTTTACAAAAATGTCTCCTGAAAGACACACCAAAAGGACAGTGTTTATAGAAAAAGAGCTGCTGTTTGTGGAGCATATGAGTGTGAGAGAGGGAGCGCAGTTGAGCGTGCACAACATCAAAAAGGAGGGAGGGGAGAGGGAGCGAGATTTTGGAAAATGGGGGGATTGCAGGCAAAGAGAAAGAGAAAAAAAGAGAGGAAAAAAACAAGAGAAGGCATATCGAGAATGAGCGAAACGGTCATTAATATGATGTTCGTTATCTCTCACTGACTCGTTAACAAATGTTCCTTTGTGTTCTCTAGAGGTTGCGCCGTTAGCCCATCGCTCTGTGTGTGTGTGTATGTGTTCATCAAGTACAGATGTTATTTACCTTTGAATGTATCCTTTAATACATCTGAGACGACATTCAAGCTACATGAACAATAAGAGTGGTAGAAGCAAAGAGAATAATTAAGAATTACTAATAGCGACACTTGTGCCGTCACTGATGGTGTAGTGGTGCACTCGCCTGACTTTGGTGCAGGCAGCGTGGGTTCAGTTCCCACTCAGTGACGGTGTGAATGTGAGTGTGAATGGTTGTCCGTGTCTATATGTGCCCTGCGACTGACTGGCGACCAGTTCAGGGTGTAGTCCGCCTTTCGCCCGAAGTCAGCTGGGATAGGCTCCAGCGTCCCGCGACCCTAACCAGGATAAGCGGTGTTGAAAATGGATGGATGGATGGACACTTGTGCCCTCTTCCAAGCACAAAAATGGAAAATATGTGCTGTAAAAGAAATATTGTTCTGATCTGTGTTGCTTTTATAGTTAGACGGATTACACAAAAACGAGACAGTTTCCATGAAAATTTGTGGAAACTTAAGTTTTTCTTTTTTTTTTTTCCTTTGGTAACTAAAATTGTAATCATGGACATTTCCCAAAGCAACTGTAATTTAATTACACATTTTCTCCCAGTAATATAACCGATTACAATCATGTAAATTTTGTAATTAAATTACAGAATCTTGTTTCATGTAACTAGTTACTCCCAACACTGCGTATAAACGACTTGCTACGACAATTGCTACAATTGCTTTAATCAAAAAGGGTTAGGTGAAGTGAGGTGCTAAATTTCACCCCGGCTTTTCAGAGTCACAAATATCTTGTTCATCTTGATTAGGTTTGACAGTCGCCAACATTTTAAAACGCCTTCTACGACATCAAAAAGAGTTAAGTGGAACAACAATAGCCTGAATATACAGTACTGTTCGTACTAGGTCGTACCTCTCAAGTCAATTTCAAGCACTTCAACTTTTAGTGTTGCCATTGTGTCTGTGTTGATTAGCTCATACAGTGCAGTGTGATTTTGATTCTAAAAACAACATTTCTAAAATTGTTTTGTTTTCTAAAATCGAAATATTTTATTTCCAGGACCAGGTGTATTCATCTGGATCGGAGACTAGGAGATGGTACCTTTTATTTGAACCCACACCAGTTCGTCATTAGTCCTATTTTAGCTTCAGCTCCTGTAAAATGTTCTTAAGCCACCCTAAATGATTTGGTTGTTAGAAAAAAAAAATTAGTTGTTTTTTTTGGTTTTGTTTTGTTTTGTACCCCAAATATTCTTCAATAAGTGGGGGAAAACCACCAAAACGCATTTTTGGGAGTGTTTCCCCCCCAAAAAAGGAAAAAGAAAAGAAAAATCTGCATGAATCCGCGGGTGCCAAAGTATGCGGGGGTCCACTGTATTTGACAAGCTACTGTACTTAGTAGTAGCAATGGACTTTCTGCTGTTAGCTGGGGGCCTTAGCTAACTAATTGTTTCTACCAGCAGTGATGAAGACTTACTATCTTGAAAAACTTTCTTATGTCCATCCTTTATTCTTTTCCTCACGCTGCTTTTAGTCAGCCCTGTATTGTGAAGCTCCTGGCTGTTTGCATTGTGAAGCAACATCTTTTCATTCATTGTAAAGCTGGCTGTTTAAAGGAGGTTATAGAGTGAACTTTATGAATTCATTCACTGATAGTTGTCAACAGTGGATAATAACAAAAATAATAATCACTCCTCCACCCATTTTGAGCTGTAGGACTCAGGACAGATGGGTTTTTGAGTAACAAAGGATCATCATCTACTGGAAACGTGATACATTCCAGGAATCATCCATCCATCCATCCATTTTCCATACCGCTTATCCTCACGAGGTTCACGGGCATGAAGGAGCCTATCCCAGCCACCTTTGGGCAAGAGGCGGGGTACATCCTGGAATCATATGAAACTCAATATCGATGTGAAATCGGAAATCGTATACGACTTTTTTAACTTGAAAATGTATTGAGGAGAGTAATGATTAGAAAAGTGAAGAGACCCAATAGATAATGTAGGGTATATTAATCTGTCCCAGATATTTTCAAGACGACTTCAATTTTACTTTTTAAAACTTTTATTTAAGTAACTAATTTAATTTATTTATTTAAGTAATTGAGTGATAATACAAGGCGACACAGTGGACAACTGATTGGCGTTCCCGTCGATCCACCTCGCGAATCTACGCTCTCTGCCCAACAAAATGGACGAGCTTCATCTTCTGATAAAGACCAGTAAAGACTTCGGACGTTCCGACGCCCTGTGCTTTACGGAGACTTGGCTTTGTGAGGCTATCCCCGACGGCACCGTTATGCTTCCTGGCTTCTACCTTCATCGGGCAGACCGTGTCATGGAATTATCGGGGAAAACAAAAGCCAGCGGGATATGCTTCTATATCAATGAAAAATGGTGTAGGGACATCACAGACCTCAGCACACACTGCAGCCCGCATTTAGAGTCGCTGTTTCTGAACTGTAAGCCATTCTACTCGCCGCGTGAGTTCGCATCTTTCATTCTCGCTGGTGTTTACATTCCGCCTCAAGCTAACACGAACGCCGCACTGCTAAGTAAATGAAATTGAAAAAAAAAAACCACCCCTCATTATTCTCGGGGACTTTAACAAAGCTAAACTCAATACACTAAATATATAATACAAGCAGCACATTGACTGTCCTACCAGAGAAAATAACATTTTAGACCACTGCTATACCACGCTAAATAACGCATAACGTGCCATCACTCGTGCAAGACTGGGCTCGTCTGATCACTGCTTAATTAACTTAACAAAAACTTAAATGCGCGAAGCCTACGGTGAAAACAGTGAAAAAGTGGACCAACGAAGCAAAGATAGAACTTCAAAGCTGTCTAGACTTTACAGCCTACAGTGTCTTTGAAAATTCAGCTGGCAGCCTGGTTGAATATACGGACACTGTATACACTGTATATATATATATACTGTGTACCAACAAAGTCATCTCACACATTCAATAACAACAAGCCGTGGTTCAATGCCAAACCTAAGCAACTTCGCCAGGCGAAAGAGGACGCATATCGAAGTGGTGACAGGGCCCTGTATAATCGCACTAGAAACCAACTGACTAAAGAAATTAACATTGCAAAGAGAAACTATGCAGTAAAGTCAGAAAAACAGTTTAGAAGACAAGAGCATGCAAAATCATCTTGGACCCTCCACATCCTGGTCATCAGCTCTTCCAGCTCCTTCTTTTAGGTAGGCACTATCAAACAATGTAAGATAAAACTAACAGACATTCCAACAGCTTCTTCCCTCTTGCCATTAATTTCTTAAACAGTTAACTCACTATTCCATTGCAACACACTGCCAATTTTCTGTCTTGAGTTTGTTGTCACATTTCTGTTGGGCCAATTATACATTACTTGTGCACTCACTGTAGAAATCTCGCCAAGCTGCACGATTTGCATATCTGTTGTTGACCAATATTGGCCACTCATGTGCCTGAGTAGCATCTGCACCATTTGCACAATGGACTGAGTAGTATCTGCAACATTTGACTAGTTTATCGCACTACTAGTCACTTTAAACTGCATACATTTCTTGAAGTATCGGCGCCCTTTGCAAAATGGTCATTGCATCGGACTATTGCTCTATTAGTCATTCAAACTGGTCTAATTGTTTGAGGGCTCTGCATTATTTTCCACAATTGTCAAAAAATAATAATAATTGTACCGGCATTACCAGATTACTAGCAACATTTTATTGCTCAGTGACTGTTTTTCAATGTCTTTATGTCTCAAAAGTATTCTCTGTCAGTTGACTCTCTCATACTAGAGCGGCTCCAACTACCGGAGACAAATTCCTTGGCAGATGAAGATGATTCTGATTCTAATCCCAAAAACATGCGTGGTAGGTTGATTGAAGACTCTAAATTGCCCGTAGGTGCGAATGTGAGTGCGAATGGATGTTTGTTTCTATGTGCCCTGCGATTAGCTGGTGACCAGTTCTAATGAGGCCATGCGCTATAAAAAAATGGATGGATGAACACTATCAAAACTGACTATTCCCATCTTTGTAAAGGCAGAATTTATTTTTTACACAGCTTTTGTATTGGATGTCATTCGACTGGTGATGTATGTAACGGACAATACTGTATTGTATAATATACAGTATAGAAATATAGTAGATAGTATTTACATTGCTGCGATTGGCTGGCAACCAGTTCAGGGTGTACCCCGCCTCCTGCCCGATGACAGCTGGGATAGGCTCCAGCATGCCCGCGACCCTCGTGAGGAGAAGCGGCTCAGAAAATGGATGGATGGATAGTATTTACATTGTAAATACTATACAGTATATTTCTGTGAGTGAGTGAGTGGGGGTGAATGCAATTGTCTGGTGACCAGTTCGGGGTGTACCCCGCCTCTCGCCCAAAGAAAGCTGGGATGGGCTCTAGCAAGCCTGTGACTCTAGTGGGGATAAGCGGTAGACAATATGGATATGGGTGGAGTAATAATACTAGTTAGAAAGTAACCAACATAAAAACCAGAGAACTGTCTATGGGTGAGAAACATTTGCAGAGAGAAGACAAGCATAAGCCTACAATCATTTTGAATTCCTGAAGAAGAAATAAACCACTGGTGTAATAACAGACGTCTAAGGGCCAAACTTGATTGCGCACAGAGTCAGAGGTGAAAGCTGATCTACTAACCGGCACAAGTGGATTGTGTCAGCAAAGCACTCTAAATGTCTGGACATTTTCGTTTATCACATTGAGGGAGGAGTATACACAAATAATTTAGCACATGCAATGATATTCATCAAACCTGAGACAAACTTTGCTGGCTTATTTTGTATATTTTAATAGTGAATGGCGGCAAAGTGAACAACTGGTTAGCACATCTGCCTCACAGTTCTGTGGACCCGGGTTCAAATCTGGCCTTGCCTGTGTGGAGTTTGCATGCTCTCAACGTGCCTGTGTGGGTTTTCTCTGGATACTCCGGTTTCCTCCCACATCCCCAAAACATGCATGGTAGGTTAAATGAAGACTCTAAATTGGCCGTAGGTGTCAAAGTGAGTGTGAATGGTTGTTTGTTTATATGTGCCCTACGTTTGGCTGGTGACCAGTTTAGGGTGTACCCCGCCTTTTGCCCAAAGATAGCTGGGATAGGCTCCAGCATGCCCGCGACCCTAGTGAGGATAAGCGGTCCGGAAAATGAATGAATTAATTAATAGCGCATCTGCAAGGCAGGTGTAAACCAGCACGCAAAGCAGTGTCAAAATGAGAGTTGACAGGAATAAGTTTTCCACTCAATGCCAACAAAAATTATGAGTTGAAATTACTAGCTGCCGGGATGTTTCATGTCACCTCAGGGACAACAAGCTAGGTTGTGGTCCTGCTCGCCTACAATTCCTTAATAAAGTGGCTTAACGGATACAAATGGCTCAGCTATCCTTAGAGAACTCACTGCTTGTCTGAAGCACTACATATACCTATACTCACCACAAAAGGAGCAACAAAACAGATTTGAACGATTGTCTTATACCCATTCTTTAGTTTTGTTGCCTGTTGCCCACAGCATTGACATCACAATGCTATAAAGCATCAAACATTATGAATGGAAAAGTATGGTGATACCAGTGGGTCACTGGCATGATGCAGTTAGTACAAACAAAGGGCTTAGTAGATTTGGTATCTTTTTAGTTGAACTGTTTGATCTCTCTCATATTCATCTTTCAGTGTCAAACCCAAACATTTCAGTCTACAGAAAAATTTAATGAATTGGCTTAATTGTTGCAATACTTTTGAACAGGAGTATATTTTCTCTTTTTGTTTTTTGAGTTAAGATGGAAGCCCCATTCCCCAAAATCAAAGAAAGTTAGAATTCTGTCATCCGTCAAATCTTATGATTTCTGTTGCTGAGTTATAGGTTGGACTTTGGTAGTGTAGTTGTTTACGTAGTTGACTTCCATGCAGCTGGGTTGGTGTTAATTTGCTCTTGGTGCATGTTTCACAACTGCCCTTTGATTGAGATCATCACGATCTACCATTGGGAAGGTGGCCAGCGTATTCCCAAAAGAACAAATTAAACAGAGTAAGAGTAAATTGGGACATCACAGTCAAGTGTGAAAACTGTGAGAATGAGCAATTTCAGTCACCTGATTCACGTGTGCATGAAAATAATCCCCCCCCTCCCCACACTTTAATCCCACCTATGTACAGTCTATTATTTACCCAATTCCAGATGTAGAAATGCATCCATCCATCCATCCATTTTCTGAGCCGCTTATCCACACAAGGGTCGCGGGAGTGCTGGAGCCTATCCCAGCTATCATCGGGCAGGAGGCGGTGTACACCCTGAACTGGTTGCCAGCCAATCGCAGCGCACATATAAACGAACAACCATTGGCACTCACATTCACACCTACGGGCAATTTAGAGTCTTCAATAAACCTACCATGCATGTTTTTGGGATGTGGGAGGAAACCCACGCACGCACCCCCCCAGAGCATGCAAACTCCACACAGGCGGGGCAGGGGATTGAACCCCGGTCCTCTGAACTGTGAGGGAGACGCTCTAACCAGTCGTCCACCGTGCCGCAGATGTAGCAATGCAATGATAAAAATGTGAGTTCTGCTTTACAAATATTATTTCCATTTGTAAATCATGGTCTAACTCATTTCAACTACTAGACACACACAAATGATATACAGCACTGTACTTCTACAATAAATGAATATGATAAATGAAAAAGACTGTGGTTCCACTAATTTTCTTTCTCTTCCTCTGCTCGTTGCTTCTCCAGTGTGACAAATGATATAAATACTCTCGTGGTCGGCAGGCGGCGACATTCTTACAAAGCTCAAGGAAGATAAGAAAGAGAGATGCTGTACAGTTTTTTACAAGGAACCACTAATTGTGTTGGATAACATGTTTAGTGCTACGACATTAGTTAAAGTGTTTTAGGCTTTTATAGGGTACTCAGGGAAATATATTCAACCTCTGGCAATTCTTTATGAGGCTATTCTTTAATAATAAGACTTTTCTGGCATTTCCTTATGGTACAGAAAGGTAAGACATTGCAAGAATACAACAAGATACAGTATATATTTTTTTCTTATGCAAAATTCATTGAGTCCTGTTGTAATTGAAATATTACAAATATCTTTGAAATATTAGGCCTTATTTTAATATTATGCCTTTTTAATTGATTATGACCATTGATTTATGTCTGCATTGTACACAATTAAAGAACTTATAGGCATCTGCGCAGAGGAAGGACACCAACGTGCCCCTATGTGCTCTCTTATGCCCCCTACAGCCACACTGAACGAGTGGTAGCAGAATACCGTCTGCTGATCTAAATATTTCGCCTGGAAAAACACTCTATTTGCGGCTTCCGTGGGGTGGCTGCACCAGCCGGCGGGTGGCCGCGGACAATGAATGCCCCTGCCGGCGGGGTGGCCAGCTTTCTGTCATGTATGGCCATGGCCACGACATAGCTCTGCCCCTGTTTGTATGCGTGCTTGTGTGTGTGTGTGTGTGAAGTTATCTGATTTAAAATAAGATACTAGTTACACATCTTTTACACAAATCTTTGCAATTGTGATTTGTCACAGGCCTAAATTGAAATTGGCAATAATCAAACGATTGTTGAAAATATTCAATAATCATTTCTGTATATGTTATGTAACATTTGAGTCGTGTACCGCAGTGTCATCATTTGAAAATAAAATGGAAGATTATGCATATCTACCACATTTCTCTGGATCAAAATGACTTGTGGGGTAGGGGGTGTCTTCCACCAGTGGGGGAGGGGGCAATCTTCCATTTGGAAGATTTTACATTTTGTTTTATAATAACAAAGTTATAATCTAAGTCTGATTTCATTGCCCTCTAAATATTTTTTACTGAAGCATACTGTACATTATGTTGATATTGAAATTATTTATATTTTTAAAGAAAATCGACATTGTTGTTCTTAAGGGGGCGTCTTACCCAGCTTGTGTCCACCACCCAGCTTGTGTCCACCACCTCTGTTGTGTGTCAACTCTTGCGGTTGTCCTCGCATCTTCTCCTGAGCGCACACCCCTCCCATCCCCTCCTCTCTCGCCCTCTTCACTCCCCGCTCTCTCTCTCTCTCTCTTGCTCCCTCACATTCTGTTCTCTTTCCTCTTCTTTTTGGGAGAGCTGCTATCTCTGGCGGGTTGCCGCATGGTCGCTAAAGACTCAACATCATCTGCTCTCCGGGCTCTTCAACTGCTGCACGGGCACACAAGGATGTAACGCATTCACTAGACTGCACCGCAACCGGTCACTGGAGATCCTTCATTCCAGCAGAGGGGGATTTCTTACTCAAATGTAACTGAGACCAAGAGGGGCAATAAGTGCGCATCCTCTGCACGCCGAGAAAACCACTTTGGCTGTGTTACGAGTCCAGATTTTAGCAACACGTCCACCCAGGAAATGCAACTCCACTGAGACTCCATTGCTGCGATCTAATGATGGCGATCCAGGAGATGTTGCAGCAGAGTTTGGGACTCTAAAGAACATCTGAACTTTTCTCCAATTCAATTTATAGGCCTATATACAGTTTCCTTGATTTGGTCATCGCACGGGACTTCTATGCTGGTTCCAGAGTGCCACTAGCCCGATTCACCCTCCTCATGGAACGCTCAGCATCTTTGGATATAGAAGCGCTCAAGGTAAGACGCTCAGCCGGGTGCATATGCGCTCGCCCCGGGGACAGAGTTAGGATTCATCGAGCTTGGCTGTTGGGTGAATGGATTTACGGGGGACCAGTTGTGTGAGATGCTGACATTAGATTCATGTTACACTTCTTGATTTTTTTTTAGCGCAATATTAAAAAAACAAAAAAACAACAACAACAAAAAGAAAGGAAAAGAAAAAGTGTGTGCTGGTGTGGTTCTCCAAACACCGCGCATCGCGCTCTGGTTAGGGCATTCAACGAATTGCAGTCGTGGTACGTCAATTCAGTGCGTGGGGAGAATTTCAATAATGCTTGGCTTGCACAGAGCTGCTGTGTGCGTCGGTGGGATGCCTGAATAAGGGGACGGAATTCTCTTAGGGTATGTGCAAGAATTCTTAAGAGAGAGCGGAGATGGGAAAAATCCATCCCATCGCTGTTTCTCTCTCTTTCCCCACTCTTACGTTGTGATACTAGCAGTTCGTGATCATTTTCAAGTGTAGTGCACAGCACCCACTTGAAAGATATTACTTGCTGGTGGAGTGGGTGTGATGTTGTTGGTACTTCTGACCAGAAATATATACGTTAGCTATATTTATACACTGTATAAACATTATGGTGACCCTACGGAGATATCATGAGGCATACCTGCGCAATCTAATGAGATCAATACAAAAATGTCTGCCTTTACAATAAGAATAATTGTCAGTTTATTATTGTAGTTGTTGTGATGTTGAATTGCATTGCATTATTATGAAATCTGTACCCAATATTTTGTTTGAGTCTTTAAGTCAGGTTTTAAGTCTGATCCAGTGCAGTTCCACACCACTGCAAACTATGATAATAAATATTTTTGGTAAATTAATCCCTCTCTGGAGTTTGCCTGTTTTCCATGCATTTTCTCTATGTAGTCCCAAAAGCATGCATGGAAAGTTAATTGAAGACTCTGAATTACACATATAGGTGTGAATGTGAATGTAAATGGTTGTTTGTCTATAGGGGCTTTCTCACCGCAGGAACCGCTGCAGGAAGTTTCGATTTATTTATCTTGGATTTATTTGGAACCCCCCAATAAAAACTCATTTATAGATACCGAATACTTCACAGTGTTGTATTTAAAAACGGACTAAAAGCTGTCAATAAAGTCATATATAATTTGTATTTTTTTTATTGAACCTTATCCTGGTAAGGTATTTGCAATGCCAACCTGGCTGCAGACAGCAGAGTAAAACAAAGCAAAATAGAAGCAAAAATATATACAAACTGCACAATGTGATATAGCAACAAGTTCAATATTACATTACATCATAGCACATTGTGAATAAAAGGTCCATAAAAGCATATGAGCGGATATTCTCTCAAGCTGGAGAAAAAATTTAATTGTCTGAATGCTGAGACTGTCACGGGGCGTGTGTTCCGGTTGTTGTCTTCCCCCTGTCTCGTACACACCTGCTCCTGAGAGCATCTTCACCACCTGTGCCTCGTTCAACCTAATTACCCCTTGCATTTAACCTCGTGTCTCATTCTTTCTAGTCGCCAGTTCGTTGTACCTTGTCGTCGCGTTGCAGCATTCCTTGTTTCCACATCAAAGACTCACAGTAAGACTAGACCCTGTTCCGATTATCAACCTCGCCTTTTTGCCTCACGTTTTTGGATACGGTTGCCTTTTTCGGATTGCCTGCCTCTGTACCGACCTCTGCCGGTACATTAAACCTCTCTTTTTGAAACTGTCCATTTGTTTTGGAGTCGTGCATTTTTGGGTCCTATCCTCTGTTCCGTTCATGACAGAATGAGCTGGCCATAAAATGGACCCAGCAGACTCGGGCCCGGTGCGCAAAGCCCTTCAAGCGCAGGGTCAACTCCTCTCGAAGCAGGATGAGCAGCTTGCTGCCCTCCACCTGCATCTAGAGGG
Source organism: Phycodurus eques (assembly GCF_024500275.1). NCBI lineage: Eukaryota > Metazoa > Chordata > Actinopteri > Syngnathiformes > Syngnathidae > Phycodurus > Phycodurus eques. The sequence continues at coordinate 8,626,919 of NC_084530.1, forward strand.
ATTGTCAGAGCATCAGGACAATATGATGATACAGGTAGCCTCACAGTTTGAAGTTCTTCTTAAAAATTATTCAGAAGAAGGAACCAGTTGGCACAAAACCGGTATCGCCATGGTACCAACGTTTCCATGTGAAGCAGTTACCATGCTACCACCTTCCACCTCCGTTGCTGTCTGCCCGCAGCTCACTCGACCGTAGAGGTTCTCTTGAGATTCTGGGAATATTAAGCCATTCATCACTCAGTGCGAACACCACTTTGAGCTGCAGGCAACTGCCTTCCCCACCGAGCGGGCAAAAATCGCTTTCGTCATTTCCCACCAGACTGGTTGTGCGGAAGCGTGGGCTACTGCTGAATGGAGCCGCAATTCAGCCGCGTGTCATTTGTGGGCTTTTTTCGTAAAGACTATGGAGCAAATATTTAAGTTTTCCACACCAAGCAGCTCGCTCCCTTGTCACCTTACACCAAGGCAAGCGCAGGGTTTCAGATTACGCGATTGAGTTTCGCATTCTAGCAGCTGAGAGTCAGTGGAATAATAGGGCACTGCTCGATGCATTTTTTTCAAGGACTATCCCCCGCTGTCAAGGATCATTTGGTCCCGCTAGACCTGCCGACCGACTTGGACACTCTCATCGCTCCCGCCGTAAATATCGACAAAAGGCTTTTGGATCGCGAGCTGGATGGAGTTCGGTGGAGGGCTGCATCACCGCGCACTTGGAGGACGAGCCTCGGTGACCAGCCAAACCGAGGCAGATCCCCTGTCTCAATCCACTGGCTAGCGTCACCACTGATGAACCCATGCAATTGGGCAGGTTTCATCTCTCCCCTGAGGAACGTCAACCCCGACTGAGAGAAGGGCGGTGCTTCTACTGCGGGCAGTTGAGTCATTCCGTGAGCAACTGTCACATCAAAGTTGGCGGTAACAAGGGCACGGGAGCGGTGAGTCTAAATTTCATTAAAGGAAGCCTACTCAGGTTCTTCCTAAAGTGACACTATGCTCTCCTGATCAAGAAATTCCTACACCTGTATTAAGTGACTCTGGTTCTGACGCAAACTTACTCAGCTCCCTCCTCATTAGACGGATGCACCTTAGAACCTTTCAAATAAAACGCCACCGCAACACCTATGCTGCAGACGGCAGTTTTATGGGCAAGAACACTCACCGCACCAAAACACTCACATTGACATTTTCTGATTCTCACTCGGAACCCATTAGTTTTCATGTTTTTGACGGCATGAATCATGACCTTATTTTAGGGAACCCATGGTTGAAATTACATAAACCCCACATTGAGTGGTCCTCTGGGCATGTTATGTCATGGAGCAGCAATTGCGCCCAGAACTGTTTCAAGCCTCCATGTGATGTTCAGAGCTATGTTTCAAATGACAATCCACAAATCCCATCTGGGGATCCTGATTTATCTCAAGTGCCCACCTGTTACCAGGACATGAAAGACGTTTTTTCCAAGTTCAAGGCCAAATCCCTTCCACCCCACAGATCTTATGACTGTGCCTTTGACTTGCTGCCTGGAACCACACCTCCACAGGGGAGGTTGTTCTCTCTTTCAGTGCCGGAACACAAGGCTATGAAGGAGTATGTGGATGAATCATTGTCAACCGGGATTATCGGCCCATCTTCATCCCCTGCGGGAGCAGGATTTTTCTTTGTGGACAAGAAGGACAAGACTCTGCGACCGTGTATTGCTTACCGGGGTCTCAACGACATAACTGTGAAAAACAGGTACCCTCTTCCTCTCATCTCCACCACCTTTGAGTTCCTGGAGTGAGCTATGGTTTTCACCAAACTAGACTTAAGAAATGCATATCATCTAGTCAGGATAAGTGAGAATGAATGGAAAACAGCATTCTATCCTGTCCTCTGTTCCGTTCATGACATAGACATTAGAAAAAACATCAATTTTCAACACCGCTTATCCTGGTTAGGGTCGCGGGACGCCGGAGCCTATCCCAGGCTCTGGGCGAAAGGCGGACTACACCCTGAACTGGTCGCCAGTCAGTCGCAGGGCACATATAGACACGGACAACCATTCGCACTCACATTCACACTGTCACTGAGTGGGAACTGAACCCACGCTGCCTGCACCAAAGTCAGGCGAGTGTACCACGACACCATCAGTGACTTCTTTTAGAATAAATAAATATATAAATAAATGTAGAAGCCGGCAGATGACTATAGATGTGATTTATTGTAAAAATTCAGGTTCATGTCACATTTTCCAGCTAATAAATCACATCTATAGTCATCTGCAAGCTTCTGTTGTGCAATCTATTTAGGTATGTCATTTCAATAAAATAAATATATTTGAAATTATTGAAATTTTCTTTTATATAATAAAACTCCTCAAAGATTGTATGCAGCTAGGTTGGCATTACAAATGCAAATGCAAATGCAAATCAGTTCTCAATAGCCTCACCAGGATAAAGGGTTAGGTTTTAAAGGTATTAAAAATATTTCAAATTTAGATTATGACATAAAATAAGACATTGAAAGCTTGAAATACCAAAGTTTTTTAGATCCAGTAAGTGTCAGTAATGAGCAATATTTGCTTAAACTACCCTCCTGAACTAATTAGTGCGATGGAAACATAAACCACATGAGCCACATGAACCTTTTGCTACCAGGAACTAAGTTCCTGGGCTGGTTGGTGGAAAAGCCTCTTTTGGGGCTGGGATTGGCGCCACGGTGGGCGACTGGTTAGACTGCCTCACAGTTCTGAGGAGCAATGCCCGGCCCCCCCTGTGTGGAGTTTGCATGTTCTGCCCGTGCCTGCGTGGGTTTTCTCCGGGCACTCCGGTTTCCTCCCACATCTCAAAAACATGCATGGTAGGTTGACTGAAGATTCAAAATTTCCCGTAGACGTGAGTGTAAGTGCAAATGGTTGTTTGTTAATTTGTGTCCTGCGATTGGCTGGCGACCAGTTCACGGTGTACCCCGCCTCCTGCCCGATGATAGCTGGGATAGGCTCCAGCACGCCCACGACCCTAGTAAGAAGAAGCAGCTCAGAAAATGGATGGATGGATGCTGCTGGGATTGGCTTCAGCTCCGCTCTCCCATGACCCTAATGAGGCCATGCGCTATTAAAAAATTGATGTATGAACACTATCAAAATTGACTATTCCCATCTTTGTAAAGGCAGAATTTCTTTTTTACACAGCTTTTGTATTGGATGTCATTCGACTGTTGATGTATGTAACGAAAGTTCAATACTGTATTGTATAATATACAGTATACAAATATAGTAGATAGTATTTACAGTGTAAATACTATACAGTATATTTCTGTGAGTGAGTGAGCGGGGGTGAATAATACATTTCACTAATGTCAATGAAATTAATGTTGAGTAAAAATAAAACTATAGCAAAATGTTTTTTCCAATACTGTTCATCATTCATGCATGTATTCAAAGGAGCTTTGAAATTTGAGCAACATAATAAAATCATTTTCCAGCAATAACAAGTCAACATCTTCCAGCTTCAACAAATAATGTACAGCATACAAACACATGGGATTGTGGCTTTGGTCTAATGTTACAGTGACACATTTCATATGGGACTGTAACATAGCCAATAATTGTGGGTGGAAATGTTCATTTTATTTTTACTGCTTGCTGTTGCTGGTACCCAACAAATAAAACAATCAGCAAATTGATGCCATTCTCCTGGGGTTTGACATTTCAGGCAGCTTTTTATGTGATCACGTTTTTGAGAAGATATTGACTTTGATCCGGTACACTGGTTGCACAGTCCAAAGAGGAAAATTGACATTCTGATAAAAAAAAAAAAAACTTAAATGTTAGTCCATCAACTTGACCTAAGGAATTGTTGGGTGTATTGTATTTCATATCGTATATTGATTGTCTTTGTTTCTCCTGATGCTGTAACTTGCACTTGATGATTTTAAGTGGACATGGTAACATACTGTATCTGAAAATGACAAGCATCGTACATTCTTTTTTATAAAAATAATTGTTTTCTTGTATTTATTGCAACACAGGCTGTTGTTGCTTTTTGATTGCAGAATGAGAGCTATTGTTTGTTTTAAGTGTCAATCTTGAGTCTATAGCTGTATCAAAATGATGAGATGCCATGCAGTGAAAAATATCTGACCAGCTATGAATTACATTTAAAGGTTTATCAGATTGTTTTTTCTTGTAAGCTATTGTACCTTAAGGTCTTTTTAAAGGCTATTTCTAGATGTGGTGGTGCTGAAGTTTATTGCAAGCTAAGTTTAGTGTAGTATTATACAAATAGGCACCCATTAAAAAAATTCTGTTTAAGAGACCATGTTAGACAGGCCATGTTAACTCCCTCAACCAAAATCAGTTAGGATGCCCTGAGTAACAAAAACAAATTTACACAAGTGAAATTCCCACCCTCTTGTCAGAGGTCATAACTAAGTTGTTCATATGGTAATGGCACACCTCCCGTGGCCGAATGAAAGATGTTGTATTCACAAGGAACATTTCTGGGTGTCCACCAATCAAATTTCAACCAACCCCAGTATGAGTGCATCACCCTGCCTGCTGAATAAACATTATTTTTTTTGTCCACTTCCACCTGTCCATCCATCTGTCCTTCTGCAAGGTGTTTTAGAGAGCTAGTATATCAGATCCTTGGCACCATTGAATGCATCTGCTGTCTCCTCCACTGAGCTATTTTTAGAGGGAAGAGCATGTGTATCATTACACTACTGAAAAGACCTTTATTTCCATCTATCCATTTTCCGTACCGCTTATCCTCACTAGGGTCACGTGCTGGAACTTATCCCAGCCGACTCTAAGCGAGAGGCAGGGTACACCCTGAACTGGTTGCCAGCCAATCGCAGGGCACACATAAACAAACAACCATTCAAACTCACATTCACACCTACGGGCAATTTAGAGTCTTCAATTAACCTACCATGCATGTTTTCGGGATGTGGGAGGAAACCGGAGTACCCGGAGAAAACCCACTCCGGCACGGGGAGAACATACAAACTCCACACAGGCGAGGCCGGATTTGAACCCCGGTCCTCAGAACTGAGAGGCAGATGTGCTAACCGGTCGTTCACCGTCTCGGTACCTTAATTTCCCCGCAAAATAAATAATTTTCAGGTTGTGTGTGTGAGTGTGTGTGTGTGCGCGCATGCAATCACAGGATGTGAACAAGGACAACTTTGGGGACATTGGGATTATACCACTTTAGATGCAATATGTAATATTAAGGATTTCTTTTGTGTGTGTCTGTGATTGTGATTAAAGTGTCTCTGATTCTAAATCAGTTCAGGTTTCAATATCAATTTGGGAGGTTTAAGTGCTATTGATTGTTACAAATAGCTGGGTAATGAAGTAGATGCATTAGAATAAAGGCGGAATGAATTTCGAACATTGCGATCAAGTTGTATCTGAAAAAACAAATAGTTTAATTTTGCGCTTACAAGTTCAGGTTTAGTCTTTAAACAGCTCTTAAATAGCTGTATTGATACATGCCATTCTTTCATTTCGTCGTAGCAGGAAACTAAAGGCCGAATTTACTGAAGGTTTGTGCATGCAAACTTGATGGGAAAGCTGATCTACTGACTGGCCACATTAAATCTGTCAAATGCGAAAAATTGCAGCAGAGTTCATTTCGCACATTGTGGGAGGAGTATAGGCAAACAGTTGAATTTAGGAGTCATTTCAGTGCACTGTAACAATTGGTGCTGTCATGTTGGCCTCTCCCAGAGTGGTTTTCCAGGTATTGCATAATACTAATACGGGTTAGAGACAGTGGCGAGGCCAGCCCTATTTTGGGTGGGCTCAACTTGCCTTTCACCACCCTATGAATTTCTCCTCAAAATTTATTACATATCTACGTATCTGTGGTCAAAACCGCGACGCACATTTCCAGCTGTGTTAATGCTAATGCCCAGGTAATGCTTGATTTACAACCCTGACACAATCTATGAAATGACAGTTGACCACACGGCGATGCTTCAATGTCTCCTCCTGAATTTCTCTGTGTTATGTGTCGGCAATGACTGGGCAGGTGCTTATAATGGTGCGTATTGCGTAGCTATTAGCTAATATGCTAATTAGGCACTTGGACCGATCGCTAGCTAATTGAATAGTGTATATGATACGATATGAAACGTCTCTGTGAAGTATCTTATGCCACGATAGGACATGTTCATAAGCATTTTTTTGATGGGCATTTGCATCTGATTTATATTATTATTATATTTAGTGGTGAGGTTAGCCCTTTTTTGGGTCCTCCACCAAATGGTCTCGTAAGTACTCGACCTCGACTTGCCCCTGGTTAGAGACACAGGCTGGTAAACATTTCAAGTAAAGGCGTGATGGACAACCAACTGCTCGCTGTACCTGGAGTGTCAGAAGGAAAAGATCAGCAGCGACAGTAACAAAATAAATCACACACACACAGTCCACATGAAAGCAAGGTACACAAAAAAAACGCTAAATGGGGTGAATTTAAGTCGTATGTTTGTTAGCCTCTTCCACTAACACTTATTATATTTAATACATTGGTCTCCAACACTTTTACACCTGTTGAAATTAGCGTGTGCGATCTGTTAGAGTGAGTCAACATGCAAATTAGCACCTATTACAGTATTTGGGGTCCTTTTAAAAGGCCAATCTCAATAAATCAGATCCCAATGCCCATCAACAGCATGCGCAATTTACCACTCGCTATTAGGCCCTAAATGTTCTTGCTTGGTTGATTCACACATTAAAAACTAATGTATAAACATCTAAAACTAGATGTTTACATGTGAGTTTCTGAAAAATGTGACATACATACAATAGCATTGTTTAAAAAAAAGTAGTTGCAACTCCACTGGACACATGAGTACAATAAAATGTACACTTTGCTTAGGAAGCATAAAAACACAAGTGCAAAAACAGTTGTGGTTCTCCATTGTTGTTTTTTAGTGGTGATTTATCTCCAAATGCCACGCCTAAAGACATTGTCGAAAAAGATGTTCACTTTGATGCCTATTTCCAAATATTTTCATTTTTAGGATTTAAACAAAAGTCAAACTTAATAAACAAACAGACACAATTTCTTTTGACATAAATTATCGGTTTGAAACTGTGTCCATTAGTCCCACAGACCTTCCAGAGGGTTTTGTTTATAGCTGTTAGTTAAAATATTTCCAACTTGCCAAGTAAAGTTTCAGAAAATCCAAATGATGGTCAGTTACCCATTAAATTGGCTATGAAAAGATATCATCTTTTAAACCACAGCCAGAGAAAATCAACATTCGCATGGTGGCTGTTTACCCGTTGAGGTTTCTCTCCCCCATTCAGTAGCCACCCGAGGCTCGTTCAGTCATGCGTTTCTGGGCACTGAGCGTCTAAAACGGAGCAATTAGAGGTTCAGTGATTTTTCCAAGGGCACTTCTGTAGGAGTTGCAGAACAATGAGGGGGAATCAAACTCTTTGTTAAAACAAAATAACAAAAACTGGTGTAACCTCAAGTGGAACTTTGATGCACAACTTCCTGCAGTGTAAAAGTTTTTTATTTTTTTATTTTTGGGTGAAGAGGCTGCATGCTATTGAAATACTGAGATTAACATCAAATTCATAACAAAGCTAACGTCTGCTAAATATGCACTATATACTATATATGCATCTGTATTGATGAGACTCAAGCACAACTATCTTTTTTTTTTTATTGTGGCTATTTAAAGATCTTTAAATTTCCACATAAATAATTTAAATGACTGACATGCAAACATAATTTCAACCAAGTATGCATGCGTTATTGTTTGCGGGTATGTTGTGTCCTATAAAAGGATTAACACAACTAGCCATTAGTTTCTTTCTTCAAACTGAAATTTTCATTGGGATATGAAATGTACAGAAGAGAAGAGATTTATCATAATAGTGCTTTTTCAAGTGAAGGACTCCGGTGGAAGTGACGCTGAATTGGCTGGAGAACGACTGCGCTTTCCAACCTGAGAGCAAATATGATGGTGTTGAACTTGGCCCAAGGGCGGGCTACAGGGTCCACCTCTCTCCACAGCTATAATAGTTACACACTGCAACTCCACCAACACACACCAATTCCTGCAGGAGAACACTTCCAGCTAAAAATACCTCGTGGGGGAATACTGTGCTCACACATTTCTAAGCAGTGCTTACTCCTCTATTTACTGAACATAATGTACTTTTATGTTAGTATATTAAATGTATGTGCTGGTGAAGTGTTAACAGTCTTTATAGTCAGTGAACTGGGTTGGCTTACAGTGGTTACCTTGAGAATGCGAGAGAGGACCTGGCTCACTATTTCTGTTCTAGTTCATCCCAAATGTGTTTGATGATTGAGCTTGCTTGTTTTGTGCCCTGGGAGCAGAAAAACTGTTCCCACAAAGTCAGACATAAATTAAAGGGAGAATAAGGGATCCACATCCAAACCCTGACTAATAAATGCAATTATAAGACGTTCATATAGTGCGTTAATATATCCAGGTATGTTATTTTATTGTTAATAGTGGATTGATGGATAATCTGACATCAGATAGTTATGCGTTCACAGAGTGTTACAATAGTTTGTTTGCACCAAAGCATTCTGATTCCTTTAAAAACAAAACAACTATATTCAAGTTCGTTTTTGATAATTAACCAGGAAAAGACATGGAAACATGAATATTGGAACCAGACGTGTGCAGTAAGTCTACTTTGGGGAACAGGTGCAGATTTGTACTTAAAGAAAAGCTTGTAGAGGCCACGAACCTACATGCCATCTATTACCATTATTAATATCACATCCAATACACAGTCAAAGCAAAGGGTAATGAGCTATGGGCTGATAAGGGCAAATCAAATTACTTTTTTAAAGAAGTACCCCAAGTACGGATCCAAAGTTTTACAGCAAATAGTATTGTGCTAAATTTCTGTGATAGCAGTGCCCACTGTGCCAGTAATACTACTACTACGTGACAATCTTTATTTTTATTTTTATTTTATCAAGTTGATTGCTGAAAATGTCAGAACTGTGAAGCAGATGTGCTAACCAGTCGTCCACTGTGCCGCCCATACTGTACAATTGATTATATTATCAGTGAGCTGGGGATGTGAAGGAGAACAGGCTGTAAAAAGCAAACATGATGGCGGAAACAATGGGCTAAGAGGGAACTCCACAGTCCACATCATGCTTCAGCTACAAGAATTACACGTAAAACACACATTTACACATCTAGTCCTCTAGGATATCACCTATGGTTAAATGATCTAGCGGGGGGAAACAAATAAACCCTGACACATAGTTTTATAAGGTAGAAAAACACGTTGGTGCCACATGTATCATTGTTGTAGTCCTAATTCAAGCAAGTGACTTCTAATGATCCAGTCCACACACTGAGATGACCCAAAAAAACAAAAGAAAAGGGGGGAAAAAAATGCCATTTTTAGACTCCCTTGCTGCATTGCTGCTGTTCGGCTGCTTGGTCATGCAGAATGGTAGATCTGTGTGCCTTTTTATGCCAGAACAGTATTGCTGTGCAAGTGGGGAGTTTGATATACTTCCTGTTGTTATTATTATTATTATTATGATACATTTTAATTTATTGGATATCCAAACAGGGCAGGCTACGGTACACGATTGGTTAGCTCATCCGCCTCACAGTTCAGAGGCCGTGGGTTCAAATCTGGGCTCCAACCTTCCTGTGTGGAATTTGCATGTTCTCCCCATGTATTCGTGCCCCCCCCCCCACACACACACCCAGGTACTCTGGTTTCCTCCTACTTTTCAGAAACAAGCATTGGAGGTTTACACTCTAAATTGTGTAAGTTGTGAAAATAAATGTGACCGTGAATGATAGTTTGCCTACATAATATTATATGTTACTTTACTTATTATTTTGGACAAAAATGAGATGCCTGCTTTTCCAAAAATTTATGACATGTTCTTAAGACTGTCCCACGACTACACAGCCAGTGACTGAAAAGCCAATGAGCATGCAGTCAGATTGCACAAGAAAGTGTAATCACAGAACAGTGATGGAGCACATGCCATTTGAAGTAACAAAATCTTTTAAAATGTGAGTTTGATTCTTTTTTAAGTCAGTAAAATCCTGGAATGTGTTTACAATATAAAATTGTTTTAGGTCATAAAAAGTAGATAGGTCGTGTGTCCGGTGAATGACATTATTCAGATCCAAATATTTGTAGCTGTTGAGAAAACACACCATGTTTAAAAACTCAACAACTCCACCTGGCCCTGATGTAAAGCATTGACATTGTGTGCAATTGTCATCATTTCCCAAACCCGTTGAGTTGGATTTTGGACATGCTCCAGGTGATTTCATTGATGCATGTGGCAAATTAGCTCTCCCTCATATCACAGTGTTTAAGCCTTGATGCTACAAGTATGTGTATCACTGGCAGCGCTATCCAACATTCACACTGCATAAATCACCTCTACTTCAATCATTAACACTTCAACACTCCGTGAGTAGCTTATACATAAAGCCTGGCTGCAGACTGTTTATTTGATCTTTAAGCCATAACAGCTATAGTGTAATTCAGTTTTATTTTTATTTTTTTTCTGTGATGCGGCTTGAATTACGCTAATAAGATTGATCTCATCTCATTTATCCCATATGGAGTATTAGACAATCCCTGTCAAAAATGTGTATACACTATCATAACAAGCAGTGGGTGTCCCAGTATCTTTATCTATGGCGTATGTTGAAATTAAGCGCAATTAAAGTGCTTATCGTACCATTTTCTCAACCTTCCTTCTCAATCGTCAGACCATGCAGGTGGCGGCCATTATTACCTGAAGACAATTACTCTCTTGATACTGTTTAATTTGTCATCTCGAAGCAGCAAGGTAGCTATCATACTGACGGATTGTTGAAATGACATTGAAACAGTAAATATTGTTCCTCAAAGACTGTCACTCCGTCCTCTACCAAAATTCCCACTCTGCTCTTACCATAGCTAGGTCGATAATTTATAATATTTGACTGAGTAATTGGGCGGCACGGTGGGCGACTGGTTAGAGCGTCAGCCTCACAGTTCTGAGGACCCTGTGTTCAATCCCCGGCCCCGCCTGTGTGGAGTTTGCATGTTCTCCCCGTGCCTGCGTGGGTTTTCTCCGGGCACTCAGGTTTCCTCCCACATCCCCCACAAAAAACATGCATTGTAGGTTAATTGAAGACTCTAAATTGCCTGTAGGTGTGAATGTGAGTGCGAATGGTTGTTTGTTTATGTGTGCCCTGCGATTGGTTGGCAACCAGTTCAGGGTGTACCCCGCTTCCTGCCCGACGATAGCTGGGATAGGCTCCAGCACTCCCGCGACCCTTGTGAGGCTAAGCGGCTCAGAAAATCGATGGATGGATAATGGGCTCCTTAAGTTGAACATCAAAATACTAAATGTAGTCAGCATGGACTCACTGGAACACTTGGATGTCCTTATATATAAAAAAAACTATCATGAATCAATATTTAGAAGTAGTACAACAATGAAAACTATTCAGTTGTACTAGCCAAAGACGCCAAATTTGTTTAGAATAAGTAAAACGTGCACTCTAGCTGTATCCCCAAAAGGTTTTTTTGGGGAAACCCTTTTGCCAGTATGAATTTGCATGTCAGTGCTTAGGTTCTTGGGGAGTGTGGCATTTAACTGTAATGATTTAAATGTATTGAAGAGCACAATGATGTAACTGCAAACTGAAAATGCTGGTAGCCTTAATAGGCCTATTTTCCATTGAACTCTTGTACTTTGTTTTCACGAAATAAATCAAATATTTCTGAGCCACACATCACTTAGTTCCACTAGCAATTGCCTCGTCATAATCCTTTCTATTTAGAGTGTGTCCACAAAACAAAAATACAAAAAAAGCGGTAATGCTATCTTGATCGACATTGGAGACCATCCAATGACTGCATTAAGAGTAACTCAAAAGCAGTGAAGCAAGAATGCCTACTAGCTGAGATATCCCCTTCTAAGTTACATTAGTTTGTCATTCCATATGGCCATTTGTTTTTCAATAAAGAACAATTAATTTAAAAACAGTAAATCCGTACTTTTTATAAGTCTCAGAAAAGGGATTTGCCTGAAAATTGGGCACCTGGTCCTCCTAGAAAAGCAAGAATTACGATGGAAAAGTAAAGGTATGATATATTTCTTAGTTTTTCTGTATGCAAGTCAGTATACATTTATCCTTATCCTGACGACTATTGAAATCAAATATCCGTGTTAACATGGAGGACTGGGAGTGAATGAGTTAAGTATAATTTTATTATTAAACATTGTTTAATTTGTGTAAAAAGTAAATGATACGCACATTTATATTTGAAACTGACATGACAGAAAAATTTTTGTAGCAGGTAGTATTTGCTCTTTATCTAACTGTCCATGAGCGCTTCCCCCAAAGGTGCACCATACGTGTGACCAGAATGGTCCAGCATGTTTACATGAAGTCACCAGCAGCATATTGCATCGACACGTATCTATCGTCCCGCCCTTCACTCTACTGACAAGTCAGTTATCTCTTCTCCGGCTGTGACAGCGCAATCCTCGTGCCTGTCACTTTTACAGGCCAGGGTGGGCCACGTGTATTAAAGGCATATGCCACACAAGCACGCACGCACCCACACACTTGCAGGCATATACAGTAAATATGCGCAGAAACACTTTTTGTATGGGATTTTCGCTCACTCAAGGACAAAACAGAGAGCTCATCATCAGCCAAATGAGTCACTGAATGTCAAGGAGAGAAGGAAAGAGCAATCAAAGCCTGTCAAGCTGGGTGCCATGGATTGGTTTTCAGGGTCATGAAATAGAAAGATAGTACTGCATCTTCATACATTCCAAATAAGCGATTAAACGCAGTCTAATTTTGCAAGACAAAAAGCATAATCTATGACTCAGTAACACTACAGGATTCTCTAAATTTGAGTTTGACAATACAACACTAGCCCCAGTTTGGAGACAAATCAGTGCTCTCAATTTGGTGCTATTTTTTCATTTTTTGAAAGAACTGCTCAAAGCTTTGTCTCCTCGTCCCAGATATCTAGCAGGCAAGGGGGGATAGCAGGCAAGTAATCAGCCAACACATTATTAACCTCCCAATCTCTTTGCAAAACCCTAAATCTGTGTTTCCTAATCCATTTTGCACCTTAACTGTTTTATCTTTCTTTAGTGCAAATCAGGACAAGAATAAATTGGATAATTTCTTATTGGGCATTTGGATGCACAGTATATGGGATATGATCTGAAATTGTAAGTTTTTTTCCATCCATTACCAGGGGCGGACTAGGGGGAAAGTGGCCCGGGAGTCGTTGGCAGACCGGCCCACTTCATGCGCACTGTGAGGAGCCAGCCAGTCGGCAGGTTCATTTAACCCGATGAAAACAAAATTGCATTTGATGTTGTTTTGCACCATAATTCATCAGTTCATTCTGTTATCAATTACCTGTAAAAAAAAAAAAATCTCAATTAAAAATATAAACAAGGAAAAAGGGTCATAGCAATTACCACCATTTACACATCCAGGAGAATCAAGTCAGAAGTTATAAGGTAAGAGTACACACCGAAAGACAAGGTACTGTACATGTAAACAGGGCAGGTTCTAGGCATGCTTAGTTGAGGGGGCAGGCAGAAATGTTAAGGGGGTATCATGTGACAGCATATTTTTATTTTATTTATTGTAATTATTTATTACGAGTCTAACTTAACGATTGCTGCACGACATCATCATCAATCATTGCTAATTGCGGGCCTGTGAAGCCCTTTCGGACTGTTTTGTGATTAAGAGCACAGCAAATAAACTTAATAACACACTCGGGTATAGCAGGTAAAGGCTAATGTTAACAGGGCATTGTTACTTGTGTGTCACTACCCACTTGTTTATCAAGCACCTAGACTTATATTCCTGTACACACATCTTCCGCCAATTGCATCTCAACGTTTGTTTCTCCAGCCACTGTGACGTTCCCACCCATGCCTGTGAACCAAAACCGCTCCAATAACAATACTACGCAAATGAGCATGAAACAAAAAAATGCACAAGGTGCTCAATTTTAATAGCTTAAACCTCCACAGGGCAATCATGATAAGATTTGCAAATTCAAATTTGTGACTTCTTCTCTTTTACCTCAGTATTTCCTTGAACACGATTCCTCTCATCTTCGTGCATATGTTCAGTTGTGTGGGTGTGGTTTTCTAAGAGGGAAGCACAAAAAGTAGCCTACAAAAAGCCAAGCACAGTGCAAACATAACATAGGATCAGTAAGTACACTTTCCGAAGCAAATCTATCAAAACAATGTTAAGCCAGAAATGTTCAATTAACCAACATAGCGAAAGGACGCTCATGAACTTGACAATTGCCACCTAAATTAAACTAATTTACAAATGCATATAAAATTAGCAAATATTTAAATCACTTACCTTAAACAATAAATGACTTTGTGGCCATTTGTACAGTCTCACTGCAGTCTCAGTGCATAGAGTAGATCACCCCTGTTTCTTACCGGGGAAACAGGAGTTTCCCTGTACGCCAGTCTGCATCTGCCCATTACCCATTTGCTTGGTAGCAGGATCATGCACAACTATTGAAACAGATGAAGCATAATAGCAACCGTTACTTTTGTTACAGGTCAGAATAAAAGTGTAAGATCATGGAAGATATTTTCCATTTGGGTAACATTGAAATAGCATTTTTAGAAACATTTCTCTGGCAGGCAATGTGTAGGCATGCAATCATTTGCAGGAGATGAAGGTGTGCAATCTGGTGCTTCAAATGTGGACTGTTCAGCCATGGAAGAGGCTGCAGGTCTTAAATGCTTGGTTTTGATAGAGTCTATATCCAATCTATTGACTGACGATGTAAACTTTTAAGTGACAACAATTAAATATGACATACTGATTAGTGTTGGCTATGTTGACTGTTCCCTCATTGGTTTAAATGCAGATACCCTCATTATTCCACTGACCACAAATTGCAATCGGTGTCCCCTATTTGATAGTCTATGCTTCGGTAATATAGCATATTTAGAATGTGATTTACAATATGCAGTTAATCCGATAGATGCACTAAGAAACCAACTTCGTATCAAACAGTTAAGGTACACTAACTTTGAGTACAATAATAAATCGGGAAAATTCCTTGCGAACAAACTTCAGCGCAATAAAGAAATGTCATTAATTACAGCCATTCAAGATTCAAATGGCAATAGTACACAGTCACCGCTAGAAATAAATTAAATTTACCATTTTTATAGCAATTTATACGCATATTCAAACAACCCAGATTAAAAAGAAATTGAAACTTTTATTAAGGATCAAAACATCCCTCAATTAAATACACAAATTAAAGACAGCATTGATGTTCAGAAGAACATCACAGAATAAGAACAGAAAACTCATGGACTTCTACGCAGTATTCCACACCAAAGGCAACCATTAAAGTTTTCTTCTTCAAAATGATGTCTGCACAATATTTTTTCTAGCAAATAACGAAGGAGGGTCTGACGTTAAGCCTTTTTGAGTGGTGGCCCTTTTGGGCATTATAAAAGTAGAGAACACGTATGATTACTTTGTCGTTGTGAAATTGACTTTAATGGGGTGCTGTCTTGACTGGTTTAAGAAATAAATAAATAGGGTAGGAATTGGTGGAGGAGAGAGAGTGGCTTGGTTTGAAGGAAAGTGTTTGCTCATTTAATGATATTAATAACACGAATAATACCAGCAGTAAGCCCTAAGAGGAGTTAAGAGAGCGCATGGCACAAAAAGCACAAGAGCAACAATTTGGAATCTCAACGGATTCTGAATCGAATACAGCAAGAGCCTACATAAGCATAACAGATTACGACCTGATCTCTTACAATTTAACTGAAATAAACATTTCACTACAGTTTACTTCAGTGAGCTCAAAGTATGGACTGTGCATATGTGTTTCACTTTTTCATCGGCTTTGTTGTGGCAAAAGAAGGCCCAAACTAAACAAGGGTCATTGAGAGAAGAAAGGTTAGCGGACTCACATTTAGAACAGTAAAACCAACACCATAATGTGACAGTTAATGAGGTGTGAGAAGTGCATTCCACCTCTGTCACGTGTCATTTAATGTTTTAAGATAGTGCTTTAATAATAACAGTGGTTAGCTAATTTTGCACGTGTATGAGAGTTAAGAATGTTCAAACATTATGTAAAATGAGAGTCTATGAGAGCCAGAGTCTGATCCATTCTCTGACAGCGCAGTTCCAAATTGGCAAAATAAAGCACAGCGACACTTACAGCAATAAAGCCCTACTCTAGCAATACAAAAATGCTCCTGGTCCAAAAAAGGCTAATTCCACGGGCAATGAATTTGAAAACATTTAGTTGGACAGTTCAGGTAAACCTGCAATTAGTGTCTTGTTGGATGGCCTCCTCAATGCCATTAACACAATACAATCTATTTGTAGATGTCATTCGGGTTGTGATGACAGTATTACTTAAATTTGCAGCAGGTAACGTAATCATAAATATCATCAGCATTAGTTCAATGGGAATAGGTACATTAGCTGACAGCTTGAATATACAAGGCAAAGGGATGGCAATACTCACCATTTAAAGTACTGTAGTGGTATTTTCTTTGAAAGCAGCAGCAGGCATGGTAAACATAAGTGCACTTTGCAATTTGAGGCTAAGGGGATGGAGCAGTGACTGATGGGAGTAGGTCATGCAGGGGTTCTTGGGTGAGTGGCTAGCAAACGTGCGTGTAGGAGCTTGGCCCACAGTGAGTGAATGAGAACACAGCGAGCTTGTGGCTGAGATGCAAGCGTCTGCAAAAGTCGATATGGGATCACATCTTCTCACACTCGGACAGGCTGATGGTTTCTCCCTTTATGAATGAAGATAGCAGACACACAATCTTTTATAACCAGAATGTGACATTGTAATTGGATTGAAATTCCATGAAATGAATATTAAGCATCCCAAATCAGTCATACATGTCGAAAAAAATCTAGCATCATGATACAACACATTTTTTAAAAGTCTAAGCTATGACTAATCATCCATTATATTTGTTAAGACAGTAAAAATGCTTTGAAATATACTTCCTGGCAGAAACATCACCTACATGTACACAATCTTATTTAATACAAGAGCTGTATCAAAGCCTTAAGAAAAAGCAATTCACAATGTTGAGTTCTTTAACAATATGTTTAAAAGTGCGGCTGTAAATTCTATTCAGTGCTTTTTTAAATTTTTGTTTTATTTACCACAGAAGGACCCTAATAAAGACATTGCTAAACGAATACCTCTCTGACACTGTCCCTCAAAATTGAGGATTAAATGTCATATTTTTGATACAGGTTATTATTAGCCGAGTGTGCGAGTGTACCTAGTGGCCAATTAAATTTGATTGGGTAGTTATAATTATTATTATTTTAAATATAAATTAAGTTGTGCTGTGTTGTGTAGTGGTATTTATTATTATTTTAACTGCAGACATTACCCAATTAGGAAAGTGAATATTCCAATTTTTCTAGGAGCAAACTCCATGTTTAATGTGAGGCAACATAAACAGGAAGATAAGAACTACCACGCAAAATGCACCACCGTGCAAAACTTTCAACTCATTGCTCTCCAGAAAAGAAAACAAAGGCTAGATAAACAAATAAAAGACAAGCATTTTGTCAATCAATGTCACAGCAGCATCACTTGTTCCAGGCTTCCCAAATCACAGCAACCACTGCCTACTGTAAATAAAAAGTTCTTTCAGGTGTGACATCAGTGCAGGTATTGAATGTTGAGGATGAGTCTTGACGTTTGGGAGCATTCATCTTAAGCTCAAAGCAAATCAACTCCTCACATCTTTGTTCCTGCATCTTTGCTTCAATGCCACAAAGGACGACAGACAGCCCATGCAACTTTTATTCACGAAATTGAAACTACATAGAGGGAAAATAACATATTCCCTTTTCTTTTAGACATTAAAGAGACTTGTTTTGATGTGGCACGCATGATGCGGTTTCTTTTTCATGGGAATAGTCTCTTGATCTTGCCCTCATGCCTGCTGTTGCTTCATTTGTCTCGCCTGTGTCTCTGTGAATGAAGGCAAAGTTTGCCTTCTACGCATGGTTTGATAGTCCTCTACTTTTATCCCAGCTACCTTTGGGTGGGAGGCGGGGTACACCCTGAACCGGTCGCCAGCCAATCGCAGGGCACATCGAAACAAACAACCACTCGCACTCACATTCACACCTCAGGGGACTTTACAGTCTTCAATCAACCTACCACGCATTTTTTGGGGATGTGGGAGGAAACCGGAGTGCCCGGAGAAGACTCACCCAGGTGTAACCGGGTCATTCTGTGTGTTTATTGAAGTTTATATATAATTACACAAAATCTGTTACTGCCTGACAAGAAAATGCCTTCGATCCAGTGTAAACTGTGTGTATGTAGCTCGGTGCTCCTCACTATAAATGTTTTCTGCGGCCCCGCCTCTGCATTTTTGTACAATCGTCCTGTGGGAGAGGTGGGTGAACATATTTCATTCAGTTGGTAATCCTGAACCATCCTAATGTTTCTCTTGGTTTATTATGCATCTTTAGTCTCAATGTTATTGTTATGTCTTTTCCTGTCAAATAGAGGGTATATGTCAGCGGAGTTACATTTAAAAATAGTATTTTTAACAGTTGAAGACCACTGGCTTAACGCTGTGACAAGCCGAACTGACTTCCGGGTTGCCGATGTCGTCATCTGTATTTTCTTTGTGTAGGAGCTCGAGTGGACAGTCGAATTTATACGGAGGTTCGGCTGTTGTTTATTCTGTCAGAATAAAAGATCATCTCCAGAAAGGTCCCGGTGTCACACCATTCTTCAAACCGACACAACACGGAAGATCACCGGTCACATAGGCACAGGGAGAACATGCGAACTCCATACAGGCAGGGCCGGGATTTGAACCCCGGTCCCCAGAACTGTGAGGCAGATGTGCTAACCAGTCGTCCACCATGCCGTGTCTGTCTATCATCATCAAGTGCTTTAACTGCAGACTTTCAGCTTTGATTTGAGGGTATTTACATCAAAATCAGGTTTACGGTGTAGGAATTACAACAGTTTGTATATATGCCTCCCATTTTTTAAAGGACTAAAAGTAATGCAACAAATTAACATTCATACAGTAAATCAAACTTTCACTTTTTAATACTTGGTTGCAAATCCTTTGCAGCGAATATACAGGCTGAAGTCTGGAACGCGTAGACATCACCAGATGCTGGATTTCATCCATGTTGATGATACTCTTGGCAGGCCTCTACTGGAACTGTCTTCAGCTCCTGCTTGTTGTTGGGGCATTTTTCCTTCAGCTTCGGCAAGTGAAATGCATGCTCAATTGCTTTCAGGTCAGGTGACTGACTTGGCCATTGCATAACATTCCACTTCTTTGCCTTTAAAAACTTTGGCTTCTTTTGCAGTATGCTTCGAGTCATAGTCCATCTGCACTGTGAACCGTCGTGCTGAAGAATTATTTCCCTGGTGAAGAAAACCCTTCACTATAAATAATAATAAATAAATAAAACATTTCTAAA
The DNA here is from genome assembly GCF_024500275.1 of Phycodurus eques. Taxonomy (NCBI): domain Eukaryota; kingdom Metazoa; phylum Chordata; class Actinopteri; order Syngnathiformes; family Syngnathidae; genus Phycodurus; species Phycodurus eques. The sequence goes on from NC_084530.1 coordinate 8,646,449, forward strand.
TAATAATACTGTAAATACATGTAAAATTGCTTATCCTACTACTACTCCTACACCTCCAATGGGTTGAACCGACTAATTGTCTTTGCCACTCTGCAAGGCCGGAAATAGCTTGAAGTCGATAAATCACCAATCACGTGTTTTGACATTAACAAGACAGGCTCCTCTCCGAAATCAACAAGTGGTGGGTCTGTGCAGCAAACCAGCAGCGGTGCCTCAAGCATATAGCAATATTTTTACTAAAAATTAGACCAGGAGCACGGTCACTTGAAGATTAGCCAAGTCTATCCTCAAATATAGCAAAGGCACTGGTTGGCACGCCCATCTGAAAAGGCATTCGTTAACTGACAAGCAGAGCCTGGAGGCGCTCTCGGAATCTTTCCTTCTTCTCCGTGTTATTATTATTATTATTCCGCCAACTAAAACCAAACTTTTTCTCATCAAAATTTCTCGGCGTATCTATTCTGGCTAAAGTGTACATACAGTATTTTAGAGGCCACCAGTGAGCAGCACTGAATGACATGGAATCCTTCACACCTATTCATCAAATCCACTACTGTACACCTGACAGCACATACAACCTAAAAAAACATGCTGAAGATCACACAGAAAGTGAGCCATTTTCCTTTGAAGCAAACATTTCCAGATATCTTGCAAAGACAAACTCCACTCATAGAACGTATTGCAACCGAAGGCTAACTACATGGTAGCTTGGCCTATATTTTTAACTTTTATTTTAAAGTGGCCCTAATATTCCTTCATACAAACCAGTTTCCAATTTGTAAAATACTTCATCCATTCATCCATCCATCCATTTTCTGAGCCGCTTCTCCTCACTAGGGTCGCGGGCGTGCTGGAGCCTATCCCGGCTGTCATCGGGCAGGAGGCGGGGTACACCCTGAACTGGTTGCCAGCCAATCGCAGGGCACATACAAACAAACAACCATTCGCACTCACATTCACACCTATGGGCAATTTAGAGTTTTTCAATTAACCTACCATGAAAAATCTTGAATTTATTTTTGTAATTTAAATGCTTATAGTATGTTGTGGTAATAGTTTTTTTTTTTTTTGGATTACAGTAATAAATTCTAGGAAACACCATTGGTATTCTTTTTGTCATTTTATTAGAGGGATGGAAGTGGAGAGGTTGTATAGAGCAGCTTGCATGGTCACGCATACAAGGTGTTCTAATTTGCAGAGGCTTGCGATCAACACGCATTTGTTTACGGTTACAGAGAACGTTGTGTACAGGAATGACCTTGGGTAATGGTGCACGCGCTACTCCACTAAGTCGAAAGACACCGACTTTATTGGATCTCATTCAACAGTCTGTTCTGGTAAATTTCCTTTACATAGTAGATAACTTAGTCCATCAGAAAGGCTGAAGTTAAGACGATGCTTGAATTGGCTGTGAGAGCAAAGGAAAGATCCATCACAGTAAGTGTCCCGTCATGTGTCTCCCAGACTCCCACCTTGACTGTTACTACATTCAACACCCTTTATTCCTGCCACTTTCAATTTCTCTCTTCATCACACCAAACCAGAGTTTGGAAAAAAGGAGGTAAAAATAACCTTGAAGGTAATCTGCTATTGCTTATCACCTACATGCAAACATGTTTAGATTGAGCAGCCTTTCCCAAACATTTTAAGCCACACATCACCTTCAACATCCCAACAGAATTGGTTGCCCGGCCCCCACAGAGACGCTAAAATACATAAAAACAAAGCTGTTTATAGTCAATAAAAGGCGTGCAAATCAAACTGAAAAGACACATTAAAGTTTCATTATGTTGTTAAAATGTTGTGCATATCCAGTAGTGAAAAGCAGAGGAAAGAAAAAAATGTTAGTAGTAGAAATACATTTTCAGTGAATTATTATTTTAAATTATATCTTAATAAAGTACATGGGAAACAGACATATTCATCCATTTTACTTTGACAGAAAGAAAAAGCCATAACATTTTGGTGAGAATGTGGATAAAAATGCAGCTTCAGGAATTTATTTTCATCGCTTGAGTGACAAGAAGCAGGAACTAAGCACACAACTAACATACCACAGGGAAAATAACTGGACAGCTCCTTTATGCAACTCCACAAAAAAAGTTTCTTTCTTCTGATTCCTATTTTGATTTTCTACTTTTTTTTTTTTTTTACATTTAGAACATACAAGTGAGATAATGTATGAATAAAACAGCCTCTTTCCGTTCCATTGTCTTTGCTGGTAGTACCTCTCTCCAACTAGTGACGCCAGAGCAGACGTCTTCTGTTTGTCCAATGGGGCCAAAGTACTCTACGTTCCCACTCGAGAACAAATCTGAACAAAAAAATCTGTCTTGAGCATTAAGAACTCAAGTGTGAACGTAGTATTTGACACTGCCACAACTCACACGGCAAACCACATATAGAAATGCATTTGGAGATAGAAATATCCATACACACATTTGAACAAGAAATATCCACAAGTTAATATTTTCAATGTGTGCATGTGTGTGTGTGATTCTGTTGCTATGAGACAGCTGGTTGCCCCAGAGGGGGTGAAAGAGAAAAATAGTGAAAGAGAGTACAGACAAACCTATTGCAGAATGTTTGTTGGCCAGTTCCCATGCTTGTTGACTGTATAGAAAAGATACCACGTACATTTCAGTAAACATTATCATTATGTGTTGCTGGCAGCAAACAGTAAACGTGTACAATATCATATGATATTGGATGAAGTCTGACAGATGTGTTCACAGTTCACGTTAACTTATTGTGTAAATGTTGGAGACCAGGTTGGACAAAATCAGAAAGTGGATGTGTTCAAACTTGGCAGGATTTGATTTTATTTGTTTTCCATAGGACATATTTCACATGTGGAAATTCACTTGTACTTCTGTGGTGGCATTGCAAAACAAAGTATTGACTAGATTTGCCAAATACTCTCATGAAACAGATTTTTGTGTGGCTTCAGAGTTTTAAGTTTTCCTGGAAATGTTTGACAAACTCATAAAACAATTGTACAACTTCAGGGTCATTTGACACTGCTTCTTTATTTGTCCTTCCAATCGCTTGAGTCACGTCACGTCCCTCAAACACCAGTTGAACCAACATGGTGTCGCCTTTTAGTTTATGACATAGGAAATGACGTTCCTACTGTATATGCAAATGACCAAAGACAGTTTTTCTTACTTTCATTTTATTTTAAATGCATTCTTATTTTGATTATCTTATATCTTTAGCTCATTGTTAGTAGTTGACACTGATGAAATTAGATATAAAGATTGGCACGAAAAGGCTACACTGCCGGGACCTGTGGGAGGGCACAACTCATTTGAGGGTTGCACAGTAACTCATTTGATGGGGCGTGGCTCACACATACTCCCCCATGATGCTGGCACTGTATATTGCCTATCTCAAACTAAGAGATTTCACTGTCACATCCCCAAAATAAATGAGTTTTCGACCAAGGATGTGCAGTACGTTTTGCATGATTTTCTACAAAATTCTCACAAAAACAATCTGCTGCACCAGCATCTGGATGCACGCTGACAAAAGGTAGCAGAACAAGAGAAATAATGGCATTTTTCCATCAGATGAACTAAACAGATCCCTGATCAATATTCAATTCCAGGCAAATGTTGAACTGCCTATTTTCCACATCACCTGAACTCAGCTTGTAAGGTTTGGTAGCCAACAAGCCAATAAACAAATAACATTAATGATTCCCGTTCTACTGAGCCATGCACCATCCACCATCCAAGTGCGTCTCCCGATTCTGTCAAGCCCCATTGGTACATTGTTTTTTGTTCTCACAAATTCTTCCGTGAACGGGTTGAATCTGAGTTCAAACCCTTCAACAAACTTTTTTTTTAGGCTGGGAACTTATGCAGTCAAGTGGAGGTAATGCAAGTTTTTCCAAGTACATTTAAAGGAGTAATATGTACTAAATTAATCCTTCAATAATTGGAGGAACTGCTGTAAAAGTCAATTTTAAAGTGTACACAAGCCAGCCTAGACTTTTAATCGTATTCTGGCTCATAAAAGGACAATGCTATATTTGTTACTATCATTGTGACCCGGCACCCAAGAGTGGTCTATTGCAGATATTCCATGGCTCAGCTCTGCTTGCCTCCTTTTGGCACAGTTAGTTCTCCATTTCAAAATATTACTGTGGGAACCTGTGAAAAGGGACGAGAAACAATGACAAACAACAAAAATGGAGAAATATGATCTGGGTCACATTTACTTCTTGGCATGTGGCTGTTGGCTCCGGTGGATACACATTTTATCATAGAAGAGACTGGGGGCCTGCGATCGGATTGCGACCCATCCAGGGTGTAGCCTGCCTCTCGCTCAAAGACAGCTAGAATAAGCTTCAGCCCTAATGACGACAAGCACTATAGAAAGTGGATTGATGGATGGAGAAGTTCGGCAGCAAGAAAATTGTCTGCTGGAGCAAAGTGGAGACTGTGGAGTCTAATAAACTGTCTAGACTAGTGCTAAGGCACAGCAAATGCTAACATAGCATGTGGGTTTAATGGAAATTGTATTTACTCTGTTACTATATTCAATAGTTCATTTTAATATTTTTTTAAAATTCATTTTATGTTGTGTCACTCTGAAGGATCACAATTTATACAGACATTTAACTGCCCTATGTTCCTCACAGGGTTACGTACCTGTCCAGAAGAACTATTTGGTCTGTTGATTAGGCTTACATAAATTGCACACATAGCCTTAATGTCACACCCACAGACGACACCAATGTCTGTATGTGTCCTGAGAAACTGGAATAGGGTGACCACACTGGTGAGAAGTTATTGTGTAGGGCCCGGTTATAACTCTAATATTTCTGCACTTTGATTCTTCAATGACGACACGAAAAGACAATTACTAAGCACAAGAAATTATTTATCTGTCCCAGAAATTCCACCACTGTGAGTTTATTTGGGTCATTTCCAGTCGTTTATCCTCAATTGCAAAAATTATGAATCTGTTGGGCCAATGATCAGCCAGAAGGGATTTACTGTACATCACCCATGTAGTATCTTCTTGGCACACTTAGAAATAATAGAAATAGTAAAGTCGCGTTGGGCCGAGTAGGTTTAGTAAAATTCAAAAGGGTTGGAAAACCGAGAGAGAGAGAGAGAGAGAGAGAGAGAGAAAGAGAGAGAGAGAGAGAGTGTGTGCACACCTTTGAATGAGAAAAGGCTGTAAAACTGTTATGTTCATCTCTCTTCCATCCTGAGCTGAAGGCAATAATATGGTGATTGGGAAATGATCTATATACTGTAGGCCTGACCTTGTGCAGCAATTGCTGTCTGCTTAGTCTTCTCTCTCTCTCTCACACACTTCCATCAAGCATACAGTCAAACTCAGATTAGAGTAAAAATGTAGCTTGTGTTGTACATAACATTTTTGCTTGCATATTTGCTGTCTGCGTCCTCGTCGTGTGTGATTCTTTGATTTGCCCGAACGGAGATCGATCCATCCATCCATCCATCCTTCCATCCATCCATCCATCCTTCCTTCCTTCCTTCCTTCCTTCCTTCCTTCCTTCCTTCCTTCCTTCCTTCCTTCCTTCACCAACATTGTGCCTCCATGCCATCCATTCATCTTCCAACCCCCACCTTACACACACACAGACACACACACAGGTGTGTATGGGTGTGTGTACGGTATATTATACTTGTTTAAGCATAAGTGTGTGTGGGAGCCAAGATTGTGTCACAGCTTGAGTGGTCTGACTTTTCCAGCTCTGGATCAATGAACACAGAACAAAGAATGGTGTCCCACATACTGCCCTCAGGAGGCACTATGTCCGTGAAGAGAGAGCGAGAGAGCGAAGCAGGGAGAAAGAGAGCGAGAGAGAGAAAGAGAGAGAGAGAGAGATTATATATGTACTTTAAATGTCATATGGTTCAGACTGAATTCCCCAAACAGGTATATACAGTATAACACATTTCCTGTCAACACAGCAGTACTTAAAAACTGTCATCATAATTATGTGTGTGTGTGTGTGTGTGTGTGGGCGTGTGTGTCTGCATTTCATTTCATGTAGCTACCTAAGGTGTGTTTGAGTAACCCCCACCCACCTTTAATAAAGCTTTATTTTTTCTTCACCATCTCTACTCCCACTCTCACAAAACTCCTTCATTTGGGATTCAGTGTTTTTCTCCTCTCTATTTTTCTCGCCCTCCATTTTTCAAATTGTACCCTGTCTTTAAATCATTCCTCCTGCACCTGCTCGCTTCCCAGCGTTTCTATTCTCAAGGCCCCTCCGTCAATCTGTTTTTCTTTCACTCCATCACTGTCTTCATCAGCATTCACTCTTCCACTTCCTCCTCCTGTACTCATTTTATTTCAGCACTTATACGTTTTTGTAAGGTGTCGCCGCATCACAATTTCATTCTCAGACTTTAGCAGCATTGTAAACAGAACAAAACGAAGTTTGGGGTACTCAAACAAAACACAGTCTGTATGATTCATGAGGATTCCTGCAGTGGCGGTCGTGGACCAAATCGACATTGATTAAGCTTAAATTTTAGTCACTGTTCTTACGGTCATTGGCCGGTCTAGGTTTGTCAACAAGACGTTGACAAAAAATCTCCAGGTTAAAAAAATCATCCAGAATTTCCCCATTATCTCAATCAACATGGATTCTTCTGCTTTGCTGTGGTTTGCATATCATTCAAGTTCAGCATGCATGCACAATCTGGCTGCAATGTGATTGGTATTTTTACTGCTGAAGAAGTCATTGGCTGGTCGATTCTAAAACACATTCTGAATTAAATAAAGACAGACAGATGCATAACAATTACATAATTAATGCGTTATAATTTTTTTTAATTCTAAATGAACAATAACGATTAAAAATATCCCATGTTATTCATGAACAGGGATACATAATACTCCAATTTATCCATGACTGAGAATAATCTAACCGGTATAGATAATGGACAACATATTGACATGGACAAATGTTAGAGTGAGAGGATTGCACATGTGCTAGTAATTTTGATTATTATACTGTACCCAAATATTTGTCTTCCATTGTGCTTTTGTGTGAGTGGGCTATAACGCAAAACCTAGATCCCACCTTCTCTCTATTGTTTCACCTCACATGCTCCCTGCATTCCTCCCTCACTCGTAGCTCCCCCACTTCATCCGCTTTTCAGGAAAGTGGATGAAAACAAAGACGTTTGATCAAATAAACTATTTGAATGAGATATGGCAACTTAAACGTCCAGGCCTGGCACATGCTCGGACACACATGCCCATGCACACACACACACACACACACACACACACACAGGCACGATGTACTGTATGTATATGCACACGTTTTGTGATAGGAGACTTGTACTTATCCAGTCTGGAATCTGCCATCTCTGAGGCTCGACTCTCATACATTTTGGCTTTCATCTCCCTCCTCTGCTCTTCTTCTTGCCTCTGCATCTGTTCCTCAGGGACGCTGCTTTCACTTCTCATTTCTTTAATTATGCTTTTTAATTCCAATAGGCCTCCAGTAATGTTTTCTGAATTGTGTAATTCTTGTGATATGCATGAAGAAGACAGTCCCTGAAATACAGACATGCACATATCTTATGGAAAGTTTACTTTGCGATGTTTTCATATGAAAATCATCCATCCATGGGATCTATTATTCTAGAAATAAAAAAATAAGAAATAAAAACCCACAAGGGTAAGGATTACTCTCATGTACTTTATTTTGGAGTCAGCCAGTCCTCCCTTAAATGTCTCCAGTTAGCTCAAAATGCTGCTGCTGGCCTCCTAACTGTAGTACGTAAGAGGGAGCGCACATAACTCCGGTCCTGGCCTCCCTCCACTGACTGCCTGTGCAGTTTATAATACATTTTAAGATTATTTTATTCGTTTTTAAATCTCGAAGTGGTCTTGCCCTGCCTTACTGCACTGAGCTACTGCATCCCTAACCTCCTTTCCACTGCCTCAGGTCAGCTCATCAGCTGCTTCTTGAGCTACTGAGGTCTGAACTCAGAGGCGATAGCCCCTTTTCCATCGCTGGTCCCACACTTTTCCATCGCTGGTCCCACACTGTGGAAGGACCTCGCTCTGCACATGGGAGGAGTCCTCTCACTGTCCGTCTTAAAACCCAATTTTATTCTTTGGCTTTCAACTTAGCTTAAGACTCAGCATCTTTTTAAAATGCTTTTATTGTGCTTTTTGTTTTAATTGTTTATCTTAAATTGTTTTTATTTCTAAAGTTTGGTTCTTATCTGTATACAGCACTTTGTTTTCAGCTGTGGTTGTATTTGAAGTGCTTCATAAATAAAGTTGAGTTGAGATGAGTAAATGAAATAAGCCCCAAAGCTTGAGGGAGGGTGTCCTTTGGACAGATGAAACACAACTGGAGCTTTTGCACAAATCACATCAGCTCTTTGTTTATGGGCACAAAAATGAATCGTACAAAGACAAGAACATTATACCTACTTTGAAACATGGAGGTCTGGGGCTGCATCTGGCAAAGGTCTTGAAGCTGTGCTGTATACAATGAAATCTCAAGACTATCAAGACATTCTGGTGTGAAAATGTGCTGCCCAGTGTCAGAGACCTTGGTATAAGATGCACAAAGTCCCAAAACACACAGCTAAAAACACCAAAGCGCTATTCTGAAGTGGTCTTTTCTGAGTTGTGATCTAAATCCTATTGAACATCTGCGGAAGGAGCTGTAATATTCAGTCAGGAGAAGGTAACAATCAAATTGGAGACAGCAGGAGCAGTTTTCACAAGAGTGGTGAACAGGTGCACAAGTATCGAGAGTTACAGAAATGGTTTAATTGCAGTTATTGCCTCTAAAGGTTGTGCGAAAAAATATGAAGTCAGGGTACCATCAACTTTGCCAAGAGCAGTCACAGCCAACACTGCTCCGTACTGTCTTTCATATTTGATATCTGCAAGATACAGTATGTTTCGATGGTATGAAGATGTGCCGTAAATGTTCAGAAATGTCACATTTAAGTGGTGAGAAATGTTTTTTTGTGTGCGTGTGAAAGCAAATTGAGGTCCTTGTTGACATTAAATCTGGTGTGGGGAATCTACAACTTGTGAGAGCATTTCATCCAGTTGCCATGCAGTTCTAAAAAGGTCAAACAATTATCAGGAAAAGCTCCCTCACCCTTGCATTAAATAGAGAGAAAACGTTGACACCTTCACTGTATCAAGAACACAGCTGATTAGTGGTGTAAAACAGGACAGGAGGCAGATGCTGACTAAGGCCTTTGCCTATCATGAGCTGTTTTAGGTGACACATTAATTGTGGCTTCTGCAGCACTGGTTCATGAGGAGGTGAGTACATTTATCATCTTTTTCATTAGCATGCGTGTCATCTTTCTGCTTGCTTGGTTTTCAAGATCAAGTGGAAGCCAGGCGAGGACTCTGGGACTTGTTCTGTCTTGTCAAACTCATCTCAGGAGTTGTTTATTGGGCCTCATTCACAAACGCCTCTTGAGAACAAATTCTGAAGACCCACCTATACCCTTTTCAAGAAGAAAATGGCATTCACCTCCTATGTTTTCTTTAGAACACTCCACAAAACACATGACTGAGCAAAATAGTTGTTGATTGCATTTTCTGTGATTCTACAGCGATATAATGGTTTAAATGCCATCATATCTTTATTGTAATGAAATCTAAATCTAAAAAAAAAAAAAAAAAAAAAAGGTTGAATTCCATTGTTTGAATGAATATTGTTTCAATACAAAATGTCTTTTTGGCACAAAATGGTGACATTTAAAACTGGTCTTAAAATGGAAGATGTTAAACACTAAAAATGGTCATCAGTGAAAACAGATATACGTGTCAACAACAATGGTGGGCTACAGGTCTGTCGTAAGGATTTTGTGGAATAAGAGTTGGATAATACATCAAGTAGCAGTGATGCATCATTTACATGCTAGCTGCCGGCAGTCGATTTTTTGAGCCACACACAGTATATGTCAGGAAAAGGTGTTCAAAAAGGTTTTGAGCTGACCAAAGTTCTGAAGGTCAAACTGTTGATGTGCATGTGAGGAGTCTTTCTTTACATAGAGGCACAGCTATCTACTTGTATGCACATTAAAGACATATTTTACCAAACCAACATTTTGTAGTATTTGGGATGAAATATTGACTCTATGGTGCCTCAGTAAATATGTGAAATATGAATTAAAATTGTCCACACAACAGCGTTTCCAATCGTTTTGGAAGGAATGTGGGCTCTATAGGCAACATCAAAACTTTGCTGTCTCTTCAAGCATGTCAAGACAGCAGTGTCAGTTTCTCTCTCAATCAGGCACTAGTGGAGGAGTCGTTACAAGTGATCGACATCCTGGTGAGAAGCAGGTTTGTTAGGGTAAATGATCAATTTCATCTCTTTTCGTTCTTTCTCTATCTTGGATTTCTATATCCCTCCCACTCACTCTGAAAATAGTAGCAAGAGCACACACTGGTACTCCACACACAAACCCGGGGAAAACAGAAGGGAGTGTTGAAAAGGATGAGGGAAATAGGGAAAAAACAGCAGAGCAGAAGCATGTACAGTATGTCTTTGCACTGGTTGCTTGTGCACTATTTTGCAATTTTCATGACCTGTCAATCACATCCCACTTATTAGGTTTCTATTGAGGCTATTCCACTTGGTGCTGGTATCCCTCTGTTTAGCTGAGAGTGTGACTCTTTCCAACTCTTTTATCACTTCCAATTAAAGCATAAAACAGAAACAGTAATTGGCCACTTTCTTCTCCCTCTCTTTTTTTTTTCATTTTAGACATCTTGCAGTTCTATTTGTGTGCGCGTGCGTGTGTGCACGTGTGTGCGGTGAGAGACTGAGTGTTCTTGTCTTTCTGTCTCTGTGGGGCACAACCCTTGACATTGTGGGTGAGAATTGTAGAGTTAGTCATGTTATAACATCCCAATATTACCAACAAGACCACGATAAAGCGATAATTGATAGACTAGAACATTTAACTTCTCAAAATATGTAGATAACTGAACAAGAGATAACAGTCATCTTGCACATCACGCTTGTCGCTTGTAAAGCTTTACTGAATATGAAAATACACCTAAATACTCTTCTGATAAAAAGCTGAAAAATCCAATTTATCTTTTTTTGTCAGCAGAAAGAAAAGCTGTTCTTTAGTGCTAAAACTAAAGACAAATGACAATTATTCAACAGATGTAGCACCCGTTATCTCAGTACGATATACATGTAATGTTTAACAATAGTTCAGCGACATTACACAACAAGCAGTTAAATATGTAATTCGGGGTACTTAGGGTTATAAACAACACTCTTCTCTGTGGTATGTCAAATTTCAACGACTTATTTATTTTCACTTTACAGGGACTTTACGATTTTGTGTAAGTACAGCTGTATTGTCCCAAAATCTTGAATTCTGAAATTTTTGACTTTCAGGGGTTAGATTCTGAGTTAGACTAAGTCATTAGTCACATGTTTCCAAATGTCCCGTTTGAGTATCCATGATGCTTTCATAGTCTGACTCTAAATTGTTAGTCAGACCGCGTGTCCCTGCTGAGGACTAACTTGACAATGGCAGTAGAGAAGCTACAATAATAGCAATCAATCAGTGTCGGCGCCAATCAGACTGCGTGCTGCCTTTGGGAACTTACCCTTCAATGTTGCTTTTTGTCTTCTCTCTGGACGGCTGACAGGCACGCCATTTTTTATGCATGTTAATGGTTTTGTTGTCTGCTCTTAATCTACAGTCTACCAGTGATTCCTCGCCACTGGTCTGCTTGTATTTGTGTGTGTGTTTTCCCCACATACTGTATTGATTGTAAAATTGTACACCAAATAATTGCTCTCATTTTTGTGATTTACTGTATTTCCTTTTCCACCGGTAGCTACGACAATAGAAAGGATCAACTAATGACAACTTCACAAAAGGACTGTGTGTGAGGATCTCAAAACAGCCAGTGGCGGATGGGCAGATAATTTCAAATAAGTTAACTTCAACAGAGTGACGGTCCTTTTTGGACCTGTTTAACCGTGTCATTTGTGACTGTATGTATCTAACGATACTCAGTGTACATAGCATGCACATAGAAAATACTAGCGAACAGGTTAGCTATTCAAATGGCGGTGCTAACCTATTCGCTAACTGAAAAACAATTGGTGGTCCTGGTAGGTCAAGCCGCAAACTGTTAAGACATATGCATATAGATAAATGCCGCAATGAGCGGGTTGCCCATCGAGTTGGAGTTGGCCTGTAGCTGCGATATGTCAGCGCATACGCCATACTGTTCATCCACATCAAACTCTCTCAGCCGTGTCTGATTTGTGCACTGATGCACAGTCCTGTTGGAACAGGAAGGGGCCATCTCCAAACTGTTCCCACAACGTTGGAAATGTCCAAAATGGTAGCCTCTGACCTCCAGTGAAAGGAACTCTGAATGATTTAGCATACCAAGAGATTTTGGACAGTCAAAAAGTTTGGGGATCACCCCTTCCTGTTCCAACATGTCTGTGCACCAGTGCACAAAGATAGGCCCATAAAGATATGGATGAGAGAATTTGGTATGGATGAAAATGAAAATGTGCATTATACATGAGAAATTACGGTATATACACGTTAAGAGCTATGTGCCACACCAAAATGACCTCTAGTCCCACTCCGACCACCCCACTTAATATTTTCCGGTCAGAGCTACGGTACAGTCACAGCGCATTCACACATTGATGAGTCACCACCAAAGTGCAACTATTTATTTTGATTGCTACCACTATGTGTTGAGAACATCATTACCAAAATACACATGGATTCTGTATAGCAGAAGTTTACATTTGAGTTCAAGAATTTTCCGTGGCAAAAGCAGCTACACTTTATACCACCGACATAAAAAAAGAATCCATAAATGGAAAATCAACAAATGAAAGATCATGTCAGCTGACAAGAAGAAAATTCGCCTCATTGGAGTTAGAAAGAAAGATTTTAGATTTGATTTATTCTATGTAGGACACACAACAATGTAGTGTCCATAAAAATGCTAAGAAATAATTCTACAATAAATGTGTCTCATAATGCACAGTTGTTTTTTAAAAATTTTATTTTGGAGTAATCTTTTTGTGTTTTCTGTCTGACTTCCTGTTGCTGCCATTCCAAGGGCACAGCTTAGTAGGACCATAGTCTGTCATTCTAACATCGTAGTGGGCGTGAATAGAATATTCAAATTTTCTCATTGGCCAATGGGGCCATTATGATCGAATGTATTTTCTGCAATCAACCCATCTCCGATGAGCAACCATGTTGCAACCAGGGACTGAATCCAGCACAACTTGTTGCTACAATGAGCTTCATTTGGTGCAAGAAATGTCTTTTTTCGCTATTTTGACCAGGTTAGTGTACTGACAACGCAATGTAAAAAAAAATACTTGCTTTAATTCAATTCCTACAATGGATTTTCATTTAGAGAAAAAACACATTTCAGTATGGCCTTTTACTTTATCTCACTCTCCATGTGGATGGATTAGTATACTTTTGTATTATTGCTTCAGTACAACTAAAATGCTGGATATCCCTTGATTCTGATTGCTTGAACATGTAACAATTAATTGCCAGCTGTATCATCCACTTTCGTAAATAAATAGAATCCCTCAAACAGAAAAACAAATTTCAATGACTGGGTTTCTGGAAGGTACCTAGCTGATTATATTGTGTTAAATGATGTCACTTAGCAAGCACTCCATTAGATCAGGTTAATTTTGTGTGCTGCCAATGGCTCATACACCCCCCTGACACATGCAGTGTGATTAATTAGCACAATTAGCAAAACCAGCTCAGAAAGTCATCTTGACAAAAGATTTCCCGCAGTCGGGCTGATCAATCCAAAAACAAAGTAGTAAGCCCGGTGCCAAGTTTGTCATTGATTATAGATAGAGGTGAGCGTCAGATGGTCGGGGGAACGACGCCATGAGAGGGGATTAGATGAGACAACCTGTGAGGAGGAGGGAGGCAGAGGTGAACCAAGGGGGAGGAGACAAAAAGGGCATGCAGTATAGAAAGTCAAAGAAAATAATGTGCAATTGTAGCTGCCATCAACAAGGTTTACATTAAATATGGAGGAATGGAAGCTTATTTTCATCACTTTTGCTTGGATTGAGAAACACAAAATGTAGCCTTTGAAATGGAGACATGAGTCACTCCACCTCCCTCTGTGCGCTTTGTGTTTGCTTTCCATCTCTGACTTCCTTTTTCTTGTATTGATACCCATCATGTTTGCATTCAAAGTACTCCTGCAGACAAGCTAACCTCAGCCCATGTAGCGTAAACATACAAGCGGGTTCATCCGCGCACAGGATGGGATTGGCTTGATCTCCACTTGTCCCTTGATGGGGAACATCATCGTAAAATGAAAGGAGTGATGCTGTGTTGCGATAAGGTAAATTGAAGCTGCAAGCGACATTCACACAGTAATGATGGTGAAGGAAAATATAGCGTGAAATTAATTTTTCTAGAGAAGGAGTTGCATTAATTTTGTGTGGGCATGGTGCATCCCTCGCAGGTAATCGTGTATCTGGCTGTATTACATATTAAGTCAGAGGGCTTTAGAAACTCCCAGTATTTGAAGATAGATGATTCTCATTAGAAAGGATTGACATAATAACAACAGTACTTAACTGTCACATATAGTAGGCCAGTGGTTCGCAAACGTTTTAGACCAAGTACTCGCTGACTCGGCCCCACATTGTGGGTGGGGCAGGCTCACCCTTCCTCGATGTGCCGGCCCAACATCTCCGTACGCCAGTTGGCTAACATGCATGTGATACGGTGTTCATTCACTCATAACGTCTTTAGAAACACTATAGACGTTAATTATCTGTTATTGAATATCTTATAACAACACAGGTGATGCTAACATATCAACTCACACGTTCTTACAGGTGTTTTGACACTAAAAAAGAATCCCACCGCACCCCTTGACAGTAGCAACCTTGCTCATTTTCCCATATCCCGTCCTTCCCTTTTCTGTCCCGTCTATCTGGTTCTCTTGTTTAGTTATTGCATGTCATCACCGGATGTCCCCGCTCCAACCTTGCCCAAGTAGGTGCCTTTCTCAAGGGCTCTTCAGACATATTAATATCATACCCAACTGGTTCTTCATACATGTGCGGTTAAAAAAAATACCCCTAATTGGGAGTAGTTTGAAATGGAACTTCTGTTAATAAAACCCATACCTTTGTAACAAGAGACTGTATATTGTTTGCTTTCCATTTCTGACTGCCGCATACAAGATGTTTAACTGGCACCATTGGGGGTTGAGCCCATCCAGCCAAACTCCAGTCAAAGTCTAAGCATGTCCCAGTCTCAATAAATCTTGAAATAAAGACAGAAAACGTTAATATATTATGTCAACAGACAATTCTCAGTCATTATCGTTAGCTTAATTATTATTATTTTTTTTTTTATTGGTCTTTGGGGCTTGCGATTGTCTGGCAACCAGTCCAGGGCGTGCCCCGCCTCTCACCCAAAGTCAGCTAGGATATGCTTCAAGTCACACGCAACCACTAATGAGGACAAGCGAGATAGAAAATAGTTTGACAGATGGGTCTTTGGAACTCTGCAGTGATGTCATATTTAGTGGTGGTTTATAATGATTATTTTCCGCTCCATTACAGGGTACATTGTTGATTTTATAGGATTCCTCCATGGAGATACCATTGATCTCATAAGACTTGCCTGACTCATCAGTAAACACATCTGTCGCTCCTCTGTGAAGGATGCTACCTGAGGCGGGAAGTACTGTACTTATTTTGTCATTGTTCACAAAGCCTAGCCTTAGTAATAGTCTTAATAATCGTGCAAAATTGAAGCCAAAACCCACCTTTTTATTCCATCTTCCTTAAGTGTGTTTAATTTCATGTCTTCTGATAAGTTTTAATATTCATGTATTTAAAGGATATTAAAGTATGCAGGATGCTTACAATGAGTGTTGGGAGAGTTTGCAATGCTTTAGGGCACCAAACAACTAACACACAGGTTATTATATTCAGAATGTCTGCAGGCTACAATACTATCAGGGATTCAGAAGATACATAAATCATTCGTTACAAATACGTTTGCTGAATATTATCCTGTGATGTATAGATTTGCACACAAGTAGATGCTTTAAGAAAAGGCATTCTTATAACAAATCGTTCCGGCTCATATATTTTCGACTATAAAGCTTATTCATTTTACTTACTTATGTGTATGATAGAAATAATTTTTGTTTTTCATTTTTTAGGGTAAAATAAATAAAAAACAAACTAAATATTTATGAATGATAACAAGTAATTATCAGGAAAACCCACAACTCTAACAAAGAAATAATTAAATTAGCTGAGGTGACCCAATTAAAGCTGTAATATTTTCTTCCAGGGAGGGAGATAGAAAAATTAATTACCCTACAAGAGGAAGCAATTCATCAAAGTAGAAACGTAATTTTGGCAGTATTCATTTTGGCAGCCTTTTTGGGTTTCATTTGTCTAAAATGTTGCAGCTTTGGGTTACTTCCAGTTTCATCCACTTTACTTTGACAATTTATAGGGGTGCTCTGAAGCGAGATAATTTTTAAGCGCGACAACTACAAACCAAAAACTTTTCTTGACAATGACAAACATGTGTCAAGGTCAGTGTTGCGTGAGATGGACAAGCTTGGTAAGAATTATAAAACCAATACATGTTGTCATGACAGAATTCTCAAACTTTTGTCAGATGTCAGACATGTAGGATTAATGCTTTTTTTGTCAAATCACGAAAGCTTGCTGACTGTGTAAATGCTGAAAGACCAGGATATACAATAATGCATCATTGGTCTCATTTTTTGCCTTCATATTAATGTTTCACCTTTTGCTATTTAAGTCATGTTACACAAGGAAAGAGCCCCTGGAATTCTCAAAATATTTTCCAATATTGAGTTACAAATGTTGTTATGAAGACTTAATTTGCATGAGGTGACTTTTGCGGCTATATGTAAAATTTGAGTTTTTTAACTCAGGCTCAAAGCTTTTGCAGCGTCTGGGGCGGGCTGCATGCAATAAAGAAATACTTTCAAACAGTCATTCAACAAAGTTGTATTTGTTTAACACTGCAGCAAAGGATTTCGGCACATCTTTCTCAAAGTTTAGAGGGGATCCTAACCCACCCGCATGTACTCATACTGTAGTAGTGGAGTCCTAGTGCGTGTTGGCGCGATGGGACGACCCAGCAGAGCATTAGTGTACTGACACTCTGATAATTTTATGCCAATCACGCACACTCCCGTCTGCCCCACACTGACACACACCAATAGGTACAAACACAATTGTGTCAGTAAGCTTTGAGGATAAACCACATGCATGCTCATGCACAAATGTCAAAGTGGGGTCAGTTTGGTAAAACCATGTCCATACAAATCCAGATGTGATATTTTCTGCAATGCGTCTCTTTCTGCAACCGTCTTTCCTTTCTTCATTTACTACCAGAGCTCTCATTAAACTTTAACCAGGCGGCATAAACAGCTTCAAATGGAATAAAACACAACAGCCAGTTACAGTGGGACCACAGACATGCGCACTCTAGTCTCATATACACTATAATATGCAATAGCATCCATGACGTTAATCTCTTACAGCGCCTGTATTTGATTTACTTATGTCCATCATTGATAGTGTTTTTGTTGTTATTGAATTCCACATAAGGTTTTCGGAATTACTGTATAACAACTCATGACGCAATGGACAGTATAATTGTTTTCTTATTCATCCACTTATTTTAACCTAAAGTCCCAAACAATGCACATTCTTTCTCAATAGAGATATAGTCAATGTTCGAGATGCACTGTTGAATTAAATTATGTACAGTGGCTGAAATAAGTATTTAGCACATCACCATTTTTCTCACAATGTATTTCCAAAGGCGCTATTGATAATGAAATTTTCACCAGATGTTGGGAACAACCCAAGTAATCCATACATACAAATAAAGTAGAACAAATAAGATCAGCAATTAGGTTGTGTGCAATAATGTGAAATGACACAGGGAAAAAAGTATTGAACACATGAAGAAAGGAATGTGCAAAAAGGCATGGAAAGGCAAGACAACACCTAAAATCTGTCTTGCAGAACATGCAAACTCCACACAGGTGGGGCCGGGGATTGAACCCCAGTCCTCAGAACCGTGAGGCAGACGCTCAAACCAGTCGGCCACCGTGCCGCCTGCCTAGAACACGTCTCTCCTAAAGAAGCCAAGTCATCATTCAACAGGGAATTGTGCAAACTGAAAAATTATCATTATACTCTGACAGAAAAGACAAACAGGAAGAAAATTAATTACGTTCTCAATCTTCCCTATTATATAAACATAATCAGTCTACCTTTGTACTCCCTTTAAGTAGCGGCCAGTTCCCTGCAATGTAATTTAACACAGCTGTAATGTGGTTGAAAGGTGTTTGAATTTGACCTTGGAAAAAAAGCCTGACTATGATATATGATCCCGATACTATCAGTGACGAATACGCCGTATAACTGCAGAACACCATTGTAGCCATGTTCAGCACTCTAGTGATGATGTGATCCAAATGTGTGCCATCATTTGCCCACCGGCTCATTCTTATCATCTCAAGCGGAGTTGCTGTTTGAGTCAGGTATTGAGCGTGTCGGGTCATTGGACCTGCTGAAATATTTCAATATCTACAAACCTCTGCCATGTCTGCTATTTCTATAGCAGCTCTTTATCAAAGTGACCAAGCAGGTCATCCTCCTTAACTCGGTTCATCTCAGCACCTGAAGTCTGAGTAGAGATAATGTAAATTCTGACATTAATCAATTGCAGTCCACATATCCTTTTGAGGATATATATATATATATATATATATATATATATATATATATATATATATATATATATATATATATATATATATATATATATATATATATATATATATATATATATATATATATATATATATATATATATATATATATATATATGCGGCACGGTGGTTGACTGGTTAGAGCGTCTGCCTCACAGTTCAGAGGACCAAGGTTCAATCCCCGGCCTCCCCGGCCCCCCCTGTGTGGAGTTTGCATGTTCTCCCCGTGCCTGCGTGGGTTTTCTCCGGGCACTCCGGTTTCCTCCCACATCCCAAAGACATGCATGGTAGGTTAATTGACAACTCTAAATTGCCCGTAGGTGTGAATGTGAATGGTTGGTTGGTTGGTTGTATGTGCCCTGCGATTGGCTGGCGACCAGTTCAGGGTGTAGCCCGCCTCCTGCCCAATGATAGCTGGGATAGGCTCCAGCACGGCCGCGACCCTAGTGAGGAGAAGCGGCTCAGAAAATGGATGGATGGATGGATATACATATATCATGATGGGTAAGAGCAAAGAGCTGTCTCAAGACCATCACAAACTAATTGTTGCAAAACATAACGATGGCATTGGTTACAGCTTCTGAATGTTCCAGTGAGCAAGGTTGGGCCATAATACGTAAGTGGAAAACCAATCATACCACCATAAATTTGCCTCAATCAGGTGCTCCTCGCAAGATTTATGACAGAGGAGTGCAAAGAATGATCAGAAGATTTGTCCAAGAGCCAAGGACCACCTGTGGAGAGCTTCAAAAAGACCTGGAAGTAGCAGGTACCGTTGTGAGTCATGTACTCCGCCGCCATGGCCTGGATGCACGCTCACCACGCAAGACCCCATTGCTAAAAAAAAAAGCATGTCAAAGCTTGATTGAACAACATTTGGACAAGCCAGTTTAATACTGGGAGAATATAAAATGGTCGGATGAGAGCAAAATTGAACTGTTTGGATGCCATAATGCAAACCACGTTTGGAGGAGAAATGGCACTGCACATCACCCTACAAACACCATACCAACAGTGAAGTTCAGAGGTGGAAACATGATGGTGTGAGGCTTCTTTTCAGCAAATGGTACAGGGAAACTTCACATTACTGAAGGAAGGATGAATGGGCAAATGTACCGAGGGATTCTTGACAAACATCTGCTCCCATCTACGAGGATGATGAAAATGAAACGAGGGTGGACATTTCATCAGGATAATGATCCAAAACATACTGCCAAGTAAACTCTCGATGGGTTTCAAAGAAAAAAAATAAAGCTGCTAGAATGGCCCAGCCAATCACCTGACTTGAATCCAATCGAAAATCTATGGAAAGAACTGCAAGACCTGAACAAGGTCCATGAAAGAAGCCCACGGAACCTTCAAGATTTGAAGACTGCTTGTGTGGAGGAATGGGCCAAAATCACACGGGAACAATGTATGTGACTACTTTCTCCATATAGGAGGCGTCTTGAAGCGGTCATTGCAAACAAAGGCTTTTGTACAAATTATTAAAAATGCCAATTGGCGTGTTCAATACTTTTTCCCTGCGTCATTTCACATTATTCCACACAACTTAATTTCTGAGCTTATTTGTTGTACTTTCTTCGTATGTATGATCAGTTGGGTTGTTCCCAAAATCTGGTGGAATTTGCAGCTCTGTAGTACCTTTGGAAATACATTTAATGAGAAAAATGGTTACGTGTTAAATACTTATTTCAAGTCCTGTATGTACCGTAAGTATGCAGTTTATCTATCCATGAAGCTTTGTTTTGCGATGTTTTGACCAAGTTACTGTCCGCGCCATTTCTTCACATAGTAAGAAAAGAGCAATGGTCAGGGACACAATGTGTGAAGACATGTGCTTAAGCAAATTCAAAGTCATTTTGACAGCATATCTGTTGGGATATGCGATAAAAAGACAGGCCGGCCCTTGGAGAGATGGTAAACTCTGGTGTTTTCTCAAGCAGCAAATTTGTTGAGATCTCAGGTTTAGTGCTGCATGACTCAAAAGCCCCGTAGGAGCATAGTGAGAAGGACAGGTGCACACATTCAGAGTTGAGCCCCTGTTCACAACAGCTTGAACAAAAACAAACACAAAACTTGACTGGCAATCAGCAAACCTCGGACAAGGAGCAAGGATTGTCGCCATTATACCAAAATAAAGGTCTCCAGATAAAAAGAAAAAGCACACACAGGCACACACACAAAACACATTTTTATTCATATTGATGCATGTATAAAAGTAAAATGTATTAAGAAATATGATATGCCAAAGTGACTCTGATTAAACCCAAATATATTAAGGTGGGAGGATATGTACAATTCGCTCAAGGACTCAAATAAATGCCCCTCAAATATCAAAACACTTTGGGTGGACTTCATAGAGAGAGGGAAATCTTTATTTATTTGTATTTTTATTTTGATGAGTCAAGAAAAAAGGGCTGCAGCAAAAGGACAAAGGACAGGTGCTTGGTCCCTGCTTGGGGACTATGTTTGCATATAACAAGTGAATTTTATTACCTGTGTAAATTTAGAATAGTTCAATATTTGCTCTTGTTTTGGATATCATTATATTGTTCAAGTGATCACCACATTGTGGGTGGTTAGTGAACTTGCATGTAAGTACTTGCTTTCTTTTTTTGGTCCAGAAAACATCATTGGCTCCACTGCAAATACACAATGTGCATTATTAACCAGCCCATTACCACAACCACACTTCATGTCCAAGAACATCATAGCTGATAAAAATAATGCAGTGAAGACATTTGCTGCAGTGTTAAACAATTTTAATGCACTTGTATCTCTCTTTTTAAAAATAGATGTTGCTCTATTAATAATGCCTTCAGTTTTAGGAGTTACTTTGCTGTTGCTGTGAAAGGATAATATTCCCTGAACAGCTTAAAAGCATTTAAATCAAATTCTCACATTTTGTCCTAAATGTGAATTTTGAAAATGTGCCAATATTTCTGTGTACAGAACGTGTCAGCAAGAGTGGGCAAGTGGCGCCTGTTGACCTACTCGTGTCTCTCCTCGCTCCCCCTGCCATTAAATGTCACATCTGCCTGTTTAAATAGTACTGACTTCACTTAACACGGCCACGGCGAGGTCCCACGTCTGCATTAATATTGTACTGGTGGGAGGAAAAAAGTCAAATTTGCCATACAGACAGACGACATAGCTCAGCTAGCTGTGTTGAAGCCTAGGTGCACTTAGTCTTAAGTGAGTCTTTCTCATCAGCTTCTCAGGTCTCCATCAAAATCAATAGAGAGAATTGGTCCGGTGGATCCCCAGGGAAAGTTACAATGTGTGGTGGGACTTGCTTTGCGTGCGTGCGTGTGTGTGTGTGTGTGTGTGTGTGTGTCAGGGGACATAGTATTGAGTCCAGGAGGCAGGAGAGAGGAGAGTAAGCTTACGGGATGCCTTAATGGATTCCTCTACACACATCTACTCCTGACTCGCTCCTTTTCTCTCTCTGTCTCTCTCTCTCTTTCCATCTCTCTTCCTGGCTACTTTCATTCTCTCACCCCACCATTCTTGGGATGACCTCACCTCCTCAGACTCCAGTCTTAAGACCGCTAAGCTCTTTAATCCGCCTCCTTTCCTCACTCTCATCTCATCTCCTCCTCTTGGTCCACCTCACTCGACTCGCTCAAGTCCTCGCTGTCTTCTCTCTCCCCTTCTATGACCTGCGGCCATCGAATGCAAAGTACTTGGGATGGCCTTGCTGAGGGAGATCTGGAGTTCCTAGTCTTTATTTTTTCTGTCTAGTGTCAAAAATGAGCATTGCCACAAGTGGCTGAATTAATAAGAACCATAGGTCTTGGCATGTCAAACAGTCAAGTAGACTGGAACTTCTGATGTGGAATACCTCTGTGGTTGTTTCCCTGTCAGCAGAGCTAAATAATGTGAGGATTTCACACCCACAACGATGGCTGTTCGACTGTAATTTCAAATTAATTGAATGCACTACACAGGGAAGAGCACCTGTGTCATCTACAGGGAATTCAGAGTTGGCAAGACTGGAGCTTAGAAGCATCAACTGGACATGCTGCAATGGGCAGATCAGCATCTTTTATGGATTTCACACTATGCGCATCCTAAGCGGTTGTAATGGAAGTCGGGTGAAATTCCAGAATTTCTTTTTCAAGTCTTACTGTACCTTGCCAGATATGTTTTGGGATGTTTAATTTAGGAACCTGGAAATTTTGTGGCCAAGAGTGAAAGTGAGCCATTTGTGAACCCCAAGAGCCTGATTTACTAAGATCACAAATTGCAGGCAATGAATCGCGTGTAACTCACTCTAACAGATTGTGCACGCTAATGGCAACAGGTGTAACACTGGTGGAGACCACTTTACTTAAAAGATGGTTTTGCAAATTAGGTAGTGCTGATGGTTTTTACAATGGGAAATTTGGGCGAGCATCGCAAGCACAAAATTAAGTTTAAATTGATAGAACTGGAATTGCTAACAAACAAACATATTACTGAGTGAGACAAAATAAATCTATTAGTGCAATAATTTTAGTAAGCCACAACTGCATAATAGCCATGATTTGTGTGATTTTTAACTCGCCCAGATTGCGTGGGAATTGGATGTAACTGCCCATCCTGCGTAACTTTTCATTTTTAAACTTGGGAGAGGTCATTACCAAAGGTCACAGGGCGCTGAAATGACACAGACGCAAGGAAATGCAGAGTTTTGTTATAGGTGATATGGCATGACACCTTCATCTGACTGGCTCCAAGTCAGCCCTTACTGTAGATCATTCAGAAGCACCAAAATTGCATTGACAGACAGTACAGTATGTCTTGATTATTTTGGTTTGTGGAATTTCAAAAAGGGGTCACTGATGGTGTAGTGATAGACTCGCCTGACTTTGGTGCGGACAGGATGGATGGGTGGATGGAATTTCAAAAATGTTTACACGAGCACAAACGTGCTCCCCGCCACCTCTCATTTTGCCTGTTCTATACTGGCACTGCTTTTGCATTATGGTTTCTACTAGCCTTTCAGATGTGATATTTAAAGATGCAAAATCAGCCACTGCAATTCGTCTTAGGTTTGATAAGTCACATTGCACATGCTAAATTAATCTGTTTGCATATATACTTAACGAACATATACTCTTAACGAACTGCACGACAATTTTACACAATTGGCAGGCGTGATCCTGGGTGAGTCTGATTAGTTACCACCTCGGTTTGCATGAGTAATCAACGCCTGTTTTTGCACAGGCAAATATTTAGTAATTCAGACCATAAATGTACTGTACTTTGACATTGTCCAGTCTTCCAAAACTCGTCCGTTTGTCCATCTGTCTAACTTGAGCTCATACAATTGTGGCATTTAACCGCTAAAAGGGTGTTATGTTATTATCCACTCCATGCTCTAATGAGCATGGAGTGCTGACCTCTGGCATCTACCTTATGCTCAGATGTTAAGGGTGATGACAGAGGTGGTGGTAGGAGTCAATGGTGATATCTTAACTTATGTTTTTTTTTGGGGGGGGATATGTTTGTTTGTTTTGTTTTTTTTTGGGGGGGGGGATATACTGTATTCACTTGACATCCATTCATCCATTTTCTACCGCTTATCGGAGGTCGGGTCGCGGGCGCATTAGCTCTAGCAGGGACGCCCAGACTTCCCTCTCCCCAGCCACTTCATCCAGCTCTTCCGAGGGGATCCCGAGGCGTTCCCAGGCCAGCCGAGAGACGTAGTCTATTCCAGCGTGTCCTGGGTCATCCCCGGGGTCTCCTCCGGGTGGGACGTGCACAGAACACCTCACCAGGGAGGCGTCCGGGAGGCATCCGAATCAGATGCCCCAGCCACCTCATCTGGATCCTCTCGATGTGGAGGAGCAGTGGCTCTACTCTGAGATCACTCCGGATGACAGAGCTGTTAAGGGTGATGACAGAGGTGGTGGTAGGAGTCAATGGTGATATCTTAACTTAGTGCCTTTTTAAACTGAACTGTTGCAGTGTGCAATCACAGCCATGACACTAGCAGTTCTGATCCATGTTGCCCCCATTGGCCCAGCAGCAGATGTCTCTCTGTTGGAGTACATGACAACCAGCCCGAACAGCTCATCACAAGCATGGCCAGCACTAATCATCCGCAAGATGGAAGCTTGGAATTAGTGAAACCTTGCGCACAGCAATATTTAAAAACCGGTCGAGTCGGGACTTCTGCCAACAAGCCTAGTCAATGACTATTAAAAGCTTTGGGTACACTATAAGATTGTAGAAATGCCCATGCACCAAACAAAGTTACTCACTGCGATGGAAAGTCAAAGCTTGCAATTAATGTCCTAAAACAGACAAATTGAAAGCCACAACTTGTCTGTTCCAAATGTATCTTCCATCAGAACTATTCCTTTCCAGTCCAACTAATGGCAGTAATACGTCACACAGCTGTCAAATAATTAATTCAGACATTTCCAGTCTCACATTCTTCTGTGGCTGTTAACATGATACCGAAAGCTTTTTTTTTTTTTTTTTTGGCATATCCTTTTCAGTCCAACTAACGGCAGTAATAGGTCACACAGCTGTCAAATAATTAATTCAGACATTTCCAGTCTCATATTATTCTGTGGCTGATAACATGGTACAGAAAATGTATTTTTTTTGGGGGGGGATATACTGTATTCACTTGACATCCATTCATCCATTTTCTACCGCTTATCCGAGGACGGGTCGCGGGGGCATTAGCTCTAGCAGGGACGCCCTGACTTCCCTCTCCCCAGCCACTTCATCCAGCTCTTCCGAGGGGATCCCGAGGCGTTCCCAGGCCAGCCGAGAGACGTAGTCTATTCCAGCGTGTCCTGGGTCATCCCCGGGGTCTCCTCCGGGTGGGACGTGCACAGAACACCTCACCAGGGAGGCGTCCGGGAGGCATCCGAATCAGATGCCCCAGCCACCTCATCTGGATCCTCTCGATGTGGAGGAGCAGCGGCTCTACTCTGAGATCACTCCGGATGACAGAGCTTCTCACTCTCTCTCTAAAGGAGAGCCCGGACACCCTGCCTTTCGGCTTAGCACATTCTTTACCACAACAGACCGATACAAAGTCCACATCACTGCAGACGCTGCACCGATCAGTTTGTCGATCTCTCGTTCCATTCTTCCCTCACTCGTGCACAAGATCCCAAGATACTTGGGGCAGGATTTCACCCTTTTCCGACCCACAGCTCGTGACCATAGGTGAGGGTAGGAACGTAGATTGACCGGTAAATTGAGAGCTTCGCCTTTCGGCTTAGCTCCTTGACAGTGTATCTTTTTTCAATGAATACATTTTTTTTTTTTTTTTTTTTTTTTTTTTATAATGATAATGGGCAGATTAGAATTTGAATGAATTGTGATTATGTTCTTGTGTTAATTTCACGTAAAAGAAAAGAAAGCTTATCTAATTTAACTTAAAATTTCAGTGTAGGAATAATTTGAGAATAATTAAATGAGAAATTAACTAGGCTTAATAATAAGGAATACCAAATGAGCCACTCTTATCTGGAATGAAACGGTTTACTGATAAACCACGATAAAATACTTTAACGTATGACGGTACTACAATATTTAGCGTACGTGAGAGTAGTTGACAAAAGTTTGAAATTGAGATAATTCCCTGCACTAACTTGGATCACAAATATGTTGCTACAGTTTGTGTTTCAGCCCCACAAAACATGTCTATGTGAAGTGGGCTGAAATCTCATTGTGGTGTTTGCATGTTCTCCTCCTAAATTCCCAAAATTAAACAACTGAACACACTAATTTGTCCTCAGGTGTGAAAGTAAGTGTGAATAGTTGTTTGTCTACATGTGCTCGATGACTGACTGGCAACCAGAACAGGGTGCACCCCGCCTCTCGCCCATAGTTAGCTGAGATAGGTTTTAGCTACACCCTGGCCCAAATGCGGACAAGAGCTATAGAAAATGGATGGATGGATGGCTGGGTGAATGGGTGTGTTCATTGCTATTAGTTTACTGTACATACAGTTATGTTGATGTTATGGCAATGCATTATGTATTCGAATAACTTTGGGTCACACTGAGGAACCAACTTTCTAATTTGTGTCTTGCGCTGAATCACTTTTGAAAACACATGATTCAATGCACCCTTGTAGGTCCCAAAAATGATTACTTTTTTATTCACATGCAATCTTTGTTTTAGGTGATTGAAAACTGACTGTTTATCATATTTTGATGGCCTTGGGTAAAAATTTGGTTTTGATTAAACAATGATGACAAAAAAGTCCTCAAACAGCATAATAGTTAAGCAAACATCAACAGCCGTTACACAACGTTTGTATATATTTTCTGTATAATTAATACATATGTGACGTGGTGCTCAAACAACAAAATAATCAATCGTTTCTACTCACGATAGCAGCACACTGAGATGAGCGCTTATGTGTGCTGTGCAAACAGTAGGAAAAAAAGAACATCTACATGCTGTGAAGCACCTCCAGGGCCTTGTGCGGTTTTGACACTGGCACTTGTGTGTAACAGTATGTCAGTCAGCTGACTAGGAGGAATATGTGTGCTTAGACACCCCACTAAGGTGTTAATCATGACTCACACTGTGTGTGGTCATGCATATCATGTGGCAAACATTTACAGTAAGTGGCAGCACGAAGGTAAACTCCTCAAACTTGTAACTAGGGCCATGGAGAGTGTGAGTGTTTTTCTTTTTGAGCTTTATGGGAGCTAATGTCTGTCCAGTATCAAATATACTGTAAAATTAAGCCCTGGTGAGCTACATATATGAATTGCTTCCAGCGGCAAAATCAAACTGTAAGACTATAACGACCACGTAAACACACAATGAGTTGAACCCAAAGGAAACTCCACAAGCTGAGCAGATTTCACAAGTTATTGAACAAAAGATGCACATAAGTGTGAAAATGCTAGCAACAAAAAGCAATGTGACAAAAGGACGACGTGAAAAACAAAAATACTAGAAGAACTAACTGGAAGAGTGCCACAGGAGGAAGTCGCAATATTAGAAGGAAAAACAAAACCTTAAAACACCTACACAAGGCAGAGAAGATAACAAAAAAATTGACAAAAAAAACAGTAACAAAGTTGGCACTGGCAATGGCGACTAGCTACGAAAAACAACCAAGCAACTTGCGAAAACAACCAGCAGAGGGAAAAACAAAACAGGACATGACAAAGAAAGTGGGTAGACGACACCGAACTGTAATCATTAAAACTGAAGATACACACGAATGAAAGGCTGGAATATGTTGCATAAAAAGCATAAACAAGATGATTAAAATGGCACACATTTTTTGAGCATAAGATGCCTTGGTTCATAACATCTGTATTTATGGCTGTTTTACAAATGGTTTTGCTCCTGATGTGTTCATTTTCTGGAGGTTTTCTATGACCTGACTGAAAAGTGAATCTGTAATGACTAAGAAAAGTCTATGCAATTATTTTTGGCTCGCTGAACAAACTCCCCTCCATTTTCAATGTAATCTGTCTCAAAGCATTTTATTCCGCCTCTAAAGTGAACTTTCCAAAAACAGATGTGACTAAAGTTCAAATTGAAAAGTAAGGCCGATAGAATCAAAGCTATGACTCAGACGAACAGGTGCGGCAATACATTAATGCATGTGAGGGTGGGAAGAATGCAGCGTTAGATCAGAAGAGTTCACAGGCTTTGTTGGCCTGACTCATTCATGGTTAAAATGGCGTGTGAAGGGGACAGAGGGTTTATGGGATGAAGATGTCAGGAAGAGGAAGCACTGAATGATAGGAGATGGAAATCAGTTAATAGAAATGCTATCCAATGACAGAGTGGTTCCATTTGGCAAATGACTGCTACTTCAATATAGCTGACAATTTCTAATTCGGCCAATCAAAGTAGTGTTTCCTGATGTGAAGAAAAAGAAAAAAAAAAAAAAAAAAACATCTTGTCTATGTTCGGAACTGTAAATGAACAATGTGACTATTATTAGGAGGCAGATATTATTATTTTATTATTGTATTAATGTGTGCAGATCGCTACAAACATATTTTGCTCATCCAAATTAGCTTGCAATCAGAGGATGGGAAAATGCTGATGTCATTGAGGGTGAGCACGCTGGCTTTGGGAGGACGAATTGTAAATCTGATTGGTTAAAGAAATTTCTAGAGTAGTTTGATCATACTGTGTGCGGTGTGCTCCGATATTCTCAACACAGCACACTGCGCACAAAGATTTGGTGCCACCGCCAAACTAGGAACTAGTCTTCTAAGACAGAAGTCCCACGTGATCATATGTGATCTAACAAAAACAAAGAAGAAGAAACATAGCAACAGCTAGGAAACACAAAGACAACATGGAAGAGGACCCACGAGAGAAAGGAATGATGGTGGTCTTGGGATCATTTTTTGGTTAAAATCCCTAATAAATAAAAAGACTGGGCTGTCTTCTTGATTGGCTACATTCTGTTTTACGTCAAAATGTCTCTGCAGTTGTCGCATACACAAAGATTTTGGGTCGGAAATATTGAACAACTTCAATATTTAACAGCCGTTTTGGACCCTATTATTGGGACAAATTCACTCTTAACACATTACAGCATAGTTTTACACACGATTATAATAAGACATAAAATAATCTGGCCTTTGTCCTACTTGGTCGGGATAAACCAGCGCAACTGATTCTGAAGGCTCCTAGGTTTAGAGGGCACAAAAAACAGATTGGACAAAAAAAAAAAAAGAAAAATCCAACATCCAGATCCACATTCACCTACTGGAAGCAAGATAGTCAAGAGAAACACTATGGGAAAAAAAGCGAATAGACTGTTAGGAATATATAAATACAATTTAATAGAACAAATACTAGAATTTACAGTACGTTATAAATTTAGGTCAGTGCTTTTGGCCAGCAGAGCAGCCTTACTGAGCAACCACTGGTTTGACCTTCATTGTCAATAAAGAATTCACCTTTCCATTTTTATTGTACCCCATCCTGTTTTCCCACTAAAAGCTCCCGTGATGTGCTCTCATGATTAATTACCAATGAGGGGTTACTGGTTCTGTTATGGATTTAATGTAGCACCGGAGACAAATTCCTCGTGTGTTTTTGGGACATACTTGACAAATAAAGATGATTCTGATTCTGATCACATTTAATTAATTTTCATTTTCTATTTCTGTTGATTAACTTAGAACCAGTTCCTCCCTGAATGGCAGATTAGGTATTAATAATAATTACGATAGGCAACCTTTTCTGCATACCCATAAAGCATTGCATAGCATAGGATGCATTTTAAATTCTATTATACTTTGGTCAGCTTATTGTTTTGGACCATGTACAAATTGTAGAACAGAATGGCCTCAAGGTAAATGGTAGCTGACAAATTATGCTATATTAACATTAGCATTCACCATACACTGTAATGGTAATTGTTGACAAAGACATTCAGGGAAATTTCATTCAGCTGCAACATCGAATCACTAATGTATTCTGTAGCTGTCAGGTTAACGATATTGTTTTGGTGACACGTGCATATTCTGTGTCCTTCAGGATGGGCAACAAAGCCCTCAAAACATTGTGGACATGCAGTGTTCAATTGCAGTATTCCGAATTCCAAAAATCAGGAGGTTTTTGTTCAAATTCAATCATATCAAAGAAAAATAGCAACCCTCGAAATAAACCAGTAAGGAAGGAAATAAATAAGTAAATAAGTAAATAAATAAACAGCAAAGGTTGTACAATTCACCCAAACTAGTTTGAGAAAATCTCTCCTCTCAAAAAGTCGTATGATAAATCAGCATCAGGCCTCAGACCTTTTGCACGGGCGACATTAAATACTGGTAACTGTTTGCCGATGTTGAGATTATGGAGATAAGATTAGAGATCCCACTGTACAGTGCACAACCCACTAAATGCTCACAATAACAATCTCTTTAACAGTAATTCCCATTCGTGCTCAGGGAAATGGCTTTACCACTGCACGCATACATAAGTTGCCTTCACTTTGGATCTTTCACTGGACTGTAAGGAACCAAAACTGATTTCCATCGTCACTGCACAGCTCACTGGACAAGAAGGACGACATATTTGTAGTAGTCGTTTCTTCCATTTTCTCATGCAGATGAACAAGCCAACACACCTGAAGACTTTTGACAGTTGTGTATGTACAGGTATGTGTGTGTGGGGGGGGGTTGTTGAAGGAGAAAGAGAGCCTATTGAACATCAACCACAGCTGAAGTTGAACACGAAGAACATTTTAATCACGGCTCCCAGTCAGCCAGGTGGGTTGACCGAGTTGTGTGCATGTGCGAACAGGCACACAAATGGCTGCAAGTGTATTAGAAATTGTGTAGGGAGTCAAGGGACCAAGACTACTCCCACCACTGATAAAGAAGCAAATAGTCTTATGTGACCCTAAAGTGACTCCTTGTAGGAAGAAAGAAAAGAATTGGATCCATGGGCTGACATGTTTAATGCTAGGAGTAACAAGATGGAAGTTTGACTTGGGACCTCTGCCATGCTGGATTACTGAATCCATCTTCTCTTGCTTCAATTAGACCTTCCTATTAATGGCACTATTGCCATTAATTGGCAGCGTGACACAAGGCAAGAGTTTTTTTGTTTTGATTTTTTTGGAAGTTGATTCGTTTGTTGATTGCAATATGCAATTTCAATGAAGGATTTTACACCCCTTTCATAAGAAACTTGGCATCTTTAATGCTATATTTTAAAAACAGCTATAACGGAATATATTGTCATTTGGCCCTTATGTCAGTCTACAACCAAATATCGACACTATTTCAGCTTCTTACCATAGTTGCATTTCAATTGAGAATATTGGAATAAGGCTTGCTTTTATAATACCCGAAAGCCTTTGGTCTTGTACAGGTACAGTCAATCTAAGAGCACCTCCCGGCGTTTCATTGTTTGGTGCTCAGCCCTAGTTAAGTGAGCATCTTTAATGCCAGGACAACTTTTGCAGCTCAGAAATACAAAGTCAAGGTCAAACATACTGGATTGAATTCCTATTCATCCGATTTATTTCAATCCTTTTAATCTCCCTCTCTCTGGAAAAGTCAAGCAGTGCATTTACTAAAGGCCGCTCCCTCACAAACATTACATAATCTGTAGCGTCATCGATATTCTCTCACCATTTCAGCAGTGTTAACAGTATTGGGTCCTTGAATGGCATCTCCAAAACAATGCATGACCCTGCAAAGAAACAAAAATATTTCTCATTACATTATATTTGATTCTCATTTAATAGGGGATATTTGTGAGCAAAAAGCACAGAAGATGAATACAAAGATTGCAGGATGGACTAAATTGGAAGGTTAAAGTTATGTCACATTTTTTTTGTTTTGTTTGTTTGTTTAACTCTCACGTTTCTTTGTTATTTTTCTTATCAACAGTGCGAACAAGTCAGACAACAATCCATCCAAGAAACAGTGTCTATTTCCACCTTTGGCCAAAGGAAACAACATCACAGCACTTGAATGACACACAAAAGACATGGAAATAAACCAAATGATGCTATTGTTCTAATGCAGAATAACACACCCAAACCAAACTCCCTAAACATTGGCACATGAATACTCAAAACTGAATAAATTTCCTATCATGACTGCCAAGAGGAAACATTTCCATGCTGTGTTGCTTTGTTTTCGATGCCTTGACATTGGAGAAAGTAACATTTTGCGGTGGGCAGTTTCAACAGTCTGGCTCCTCCCACTCAGATGTTCAGGAGACGAGTCACACTCCACACCGCCAGAGTTTACGAACTAAGTGTGCTGCTCAACCTGTTGCGCCTTATTCTGGCAGCCACAACTGAAAGATGAGTAACGACACTGCCTGCAGTGTGCGCTATGCATGAATCATTTTGATGGTAAGCTGCAGGGTTGCTGTCAAAAGAAACACCACAAGGTAGTGAGATGGAGCACTTGTGTGAAGTGTACGAGGTAGGCAGACTCGGTGGCTGAAGTGAGGCACACTTCCTGCTGCAGAGTTAATACAGTAAACCCAGTAGGGCTCTGAGATCTACAGACTCAGGTCAAATAGTGGAGCACAGAGTCCAAAGAAAACATGGTGAAGCAGCGTTTAAGTGTTATGCTGCACACAAATGGAATAAGTTGTCAAGAGAAGTGACGTCAGCCCCAAGTGTGAATGTTTTTAAGTCCAGATTAAAAACATTTCAACTTTTTAAACGCTATTTCTTGCACTGTACGCTGTTTTAATTGTACTTTTGCTTATAAGCTGTTTTTTTTTTTCTGTTTTGAAATGCTTTTAATCATGTAAAGCACATTGGGTTATCTTGTGTATGAAATGCACCATATAAATGCATTTGCTTTGCTTTGCTCTAATGAATGTGACTCTAAATATCAGTTTGTTTGACATAGCGCTTGTAAAACAAAAGTCATCTTGGTTCACTTTTTTTTTGGAATGAAAACTCATCAAAATTAAAGGTGCGTGCTCTTTTAATGGACACTATAAATGTGAACATTAGCTTCTCAGCATTCGCACATTAAATGTTATGAAACACAATCTCCTGAGCAAGTCTCACAATGATTTTGAAATAAATATGAAGTCAAGCATTTTTATGGCTAAATTTTAGCCTTCTCAATGCACAAAAGACACTATGCTCTTAGAGCTAATACAGCTGTAGTGATGTGAAATCAATAATTAACATAATCTTTAACTTTCCATACAAGGTCCTACTGGCCTCTTGTCAGTACATGTTGGTGTAATCAATACATTATTAGGGATTAAACCATTTACTCCGTGTTTTGAGAACGTTTTGGTCTCCTCACAAAAGGAGGGAGAGGAGACTTGGGACTAAATCTGTTTTCACACCTCCTTCACTCCCTCCTTATTAACTCATGCCCAGCTGAAGCGAACCTTCTACTTATACCCCCCCACCGTCTGTATTAATTACGTTCCAGTGTGGATCAGGGAGGATTTATTAGATAGAGGCAGGCTTAGGGTTGCTGGCATTTTGCTTATTAATGATGATCATGATAATCCGCCTTTCAGGTAGACTGGGATTTTACGTGGGAGGGCATCCGGCGGGTTTCAGACAGCCAAAGGTAAAGTGATGACTTTATGCTCATCCACTTTAAAGATGAACGTAATACTTTCGACGAATTGATCATTAAGAAGCCTGTTGATTTTGTGGAAGATGAATGGCATTTTGAAGCAATCAAGGTAAAATCAGGTGCACTACTTGTCTGCAAACAGCCGGTGCACAGTTGATTCGGTCCGAACTAGTTTGCTGTCTACAGACGTAAACATGACATATCAGTTATGGGAAGTTATGCTACAACTGCTCAATACGAAACTGGCAAGCACATTCTCTTTTCCCATTAAAAAGTATATTTTTTTGTTGTCTTCTGTTTCCATGTTCACGCATTGCTTTCTCCTCTGAGGATGACATTTTTCTTCCTCCTGCCTCCTCTGCTCAGCTTCGCTCTTAACCTCACTTTGTGACCTCTATCCCTCTTTCCGTTCTATTGATGCATGCTTGCAGTCCCCTCCCCCCCATTATTTTTGACAGGTGAGGCTTTACAGCTTATTGCTTCAATCCTTCCTACAGTGGTTGCTCCTGTCCTCCACATAAACACCATTTGCGGCTCTTTCTAGTTCAAAACACCAATTTCTTTTATCCAATTATCCAACATTGGTGCATTTCCCCTCCCAGGCACCCATATTGTCTGCCTTCCGTTTTCTCCTCTGCAACCTCCCAATTGTCACGCAAACTTTCACTCATTGATTTCTTTATTCCCTCAATGCCAGATACTCTAACACTCTATTCCCTTCATCTCCTCCAACATCCCACTCACATCTGTCCTCCTCATTTTCACAAACTCCCTCCATCTTCCAATCTCCATACTCTCTTTTTGCGCTTCTCACCATGAGTCTTTGCCACCAGGCCAAAGCCTCCATTTTTTACACTGAATTGAAACTACCTCATTATGCAGCAACTTCTCCCTTGCCGTATTTTTTTCAACCGATGTAATTATTTTACCTACCAGCCTTGAAAACCAATAAAAGGGTGCTATAAACTATTGTTCCCTCCCATCGCCCCCACATGCACAGCACGCCCTCTCTCTTAATTTGAAGTGATTGATGGCTGGTGGAAGTTGAAGCCAGCTGTGATGTAATGATGCTACAGCAAGAAACATTTTGTAATATGAAATAGCAAAACATAAACTTAAACGCTCATAGCTAAATGTACCCCTCTCTCGATATGACATTGAAAAAAAAGCATCCAAACTGAAAATATAGCATTTTAATGTCAGTCTGAGGGGGGTGGGGGACACACAAACACATGCACACACACACGCACACACACACACTTTTTACACCCCTTCTTGGCTTCAATAGAATCTCCCACGAGAAGCATGCATTCAATGAATAAAATTCAGTATGTTGAGTTCTAAATTAGGGTTAACATATTTGTGTCAACATGGAAGTGCTGTGATTTGAAGACCCTAGCATAAAATGCTTGACGAAAATAAATGTCCTAATTAGCAGGTATGCTGTTGCTCAGTGTGTATTTCTGTATTATCCTCGACAGGAGGGAATCTAGTGGGATTCAGCGTTACCGGCCACCGTAAAATCCTGAAAATGTAACAGAATGCTGTGATGTGAGCTTTTGGGTTTGGAGTATGTTCAATTTGTTGGTTTATCCATACCTTTTTTGGATTTGTTTTCGCTGGTTTGATAAACTGAAGGTGAAGAATACGTTGGAAATTTTTACACAACCAAGTTAGAGATACACAGCTCATTACAGCAGCTATGTTCCATGATAAGACCAAATGGATCTCGCCAGAATCAAAGGTCAATGCGACCTGTTTTGGGTGCGGAATGTGGGAGGAATGTGACCTTTTTAAACTACTGTGATTTTCACTACCCCTGTGTGCTCATTTGTCATTATTTGATAATCCCACTTACAAGTGACAGTGATCACATCAGCCATAAGGACGTGTTTCTTTACATGTGGTATTTCTGGCTTCTTATAAGAGACTATTGTTTGTCCAAACCTTTTTTGGGACCTCGGTTTTTAATTAGCCTATAGCTAATGAAAAGGAAAAGGAAAATATCAACACGACAAAGGTCTAACATTTAAATAATGGCACCAAGTTAATTACTAGTTGTTTACCAAAATTGTTTAAAATGTTATGACAATTTTAACTGCCTCTTGAATGAATTGTGGGGAAAAGGAACATAGGGTAATTCTCACATCCGATAACTGATACCCTAAAGTAAATGAAATAAGTTTACCCAGGGAGATACGTTAGCAGGGAGGCGAGAAAAGTTAGCATATAGTTAAGAAATGTAAATTGAATTACCATTTGACTCCCCCTATAGCTATAACACAACCTCCAGTCCCCCTTCTTACAAAGGGGGACCACCACCCTGGTCTGCCAATCCAGAGGCACTGTCGCCGATGTCCACGCTATGTTGCAGAGGCGTGTCAACCAGGACAGCCCCACAACATCCACAGCTTTCATGAACTCCGGGCGGATCTCATCCACCCTTGGGGCCTTGCAACTGAGGAACTTTTTAACCACCTCTGTGACTTCAATCCCAGAGATAGGGGAACCCACCTGAGTCCCCAGCGACAACCAAAGCTTTGTTCTGCTTGGCCAGCCGGTAACCATCAGCTGCCTAAAAGGCCTGATGGGACTCCTTCTTCATCTTGATGGCATCCCTTACCACTGGTGTCCACCAACGGGTTTGGGATTGCCACCACGACCGGCACCAACCCCTTACAGCCACAGCTCCAGTCGAGCGCCTCAACAATGGAGGCACAGAACATGGTCCACTTGGACTCAATGTCCCCACTCTCCAGCAGCCTCTCCAAGGACTCTAAAACGATGGGTACTCTGAACTGCTGTTTGGTGCATAGGCACAAACAACATTCAGGACCCATCCCCCACCCAGAAGGTGAAAGGAGGCGACCCATTCATCTACTGGGGTGAACCCCAATGAACAGGCACCGAGCTGGGTGGGCAATCAGTATGCCCACACCTGCTCGGCGTCTATCACCGTGGGCAACTGCAGAGTGGAAGAGAGTCCAATCCCTCTCGAGAAGACTGGTAGGAAGCTGCGTGTTGAGGTGAGATATGTCCAGTCGGGATTTCTCGACCATGAACAACAGCTCCGGCACTTTCCCTGCCAGAGAGGTGACATTCTACAACCCTGAAGCCAGCTTCTGTAGCCGGTTGGACCGCCAAGGTCCCAGCTTTGGGCCGCCGCCCAGCTCAAGCAGCACACGACTCCCTGGGCCCCTCCCACAGAGAGGGGTGAGCACATGGGAAGGGGAACCCATGTTGCCTTTTCGGGCTGTGCCCGGCCGGGCTCCATAGGTGCAGGCCTGGCCACCAGGCACTCGCCATCTAGCCCCACCTCCAGGCCTGGCTACAGCGGAGGGGTGCAAGGGTGGACAAGGGAAAACGTGGTTCAATAGTTGTTGTTTTCATAGGGGGTCTTTGAGCCGTCCTTTGTCTGGTCCCTCACCTAGGACCTTTTTGGCACGGGTGACCCTGACAGGGGCATAATGCCCCAGCCAACTTAGCTCCTAGGATCACTGGGACACACAAACCCCTCCACCACGATAATGTGCCACCTCGATGGTAGCTGCAATCATGTTGAATATTTCTGTGTACATGGCCAGATTAAGGGTGATTATGGATCCCCCAAGCATATTTAAAATGTAAGAAGCTCACATACATTCCTGAGTGTGAGCCTTGGATTACCCAGGTACTGTGAAAACAAAACACACACGCGCAATGCTCACACAAATGCATGCACGCACAAACACACGCACACACACAGCAGTAATGAGTCACTCATCAAACAAAACAGGCAGCCAATGTCCAATCAGGTTTGACAACAACATTAATGGAACAGGCATTGTATTGTATTGAATGTACAAGACAAATGAATACATAATGCTCACAAAGTTGTCAATGCAAAAAAAAAAAAAGTAGATATCAGGATTGTCCAAACATCACAGCATAAAGTTCTTAGGCCAACACTAGATCTTGGTCTTCTAATTATCTTTTCATTTTGACAGAGTAAAAGAGTAATTGTAGGACAGAGGGAGAGTAGAAGGGTTACATAAAAATACAACTTGATTGAGGGGTTGTGCATTGGGTCGGAGAGGGCCCATTACGTTTTGGTGAACATCTGGATAAAAGTGAAATTTTAGTTGTTTGGAGAGAACACACGACACTATGTCTGGAGGGAAAATAAAAAGGCACAGCACACCAAAGTCAAAACCTCATTATGACTGTGAAGCGGTCTCCCACTTGAAGCGTAACAGTGTATGACTGATGCAACAGAGCAATGACCCGAAGGACAGAAGTAAATCAACAACTGAATCGTTTCAACAGAAGAAAATACGCATTCTGGACCCGATTGAGATGCCGTGGCATGACTTCAAGAGAGCCATTAACAGCAGACATCCCAAACGTATTGCTGAAGGGTCTGATCTGCAACTACAGGAAATGTTGCTTTCAGGTTATTGCTGCGAAAAGAGGCTCAAGCAGTTGTTAAATTCAAAGGTTCACATACTTTTTCCATCCTGCACTCCGACGTTTACATGCTGGTTTCAGTCAAAACATGGAACTAAATATTTGCGTGGTATTCATTTAAGAAGCACTCTGAGAGTGCAGTGTTCAGCGAGGCAGAGCGCGCTCTATTTTCTATGATTTTACGAACGTGCGTGTTGGGCATTGGCATGGATATGTCAGTGTGTCCGCCATACCGAATGTGTCAATTCTGCCTGCAAACATCTCGTCCTGCCTGACGCTCCGGCCGCTCTGTCTCCTCAGCCAGAGCGGCAGGAGTGGGCTCCGGCACTCTCAGAGTGTGGCACTCTGAATAACCAAATGGCACACTCCAACAACGCTTCCGAGTTTCCAAACGTTCTGGAGTATAGAGAGTGCGCTTGGAGTGAATTTCCGAACTTACCCATGGTTGACTCACATCAGTGAACAACAACAACTGACATCCATGATTTGTTTGCAACAAACCACAAGTGAATGATATGAAAGTGTGTACATAATGTACAAAATATTATTTCTAAATTAAAATCATCAATAACAAAAACATTATCTTAAACTTAAATCTTTTTGTGATTTAAAAAAAAATTGTTTTGTCCTCCATGGTTGTCTAATGCGATGAAGTGAAAGTTAAGAGCTTATCACCAGTGGACATCAACAGCTGATGTTTATCATCCTAAAGGTTGCAGTAAATCCTGTTTATTTTGGTGCGATAAACCCAAGTGTAATTGAGGAACTCATTTAAATATTGCTGTGACCTTATTTTTGGTTCCCGTTTGCGTCCCTATAGGTAAATTAAAGAGAAAAGAACGATGGTTGTGCTTTTAAGTTGTTCCGAGTTGCTTTATGATTAATTACTCCTAGGACAACATGGATGGCATTATACAGCGCATAGACACACACACACACACCCACTGTATATGGACATCTTTGATTTGAAGCGTGACGAATTTCAATATGTGTCTAGGCTTGCGTTCTATGTTTGTGTGTGTTTGTGTCAGGGGAGGGATGACATTTCCTGTATTACGTAGCAGTATCTTATGCAGTGTGTTTGATCTTCTCTCTTTCATCTTCTCTGCAAAGAAACCTAACATTACAGGATCTTCCTCTCTGGTCTCCACTCCCTACATTTTATGTCTTGTGTCTACCTGTGTGTTGTGTGTGTTGTGTGTGTGTGTGTGTGTGTGTGTGTGTGTGTCTGTGCACGCGCGCGTT
Source organism: Phycodurus eques (assembly GCF_024500275.1). Taxonomy (NCBI): domain Eukaryota; kingdom Metazoa; phylum Chordata; class Actinopteri; order Syngnathiformes; family Syngnathidae; genus Phycodurus; species Phycodurus eques. The sequence goes on from NC_084530.1 coordinate 8,686,027, forward strand.
TAGGTGTGTAGGTCGGCATGCGAGAGAGCTCAGCAGAGAGATAAATAAGTGCGTCCTCTCTGCCTTAAGGTGAAAGGATTCAAGGTGTGCATTCCCTCCTTCCGAACACACTCTGCATTAGGGAAGGTTGAGGGCATTTGAGAGTCTGTAGAAATGAGTGTGTATTTCTATTCTCGCAGTGTAGGTGTGTTATATCAGCTCCTAAATGTTGCCAGTACTTCTCAGATTGTCTTAACCTAGAGACAACCAAGAGTTATTGAAATTCAGGGGAAATTGAGGTGACTCACCGAGATCTCTCCGAACCTTGGGAGTTACTGCAAAGGAACAAAAGCAATATGAAATCATAACCTTAATAATAATAATAATAATATGGAAACTGGAAAGTGAAAGTGATAGTTGTTTATTGCTCCTCATTACTTAAATAAATGTGAGGTACGATATCCATTTAACATGAGCTGGACGGAATAAAATATCAATTTGCAGCCATGCTTTGAGTGGTCTGCAATTGAGCTTCAGTTTACCAATAAAATGTTTCTTGTATAAAATCTCATAAAGCTGTTCGAGCCAGCCTTGCCAGTGAGCATCCACCACTTACCTAATATCCTCCACTGCGTTTCCAGAAGGCCTTAGTTCCAATTAAGTATAACATCATGACAGGAGGCAGCATGATGACCTTGTGGCCTCAGGGATCTGAAGTTAGGTGTTTGAATCTTAGCACTTGCTTTCCTCTGTTTGGTTTATATATATATATATATATATATATATATATATATATATATATATATATATATATATATATATATATATATATATATATATAAAGCCGACTGGTTAGAGCGTCTGCTTCACAGTTCTGAGCAGCGGGGTTCAATCCCCTGCCCTGCCTTCAGAAAAGACAATGACCCTAAGTACACAGCTAAAATACTGAAGGAGTGGCTTCAGAACAACTCCGTGACTGTTTTTGAATGGCCCAGCCAGAGCCCTGACTTAAACCCAATTGAGCATCTCTGGAAAGACCTGACAATGGCTGCCCATCAACGTTCACCATCCAACCTGACAGAACTGGAGAGGATTTGCAAGGAGGAATGGCAGATGATCCCCAAATCCAGGTGTGAAAAACTCCCAAAAAGACTCATGACTGTATTAGCTCAAAAGAATGCTTCTACTTAATACTAAGCAAAGTGTCTGAATACTGTGTGATTTTTCAGTTTTTCTTTCTCTTATATACATATATATATACATATATATATACATATATACATATATATATACATATATACATATATATACACATATATACACATATATATACATATATATATATATATATATACACATATATATATATATATATACATATATACATACATATATACATATATATATATATATACACATATATATATATATATATATACACACATATATATATATATATATATACACACATATATATATATATATACACATATATATATATATACATACATATATATATATACATACATATATATATATATATACATATATATATATATATACATACATATATATACATACATATATATACATACATATATATACATACATATATATATATATATATATATATATACACACACACACACACACACATATATACACACAACTTCTATGGGGGGTGTCAATATTTGCGTTTGGCTATGTGTCTGCTGCTACATTCTCAGATCTATACACAAAATGACAAGGGATCATATTTTGCTCAAAACAGGACAACTCCTGCTCATCATGGTAACGAAGAGCTGTTCTCTCCTTGGCCCCTCAAAATTGGTTGAGGAATTTACAAAGAGGGTAAAAAGTGCACTGTAATTCTTCAGCTGTGAGATATTTTGACTAAAGCATGTCACACACATTTTATTAAGACACCAGGGAACTGTTTTAAATTGCAGAAAAATTTATTAAATACATCTTTAAAAACGCCATGTGTTGCCAAGAATATGAATTATAATGGTCAAAATGTACATAAGAAAAAAAAAAAAACACCACACAGAAAGGTCCCAGTTAAACGCCGGAAATTCTTGCTATATGTTACCCACTGAAGCACTGTAGTCAAGAAAAAAAAGAAGAAAAAAAACACATTTTGGTCAACTATGTTGCTATATTATTGGCTTAGAAACAATGCAAGAATTGGCTGAAAACGGGGAATGTTTTACTCTTCTTGCAAAATGAGAAAGTGTGAGGACTGACCTGGCCACACACAGAGTAACTGATTAAATGGTGCTTAGAGAAATACCGGTACATTTCTGAAGCATGAGAAATACACATAGCCATCACTCAGTGACAGTTGTCAGGCAGACTTGGCTTACCCAGAAAAATACAAACTATACTTAAGTGACAAACCCCTTCCTCTGTTTTTCCACTCTTTCTTTTTCACCGTACCCATCACTGTCATGGCCTATATTCTTCTCCTTCTTCAGTACCGTGTCAATCCTCCATTACACCGTGCCCGTCATTATTTACCCGCCTCAGTCTCCCTCCATGTGTCCCCTCCTTTGTCCCCAGTGTATGTCATTTTGTCAGCTAGTTGTCATCTTTCCTGCAGCCTCTCACTCACCCTACTTTTCTTTTTGCTGGCTGCTTGAAAAACTAATGAGTAACTTGGAAAGTTGTCATTCAACCAAATAAGCTCAGCACAGGGATGGAATTGTGGTAAATGAATAACTTAAGCAGCGAATGAAAACACACTTATGGTCAGATAAAAGAGGACCTTCTGTGTTCCTACAGTAGGTAATCATACTGTACTTTGGGAATCTACCATTTTTTATAATAATATTGTATACGAGGGTTTCTATATTTTTAGTGTAACGGAGTAAAAGTACCGTTTCTTCTTAACGTAGATACTTGAGTCAAAGTAAAATGTATGCTTCATTAAAACTACTCAGAATAGTACAATTTATCCAAAATGTTATTTTAGTACTGAGATTGGCTGGCAACCAGCGGCAATAAAAACAGTCAACCAGTTGTGGTTTAAATAGAGTACCCATCTTTGTTTTTCTACTCTATGTAACCGCCCCATGAAGCCCGTTCAAACAACTGAATTCTTTGACATATTTGACAGTTTACAAAAAAGTAACAGAATAATTACTTAACCAGTTCCATCCATTCATTTTCCGTACCACTTATCCTCACTAGATTACCTAATTACATTTATGAAAGAGTAAATCAGTAACTCATTCACCTACTTTTTGGGAAAGTAATTAGCAACTATAACTAATTACTTTTTTAAAAAATAATTTGTACCAAATTCCCAATTAGTAGGGCTTCTATAATGATTAACATGATTATGGTATTAAAAAGTGACTAAAAATGCGACCATTCATGGTACAGTCAGACCATGCCAGGCAGGACGGCAGAACTTTATCACAAACATTTCTGGTCACCCTAGTTTAAAAAGTACAGGTACAGTGGAGGAAATAATTATTTGATCCCTCACTGGTTTTGAACGTTTACCCAATGACAAAGACATAAAAGGCCTAGAATTTTAACAGTATGTGCATTTAAACAGGGAGCGGCAGAATATCAAAAAGAAGATATAGAAAATCGCATAAAAGATTCAAATTATTTTACAATTAATTGAGGGGAAAAAGTATTTGACCCGTATCTATCAAAACATGACTTGGTACTTGGTGGAGAACCCCTTGTTGGTCAGTACAGAGGTCAAACATTTCTTGTAGTTGATCACCAGGTGAAAACACCTTATGACTAAAACTATGGAGATGCGGGAATCTATCAATGTCAGCGACATCAAAGGCATCAAAGTGTTGGTGATCCATCCATCGGTTTTCTACTGTGTATCTTGTTCAGGGTCATGGGTGATCTGGAGATTATCCCATTTGATTTTTGAATTTGGGACTACACCCTGGACTAGTCACCAGTCATTCACAGGTGACATACTGTAAAGTGACAGACAACAATTCTATTCACATGTTATTGAGTGGGAAATGAACCCGCACTCCCTGCAAGCAAGTCAGCCAAGTGAACTGCAATGCTATTGGTAACTGTATTTGTTGAACACAGTACTTAAATCTAATTGCAGTCACTGTACTCCTAAATAAAAGATATCACACAACTGTGAGCTAATCAGCAGTCTTGGTCTAAAGATAAAATTTTTAGTACTCCATGTCTGAGTCTGAGTTAAATACAATCATTTGCGATACAGCAATACCCAAGAAGTGGTCTTGAGAGTCTGCTCTCTTGAGTTTGTAGACATCTATGACTGATGCCCAAGATGGCTCTCCAGTCAAGTGCATGGCAGACACATTGAGACAGATTTGCAGTCTATTTGTACTCACATTCGGATTAAGTAAAATGTAGAATCTCCCTATAACGTAATACTGTATATATATTTTGGCGTTTTCATCACTTTTAATTCTCCTCGGTGTTTCACCTTGTCACCATCCATTTAGTGAGACAAAAACTTACTATGCTTGTGCAAACATCTTGTGGCTGCTTGCTAATGTAATTACTGCTCCAACTGGGTCAAAAATGGACCTCACAAATTATCCTGGTACTCACATTGGGTTACAGATGAGTGCACTTGCAAACATTTTCCCATAGGAAAAAAATAAAGCCATACATGCATTAGAATGAAGTACAACCCCAATTCCAATGAAGTTGGGACCTTGTGTTAAACATAAATGAAAACAGAATACATTGATTTACAGACCATATTCAACCTATATTTAATCGAATACACTACAAAGTCAAGATATTTAATGTTCAAACTGATAAACTTTATTGTTTTTAGCAAATAATCATTAACTTAGAATTTTATGGCTGCAACACGTTCCAAAAAAGCTGGGACAGGGTCCTGTTTACCACTGTGTTCCATCACCTTTTCTTTTAACAACATTCAAATAAACGTTTGGGAACTGAGGACACTAATTGTTGAAGCTTTGTAGGTGGAATTCTTTCCCATTCTTGCTTGATGTACAGCTTCAGCTGTTCAACAGTCCGGGGTCTCCGTTGTCGTATTTTACGCTTCATAATGCGCCACACATTGTCAATGGGAGACAGGTCTGGACTACAGGGAGGCCAGTCTAGTACCCGCACTCTTTTACTACGAAGCCACGTTGTTGTAACACATGCAGAATGTGGTTTGGCATTGTCTTGCTGAAATAAGCAGGGGCGTCCATGAAAAAGACGTTGCTTGAATGGCAGCGTATGTTTCTCCAAAACCTGTATGTACCTTTCAGCATTAATGGTGCCTTCGCAGATGTGTAAGTTACCCATGCCATTGGCACTAACACAGCCCCATACCATCACAGATGGTGTATTTTGAACTTTGCGTCCATAACAGTCCGGATGGTTCCTTTCCTCTTTGGCCTGGGGGACACGACGTCCACAATTTACAAAAGCAATTTCAAATGTGGACTCGTCGGACCACAGAACACTTTTCCACTTTGCATCAGTCCATCTTAGATGAGCTCGGGCCCAGAGAAGCCAGCGTTTCTGGGTGTTGTTGATAAATGGCTTTTGCTTTGCATAATAGAGCTTCAAGTTGCACTTACGGATGTAGCGCCGAACTGTATTTACTGACATTGGTTTTCTGAAGTGTTCCGGAGCCCATGTGGTGATATCCTTTACACACTGATGTCGGTTTTCGATGCAGTGCCGCCTGAGGGATCGAAGGTCACGGGCATTCAATGTTGGTTTTTGGCCTTGCCGCTTACATGCAGTGATTTCTCCAGATTCTCTGAACCTTTTGATGATATTATGGACCGTAGATGATGAAATCCCTAAATTCCTTGCAATTGTACGTTGAGGAACATTGTCCTTAAACTGTTCGACTAATTTTTCACGGACTTGTACACAAAGAGGTGAACCTCGCCCCGTCTTTGCTTGTGAATGACTGAACAATTCAGGGAAGCTCCTTTTATACCCAATCATGGTGCCCACCTATTCCCAATTAGCCTGCTCACCTGTGGGATGTTCCAAACAGGTGTTTGATGAGCATTCCTCAACTTTCTCAGTCTTTTTTGCCACCTGTCCCAGCTTTTCTGGAACGTGTTGTAGCCATAAAATTCTAAGTTAAGGATTATTTGCTAAAAACAATCAAGTATATCAGTTTGAACATTAAATATCTTGTATTTGTAGTGTATTCAATTAAATATAGGTTGAACATTATTCACAAATCATTGTATTCTGTTTTTTTTTATGTTTAACACAATGTCCCATCATTCATTGGAATTGGGTTTGTACAATAACAGTACACTGGTGATTACTTACTCAATATTAAACTAATCCCATTGTTTTTCAAGTGCCATAAAGTATGCATTAAAACCATCTTAAAGCCACATGCACAATGAACACTCCTCTGTCTCATATGTCATTCACACAAAAAGACACGCTCACACAGAGAGCACACTTCAGGGAGTGTGTTGGCATTTTATTCCTGCTCATTCTGTCATGCCGGCATTACGAAGCCGTCCAGACACCTCTCAGACAGATTGCCTTCTCATCTTTAAGACAGATGATAATGAATTTACATCACGGCCTTTGGCTTTGGCATAGCTGTGGAACGCTCCATCCCAGACTGCAGATATGCAGACAGATGCTTTGTACCTTGGTGAGACGTCACAACAGGAAGAAGGCAGTCATTTTATACTTAAGGGTTGAATGGGATTGGATTTTTCATCATTCATCGAAGCCATAATGTTTAAGATGACAGCTTAGTTAACGCAGGCAATATCTTGTTGACGTTGCCCTCATCTAGCAGGTGTTGGTGTTTTGACACTTTCCAGTGACATTCCGTGATTTTGTAAGGCTTGGTCTCGCATTTCAAATTTGAGAGGATATCATCTGTCAACTACACCTGCAACGAGCACAAATACAGTACATCAATAAGTGTGGCAGGAGAGCATGAATCTTTGCATGAGTGTGGCACCTTTGACAGGACAGAATCTCAGCAAAAAAATATGAAAAGTGTGGATTCAATATAAAATAAATCTAGGAGCAAAAACAATAAATCTGTCTTCCGAGCAAAATATATCAGATCATAATTCTAACAGAAAAGGGATTTAAAATAATAAAGCAACTATGGTGTTTTTCTGACATAATTACAGTTGAGTGGGTTGCCCTTGAATTATTAATCTGTCAATTCCCCCTCAAACAGAATTGACTCAGTGGGACTAATTTCACTCATATACCGTACTGTAGTTTTTGTCTGAAACTGGCAATGTACTGTGTGAACTAAAGAACGTTACAGAACAAAATCTTATCCATCTATGTATTCTGTTACTCTTAAAAAAAAAATAAAACATAAGTAAAAAAAAAACTTCATGGTCCATCCACTGCACCCCCAATTTTGAACACTTTATAACATCCACCCAGTTACTTTCAGCACTTACACTGTTCAGCGTCACAGGGAGCTGGTGCCTATCCCAGCTAACTTTGGGCAAAATGTGCATTACACCCTGGACTGGTTGCCAGTCAATAACTGGGCACATATAAAGAAAGACAACCTTTTACATTCCCAGTCTCTGAACTGAACCCACACTATTAAGCCCTTATCACACTGCACCTGAATTTTGTGGTTTTTACTGTGAGGCAGGGCACGGAACAACCCAAGGACAACGGCGTCCCAGCGCAAGTGTGCTTATATCAGGCAATGGTTGCTAAGCAACCGAACAAGTGCTTGGTGCCGTTTCACTCTGGTTTGGACATAAAAGTAGTTAAACCGGAAAGCCCTGCCATACATGGAAAGCATGCGCATATTTATTTTTGTCAAAAAATTTTGTATTGTCAAAAATGCTCAAATAAGTTTATACCACTTTCAAAGAGCCCGGTATATTCTACATGTTGGAGATCCTGGTCCATCGCTGTGTATTCTTTACGTCACGATACTTTATTTGTCTTGTGTCCCAAAGCTGGAGACATCGGGACAACGCATTTATTATTACCTCTTCCATTTTCTCCATGTCATTCACTGCACGACTCCGCCAAAATCTCTTGCTCTTGTCACTCTGAAATCATTCTGCCACCACCTCTCCTACTGGATGCATCATCTGTCATCAAAACGCGCTGCCATCTAAATTGAACAGTTTTCAATTCGGGCACGTATGCTTTTGGGGTACCGCCATGCGACGTGACGCAGTGTTTTGTTGTGACACGGTGGCAGCAAATACACAATAAATGGGTTGCTTGATGTCTCACTGCGCTCTGCTAAGTGCAGTATAAAAAGGTCTGAATAGTTGATAAAGCTGGAATTTACCAACTTCTCCAGTAGGTAGAGCAACTGCGCTCTCTTTACGTTCACATATTCAAAGACCAAAACAAAAAACATGAGCTGTCTTGTGGGATACATTGTGGTTGTAGCTTTCCAAATACATTTTTATTACCTGACCACACTGATATGACGATGTGGGTGTAGGTACAGTAATATGTAAAAGCAATTTCTTGCATCCAGTGTTATTTTTACCTCCTTCTTACTTGAAATGAGTTGCAACAGATTGGGACCACTTCCCAATACTGTAGTCAAAAATATTGTGCTAACTGCATAAAGTGCAGATAGTGTGACAAAGTTAAATGGCTTTCCTTTGAATTGATTTCCTTCAGTAAAAAAGAAGCTAAACACCTACTAAATTAAAAAATATTTATAGGTGTAGCAAGAGCATAATAACCTTTGGTGTTTTTCATCGGACACCTCTTTGTGGGTCACGTTGTGGTAATGATGAGAAACTGATAATGGGTTGACTGAGAACTATGGGTGACAATAGAATGTGACAGTCACTTAGTCTAAGGAAGAGAAAACCACCCATATATTGCAAGAGGAGGAGTCAATGAAGGCTATAGATGAGGTTTCCTTGGGATGAAAGGCAACTTGGAGGTAATGAAGTACCCTCCTTGAGTGCTAGCCAAAGTAGAAAAGAGGGGGAAAAGCTCTCATCGTACATAAATAAGTGAAATACACGAGTGTCTGTGTGGGGTAAAGCTGAAAAAGAGATCAATCCCAGACTCGAGTGTTAATCATCCCCGAGGTCGTGATGATGGAAATTTCATAAACTCATGGGAACTGAAAGCTGTCAAATTTAGTCTGTTCCAAAGGATGGATGGTGAAGAGAAGGGGGAGGAGGGTTGCTCTTCTTCACATTACAGCTCAACTACAAATTGAACAAGAAATAGCCTGATGCCCACACATCTAAGTTTCTGCCTGTGCCCTAGGAGGAGCCACAAATAGGGCATTAAAAGACATACGCGTCTTACTTTCTTTTCACCAACATTATCTGCACATCCATCCATGTTCTAATTCCCGAACATACAGTTAAGGTTTTGTAATTTTTTTATTATACAAAGGTTTTGCTTCATTTTCCACTTGCATGACAGTTAAGATTGTTACTTTAAATATTGCCTGTGCCGTAAATAAAGGTTTTACGACGGTAACAGATTATTCCGATTTGTATTATTGACAAATTGTGTTCTCAGAGATTCCACTGCACCTTTTTATGTTATTTGACCATGGGTGTCATTCATGCAAACTCCATACAAGGCAATGTGCTGCTGCACCACCATTTGTCTATGAGATTCTGAATTGGATCGCATAGAATGAGAACAAACGTTACAAGGCTGAAACGAGACAAAAGTAGAGTGCAAAAAAGAAAACCCCTGGAAAGTGAAGCAATGTTTGTAGGGCAGAGAGGACTGATAAGGCCTTGAAAAATGCAGCGAAATGAGGCAATGGGAAGGTGGAGGAGCACAAGTGAGGCGATGGATGAATAAAAAGCCAGTCTTCGCTGCTGCCTCCTGCCCCCCTCTTTTTGCCCCCCCCCCCCTCACCCTAGAGGATGGTGTGATGGGGTCGAGATGAAAGCGAGAACGTGAAGGAAGAGTGAACCTCCCCTCAATCCCTAAAAGGGTGAAGAGAGGGATCAGAGCACAGGCCCCTGACACTGTGAGAGATGTCAAGACACACACACACACACACACACACACACACACACACACACACAGTACTTTACTCATTATGCACTTGACTTTTTTTCAAGGTATGTTCAGAGGTGACCTTACATTTTAGCACACCATTTAATTTGCTTTGACCATCTTCATTTTAACGATCTCTGACGCAGCTTCCAAATCTCTACTTGCTGCCAGAAGAATTCAATGTTTTGATTTTGGGACGTATTATTTGCTTCACTTGCTGTCTTGTGGTCTCACGAGCAACGGTGTTGCTTCATAAATGATCAATAATCATATAATGATTGCTTTTTTACTTATGCTTGTCAAGTGTTTTATTCCAAGAATTAACACAAATTGGGAAATTACCAGGCTAAAATAACAATTTACATTTAATGTGATAAAACACGTAATCCATCCAAATTCAGAGTTTTAGAATATTATAGTTAATACATTTGCATTCATCCTGTCAAAAGCAGAGAATCACAATATAACTGGAGAGAACAACACAAACAGTTATCAGAGTGTGGTTTCATGGCTTTAATTTCAGCCCACTGTTGACTCATAATAATCAACGCACGCTCATGGATAGGTTTGACTCTGAAATATTGAGCTTAAACTCGAAACAATGAAGTCAACAAGAGCAAGTAATTTGAAATTCTGCGGCGAGCTAACTCAGGATACCAGTACTGCATTATTTTAGTAGTATATACCAGTTCTGAAAATGATTTCATATACATATAGTCAAAGAGCCATTCACACATGGACAATTACAAATCTTCAAAGTGGGAGGAACCTAGAGTATGCAGGCCTACACTCGCAGATGAGTTGCACCCTAAGTCAAAATGGCGGCGGCTGTAAACAACGGAAGTGGCAGCATTGCGGCTCGTCAGAAAAAAGTAAGAAGATTCGTTTTGATTCACATAGGAACATTCTGATTCAGGATTAGTTTTTCATGGGGATTTGCAAGTTGGTACGAATCACTAACGATTCGTTCGTAGGTCGAGCAAATACAGTATGTGATACAGGATCGGTATGGCATCAAAAGTCACAAATATATTCCTCATCACAAACCAGTGTACCATAATTTTGAAATTTTCCATAATTTAGAAGCTGTCATTTTTTTTTAAGCAAGTATTACCCCGTATTATTACTCTACTTGTGCCCGTACTTTTGCCTGAGATACTAATAAATTCAATAAATCCTGACCAAGGACCCATTCAATAGTTTTCATGCTCTCTCATCTGTACTTGAACACATACTCACAATTAATTATATAGTCTTTAAGTGGTAATATATGTTGGCGTCCTACTTGACATGAATTATTGGATGTTGGGAGTGCGAAATCACACGAGCGCGTCGGTGAAGATGTGATATGATTAGATGGTCTCCGAGTCGTCCATATTGATAAATCACCAATCCACTTATTCGACAAGGTCCTAGAATTACAATGCTGGACCCTTATGCATGTGGCTGTGATTCATGATGACAATATGCACATGTAGGCAACACAATAAGGAATGTGCAGCATCACCAGCGGGGTTCTTGGACAAGTAATGACCTTTCATATTTATATTTTAACAGCTACATTAAAACACAAAAGTGAATGAATAGTCATATGTGAACTGTTGACTGAACGTGCCCTCTTCCCAATGGATTTCATCTCTTGAGTTTGAATGAAAGGATTGCATTTACGGACCATCTTTATTCTTAGCCTCTTTTACGCGGAGATCTCTCAAAACAATCGGACATGAAGTTGCCTTTAAATTTTACACAGGACCCAGCAAAGCGAACCATTGCCACAACTTTGGGTGCTTTTAAAAGTGACATGGAATCCTAAAAAAAGATCATTAGATTTGTGATGACATCAACACTAGCATCGGGTTTGACAGATGCTGGACAGTGAAATTTTTTTCCAACACAACAGGCTGGGAGAAGTGTGAAATTTCATAACCCTAACTCGCTGTTCTTACATTCATCATTTATATATTTATCATTTATTTCATATCAATTGTTAGGTGTAGTCTTGGGCTCATGATATCAAAATGTGAACAGCATAAAGAAGAGGACTAAAATATCAGTTCATACCCAACTTTTGAGAGTACTGTATGGTTTGTAAAAAAAGAAACCTACAGATAATAGGTAAGATCTGCATCTCTGTTCTACAGTTCCACAATAATGCAGATAAGAACATTTATGAATTACAAAGCACATGAGAATCTGAATGAGCTCCAGTTCTTGCTTGTGTTCCAAAGTGGAAGATGAACACATTGTGGATTCTTTCATGCCAATGCATTTAATACATTCAAAGAGTAAGACAGACCGAGGGCTCTGATCTATTCAGTGGAACAGCAGGTTATAGAGTGTGAAAGTCAACAATTTCAAGGATTATTTGCTTATGCAACAGCAGCATGTGCTGATTTTCATCATCTTTGCAATTTGGTTTAGCTGGAAAAGTCCAAAGCTCAAGATTGCGGATTTGAGAGTTTTGTTGTGTAAATCAATATATCTGCTTCAGTTTGAGTGTATATTCATGCATCTTTGAGGTGAATAATAACTTTTTTCTTATTATCCTTGATATGCATGGCACTTCTAAGCCTCGTGCACTGAACTTCAATTACTGGGCTCCCTCTGGCTTGCCTTTTATCACTAAATGAGAAGCTTGACCAATACTGTGTTGGTGGAAGTGCTTGCGTTTGAATGAATGTGTGTGTGGCTATGCAGGAAAATTCAGGTGGTTGCATAAGACATTGTGAAAACATGCATTCTGACATAGCGAGCGTACAGAAAAGCAGCCAGGCACGGATGCCTTAACACAGTCAGGTTTACTGAGAGATTTTTTTATCAAGGTGCACATGCACATTTTCTCCCATGCAGACCCGTACGCGTGTGCACACGCACCAACGAACAATAATTGTCAAGTATAAGTCTGGTCGATTTTTTTACATTTTGGTACGGTAAAAGATTTAATCTCCTTGACTGCTACATACGTAGCTGTCGAGTGAAGTACTTAACTACTACTACTACTACTAGCACGCCCACAACCCTAGTGAGGATAAGCGGTACAGAAAAGGGATGGTGTGCTAGAGCTATCTTCGGGCGAGAGGTGGGGTACACCCTGAACCGGTCGTCAGCCAATCACAGGGCCCATAGAAACAAACAACCATTCGCACTCACATTCACACCTACGGGCAATTTAGAGTCTTCAATTAACCTAGCATGCATGTTTTAGGGATGTGGGAGGAAACCGGAGTGCTCGGAAAAACCCCACGTAGGCACAGGGAGAACATGCAAACTCCACACAGGCGGGGCCGGGATTTGAACCCCGGTCCTCAGAACTGTGAGCCAGATGTGCTAACCAGTCATACACCATGCCGTGGATGGATGGATAATAATAGTGGTGATTGGTTAGCACATCTGCCTCACAGTTCTGAAAATGTTCCCTTTCAGCATGTCTGCTTCAGAGTTCTAATGTTCAGGGATTCCAGAAACATGAATGACACGCCAACACACTGGCATTCTGGGATTTGTAATATTAGTGCCGCATGCGCTATACAATGGCAGTCCAGCTCCAATACACGTGATATGGTCTCACGGGCCAAATATAATTACATCCAAATCTGGACCCAAGTTTGACCTCTGTGGTCAATATGTACCCTGTGATTGGCCGCTGAACAGCCCAGTGTGTACACTCCTCTCACCCAGTCACCTGCGACGATAGAAAATGCATGGATGGATGGGTGTTCCTTTGTATCCTGGAGGTGGCGAATGTGAGTAAAAAATTTTTAAAAATAATAACAGGAAAGGAAATGTTAACCTAACGCACAGTCTGAATGTTCACAATTCATGTTAGAATTGACAGAAAACATAAAACAAAAGCTTTTTCAAAGTTAAAGCTGCAGAGTGGTGATTTCTAGTCTATGGGGAGAAACGCTTAAAGAGTACAACTGTGATGTCACATGTACTTTACTGCATCATTTTATAGCCACTCTGTCCCGATATAGCACTCCTTCAGACCTGAGTGTGTTTGCGTGGACACTAATATTGGCTATACTCTCTGTGGAAAGGTTGCCAAGCTTTGGATAAGAATACAGATAAAGACAGGAGATGGGGTTGTAAATCACATACACAAACCAACATACTCACACACTCTGAAAAACACACAGATAACATAAGCAGTTCGACCTTCACTCCAGCATGTGTTTTAGTCTCCCACTCCTCCTGCTGCTGAAATACTGATGCTTATCTACTTTACAGCAGATAACTTGGAGCACACAGGAGAGAAGAGAATGGGGAGAGTGATAGAGAATACGATGACGAGATGTGAACTGTGAGAAATGATGAGAGAAGTTGTATCTGTAGGAGAAATAGGCAAGCAAAAATGTGAGTGGTCTGAATAATAGATACCATGCCCAAATAATAGACAGCAGGGTAGGCATAGTGAATTTGCTTGTGAGTGTGTCCTACATTTGTCTATTTTCTAAATTTGAGCAAAACATGTCAGTTATCCCATACAGTTTAACATCACAAAATCTGTGCTTACTTGCTGTATGGCAGTGGTGGTCAAACTATGGCCCGTGGGCCAAATCCGGCCCATTGATCATTTCAATTCGGCCCGCCAAAGATTGGTACAGAATCACCAAAATCATGACTACATTCATTTGACCTGGTCCTGTAATGCCCAGTGGTTCCACCAGGTTGTCCTGTAATGCCCAGTGGTTCCACCAGGTCGCGCAGTAGGTCCAGTGATACATTGACAGTTCTGTTTTTAATCTGCTACGTCCAGAGTCTAGGGGAAAACCCAGAAACTAACCTGATCGGATTGTTCCCCATCTTCCCACTCCCAAGCGAAACCAGCCACCAAGTAACACGGTTTATAAGATTTACACAGTTTCAGAGGGAGAAATATTCAAACACAACAAACAAAACAAATCTAAACAACCCCTTATGTCTTCTCTCAAAACAATGATGAAAAACAAAAGAGACACTCTTACCTCACTCAACACAGGAGAAAAGGACATTAACAAAAACGCCTTCTCCCTCCTACCGATGAACAATGGAACCAACAGTTATGAAACCAGTGGCTGGCCAAGTTGGAAGTGGAAGAACAGTAAACCGCATACTGCAACCATCTGCTGGTTAAAAAGACCTCTGGCCAATCACCTTGTGGCAATCACATTAATGCAGCCAATCAGGGGGGTCCCACCTGTTCACAATCAGGCCACACACACATCGCTGCACCCACTTCCACACCAAAGTGGAACAACACAACACAAAACAACCAAACAATCATACCACTTCTCTGAACCCTTCTTCAACCACGAGAGGGCCAAGGAAAAGAAAAGTTGACAGTAAGTGCTGAGTGTTTATTGTAGAATGGACTACTAAATACTTTTTTTCACTAAAGTCCGGTCAAAGGCTGTATGTCTAATTTGTTAAGAAAACTTTGCAGTTTTAGAGGAATAGAACATCAGCTGTCCCTTTTCTACCAAGCATGCTGATTATGCATGCTTGGTAGAAAATGGCTATGGCTCAGCGGTTAAACTCAAGTTTGCAGGCTCAGCAAAACACTTTTATCTGACAAAATGCCATCCAAGATTCAGTCACACAAGACCCTGAAACTGGATGAGTTTTAAGCTTCATTAAGCGCAGACAAATTTCCAAAAATCCAGAAGATGGCGCAGAGGATGCGGCTGGTGTTTGGCGCTACATATGTGTGTGAGCAAACTTTTAGTGTGATGAACACCAACAAAACATCCTACAGATCCCTGCTGAGTGATGAACACCTCAGATGTGTTCTGCGAATTGCCACAACAAAACTAACACCAGAATTTGATGCACTGGCAAAAAAGGTGATCAACAAAACAACACTGGTCCCATTAAAAGTAAATCTAAGTGTTCAAACTACATTGCCTTATTTTTGGTTTTGTTTATTTTTTATATGTAAGCATCTGGTTCTGGCTTGGCCCGCCTGTCAAATTTTAAAAGTCAATGTGGCCCCTGAGCCAAAATGTTTGCCCACCCTTGCTGTATGGTATACTCTATATGCACAGCATGTGGCATATACAGTACAAGCGAGAAAACCTGCTGGTATTCACCCTTCAATCAACACAGTCGCAGCAATTGTATACATTCTTATAGGGCAGCTGCAAAACTTTGCATGGGAAAAATTGTGCATACCTGACACAGTGAAAAACTGTATTTCCTCAAATATCAGTTGGGACTGTTAATTAACTCTGCAGAGAGTACAAGGTACAGCATTTAAAGTAAAACAATTCATCTCTTCGTACAAATGCTTGTCTGGGTGGTTTAAGACTCATTGGTGTCCCTTGATGGAAGTGTTCTGCCATTTATAAGTAGTTTCTATTTCTTTGGGTTTTTTGGGGGGTTCCTATCAATAATGCAGTGTATATGGAGGAGGAAGTAATTTTTCACCAATTAAGTTTACGCACTGTCACATATGATAAACACACCTGCCTAAACAATGTGGCTGGCTGATGTTCTTTCAAGTTTGCACCTATTGCACTGCAGTAAGAACATATAGTAGTACCTTGACTTAAAAGTACCCCAAATTACGAGTTACTTGAGTTACAAGCTGACGTGTTTTCTAGCTTTTGCTGGGTGCGGTGAGCCAAAAGTTGAGTAACAAGTGAGCTTCAGATACTCCGCCGCTCAAATGAAGTGAAAAAATAGGTACGCAACAGTCTCTGATGCACTTTCGGTCCTTTATTGCTTGCATTGATTACCAACCTACTGTGCCGTGAAAGATCATCAGCGGTGCCGCAGGAAATTATTCATCCATCTATCTTTACATCCATCCATCTATCCACTCGTCTATCCATCCATCCATCCATCTATCTATCTATCCACCCATTTTCTTCCGCCTATCAGGTTACAGGGGCAGCATCTTGAGCTGGGAAGTGGGAAGCTCAAATCAAATCTGAGCCCCTACTGGATGACCGAGCCTCTCACCCTTTTTCTAAGGGAGAGCCCGGCACCTTGTGGAGGAAATTCTTGTTCTTTCGATCCGCTTGTAGGTGAGTGTAGGAACGTAGATCGACTGGTAAATTGAGATCTTTGCCTTTCAGCTCAGATCCTTCTTTACCACGACAGACCGATGCAGAGTGCGTATCACTACAGACGTTGCACCAATCTGCCTGTCCATCTCCCACTCCATTTTTTTCCCCTCTCTCGTGTACAAGACCAGAAGATACTTAAACTCCTCCACTTGGGGCAGGACCTCTTCCTCGACCTGGAGAGGCCACTCCACCCTTTTCCGACTGAGTACCATGGTCTCAGATTTGGAGGTGCTGATTTTTATCCCAGCCGCTTCACACTCAGCTGCGAAACGCTCCAGCGAGAGTTGAAAATCATAGCTCGATGAAGCCATCAGAACCACTTTATCTGCAAAAAGCAGAGTTATAATGCTGAGGTGACCAAACCGGAACTCCTCTATGCCTCGGCTGCACCCAGAAATTCTGTTCATACAGGTAATGAACAGAAAATAAATGACAAAGGGCAGCGTTGGCGGGGTCCAACCCACATTGGAAATGAATCCGACTTACTGACTTACCAACAACACTAATGTAGCATACTTTATAGGAATGTCCCAATGGGTTGCAATGTAGCTTTTGTAAATGTAAATACAGCACCACCCAGTTATCATACAAGAGGCAGGGGAAATGAGGCGTTTTATTTGTTAAAGTGGATGACACACCCAGTGATTTATTGAGGTGCAGTGTCTAAAAGAGAAAATGCCACATTTTTTTTGTACATTACCACACCATTACCTAGTTTGGACCTTTGACATATTCTTTTGACTTCGGTTTTGCTAGTTTCAGCAAGAACCTTTTCTGGCTTGTGCCCTCTCTTATGCTATGTCCTCAAACAACCAATACTCGGAGCAACCCTTGGCTGGTTACCTTTGAGTCTATTTATCACTGCAAGATGGGTAATATTGCTGTTTTTTTTTTGTTGTTTGTTTTTTTTTTTTTTAAAACCCTATAGTTTGACGCTAGTTTGCCATTGACAAAGACAAAATCTGGGATCCCTTTGAGGTGTCATAGCTTTTTTATCCTGTTACTTGCCTTTATTTCAGAGTATGGTAAGTGTGTTCCCTCGTCTTCTATGTAATATTGAAGTAGGTCATCCTGGCCTCTGCAGCTCAGCTGTGCTCTTCTGTAAATTGCAGTATATTTGTAGATGCGCCCAATTATGTAAAATAGACCAATGTATCAGGTAGCCAGAATGAAATGAATGAAATGGCAATAAATGATGTGTGTTCTGAACCAAATGTGGACAAGTCCCTCACGTTCGTGCCAACACGTCGGCTCATCGCATACTCCACTCATACTAAATTCTCGTCAAACTTCGGCAGTCTTTGCATTTGACCTTACACAATATCCATAGAGGTGGATTGGAATCATTCAGGAGTACATCAAATAGACTTTTTGGCTAGTGTCATTTTGGGTGTTCCAATAACGCTTTTATTTTGGGGCTTTTTGGCCAAATCAGTATTTGGTTCATACAAGATAAAGTAGCCCGATCCATTAAGACTTCAATAAACCTATGCCACTGAGTTTCTTAAATGGAATAGGACTAATTTGTTAATGAGCAAGTGAGTGTTCCCTTGGGCAAAGCTTTTCTTTTCTTGAAACAAAGCGGCATATTGATAACAACCCAAATGTTTTCGTGAAACGATGATCACTCAGTGGCCATTATTTATATCATATTCTGGTAATGGGTTGAATCTTGTCTCAATTGGAAACGCCCGCCATATTAATGTTGTCTTTAACCTGCTTGAAAAGATGACTAACAATGCACAATGTATGTTATGCATATTGGATAAGCAATTACCCACTATTCAGTGCTGCCAACTTTTCCATCTCTTATTGGCTGTTTGTTTAATATGCAGTAATTGAATACACATGCACAAACAAACTCAGTGCCCCGGACTCATACAGATTAAAAGAGAATAATAATCCTATTATCCTGTTGTGTTTCCTCCTATGTCTTCTATTACATTTGACAAGCGCTGAATGTAGTTGATGAAAGTGTGCGTGTGCGCATTTCCGTGCGTCTGTGTGTGCGGGCGAGCATGGTAGAGCTTATGCGATGTGACAGCAAATCAGCATGAGTGTTTGCTGTCTTTGCTTATATTCTTGACAAAAACTGTACTGTATCAAAAAAAAAAAGGCTTCTACCGTTCCGTACAGTCGAGGCAAATTTTAACTTTTTAGTGAGTTTACCTTCAATGCTGCTGCGCAAGTGTTTGTAACCCAGTAGTAGTAGAATTGCTCTAGATGGATATACAGGGCCCATAATATCCATTAGAGAGAATGGAAAATCAATAGTTGCCATACAGGCTGACTTAAATGTGGGCTTTAAAAGCATCCAATTGCTTCATCTTGCTATTTATTTTTTATTTTTTGCCTCTTCCCTTGTCACTTGCCTGCATTTTCATTCTTTTGCAGTCATTTCTCTGGGACCTCAAAAGATTTTCCACCTCAAAGTCTCTCCATCCATCATTGCAGTGTCTATCTCTGCCACCTGACTAAATAGTTTCAGTCCTCTCCATGTCTGCATGGATGAGGGACAGGAGCAGCCAAACTGACTCATTTTAACGCACATACACAACCACACAGACAAGCAAAGAGCAATTACCCACGAAGGTGCAGGTGGTAGTGGCCTAATACTTGACATTTGCAACTAAGAGTTGACCTATAGACCCCGGGCTTCTTGGTATAGGTGCTGCTTAATGACTTAATCCTCCACTTGCTCTATTAGTCTCTCCACTTCTGTCCCTTTTGACCTTCCTCACTTCACCCAATCGCTTTCTTTCACAATGCAGTATGTGTCTCTTAAATCTGGACTTTCCAAAAAAACACTGCCCCCTCCAGATATCAAGACGCACACATTTTTCTCATATTGAGTCACAGGAAATGACATTACACAGCATTTCCATAGTCTTGCATCAATATGATAGTATTTTTGGTTCCCATAATTAGAGACCATTGAGAATGACCATCGCTATAGTAACCCAGTACGGTCATCTTTTATTTTAGCAAAATAACGTTAAACTGTTACACAGTCATTGCTTCTCTGTGGCTGTTTGCATGCACGGCAAGCTGTTTATCAATAGCATTGACTGCACTGCATTTAACAAACCTAATTAAGCAAAATAGCTAATTTAGTGAAACTTCTTTTGTGTTTAATCTTAGTCTCCACATTCATTTGATGAGGTCCTCCAGCATGCAAACATATAACCGTTTTCACTTCGACAATATATTCAGCATGTGTGCCACTATGCACCCATCATTTTAACAGTAGCTTCAATTGCAGACAAGTAAAACTGTTAAGATGATATCCCTTTAGAAATAACACACTTATGTAAAAACTCATTATTCTGCTAACAGGAAAAAAAAATATTTAGTTCAATTTTAATCAGACTGTGCTAATACCAAGACACATATAGCACATCATCACTATTATGATGAGTCGCAGTTAGCACTAAAACAGATATGAATAAAACCCTGAGGAGACCAGAATCTTTACTCATCTGAATTGTAAAGTAAGCTTCTGGAGCTCCAGCTCCCCAAAAAGCTGCCACTGACTGAAGGTCTACAGTATATCGACTCATCTTTAGACTGGAATAAACATGCTCATGACACTAAATGATCTGAAATTATGAATGGCTGTGTTCTGTGAATGATCAGTACAGATGCACCTAATGCAGTTAGTGGATTTAAGATCAGTCGATCATCCAAAATATACCACAAAAGGTAAGCACATTTGGTGTTTGGTAGATTATTTAGTGGTTGTAGCATTGCTTTTTGGCAGTAAACCTTTCCTGGCAGAAAACCTATTTTTACTCTGAAGCTTTTTATTACCCTTAACCTTATTAGCAGATTTGAAAGGAACATGCATTTATGGGATGAGAAGCAGAGCTGAGTATGTGGGTTTTGCCAAAGAAAAAATTGGCAAATCTTCTCTGCCAACACCACTCACGCAGTTTATTTTGCTGTTGCTATTGACTCTTGTGTTGAACTTCTGCTGGGGTGAGCAAAACATGCACTGGGACCTGATCATGTGGAGGAACGTTCCAAGTTCAGATTCTGCCTACGGCATTCTGATCCTAGGGTCAAAAGAGTGGAGAAGACATGGAGAATGCTGTGCTAATTGCATTTTTAAATGCATGCAGACAATGCAAAGATTTATTTTTTGGGGGAAGAATTTAGTTGAAAAAAAAGTTAGGATTTCAAATATTTTTGTATGTTGGGCTTTGAAAGAGTTGCAGACACTGTTCCTGGCTGAATGTATTTGTATTTGTAATGTATCTAAAATAAAAATACATTTAAAGAAAGTGCTCTTTAATTCTTCAACGTTGTCATGGTTTTTGAAATCGATTTTTATTGTCTCTTGTCTTGTCATAGTCTCGGCTACTCTTGGTCTTGGTCTTGTCTCGATCTCCACTTGTCTCAGTCTTGACTGGTCTTAGTCTTGTTCTCCGTGAGTTCTGGTCTTGGATATTGTGGTCTTGAGCACAACACAAGCATACTATACAGTACATCATACTTCATTGTCAGTGTTTGGCTTGCACAACATATCGTCACAGTCGGGTGGAAACCTCCTGTGTCCAACTTTGATCAATTTGACATTTTTCACAAATCGATACTATCGTCGGTCCTCATGTGAGTATGTTTTTACAAATTATTGTCCAATCTAAAGTGTTAAAAATGGCTTGCTTTCTTTGACGATGCAATGTTAACTGCTCAACGAACATGGCATTTTTTTGTTTTCCTGAAATGTGGTGGTTTGACCGATGCCAGTGATATGGAAAGGTGCCATTTTATCTGTTAAGCTGTCACTAATGAGAACATTTGGACTCAATTAACTCTTAATTACTAAATGCATTTTTTACTGTTATTTTTGTAACATTACAGTGATACAATTGTTTTTCATTACATTGCCATCGTGATTTTATGTATTTGTGGGGCTCGGCAGTGGCTATGACACACTCAAAATGTATTTATGTGTCCCCAATATGCAGTGGTCTTGTGGCTATTTGCATTACTGCTTTTACTATTTTGTTTCCGTTGAGTTTCCTCAGCCACAGTAGTGCTGGTGTGTTGCAAGTTCCTAACTTTATCACTTCAGGAATGTTCGACTTTTGAATTTCCACTGTACAAATCAAGACAACAATCCAGCACATTTGTTCATTAAAATTAATGAATGCGTCAGTGCACTATAGTAAAAAGTGTGAGCATTTTACATAAATAATGAAGATTTTTTTTTTTTTTTTCTTTCCAAGGGCAACAGACTGACCTAGGAGGACAGATATTAGATGTACTGTATGTGAGCGTAGTAATAAAGATGTCAAATGAACCAAACTACACAGACACTACTATAGTTTACGAAGCATATAATCAAGGGTACTATATGATTGATAATTTTACTTACCTTTCTTTAATACCTAGCACCATGCCAAGTGTTGTTAAGATGGTGGAGCCCAACAGCTACATGACCTGGATTGTGTCAAGGCCCGTGTTTACTTAGTTCATTTTAGATCTTGTCTGTTATATAGTATACACAGGTGGGCCAATGCCATTGCCCAGCTCAGAATCAAACTGTAAACTGTCTGCTGAGCAAATATTGGGCTACATGGATAAGTGTGCAATGGTTGCCATAGTAACTGACCCATATGGGATGCGACAAACTGGATGCCATATTTAGTTGAGACAGACGTGTTTTGCCTGCTGTAGCAGGAGACTGAGAAAGTGATAATATCAGTGTGTGTGTGTGTGTGTGTCGAGATCACTTGAAATCTGCGCCTTTTTGTGGCGTGCAATTGGCCGACTCAGCAGACACACTACAAACACAAGCGAAATTTACCCTTCTGCGATACTACTGGGACATTACAGAACCTGGGCCAAGGGTACAGGGGCCAGAGCAGATGGGTTTTTTTTATTTTGTACTGTCTTTTTGAAAGACAAAATAAATTTTCAGCAGATTGCAAACAACGTGATATTTTTTCCATGCTTTTTCTATTGTCTTTCAATAGTATTGCAACTATCTCACAATAATAGTAAGCGTTTTGGAGTGGTGTTGTGAAGGGTAAAAAAAACAATTACCTACCAATCGGTTGATTCCCCTTAGGAACTAGACAATAAACAACATTGACATCTATGTATAGACTCTCAGTGTTTTTTTTTTTTTTGAAGGTGTGTGTGGTTGGATAGATAGATGGATATCCAACTGTGCATGTAAACATAGTCGTGTTATCGACAGTACAAACCACCGCTGCTTCTTCTTACAACTCTGATAAACACACCACAAAACCAATCTCACTGGTGGTACACAGTTTAAAATTAAACTAAATATTAAAAGAAACAACTCTCAATACTTGCAATACAATCTGCAATGTCCAATGTACAAATGTGTGTAATCTGATCATCTCATTTGTTGTGTTAATGGCAAGAGAAAGTCAATTGTGTGTTCTATCTTTAGATAACATATTGTGGTGCACCCAATCATTTCATTCAATCTTTTTTGCTGGGAGTTTACAACAAAGGATGACTTTGCTTGTCCAATTTGTGTTGTAATCCATTTCGAGGACCTACACATTTTAATTAAACACTGGTGTGTAATGTCAGTACAACTAGAGGGCACGAATTAGCAGAAATACACAGCTTTATTGACTTTATAAAACCTGTTTATGAGCCTTGTTAACTGATAAATAACAGTGATGATTTGAAACAGTCCACTGCTATTTTGTCCATGTATAGGAATCAGAAGGTCTTTTATACAGTATGTTTGTGCATTTGAGCAGCGCAAATGCAAAGATTGTCTTGTTATATATGCAAGGGGTGCGGCACTAAAAAGACAGCTGTGTGTGCAGAGGAGTAAAATCACAAACACTAAAGTGTGCATCTCATCACACCAAGCTTTGCATCATTCACTCTTTATCTAACCGTTTATCCTCTTAAGGGTAAAGTATGGCTGAAAGGTTTTTTGTTTCCAAATGAGACATCTTTACCTTTCTGATTCTTTGCAAATACAAATATCCCTAAAAACAACTTGATGGTCAAACAATCATACAATTTATCAGCAAATCTTGCAAGACTTCATCTCAGTGAGCAGCTGAAGGATATGTTTTGATTTTCCTTTTTCGTGATGCTACAACAGATGGACGAGAACTATAGAAGTGGAAATTTAATCACTATTTTGATATAAAAGGGTCTGGCTGCTCAGTGCAATATGAGCAAACATATCATATCTGAAGGAATGATAGCTACCAAATGGAAATGAAAAGAATTTTCCAATAAGCAGCACATTTTGTACTGTGCAGAAGGGATGTCGTCTTTCTATTTATTTCTAGTTAAAATGTTGATTGTCAATTACAGTACATATTTGAAAAGCACCCACAGAGTTCAAGATGTCTTCCTACTATACATTGCTCTCTAACAGAAGGACATAACACTTCTTATTTTCAGCAGTTCCTATAAAACGCCTCTAGTGACAGGACTGTCAGTGGTTTAATAGATTTTAGAGGTTCCTCAGGAGAGTGAAATGGAGCTTGTATATTTTTATTATTTTCTGCATCAAAGTTCATTCAACTCTTACATCACTATGGAGACAAACATACAAAATAAACTGTGTTACATTGATTATTTAAATAATAAACTGTAAAGACTACATTTATTCTATTTAGAGTTGTAATCAATGTGAAATCCAGAGCGCTTTCTATCAGTGATAAGAAACACTGGCCATAAGCAGTTCAACCATTTGGAATGTGGTGAACACTATAACGAGACAAAAATATTGATGCATGGTTATGAAGCCAAAAACCTTTAAGCACAACATCAAACCTGCTGTCTGTCTTTATGAAAAAAGTTGTGCTGGTCAAATTAGAAGCATTGGCCGAAATAACCAAATAAATATTAATCTGATTCTGGATCCAGACCAGAATTATTGATCAACCGTTGAGGACCTCCTGCGATTGGCTGGCAACCAGTTTAGGGTGTACCCCGCCTCGCGCCCGGAGATAGCTGGGATAGGCTCCAGTGCGCCCTCGACCCTAGTGAGGAGAAGTGGTACAGGAAATGGATGGATGGATATTGAGGACCTCTGCTCTTAAGTCAAATGCCCTCGATATCGGCGAGTTGAGAATTTGAGGAAAATTTGGAAGAAAATCTCACAGTCTCAGTCTTGCAAACCTCACAAAAAGCACTCAAACCATTGTGATAAACCACAGCCCAGCAACCATCAAAGGATTGATTCCGGAATGCTTCAGTCTTTAATAGTGTTCACATAATATTAACAGCAGTTAACATATTTTTAAATGTGTGAGATGTTCAGAATGTTTCTATACAGTATTACTCGTGTGAACTGTCAACTATACACCTTGATTAATTGGCCCTCTCTTCACTCATGCAGACACGTTTAGCTACAAAACACTCATGGCAAGACCCCACCCTATATTCTCTCTCTGCTCACCGTGCATACCACCACCCGCACTCTCCGTACAAGCAGTTTTATTAACATCTTCGTTCCCAAAGTCCGTACTACTTTTGGAAGATCTTATTTCAATTTTCTCTATAAAATAAAACTCATCTCATTCATCCCAATAGCATCGTTTAAAAGGTTAGTGAGCGATAGTGTACATGATCGCTGCACTTGTTTTTAGCCCGTTATGGACCTTTTATTCATCATACGCTATGATGTAATATAATCTATTTTGTAAATATGTAACTTTATCACATTGTACAGTGTATGTATTTGCTTTTATTTTGCTTTGTTTTGCTCTGTTGTCTGCAGCCAGGTCGGCATTGCAAATGAGAATCTCTTCTCAATTGCCTTGCCTGGATCATTAAAGGTTAAATAAAACAAAATAAATTGACAGAACAAGCTTCAAGTCATTGCTTTGAGCGTTGCTTTAATTTGGTAACAGTAACTATGGTGTTTTTTGGGGGGGGGGGGTTTTATGCAAAATTGTTGCTACATTTTTAGTTGACAGTGATCTTGAATGAAACCTCACTTTGTACACTCACCATAGACTACCTGACTGTAACTTTCTAAAAGCTATTTTCCAAGACTATAAAGTAAAAATGTTGAGCGCTGTGTTTTTTATCCTTACTTGAAAACTGGCTTTAGCTGTGTCATATCCCCCCCAAATGTACCATCCCAGGGAATTTCATCTCATCCCACATTTGAACTCTCTTCCATAAACTTGTTTCTCTTTCTGACTGGGGGATCAAATTCTACACGTTTACCCTCTACCTGACACCCACGCTCTAATACCTCATGCAAATATCCTTTCCAACTATGTACCCGTCAGAGAAAAGTAAGCTCTCATTTAGGTTTGTCAGCGTAAAACTAGATATGTAGCAAATGTACAACCGTGTAATTAAACAATGTTGTGTGTATACAAATGGGGGTTGCAGTGTCTAACCACTGCTTTGAGTATTTCGTCTTTATCCTGTCACTTCCTTGGTTTTTCCATTGGCTGTGTCTTCAGATCATCCGTCTTTCTTCACCATAATGATTTCTTCACCAATCCTCTTGCATGAGCACAGCACCTAGGAATTAATGGCCAATAAAGCCAGATCAATAGAGCTCACAGAGAAATCTAGTGGTCCAAAGGTCTTGTCCATGGCATTAATGCTCAAGATGCTTACAGATCTTACAGTGCCACGAAGATGATTTCATTGAGATATTTGCATATTTATTGAATTTGTATTTTTAGGAAATACTGCCCTTTGTGGATGTTGAGTAATGAGTGTGGTCGATCACTTATGACCTCTAACGTGTCGATAAGTGGAAGCAGCCGGCCACCGCTAACCACAACCATTTTAGACAAAAACAATGACTTTCACTGATGACACTTATATCGATTATTCAGATAAGCATGGCGCAAGAATCATCACTTGGCCCATGGCTAAGTAATGACAGTGGCAATTTAAATCAGCTGGTTCAAATCGATTGTTGCTGATTGGTCGGTATACACTGCGGTCATTACTTACAGAACAAGATTTACAGTATCACATTACAATATATTGTATAATATAATGCTTGGTGTTGTAATTATCGGAATGAACTGTATATCTTCAAATTGTGGCCAGGAACAATTACTTTCTCAACTACAGAACAGGGGAGGCATCTGCAACTTGTACAACCTACAATAATTGAAAAAATATATATTTTCGAGGCAGGAAGGTTGCACAAGTGTGGACACTCTCTTATGACTGGGGATGTGGCTATGTGACCACACAAGCCATGGTGCAATGTGAAGACAGTCATCATCAAGTGGAGAAAACACAGCACAACAGTGACATTACTAATAAGCAGACGCCCCTCAAAAATGAATGAAAAGATGAGAAGAAAACTGGTCAATGACGCTGCCAAGAGGCTGACCGCAACGCTGAATGAGCTGCAGGAACATCTGTACTGGCTGTTAAATACAGTACGTATATGTGACAACAATCTCCCGTCTCTGTGATGTGTCTGGGCTATGGGGTAGGGTGGCAAAACAGAAAGAAGTCTTATTCTACAGAGAAAAAATACACACTTGAAATTTTGCAAACACGTGGGAAAATGTGTTATGCACAGATTAAACCAAGGTTGATCTTTTTGGTCATATTTCCAGAAGGTATTTTTGGTGCAAACACAACACCAAAAGAAGACCATGCTTTTAGTGAAGCATGGTGGTGCCAGTATCATACTTAAGGGCTGGAACTGAATTCATAGTTAAGGAAGAGGGAAATATAAAAACTTCCAAATACCTGTCGATGTTAGCACAAAAACGTCCGGCTTCTGCCAGAAAGCAAAAAAATAAAATAAAAATGTCAGGCAAAGCCTGCTAGAAGCCTGCTTTGAGTGGTAGTAGGTGTATGCTAACTCCACTTTTATACGAGTTTGAATGTCCACCCATCCATCCATCCATCTTCTTCCGCAGGGAAGCCCAGACTACCCTCTCCCCAGCCACTTCGTCCAGCTCTTCCTGAGGCATCCCGAGGCATTCCCAGGCAGAGGACACGTTGAACTGGTTGCCAGTCAACTGCTGGGCACTTATTGATAAACAGGCTTTCACACTCAAATACATATACACTAGAGGCAGACACGGCAGTGGATTTTGACTCCCACTCCCTCCCACTCCTACAGATATTGATCTTATTTCCTACCAAGCTTGAGCTAAAATTTTACAGAATCCTGTGAAAGCCATGGTTTCTACTAACATCATGGTTTCCCCTCCGGGTGACTCTTATCAGAGTCCTGCTCGCAGTGACTTTCGTTTCTGCTCTTACCCAATTTGTGATAGTGAGATTTGTTCCCATCCTGCTGGACCCGGTGGAAATCCCGGAAAAAAAGGTCAGCCTTTAATATACACCTATGGACAATTTAGTGTCTTTAATTAATCTAACATATGTTTTTTTAATGTGGGAGGAAGTCGGCGTGCAAGAGAAACACAAGCACGGGAAGAACACGCACACTGCATTTAGAAAGGTCTGAGTCATTATTTAAACCCATTACGAAACAGAGGCAAAGAAACCACTATCCACCGTGCTCCCTGGTCCTTTTTAAAAGTAGCCTTATTGCTTGATCTGTCTCGTCTTCAACTAGCCACCATTGATTTTGGTTCTAATATAATTTTGTTGTCTTTCTTTAATAATGGTGACATTTAAAGGATGAATATTGAAATGTGTTGTTTAGCTCTCCCATGTATTTCATTTGCATAAGATGATTCATTTTCTTTTTATTTCTACCTTCGCTAATGTTTTATTCTTACTTTTTTCTTCTGTTGTATATTGTTTTTGTTGTCATTTTACCTGTTTTTACATCCTTCCCTGATGGCTCTGCATCTGCCTTGAGGCAGTCACAATCTGATGGCAGCTGTACCAAAACTTGCCCCTGGGCAACGAGACCATATTTAGCATCTTTTAAAATGCCTTGTGACCACGTGTTTGCTCTGGTTATGGTTTGTTGCTCCGGTCAACTTTGGACTTTCTATTACAAATCTTGCACCACAAATGCACACTGAGCAATGTAAATTGTTGACACACTTGAGCAGAACAAAGGCTCATGGCTCATCAATGTCGTCAATCAGCACAGGCAGCTGTGGCTTGGCATAAACAATGAGGTTCCCCAAATGCTCAACATGCGCTGGATAGCTCTCCATTGCTCCACTGTATCTCAGTATCAGTCTGCAGTGGTAAGGTCAAACAGAATCAATTTCATGATGCCGATGGACTCTCTGCACACAGAAGGCATGAGGTGGCATGTTAACCATCCGGTTGGTAGTTAAACGCTTAGCGACCATAATGACCGCATCAAGTTCATCAGAGTTCTCTCACTGTCTGCTGGAATGACTTCAAGTTACCGTGAATCACGTATTGCTACCGTGATCCAAGTAAAGCCGAAGAGATCAAAGGATCCATATCTGATTTAATGAGCCAATTGGCAGTTTCACTGTACAGGTCCGTGTGTACTTACACATGCAGGGCTTAATCTTTGAATACCTCAACTTCATTTTCAGAGTACTAAAAAAAACGCAGTTTTAACAACGTGCTGTAAATAACGATGGAACATAACTAGAATAGAATGCCTCTATTGTCATGTAGTGCAGATACAACAAAAATGGGGTAATGCAAACATAAAGCACAAAGAATAATGCAATAGTAATAATAATTGCAAGCATATACCTGTACTATTGGCAAGCTGAATGTACTCACAGCTCGAAGGTTTCTCAGTCGTCATGACGGGAGCAGCTGGTTCGGTCGGCCATCGTCAAGTAGCGCGTAGCAGCGAGGCAGATGGACCTTCGACTGCTGCCAACTGTTGTATTAGTGTTGATGGAGAAAATTCTGCCAATATTAACTTTTTAGTTTTTGGGTCAACGTATTAAAACGCAAAGCCGAGTTGAATCGCTGAACAAAGAGGACAGCACACTAGTGTTGGCCCGGGCGCGATATCCTCGTCTTTAAAAAGTGAAAACGTTTGATGCCATTTCAACCGTGCAAAGTAACAGCACCAAACTATTGACCACACCCATGAAACAATCCCTGGTTATCACACCTTCAACAAAGGCTATTTTTCCATCAGATGACATCCCAGTAGCTTGGAACATATTGACAGCAGAAACTGTTACACCACCTGACCTTTCCAACGGAAATGCTTAATGTGTTGTCGTGCATATGGTCCTTTTAAACTTTCAAATTGTGGGAAAGAAAAAAAATTCCTATTGAGATTAGTTATATTTGGAACAATTGACACCACAATCCAGACTGTCACATCATAAAACCTTTATTAACTGTCCAGGCAAAGTTTGAAGTCACATTTAACAATGTTAATTAACATACAAGTAGGATTAGGTTAGCATATGGTTAGGTTAGCAATGCGGACGCTATGTAAAATGCGCAATGACTGTCATCGGTTGAAGTCGAATCCATGAGTTAATTGTTGAGTTGGGAACCAGTTCTCGATACCTCTCCCTATTCACAAAAGGTTAGTTAGCACAGGTTGCAAGTGAGAGTCCATTTAAGCCAAAAGCAGTTTAATAGCAGGAGCAGGAAACGGCGCTAAACATTGATTAGAAGAGTAGAGTCACCACTTATGCACAGTCATCCTCATATTTACTGACAATGAGCTCAGTCTGTCATGTCCGGAAACATGCTGTACACTCTTGGACATACTGTTAGTACTTAACGCCGGTTTCGATCAGCTGCAAAAGTCAAAAGACTGCTTACATCATGGAAACCTAATGGATATTCTTATTCTTATCACATTTCTCTTCTTTAACCGCTGTCATTTTTTCTCGACAAAAAAATTGTTGCAAAAGCAAAGGAAAAATCATATCATAGTTCCAGTTTGATGTGCAAAATTGGCAGATCCTATCCTACTTGTGTCTGTGCACTTCCATTGGGAGGTTAAGACTAGGCCACCAGCAGAGTGTGTGTGTGCTTGCGTGTGCGTGCGTGTGTTCACGTGAGTGGGTGTGCGTGTAATCACATTGGCAGGGTTGGCTGCAGGTCCTCGCCACCTTGTTGGTATGCCAGCAGGGCTCAGTCTTCTCGTAGACGATCGTTTTCATGCAGCTCTTGATGGCAATAAATTGCACATTTTGTCAACCCGCTGGTGTTGTCAGCAAGAATATTAGTTACAAATAATGCATTATTACAGGCTAATATCAGCCCACATAAACTGTAATACTTCAATATAACCCAGTCATCATCAAAAAGGAGTGTGTTTTGTTTTTTTCCTTGGGTTTCTGTATTTATTTAGTGTGATTCCAGCAGAAAAGGGCATCATTAGTGTTAAAGAGGTGAATTTGGATGACAAAATGGAAGTTTGGCGTCAAAAGTGTTATGCGCATCTCTGTCCTGGCAACGCTATGACAACCTTAGATCAATAATAGCAATCATCCATCCATCCATTTTCTGAGCCGCTTCTCCTCACTAGGGTCGCGGGCGTGCTAGAGCCAATCCCAGCTGTCATCGGGCAGGAGGCGGGGTACACCCTGAACTGGTTGCCAGCCAATCGCAGGGCACACAGAAACAAACAACCATTTGCACTCACATTCACACCTACGGGCAATTTAAAGTCTCCAATTAATGCATGTTTTTGGGATGTGGGAGGAAACCGGAGTGCCCGGAGAAAACCCACGCAGGCACGGGGAGAACATGCAAACTCCACACAGGCGGGGCCAGGGATTGAACCCGGGTCCTCAGAACTGTGAGGCTCACGCTCTAACCAGTTGGCCGCCTATTAGCAATCAATCAATCAATATTATGCCCCACCAACTGTGTCCTGGTTCACGGTTTAATGTTGAAAATGTTAGCCTGAAACCTACTTTTGGGCACTATTGCTTTAAATTCTAAATTTGGTAACTTCTGGAATGTCCAACTCTGTGCTGAAATTCTGTCTGGTCACATTTTCCAAAAATACGGCGCAAGGAGCAAACCAACCAAAATGGCTCGCAGCAATGTAGTCTCCATGGCATCCTCCTCTTCTGGCATTTTATTCCCTGTTATTCAACTTTGCCTTTCTATAGCCTCCTACATTTTCCCTCCCACCTGGCATCTCTCCCCCCTCTTTGTCTCTTTTTAGCGCCTCTGCCTCTGAATCATTAATGCCAGGCATGTCATCATGATCGCTGTGGATGTGAGCTGCGTTCAGAGTGATTATTCCTTCTTGCTGTGCTCACTTGATCTTCCACTTGCTGCAGCACACTGGCAACTAGCGTGACTTCTAACATGGCCCATCATCAAATATTCATTGAAAGGCTCAAATTAACATAAATGACATACGTGGTTGTACTTGCACACACTTTTCTTGGTGCCCTCTCGATCAGTGAGTTTCTAATTGCAGAGACCCACTTGGCAACTTTATTTGTGTGTAGCCTGAGGTGATTCATATTCATCCTCTGCTTGAACTGCTCCCACCTATTCAAACATATCGTAAATTTTCAATTTTCTAACTTTGGAAAGCATTGGAAATTCACACAAATGCTTAAGAAATAATTATTTATTTTACAATAAATAGATGTGAATGAATAGTGTGCTTGCTAGACTGATAAATAAAATCCGGTACAAGTAATCCCATCCACAAGCAAAATGTAGTGTTTTTGTGCATTGCTGCAGGGGTTTGAACATACGCAATGGCAATTAGTTCACTTTAAAAAGACATCATTTAATGCTTAGTTAATATTATATTAATATTTAGTCCACAAGTAAGGACAACAAAAAGAATGTGGAATATACTTTGAGCTCTGAAAATGGGCCCCTGTCAATATTTTTATTACTGCAATAAGAATTCCACGTGAACATATATTATCGAAATAGTCTTGTGTGACAGTAAACTTTGTGCACTTATACTGGCCCTTCGTACGTTTACATTAGTGCTGTTCATCTCTCAGCAAAAATATTTTCACAATATGAAGATGATTATAGTAGAGGCCCATTAACAAAGCATTCTACTTCAGCAAAAGCCTCAAGTTTTCTGAGGTCACTCATCCTTGCCGCAATAGTAATGCACCGTGATTAGGAGAAGCCACTTTAATCAGACTATAGATTGAGCAATAGCAATGCTAGATTACTTTTTATTGAGAAAAAGTGTTCCTTCTAGAGTGAACCACACTCCAAGTAAGTCATGTATTACTGGTATCACTACTTTTAATACAAAGGCTCATATTAGCATATTAGCTGTGTGCCAAGTACACAAGACCAAACTTCTACTTCTGTTGCAAACTGAGTTTGTCATCATACCATTGTTGTAATGTACAACTTGGCCCCCTTACCCTTGCAAAATGAAAGACAAACCACTGTAAATCCTGTAGCAAGATGATTTTTTTTGTGTGTGGCCTTCACCAGTTATATGTTGAGTTTGTCATGTTTAGGCTGGGTGTTTTTGCAGGCAGGTAGAGCCCAAATGTTGGAAAGCTGCCATAAGTACAGGCACGGAGGAAAAAAAACCCCCAAAAAAACAAGAAAAATTGGATTTCTGGAGAAAGAAGGCAGGAGGAAGCACAGAGACTTTAAAGATGCTGACATTTCCGGTAAATAAGCATGGTCAAACAACATGGTTATTTACTGTGCAGATTTTTTAATGCTTTTGCCTTTATTCCACAAGAAAACTGGGTTTTAGGTCAAGCTTTGTCTCCTCTGAAATAAATTGTGAAAAAAAATGAACAACATTTTCCTAATCTGTTTTTGTTTTTCCAAATGGAATTGGTGCACATTGCTTTTTGTTATGTGTACGAATAACAGGTCACTGATGGTGTAGTGGTACATTCGCCTGACTTTGGTGCAGGCAGTGTGGGTTCAGGCTCCAGCACCCTGTGATCCTGAACAGAATAAGCGGTGTTGAGAAAGGATGAATGCAGTACAAAGAACCTATATAGTCTCTGAGAAGGAACTAAACATACTCTTCTTCATCATCCAGGAAAGACACAGCTCGATAGTGAAGCTTAAATCTGATTCAGACGGAGCAGGGAGGAGCTGATGAGACGAGAGCTAAAATGTTGTTTCTTAACAAAAAAGTCAGACAGTCCAGAACAGACTGCAACACACTTGTTTCTTTTACAATCGGTGTTGTGCATCTCTCTTCACTTCTTGCTTTGTCTTGCAAGCAAGCATTAGGTTTGGATGTTCTGTTCATATTGCCTTGTGTTGTGCTTGTCACTTGTTCAAATTTGACAGTTTTTTAATTTTCCTAAAAGCTGTTGGACACGGAAGAACCCGTTTAATTTTTGGCCAGATGCAACTTGTGTACGACATGAAGTCAAGTATTTTTACACCGGTTATCAATTGCTGTTTTGGTGTTGGCTGCTGCCTCCGCTCCCAAGTCACAATCTGTGATCTCAGCAGCATGTGACATATCATAAACTTTCAACGCAGCATAGGAAAAACGCATTCCCAAAAACTTCTACCGGTCCCAAAGAATCCAGTAAAGATCATTAGTTCAAAAGTGACAAACACAGTTTGGCTCTCCTTTAATGTGTCACTTCTTCCTAATTTCACAGAGATTTATTAATTTGGTAAATCTACAGATGGCATTTTAAATTTGACAGTAACCTCCCAATGTGGCTTGAGTCAAATCACCCATTTTGGAAAACTAGATTGGATGTTTATTCACAAATGTTGGATTTTTTTTTTTTTTTTTTTTTTTTACAAATCTATGCACATTTATTTTCATTATTTTATTTTGTTTTGAAATAGGAGTGAACTCACACCCTGATTATTGTTTTATTTACTGATTGTATACCCTCAAGGGGAAATTTAACTTGCACTTTGCTGTATATTTTATACTTTTTTATACTCTGTGTAACACTTACACTTCACACGGTGTACCAGATCACACACAAGCAGGCATGCTAGGAGTGATATCAGTGTGAACAGGCATGCGAATATTGCTACATCCCTTGAGGTAGTGGTTGGTTGTTGCCTTGATCTAGGGCACCTAAAGAATAGCCAGGAAACAAACTAGCACTTCTCGCCAACAACTTGCCATTTTATTTTTTTATTATTTTTTTTTTACCGTGGCAGGACTGGAACTGTGATCTTACGGTTACAAAGTAGTGTTATTTTATCCCACCTAACAGTGCAATACAGACACTTGTCGACAAAATCTTCCTGTACCCCATCTGTTAAAGAAACAAAGCCACCAATGGTTTTAAATTGCTACAATCGAGCAATTTCGATAGCTCTCAGTGAAACTTGTCAACGGGTGTTTTGGCCCACTCGTTTTGAGCTCCTTTGCTGAGCCTTCACCTAAATCCTGTTGAACAGGTGTGGATGGAGCTGAAACTGAATCTGGATAAGGCACTCATCAAATCTGAGACAGCTATAGCAGTTTATATTTAAAGTTATGGAAATTATATATAATATACTGTTATTTACACACACACACACACACACACCCTCTGTGCATTGTAAGGAGCTTTCTTGTCTTGATTTCAGTGGCTTGCATCTCTTCCAGTGGCCAGGGTATTATGCTACAGGTATCTGATTACTGGCAGGGCATATTTGTTAATGGCCTGGATCTTATTCTTGCCATTCAGGTGACTATTCAGGATCTGTTTGGCTGTGGCTGTCCTTCGAGCTGCCTCCTAATGGTTGCCATTTGCCTGTGGAATTCCAAGGTATTTGTAGTTATCCTGCGAATCTGTTATGCTGCCCCTAGGTAGTTCTATTCCTTTGGTTGTGATCATCCTCCCTCGTCCAGATTTCATTGGCCCGCACTTATCTAGTCTGAATGACATACCAATGTCATTGCTGTATATCCTTGTGAGGTTGATCAGGGAGTTGATAATGTGCTCGTTCTTGGCATACAGCTTGATGTTAGCCGTGTAGAGGTGGCTGATCGTTGTTCCACTTCTGAACCGATACCCGAAATCGCTCTTGGTTATGATCTCGACTCAAAGAGTTCAGGCCTACGCAGAACAACAGCAGGGACAGATCATTTTCTTGGAATATCCCACATTTGATGTTCACCTGTGCAACTGGCTTTGAGTTGTCCTCCAGAGTTGTCTTCCACGGTCTCATTGAGTTAAATGTTCCTTGGATCCTTGTATAGCATCATGTGTGTGGCATCACCACATGGGTGGTTGGGTGGCTCAGTGGGTAATACTGCTGACTTTGGACACAGTGTAGCCGGATTCAAATCCTAGTCAGGGCAACAATGGTAACATCCAGGTGGGTCCTTCGGCAAGACCCTTCACGCTATATGTCGATGCTGCGGATGAATGATACACATGATGATGCTGGTTCAATCCAACCAATTGGCTGATATCTGCAGTTATCCTAGAGATGCTTGGTTACAAAAGGAAGGAAGCAAGGGCAACCTGCATGGAAGAGAAAGCTTGAGACAAAAAAAGGGCAACCCAGCGAGAGTTAAGCCACCTAACAAAGCAACGGTGTGGGAAATTAAGGAAGAACTGCTCAAGGCACAAGATGTCAACAGCTGAGGCACATGAGGCTGCCAAGCAAAGAACCGCCCAAGGTGGCATCACACAACACCAGGTTTATTATTTACAGATAAAATCCAACTCTTTCAATTGATCCTGCCTCTAAACTAGTTGTAGCACTCGTACATGCTGCTCTGAAGGTGTCAAATAAATCCTTCTCCGGCTTTTCCAATCCAACCAGAAACGTTGTTGGCCGACCTATGATCGCAATGTCCGCTTTTTCTTAAAAAGTATGACTTGAAAATGAACTTGTAATCATGTCCGACAGTCATCCAGCTCTGATAAACCAATCAGATTTGTGACTGTGAGTGTGATTGGTCGTTTGTCTATATGTGCCCTGTGATTGACTGGGGACCAGTCCAGGGTGCACCCCGCCTCTCATCCAAAGTCTGCTGGGATAGGCTCCAGTAACGAAACGACCCCAGTGAGGACAATAAAGGTGAAACCTCAAAGTTTTTAGTTTAGAAAAAAAAGTAACAAACGCTTAGTAGTGATGTCAACAATCTGGCTGAGGTAAGTCAAAAGGGTGAGTAGAGAGTACTCAAGAAGAATATGCAGCAAACAAATAATGAAGTGACAGTAGCACTGCTGCTTTATGTCTGTGCACTTTAACTTCAGCCCTGGGAGCCTTTGCAGCTGTGATCCCCAAATCACTGCAATCCAATTTTACACTTGCATTAACAGTTTAATCCAAAACCACAAGGTACATTCTTAAATAAATAGACACCCTAATTCAGCGTGTTTCCATGAGCTATTTTCCAAGCTTCAGCTTATTTTTCACCACTTCCTGACTGTATTTGAGACAATAACTTGAGCTTTGGAGGCTCTTTAGGAGCTTCTGCTGTGCTGCCTCATGTTTGTATTTAACTCAGGGGATTCAGTAATGGCCATTCCCCATGTCCCAGAGCTAACTAGTTTCCAAGTTTGGCTTAAAGGCCAACATAAGCATCTGAGGCGCCATTATGATCTTAACACAATAGCCTTGTTATAAACACAGTATTAAGTCTTTCTTTGGTTTCTTCCCCCTAACAAAATGAATACACAGACTAGACTGTCTTGAAATTATAGGCTTAAAATTGAAATTTAACTGCCAGTTATTGGCTGAGAGCAGTTAATGTGTGTTTCCCCAAAACCGATGGATCATCACAAGAGCATCAGAATCAGAATCATCTTTATTTGCCAAGTATGTCCAAAAAACACACAAGGCATTTGTCTCTGGTAATTGGAGCCACTCTAGTACGACAACAGACAGTCAATTGACAGAGAACACTTTTGAGACATAAAGACATTGACAAAAAAAAAAAAAACAGTCACTGAGCAATAAAGGGTTGCTAGTTATCTGGTAATGCCGGTACATTTTTAAAAAATGTTTTTGACAATTGTGCAAAAAGATGCAGAGTCCTCTAGCACTTCGAGCAGTTTGAATGACTAATATAGCAATAGTCCGGTCCAATGACCATTGTGCAAAGGACGCCGAAACTTCAAGCGAGTAGTGCGATAATCTGGGACAATGTTGATTGTGCAAATGTTGCAGATACTCCTCAGTCAGTGTGCAAATGGAGCAGATGCTACTCTGGCATGTGTGGCCAGTATTGGTCACAAATAGTGCAGCGTGGCGAGACTACTACAGTGAGTGCACGAGTAATTGGCCCGACAGAAATGTGACAACAAACTCAAGACAAAAAAAATGCCAGCATGTTGCAATGGAATTGTAGGTTAGGTGTTTAGGAAGTTGATTGCAAGAGGGAAGAAGCTGTTGGAATGTCTGCTAGTTCTAGTTTGCATTGATCGGTAGTGCCTACCTCAAGGAAGGGCATCTGGGGATCATGGAAGAGTTTGTTACATGATATACATCCATCCATTAATTTTCCATACCGGTAATCCTCAATAGGGTCGTGGCCGTGCTGGAGTTAATTCCAACTGACTCCAGGCAAGAGGCAGGGCACACCCTGAACTGGTCGCCAGCCAATCACAGGGCACACAAGACAAACAACCATTCCCATTCACAGTCACACCTACGGACAATTTAGAGTCTTTAGAACAGGTGAGGCCGGATTCAAACCCGGGTCCTCAGAACTGTAAGGCAGATGTGCTAACCAGGCAGACCGTGCTGCCACACGATATACATTTTCAATTAATTCCATGCAATATTTAAAAAAAATAAAAAAAAAAAGATCACATGATAATGTTGGTAGCATGGTGGAAGACTGGTTCAATCCTGTGTGGAGTTTGCATGTTCTCCTGTGTGGGTTTTCTCCGGGCACTCCGCTTTCCTCCCACAACCCAAAAACATGCCTGGTAGATTGATTGAAGACTCTAAATTGCCCATAGGTTTGAATGTGAGTGCAAATGGTTGTTTGTTTTCTACGTGCCCTGCGATTGCCTGGCGACCAGTTCAGGGTGTAGCCTGCCTCCCACCCGAAGATAGCTGGGATAGGCTCTAGCAGCCCGCGACACTAGTGAGGATAAGCGGTACAAAAAATGGATGGATGGATACAATTATTATTATTATTATTATTATTAATTTTTTTTGGGGTACTTTTTATAATTTTACATGGGTCTCTAACTACAATCTCAATTCCAATGAAGTTGGAGCGTTGTGTTAAACATAAATAAAAACAGAATACAATTATTTGCAAATCATGTTCCACCTATATTTAATTGAATACACAACAAAAACAAGATATTGAATGTTCAAACTGATAAACTTTATTGTTTTTAGCAAATAATCATTAACTCTAACATTTAATAATCAAGTTTTATGGCTGCAACACGTTCCAAAAAAGCTGGGACAGTGTCATGTTTACCACCCACCTGTTCCCAATTAGCCAATTAGATGTTTCAAACAGGTGTTTGTTGAGCATTCCTCAACTTTCTCAGTCTTTTTTGCCACCTGTCCCTCTTATGTTCTTCTTATCTCAACACAACCCTTTTTAAGGTGGGCCCTTCTTTAAAAAAATAAAATAAAAATAAAACACGGAATGCCCGAGGAAAAGCAAAAAGTGAATTTCATGCCTGGTGAACTGCAGTCTTGTCTGTTGCTGATGTCCCACATGATGGTGGTTTGAACTCCAAAGTTCTATACGACGGGATTTTGGCGGGCACGATTAAACAAGCCTGTTCAGCGGGGATTTTTTTAACATTTAAAATGCGGGCACTGCTGCGTATGAAAAGTGCGCCATTTGCAGCAGTGCCCGCAATCTAGTCAGCCAGCCACCAGGGGGCGAATGTATGGTTAAGCCTTCATTAAGCAATGGCACTTCGCCTAAAATAGCAACGATGTCCAATGTAGTAATATATGAAGCTTTTATTTTGAAGTTGGCCCTCTCAGCACGTTGGTAGAGAGGCAGTGGGTCACGGTAAGACACAACAATGGCTGTAGCAGCTGCCTCGACCTCACCTTTTCAGCTGGCCTGACTGCAATGAAAAAAACAGTGGGAGTAAATAGGGAGTCAAATCACAACTGTCGAGTTTTTTGCAGGCTGTGACCGTGCACGATTGACCAATGGTCAAGCTGAACAATGGCGACATACCCTTCCTTGAAAATTTACTATATGGACAGGGATTTTCAAATGAAAAGTTGGTGCTTGCAGAGTAAGGTTATTGCCTTCTATGCATTCACTGTATTTGCTTCCATTAAGTTGCAATTCATGATGACTCTTTGTAAAACCATATTTATTCAGTTAGCCCTTTGTAAAGTAGATTTTTCTGACGGTACATTTATTTTTTTTTATTATTATTTATCATTTCTTCTCTTTTAAAAATTCATTTTGCTCAGAAAACTCATAGATATTGTTTGTTGAAACACAACAGTGCAATAAAGTAAAGATTTTCTTCCTACCATGAGGAATAATCATGATTAATAATCGTGTTTACAATATTGATCAAAATAATTGCGACGCTTATTTTGCCCATAATTGTGCAGTCCTAATTTACACCAAACTGGTTTATTTGTGAGAGTCAGAGCTCCTTTTTGTTACCCTTGTGCTGGATTATAAACTTTGGCGATGAATTATGGCGGCGTTAGCCAGTTTCATGCAGGCTTCTTGTCTGCAGGAAAACAGGAAAAATGAATGCCTTTGATTATGTCTGTATTGGGTCGGCCATCATTAATGTCTTTGTGTGCCATTTATTTTGCTGATAAACTGCAGTACATAAAGTATATCAAAAACAATGCTTGTTGTTGGAGATGATTTGTATTTGCTATTTTGAGGATTGTTCTCAACAGAGTTTAATGTACTTTTCTTAAATTTGACAAGTATACTGTTGGTACTCAGTGTGTCAGAACAGATGCTGTTCCACTGCATTGGTTAGATGCATAAAGATAAGATTGATTGTGAGGGAAGTAGGTGCAGGCTTTGGCTTCCATCAATGATGCAACGAGCAGAACGGTGTCTCAGGGTGTGTCAGCCTTGTGATTGACAAGTGATCTGCCCAGGGCGTACCTTACTCAACCGCCCAACTCTCCCTGTGACCCTAAACAAGATAAGCGGAGTAGAAAATGGATGGGTGGATGTTTTTTTCCCTTTTTTTCTGAGTGCATTGATGTGTGGGTTGCGCGTGGCTCATTGTGCATTGTGTAACGGGTCACTTAAACAGCTGGCTGTCAGTCCAATTGTGAATTTGCATTGCAGTGTGTGTGTGTCGGCGTGCATTTGGATGAGGAGAAGTAGTTCAACTGTAATTTTATTAAAAGAATACGGGTAATGTGAAGTATTTTTTAACTGTCTGGCTTAAATCTAATAATGAAACATAATTGAAGAATGATTTATATGAAAATGAGGTCTGTGTGGTTTCTGACAGAACCTTGAATCAATTAACTTCATTCAATTTCTCACTCTCAATCAATTTAGCTGGCAGCTAAAACAATTTTACTTTTTGATTTCATCAACATAACTTTCCGATTTTCATTCTGTAACATGATTGGGAGTGTCAATATGTCACATTTCCTTGATCATAGTTAGTAAAATCATATTTTTGTGCTTGTAGCTCCAAATGACTTTTGTAATGTTGTGTTCAAATATCGAGACTGTCTCACTATTATTCTGCTGTGGTTCTCACCCCTAGTCCCCTTGTCCACACTGCCCTTCTGTCTGTCCCCTAAAACCATTTCATGTCCGGTTGAATTTTCAATAAACATCAGAATAATTAAAACATTTTAAAAAATAAGCAGAGGGAGTCTTCCAAACTTCCTTGTTGTACAGCAAAACTGTTCCAGCACAAAGGCATACAGACCCACCACTCCGCAAGGCCGTGCAGCTGAACAGGAAAGGTTAATAAATAAATAAATAAATATGTTTATGAAATTTGAGCTTGGCCACCGCCGTGAGCGAGTCAGCTGAGAGCGGAAACGGAACCGCTGTAACGTTCTGTCACCCACTTTTGATTCTTTGGCGAATGATCAGTGAGCAGCTAGCGTGCAGGATGGGGTAGGACTTCACTAAACGTACTTCCATATGATTTGCGATTGGCCAGCGTTGACACTCACATCGGCGAATGACCAATGAACAGCCAGCATCAGGCTGCAACGCGCAGGCGGCGGAGGGACGAGCTGAATGTACTACTAAACTGAATGTACTATTGAACTGGATGTACTGTTGGCTACGAGTAAATCATTCATTGTACTTCTTCGTTTGCTATCCGTTACCCACGAGTAATTCATTCGTTTAACTTCTTCATTCGCGATCCGTTAGACACAAGTGATTCGTTCGTTGAACTTCTTCATTCGCGATCTGCTAATGAGTGACGTACTAGTTCGTATGCAGTGAACAGTTCTGCCATGAGTGATTTTAACCGATCGTCCTGATGTCCTCACGGGGATAGCTTTCACTGGCAGCCGTTTCTTCAAGCTAACGGCTAATGTTGAGTAATTCAAGTGAAAGCTCGAACAACAGTGCAAGCAGACACGTTAGCCCAGCATCCACAATCCATTCACAAATTGTGGCGTAACTCGCCCGACGCTGCCTCCTAGTCTTAGTAAAGCTGTGTTCGCCATCTGTCATCCATGGCTCCCACGCTCTCACTTTGAACGTCCTGTTTACACCAGTCCAGCGGTTCCACAAGCCTCCCGGAATGATGGCAAGCCCCGAGTTATTGCACTCAGTCGAATGGTGACTTGAGATGATTCGCCCGGCTGTTCTTTGCTCATTAATCCATTGCTCGAGTTGGTCTTCCAACATTGACTCAACTCGTTCACCGAAGGACTACCTCAGAGCTGAATCATTAACTGAATGAGGAAGCACTTCAATGATTCTGTGAAAAAGAACTGAAAGATTCGGTGATCAAATCTTTTTAACAAGCTGATTCTGGTGATTCAGTACACACAAGAGAACTGCTGTGCCAAGCCCGAGCAAACTTTTTTTTTAAATGTATTTTTAAAATTTTTATTTATGTAATAGAGAATCTGGAATCATTTTAAACCGATGACATTTGTCAATAAAATAAATCCTGTACTAAAATGTAGCATTTGATTCATTATCATACTACAGTGGACACATTTCGTAGCAACATCGGAATTCTGACAAAGAATTAATTATAATTA
This sequence comes from Phycodurus eques, assembly GCF_024500275.1. NCBI lineage: Eukaryota > Metazoa > Chordata > Actinopteri > Syngnathiformes > Syngnathidae > Phycodurus > Phycodurus eques. The sequence continues at coordinate 8,728,956 of NC_084530.1, forward strand.
ATTAATGAATTTAATTAATTACAGCAGCAGCATTACTTTCAGCACTTTTTATTGACTTCCATGGGTTAAATAACAGGCATGATCCAAACTCTTACATTTGTAGTATATTTGGATTTCAAGCTGTCCTGTTGCTTTTTGATATGTTGTGCATCAGATTACCATACAGACCCAGTTCTTAAATAGACTCTTCTAAAAACAACGGGGAGAATTATTATTATTTTTTTTATGTTGAAACACACAGGGATTCAAATATTAATATAAAATATCAGCATACACATATCCCAAATAAACAATTACACCAACCCATTTCATTTACTGTACTTACATTTTGAGAAGTCCCACATCTGGTTAGGATGTCTCCTTGACACTTCCTGTTCAGGTGTTCTGTGCACGTCGCACCAGGAACAGGCCTCCTGGAAGGACCCAGAACACACTACAGGAGAGACTATGTCTTCTGGCTGGTCTTGGAATACCCCAGAAGCCCCTCGGAGGAGCTGCTTGAAGGTGCTGAGGAGAGGGAAGTCTGGACTACCCTGCTTTAGCTGCTGCCCCCACAACCCGACTGTGGATCAGCGGAAGGAAATGGATGGATGGATCCTCCTGGTTTCATGCTGTAGTTGCATTCAAAGAATTATGGGATATGTTTCGCTTTGAATGATGCTCTAGATGGATACTTCCATTTGAGCCGTGGACACATTTGTCGGCCGGATTCGAAGGAGCCTTCACACTTTACCGAACTGGGACAGCCATAGCGTGGTGTGCTAATGTCACCACCCTTCAAATGCAGCCTTTGTAGACTACAGACCCTGGATTGAAACAGAGCCAAGGCTTAGATCCATGTAGACCTCTGCCAGAACTTTTCTGGGCAAAAATATTTTACTCATTACAGCACTGGCATGGGAAGATCAGTTCAGAGCATTCAGTGATCCCTCTAGGTAATTCTATTGGGCAATTATTATTGGCTCTAGAAATTAGTAGACTAAGTGGAAATTTAGTCAATTTCCCATCCCATTATTTTTATATATATCAGGTGTCTGAGCACAGACTACCCTCTGGATGGTAGACGGTGCAATTTAAAACTTGTAAAACAAGAACAGAAGAATTGAATTCTTCAGCAGATACAAGAAACACTCATGCGATATATCCTATGCAAGTCATACACTCAGCCTCTGAGGTATAGATAACTCGTTCACCATAAAAGTGGCCGCTCTATATTTGCTACATTTATATATGTGGCTGTGATGGTTTGTCAATTTGTAGCATGAGAAAAGAAACAGTTTTGCATGCATCACCAATTATTTTCTGTAGTTGTAGTATAAATGAGAATTAAATATTTATAAAACTATGTTGTTCTTAACTATGAGTTCTTAAATCTTTATCCTGACTCAGAGGACAGTACACCAAACACGTGTTGTATGAATGGTGTCCCAATAGGAACGACAAATGTTTAATTTATATTTCACTACCATCCTTCTGGTTGGCACAATACCATTTACAATGCAGACATCATGAACAACTGTTGACATAAATCTTTCATGAAGAGCGACATAAATGGGCAGCTGTTGACTCCATGGCGGTTCACAGAACAGTTCGAGAAGACGATGGCTTCATAAAAAATGTAAGCGCCTCTTGATGGGTTGTCTGGGTTGGTAGGAGAGGAAAGAACAGATATAATGCTGATTTGCAGACCGAAGGAACATCATATGCATTGAAGGACTAGTCTTCATGACAGGACAGTGCTGTAGAGTGACATGACGACACAGTGGGATGTCATGAAAAAATGTTATTCAGCTGCTTCTACAAATTGAACATATTTCCACTGGAGCTAAAATCATAAAGTAGCCTACTATATTTCTGCACGTACAAGCCAGAGGTTTTTGGTTACTCAGCTGTAAACAGACGGAGGTATCTATTTGAGGGAGGCGTACTGTATATCCCATCGAGTTGTAAACATGTGGACTGCGCTACCACTGCACTACTCAAGCCTACTGATCTCCAGTCAGTAACATCATACAGTATGTCGTACATTGTACTAAAGTCTGTATACTCACCAACATGTCACTGAGTGATACCTGTCGTGTAGTACTTGGCCCACTTGACACACTGGTGTTTATTTTTTATTTTTTAAGCCATGTTATATATGGCCTTTACTTACTTTTGCAGATGCTGGAATAAGTCTGTAGTATTGCCTTACGTGTTGTGTTTGCAACTATGGGATCAAGACATTACTTTGTGCTTTACTTTGTGCCGCATCGTCTTTGAAAAATTACAAACAGGCCCAGAAACACAAAGTACTAACGCTCTTTGACAAAACGTTGCCTCTCTGTGTCCTCTCTTGGTTCTGCCAAGGTTCAAAGATATTGTAGCGCGAACTTTCGTTTTGTTACTATTGTTTTGGAGTGCTGTATTTTTTGTTTTTGGTTTGTTTTTCTCAAGAGCATGAAGGACATGTGAGGGGTGTGAAGTTGTGAAAGTGCTTTGTGAGTGGATGAGCAGGCGGGGGGAGTGGGAAGTGCAAGTGAATACGTGAGAGAGAGGCAAAAGGGGAGGTGGTGACACTTGAAGCTTAATTCTTCATTTGGCGTGGTGACGGTCTTTTTTTTTTTTTTTTTTTTTTTAAATTGCAGCTTTTGCAATTTGAAAATTACATTGTACTACTCAGCAATGTCGGTTTGAATTTGGTTAATCGTTCAGCCCTAAACAAAGGTACTCAGTTCTTTTATAGTTTGGGAGTGGCAACTCATGCTAGAAGCCAAAAGTGCATTACTTGGCTCATTTTTAGCCACACCCAAAAAATTCAGAAAACTGAAATGGAGAAAAACAGTTTACACTATAGCTCCACAATTGTGTACTCCACAGTTCTCAGTCTTTGCACTTTTTCAGCAATTATCTTCAAATATGTATAACATATTTAGAAACAAATCTCTGAATTCACTTTACAGGGTCTTTAAGTTCAATACATTTGCAATTAACCTCTGAGAACTGTTTTTTTCTGCAATACATTTTAGTTGAATTATTTAAGTACAGTTTATTTCTCTATATTCGAACAATGTTAATGTTCACACCCACACAAGAGTTAGTGTTTTACAATATGAAATGCCGCTTTTAGCAATACAACCCCTGCCATGTTTTTGATGAACACTTAAGCCTAATACACTTCTGTATTTTAATTTTGGTCATAATGGTGATACTTGGAGAGCCGAGTATTTTTCTAGGTGGTGCTTTGTGTAAAATGTTTGGAACCACTGACCGAGTTGAAATGAAAACCCTGTCAATGTGTTAAGGAACGTTACAGTATGACTATGTAATCCCCACACACACACACACACACACACACACACATACAGATCTAAAATCCGCAGCGCCATTAGTGCAAAAACAAAAACATTTGGGTAGATAAGTTATAATGCAATCAGGCCAGCTTTCTCTGAATCAGTGCAACTCAAGTATTAAAAATTGATAAGCTCTAGTCTCTGGCAGACATCCCCCGTGAACTGTGATGCACACAAACACACGCATTGTAACGTCCATATCATAATCCGCTCATACCAGAGCCTTCTTTGAAAATAAATGCAAACATTCGCACATCCTTTGGGCAGCTGATTGGCCTGGGTGGAAGTGACAGTTGCGGGTCATTATTGCCCTGTGACCCTCTCGCTTCATCTGCACCAGTTTTTCCAATTTTAATGCAATACACTCCCACCACACACAATTACGGTACAGGGGTAATGGTTGCCAGTCGGGTAACCTGGTACCCAATCTGTTGGTGTTCCAGTGCCCGTGCCCTTCCCTTTGGGACTGGTCGGGGCGCTTTGGTGGGCTCGGGCCCTCCCTGGGTCCTGGGGGGTCTGTGGCGTCCCCCTGCCTGGGTCCCCTGCTGGACGGGCTTGCTGGCGCGGCCCCTAGGTGAAAAAATGAAAAGTGATTAAAAAAAACACAGATGTCCCAGCACCCGGCCCGGCGCCTGCCCCATCATGCCGAGTGCCAGTCCTCCAGGGTACCCTGAATGAGATGTGAGTGTGCCCAATGTGGGGATTATGTACAGTGTGAGTAGAGGTAAGAGGCTCGACCAGGAGTCGGCAACCGAAAATGTTGAAAGAGCCATATTGGACCAAAACAACAAAAAACAAATCTGTCTGCAGCGGCTAAAAAATGAAAAGCCTTATAATGAAGGCAACACATGCTGTAAGTGTCTATATTAGCCTACTATTATTATTTTTCCTGCAGCACATCCTGGAGAGAATAACGCACCACGTGACTACTCTGCTTTACGATGGTGTTTTAAGTTTAACTTCCATTATTGATGTGTTATGTTTCATTGTGTCGATGAAATTATAGAAATATAATAAAGAAAACTGACTGTCATTTTTATTTTGAGGATTCAAAAAACATGCCTCCTGTAATTTCAGACCTCCCGATGGAAATAAAATGCAGTCCCCTTCAATCCTCAAAAATACAAACAATCCTCTTCTCTTTCCCCCGTTATTCCCCCGTTAAAACATAGCCTGCAATTATAAAAATAAAAAAAGCAGCCTTTTGAAAAGGTAAGTACTACAAAAATAAGCCAGTTTCATTTTGGTTAATAAAATAAATAATGCACAATCCTTTTCTCTTTCCCCCGTAATGGCGGCAACAGACACAAATGAATAGGCTACAATTGCACATGAGTGCGATAAATCACAGCCTGCAATTAAAACGCAGCCTGCTTAAGTAATAAAACAGCAGCCTTTTGAAAAGGTAAAGTTTATAAAATTAAAATAACACAGTTTAAGTTCGATTTCTGTCCATTTTCCTTTTCTCTTTGATTTTCTACAAATGCTAAGTAAGTCAGTGCAAGGTAAAAAGCAGCATGCTCTTCTCTTTTGACACGCACAATACAACGCAGCCATCCTCGGACCTGAGCAACAAAACACAATAATATCCCTGTGTGTCATTTCATATATATACTGACAAAAATCAGAAACCACTTTATAAAAACAGACGCTTTGTTGCTAAATATGTGCCTACGACAGAATTGTGTTCTGTCTCGTTTAATGTGACTTCTGTTTTCGGACATCACTGGACAGCTTCTCAACATCGGGCGTGTAAGATGTAACTTGAATTTTGACACATGACTGCAAGCTCTCATCTGCGAGGCGGTTGCGGTATTTGGATTTAATGTAGTTCTTGTTTGAGAATATCTGCTCGCACATGTATGTTGATCCAAAGATGGATAATACTCCAAATGCATGTTTCTTCATGTTCCTTTAACTGTCAGGAAGAGCATTCCATTTCAAACACAGGTTTCTCGGGTGTTGCGAGGTCTTCAATTTTGCTCCATTTGTGGCTTTGGGCAAGCTGGGCTTTCTGGCGAGTGGACATTTTCAAGCTCGGCTGTCAGACCTTTGAATTTAGACATCCATAAATCTTTGTCAGCTATATCGGCCATTTCCTTTGCGAGGTCAGCTTGGTTTACTCCTGGGAATCTGTTCAACAAGGACAGTTCAAACTCCAAGATAGTGTCGTTTTTTTTCCTTTCTGAACTCGCTAGACCTGCTCCCAAAAGCAGTTTGCATATAAACGATTGCATCTTGTAAATAATCACCATTGAGTGTGTTATCGTGATGGGCTTCTTTGAACTCTCTCAGGGCCAGGAAGTGAGAGAGCATGCCTCGGTGTACATGTCTGGCGAATACAGTAAGCTTGTGATCGAATGACCAAACAGCTTCCAGCATTTGCAGTGCAGTGTTTCCCCGCCCCTGGAGACATTTATTCAGCATGTTTAGGTGACTTGTCATATCCACCATAAAGTGCAGTTTTTCCAGCCAATCGGTATCTCCCTGGTTGCGGGTAGTTCAGGTTATTGCGTTTCAGCAATATTTTCACGTGTTCTAAACAAGCAACCGAGCGACACAAAACCTCACCCCTGGACAGCCATCGGACTTTGTTGTGTAGCAAGAGATTGGAATATTCGCTGTCAACTTCATCTAGCAATGCACGGAACTGACGGTGGTTTAATGCTTTTGCAATTATCTTGTTCACCATCTCGATGACAAGGTTCATCACCTCCATACACTCCAATGGGAATGTTTGGGCACACAGTACTTCTTGGTCCAAGATGCAGTGAAATGTAAGCAGATTTCGATCCAACGCTTTGTGTAGTAAAGTCACAAACACCTTTTGTGATCCTCTCATACTGGGTGCCCCATCTGTAGCCACTGCAATCAGGTGGTTGGTGTTTATTCCATTGTCATTTAAACACTTCAGCACAGCTGCACACGTGTTTGGCCTTTCAGTGGTATCAATTCGATTATTTCGTCTTGCGGCCCATCAGAGTTCACATACCTGCATAAGAGCGCAACCTGTTCAATATCGTGCACATCACACGACTCATCACAGGCAATTGAATACGCTGGAGCTGAATTCATGTCCTTGATTTGGTGATTCGTGATGTTGCCTGCCATTTTAATGGCCCTTTCCTTCACTGTCTTTGCAGAGAGGCATGTCTTTAATTGTCTTTATTATCTCAGTTTTGTTTTTGAAGTCTGAAAATAAGTGCTCTGATATTTTAATGAATGAAGCCTTTATGTAGTCACCATCTGTGAACGGTTTTCCACACTTTATTATCTCCCGGGTTGCAACGAAACTAGCAGCTGTAGTCGAGTTCGGAGATGCATTCCACTTCTTAAATCTATCTTTGCGCTCCTCTGATTTCTTCAGAACTAATGAAATCAAACTTTTTCTCTCACTCCCAACTGGGTACTCAGCTGCAAATGTAGCATGCCTTCCCTGGAAATGTCTTTCCACATTACTCTTTTTGTTATTTGACAACTTCTCATTACAAAGCAGACATGTAGGAAAACCTTCTGCGTTGGCAATGAAAGCAAATGATTCGGTCCGAGAACTGTTGAATCCTCTGTTCTCCTCAGCTATCATTCTCTTTTCCCCTTTGCGATCCATGGCCCATCACATACCCGCCGGTTTGTTTACGACAGCCACCTGCCACGCCGAGCTCAAAGAAGCGCGTGTCGCACACTATGACGCAAATCTTTGTTGACAAAATTGTTGAAATTTAATATTTATTCCACACATTTGTACAGCATTGGAAAATGTTAAGAATGTTTGTGTCATGTTTGTCCTCCTACAGAAACCATATTACAACAAAAAATATAGTTTCTCCTCCATCTTTTTCCATTTTCATACATTTTTGAAAAAGCTCCAGGGATCCACTAGGGCGGCACTAAAGAGCCGCATGCGGCTCGAGAGCCGCGGGTTGCCGAACTCCGGGCTAGACTAATGCGGGTCCAGCCCGGCCTGACCAGATGACAGACCACAGAGAAAAGGGGGGCAGCCCCTTCCCACCCGAAAGCTAAGTCCACCCATACCCAATCCCCCCTCTCCAAACCGACCATAGCCCAGTGACCAGAACAGGGCGGTGGAGTTTGCATGTTCTCCCCGTGCCTGCGTGGGTTTTCCCCGGGTACTGCGGTTTCCTCCCACATCCCAAAAACATGCGTAGTAGGTTAATTGAAGACTCTAAATTGCCCGTAGGTGTGAATGTGAGTGCAAATGGTTGTTTGTTTAGGTGTGCCCCGCAATTGGTTGGCAACCAGTTCAGGGTGGACCCCGCCTCCTGCCCGTTGATAGCTGGGATTGGTTCCAGCACTCCCGCGACATTTGTGAGGATAAGCGGCTCAGAAAATGGATGGATGGATGGATGGCTTATTAATACATAGAGAACTAAATAAATGAACAAATCTTACTCATGTATTGTGTGTGTAAATGTGTGTCATTCATGACTATAGTGTGACTGTGAATGTTATTATCAGGCAGCGTTGTACCTGAATGAGTTCAATGAACGAATGTTCATGAACTACTTCATATTTCGTGCGAATGTGAACTGACAGGGCGTAAATGGGAGTGAATGTGTTCTTCGGTGGTTCGTTTGTAATACAGCACAAATTTGTGAAAATTGATTACGAAGAAAATGATTATTTGTGTCTGAACGCCTTAGTTAAAACTCACACTGTCATAATATGGAATGTATTTTGTTTTGTAATATAAGAATAGATAAAATATTTTATTCATAGTCAGCCACAGCTGCGAGGAATGCAAAGCTATCAATGTCCTTTCACCATCGTTCCTGTCATACTGTGCTGTGTGTTTTTGTTTGCACATTAAAGACAAAAGTCCTGTTTTTGTTTTAATTCCTCATTTTAAAAAAGACCATTCGACCAACAAGTTTTTCCTCATGTTTTTTAGATTGTTGGGTGAAAGCTGGAACTGGCTACTAGTGTGGACTAAATGGGTGGCAACAATGGGAAAATCGAATGCCAGTATTTTAAGGGGAATAGCCCATTAGCAACATTAAGAAAAAACAACTATGAACTAGTTAATTTTTGGAACGATGAACTTAATTCAAAATGTTGAATGATGAATTGAACTTTTGACTAGTTCATTTGTGAAATGGTGAACTGAACTTTGAACTAGTTCGTATAGAAAATTAACTTTCCCAACACTGTTATCAGGTATTAACAAATTGTGTGTTGGAATGTCTCATTCATGACTATTGTGTGAAAGGGTATATGCATCTACATGTGTATCGAAATATATCTATTTGACAATGAGTGTGCTAAAACTACTGCATGTATGTATGTCTGCACGTCTGTGTGTGTGCGTGTCTGCTTTTATTTATACAGTATGCTGTAGGTACATATTGAGTCAATAGGTTTGGTTGTCACTCAAATCATTCTCTTAGCTTATAGCCTATCTTTTCTTATCCAGCGTATCATGGCTGTTAGATATACAACAGAACTGATCCTACAGATGCTATTTAAAGAGTCACATGGAGTACATGCGTCATATACTGCATCTGTTGCCTATTTATCAGTAGAGACAGCCTGTACAGTGATGTACAGAATGTGAGTGAGGGATTGATTGTGATTCCTATTGGGCTTTCACGGACTTCCACACATACACACAAACGTACAAACACACATGCAGCTGGTGGAGCAGCCTCAGTCTGATTGGCAGTCATTTCTCAACGTGAATTTAATGGCTCATTAACATGCACTTAATGATCTCCTTGTCTCAATAGCTTCCGCTTTCCTTTTTTATTTCCACCCTTGTGCTTTCCTCCTCTTTGCTGTAGAATTGCATGTTTCCGTTGAAGGGCAGCAGACTATCAGGAAGCTAACTAACACGCTGTCTTTCTTTGAGAAACACATAGGCAATGAAAAACAGAGGAAATTAGAGCCACTTGTATTTGTCTTGAGTTTAAAGGTGGACGATTGGATGGATGAATACCAGAACTTGCTCAACTTGGCTCAGCCCTTGGATAGATGTTGTATTTTGTCTCCTGTATTCTAGTTTAGTGCATAAAGTATTCTTCCACAGTGCAGATCACCGAAGGTTTATTTATGGGCTCCTTTTTCATAGTCAATTGAACAAACGGACAAAAACACTCCGTCATTTGTGCGTCAAAGTTCCATTTACTTACAGCAGGGTTTCCTGTGCGAACTTCATTTGTAGAGCAACTTTCAAGGCATCAACCACTGACCAAAGTGCTGAACATGAGTAAATACACATGAAACCATTGCTAAGATGTCCCGTTGTTAAATAAAATACAGTAATGAGAAGACAAAAAATACAGTGGAAATTGAATCAACATCTCACTCTGGACCAAGAACGGGTTCTGGCTGTTTTTATTGGTTCAAATTCTGTCAGCAATTCTATTGTTGTGTGTGAATCTGTGCATGTGTACGCGCGTAAAGTCTTGTCAGGCTGATGTAGGGGTAATCAGCCTTCCTAATTGAGTCATCAGGCAATTAGTAGCAGTCTTAAACTCCCCCATATAAACAAGTCACAAAATACTAAGTAGAGCATACACAAAATTAAAAGATAAACTGTTAAATAATAAGCTTCTTTTAGAATTTTGTATTTAAAAACAACAAAGTGCTGTGTTTTAAGAGCAGTACGGACACATTCAATCAGGTTCTGCAACAGCTTTTTAGCCTTTCATGTGAAGAGTATTGATGTGTCACTTAAATGTGCAGGACAGTGCTGGTACTGGACCATGTGATATAACAGTTTTTTTCCCAACCTGTCAGCACATGCACACGCACGTGCACACACATAAAGACACACACCTTCCCAGTCAATCGATGGCAGCCACTCTTTTAATTACTTCCCTTGACATGCTCATCCTGTCAGTTGATTTTCTTTCCTCAATTACACGTTCACTCCATCCTCCATTTGGATGTTCATGGGTAGTTTTCTTACCTCTCACCTTTTAAAAAAATATTGTTCGAAGAAAACATAAAACATAGTTTGCATTTATGTCTCTGTTATAAAGCTTATTTTTATGTATTGGTAATAACTGGGTTGGATAAGAAGAGGTCCTGTCATGTAAGTGACACTTTCTGTGCATGGGATATGATTTTGTTCATGTCACTGCAATAAAATGTTTCAAAAGCAGCTTGTGCTTTAAATTGCTCTGTAAATAGTCTTGAGGGATAAGAATACTAAAGGCTTCTTTATACTTGCACGGGTGGTGACCACGCTGACGTCACTGCGGCTATCCCGCGCGCAGTTTATACTGGAGCGCAACCCACACGCGCTGTTTTGAAAATGTGATGCAGTTCTTGTCCAAGTTGGGGGGTGTCGCTACAGCTGGTATTGGCTAGGACACCACAGGGTGCAGTTTCCTCTGCATTGTATGGCCGTTTTTACTTTCCTTTACGGAACAAGGAAAAAAGAAACAACAATGGTGACGATGGAACAGTGTCTGCTAGAACAAATGGACCGAGATGACCAGATGATACGTTTAATTATACTGGAAAATCGATCAAGAAGGCGGCGGCGTAGGTGGTATGTGGAACGCTGAGTACGTCATCACAGCATGTGACTAAAACGGACCAATCATGAGAGATGATCTCCGTGGTATTGTACGCGGAGCAACAATTTTTTTTTTTGCCTTGTGCGCGTCAAGTGACGCATTGGGCCGTTCGGTCACGTGATGCAATGCAGGCGCTGTCGGTCGCGAGAGGGCTGGAGTATAAAGAGGCCTTAAGTGTAGCAGATTTCTACCAATATTACTATTTTCCTACAGCAAATATGTGGCGTGTTAGACATTTCCAGGACTGGTGTCACAAAAGACATACTTTAAAAACTGCAAACCATGAGTTTCACAGGAATCTATGTATCTTTGAGTGCAAGCTCGAGACCAAATGCCAAAGCCTTCAGTGGTAGAGTCCAATGTTGCCAAAGCCGAACAAAGCAAGACAGTCAAAGTCAAAGTCATGTTGACTGCATTCTTAGATGTGAAGGCCATCTTCCACTGTGAGTTCTTGCCACAGGGTGGCAGGACAACTTGTGGCCGGTTTACCGTGACAACGCACCAGAACATCACTTTGCTGCAGCAGCCTCCCTACTCACCCGACTTGGCTCTGTGTGAATTTTTCCTCCTGCCAAGCTTAAGAGAGTTGTCAAGGTGAGCCGTTTTGAAGACGTGGATGACATCAAGGTGGCTGTGACGACTGAGCTGTGGAGGAGTCTGGAAGAATCCTTCCAGGAATGCATGAAGGCGTGGCAGAGAAGGCTTGGAAAGTATGTTATATTCAAAGGGGATTACTTCGAAGGGGATAACTTATAGTTTGAATTTGAAATATATGTTTTGTGACACCAGTCCTGTATTTTTCTGTCACACCTCATTTATTTGCATTTTTAGTATCTATTATGTCAGTATGTTATGTATCGCATAAAGCAAGATAGGCTAGATGAAAAGGGGAAATTCTGATGTTGTGTGTCACTGTTTAAGAACCATCACACATTAATGATCTTGGGTGTTATTCCACCACTGCAGTTTCGACTGGAGTGACCAGATAGCAGCAATGCATCACCTGGGATTTCATCTTGTCCATGTGCACATTTGTATTGACAAAAATTCATTGAAAAAGAAGTGAAAGTATCAGATAAATAACATATCCTCCAGAAGTTCCTTCTGTCATGGGGTGCGAGTACCATGATTGGCAAATAGTTCAGGCATTACTCCAGCAATTATGGACATTTTCCTATTTCATCAGTGCGATCCTCAGTGTAGATTTTATACTGGCCTTGCGACTTCTACATCAATATAGCAATTACTCATTAAGCCCACTGCAACCTTATGAGCACAAGGAGATTTGTAAACAAGAGGCAGCCATTTTGGCAGCACTTGGACTACCTAGGACTACCTTGACGTGTGTGTGTTTGTTGTGGGTGGGTGGGGGACATGTTTCTATGGGGGAATGTGTGCTAGATGTGCTTAGCATGCATTCTGCCTGTTTTGCACTCCACAACGGAAGGAGCAAAATGGCAAATTATCAATAGGCTCTTGATTGTTTCCGTTGTGTCTCTTGCTTCTTATTTTGGACTAGAAGAAGTCTTATGTGTTTTTATTCATCTCTAAAGGGTAAAACTTTGCGTTATCAGTCTCCTGTATGATTCTAATCTAAATAGGAAACCATCTACACATACTTTTACAGAGAAGCATAAAGGTTGATAGGGCTATCTACAACCGCAATTCCAATGAAGTTGGGATGTTGTGTTTAACATAAATAGAAAACTGAATGCATGCTGAATGCATGTTCAACCTTTATTTAATTGAATACACTACAAAGACAAGATATTTAATGTTCAAACTGATCAACTTTATTGTTTTTAGCAAATAATCATTAATTTAGAATTTGATGGCTGCAACACGTTCCAAAAAAGTTGGGACAGGGTCATGTTTACCACTGTGTTCCATCACCTTTTCTTTTAACAACATTCAATAAACGTTTGGGAACTGAGGACACTAATTGTTCAAGCTGTGTAGTTGGAATTATTTCCCATTCTTGCTTGATGTACAGCTTCAGCTGTTCAACAGTCCGGGGTCTCCGTTGTCGTATTTTACGCTTCATAATGCGTCACACATTTTCAATGGGAGACAGGGACTGGACTGCAGGCAGGCCAGTCTAGTACCCGCACTCTTTTACTACAAAGCCACGCTGTTGTAACATGTGCAGAATGTGGTTAAGCATTGTCTTGCTGAAATAAGCAGGGGGGTCCAAAAAAAGACGTTGCTTTGATGGCAGCATATGTTTCTCCAAAACCTGTATGTACCTTTTCAGCATTAATGGTGCCTTCACAGATGTGTAAGTTACCCATGCCAATGGCACTAACGCGGGCTGTGTTACCATCACAGATGCTGGCTTTTGAACTTTGCGTCCATAACAGTCTGGAAGGTTTTTTTTCCTCTTTGGCCCGGAGGACACAACGTCCACAATTTCTAAAAACAATTTGAAAGGTGGACTCATATGACATCCTCCCAAGCCCTACCAACCTATTCAGCTGGGGCCTGGTGGACTCACCTGCTTGCAAACTCTGCCAGAAAAGTACTGTAGGTCATTAGAACATATCCTCAGCTGCTGCTGAAAGCCTTTGGGAGATATGGGCTCATCATATGGGTATCGTTAGCACCATGACCAATTGGTGTGGGCCGTAGCAGACACCATCTGCACTGGCATTAACAACAGCAAGCGACAATATCCCTAAAAGTCTATCATCTCCTTTGTTCGAGCACGGGAGAAGCCCCAGCCCATGAAGAAGACCTAGGCCTAGACTGACAACTACTGGTTGACCTTGGTAGACAGTTGATGTTCCCAGAAATAATTACAACAATAACACTCCAGCCAGATATGGTCATGATGTCCAGGGCAAGAAAGCAGGTAGAAGAAGGTCAAGCAGGTAGAAGAAGGTCAAGTATGCTGAACTGGTGGGTTGCGTATCAGAGGAATGTTGGAAGGCCCGCTGTGAGCCCATTGAAGTGGGTTGCAGGGGATTCGCAGGCCAGTCTCTATGTCAGGCCCTGGGACTCTGCGGGGACTGCGCAGGTGAAGAGCCATCAAAAACTTGAAAGCTGCAGAAAAGGCTTCTCGTTGGCTCTGGTTGAGGAGGAGGGATGTGTGACGTGGTACGCTACCTGGACACAAGTCGGGTGAGGGTGTCTGATGTAAGACCTAAAACACCCCGTGACCCCGATGACATCACTGAAGATGTGTCCAGGTTGCACCATAAGGTGTATCCCAGTACTAACCAATATTGACATGTATGTGCCATGAATATAAGGTCTGATTTATTACAACTGTGGACTAATAAGAGTACAGGGAATGAGAGGACAGAAACTATTTCTAAATTATCAAATGAGATAAACAACTCAAACAGTAAACTAATGCATACAGTGTAATGCTAGAGAGGGTGGCTACATCCACAAAGTTGTCTGAATATGGCAACCCCTCCAAAGCTCAACACAACACTGCCATTAAAACAGAACCTTCAGAGAGAGATTCTACTGTCAGGTATGACATTTTAAAAACATCTACTGTATGCCATACAATGGCCGCACGGTGACCGACTGGTTAGCACATCTGCCTCACAGTTCTGAGGACCGGGGTTCTAATCCCGACCCCGCCTGTGTGGAGTTTGCATGTTCTCCCTGTGCCTGCGTAGGCTTTCTCCGGGTACTCTGGTTTCTTCCCACATCCCAAAAACATGCGTGGGTAGGTTGATTGAAAACTCAAAATTGCCCGTAGGTTTGAACGTGAGTGCGAATGGTTGTTTTGTTTATATGTGCCCTGCGATTGGCTGTCGACCAGTTCAGGGTGTACCTCGCCTCTCGCCTGAAGATAACTGGGATAGGCTCCAGCACGCCCGGCTAGTGAGGATAAGCGGCACAGAAAATGGATGGATGGATGCCATACAATACCACAAATATGATAACAAATTATTTACTGTATTGACTGACAGCATCAAAGAGCAAGATGAAAATCCAAATACACAGTACAAGCAGTCTCCTGCAGCTCGCATCCAAACATTGTTACCACTTTATAGGGAAATGCATTAAAATATTTGGTAATTGAGTGATACTGTAAAATATATTTTAGAATGTGTTGCCATGATTCTCAGTTTCCCAGAATATTACAATATTTGAAGGTGAAGAACTGACCACTCCAAACCAAAGCTAGTAAAGCTAACGCTAGGAGAAACGATAAATTGCAGTGAATAAGTGGCATTTGTGTCTGTTTGTGTATTATTTACCCATCAAGGTGTGGATTCTGAGGAATGGCAACCTGATTTATTGTTCTTGGTTATCAACCAGTCTTTACTTGCAGATCTTTTTTTAAATCTTTGATTTCATTCTTCTTGCTCCCCAAGGCTTTTTCTCATTTGATTTTATCCACCAAGTGCTTGATCATGAAGTCAAGAAGTGTTGTTTTCATTGGCTTGATTGTTGATTGGTTTGTTAAGAGCAGCATTACTTTGTGGGAAGGTAGGGCCTGTGCAGAGGGAGAACCCATTACATTTTGGTGAAAATCTGAATAAAGCATGCTTTTTTTTATCCTTTGTGTGCTTTACTGAGTGTCTTATCCCATGTGAAAGACGCTTTTGTGTTTGTATGGTCTCCTGAGCTTTCGACCCCTCTTTCAGTTAAACTCTGGTAAACCCCTAGACAGGTCAGCCATCATGACTGAACATCTCCAGGGAGAGTCACATATTTTACACTCCACTCACATTTACTTTTTTTTAATTCTCTTCAAACTTTTTTTTCTTTTTCTTTTTTTTTTTAAATCCCCTGAGACCTTTCAAACATCCCTTCAACCACCCTCAGATTTTCAGTCCCTGCTTTTTTTTAATGCTCTTTATTCCTTTTATCACACCTTTAACTTGCTTTTTAAAATGTCACAACATGAAGCATGTCCTGTCTCAAGAAGGACTGCAGAAATATGTATTTTCATGGCACAGGTGGTGCTGACAGCAGGCACTGGCACAGACAATACTAAGCAGTTGGCAGGTCTTAAGAAACCCCAGCCAAACCCTCCCCGTGCTCTTAAAGAACGCACATACCTGTACACACACTCAATAAGGCATTACCGGTCATACAATACAGTCTCTGAAATGCTGCACATTTAGTCGAGCCTTTCAAATGGTGATTTATTGATGGGCATTTGCCAATATACTCCGATCAGAAAAAAAAAAAAAAAAAAAAAACTTCAGATTGCTGAATTACATGAGGCACAAATAAACCTTTTCTAATTTATTATCGGCAACAACCTCTTGGCATTTGTAATTTTTACTAAAGCATGTCCATATTGTTAAGGACTTATGACTGAACCACAAACATGCAACTACATAGTCAATGTTCTTGAAAATATATTTAAAAAAGTTTGAGGAACACCTTATTTCCATTCATCACCTCATTATCTAATATCTAAAAAGGATCAAACATATACTTTTAATTAATAGTTTAATTAGTGGCTAGCATGTGGGTTCGACATTCCTGTGTTGATTTTGCATACTCTTTCAGTGCTTCCTTGTATATCCCCCCTCCCCCCCCCCCAAAAAAAAAAGAAAAACACCCCCCAATAAGGCCAAATTAAATGAAGCCTCTACATTGTGGTGTGAGTGTTCATGTTTGCTTGAGCCCTGTGATTGAATGGTGACCAATTCAGGGTGTATCCCACTTCCCACCCAATGTCAGCTGGGATTGGTTCCAGCGCCCCCATAGCCCTAATGGGGATAAAATGTTAAAATGTGTAGAACATGGATGATGAAGGGATACTCCTTGTTGATGTCTCTGGACTGGAATTTGACTGTAGGTCCTGTTCTCGTTATTACATACACTAAAGAAGTTACGTTTGACTAAGTTACTTAAAAAAACAAAACAGTATTACACAATAACTAACAGACTACACCCTGAACTAGTCACCAGTCAGTCGCACATCATCAACCTCTAATGCAATACATTTGAATGTTTTGCATACATGCAAAACATTTAAATGTAACAAATGCAGATAAGACTCTACTTTTATATCACAAGAGGCAAGAATATGCAAGGTGCCCAGTACTTGGCCATCCTTTGATGCTGGCTGAATTGAGTTCTTGTGAGGTACGGTCATGACATCACAAATTAAGCCACTTTGATATCCATGACATTTAAGCACATAATTTTGGTGAGATTCCAAAATGTATGTCCTCGAAGGCGTTTAAGAGTTGAGGTTCCTTTGTAAACTGGCTCCCTTGCCTGCCATAATGTGCTAAGACTGAGCTATATCCACACAAAAAGTCTAGTTGTAATATTGAATTTTATAGTCAACAACGGAGGACAGCACAAAATAGTTTTTCTTACTATATTGATTTTTTTTTTAACAACTTTATGATTAAGCATTGACTGGAGCCTTTATTTTTCTCATAAAAAGGACCAACTCACTGCTATAGGAAAATAATGTTTCTATCTGTAGTTTCTTACTCGATGTCCTGGACATGTTTGTTTGAAGTTATTTGTACATATAGTGCAACTATTTAACATATTTGATAGATATACAACACTGCTATTTACTGTATTTCACATTGGAGTCTGTCATGTGTTGGCTAATGTAAAAGCCTCATTCCACAGGTCCTGAAATGGAGTCCAGTTTGTCTGTTCATATATGTTAGATGTGGCTGAGGATTCATTTGAGTGTAATCTCTCCAGAGGGCGTGTGTTGGAGGTCTCTATCTGGAGCTTGTTAGGCTTTGATTGCAACCTAATCACAACAGTGGCATTGTGGTGCAAACCAACTACACAAACACACACTGGCAGGTGTGCACTTACCCACACCTATCCCATGTGGAAGCTGTTATAATGTCAAATTACAGGCTCTGAATGTGATTACTTTTGAATTACATTTTTAACATGCCCCCCAAATATTCTGGTACAGGGAGAACATGCAAACTCCTCACAGGCGAGGCCAGATTTGAACCCAGGTCCTCAGAACTGTGAGGTAGATGTGGTAACCAGTCACCCATGCGTGACGCCAGCTGCATAATAGTTGGGGGAAAAAAATAACATTGCTACTTTTTTGCAAACCTGCGAGATATTTTGCAATGTGAAATAATACAGCATCAGTGTTGGGAAAGTTCATTTTCTATGCGAACTAGTTAAAAGTTCAGTTCATTGTTCCAAAAATGAACAAGTTCAGTTCACAGTTCATAATTCAAAATTTTGAACTTAGTCCAAAAACAAAGTAGTTCATAGTTCATAGCTGGGATAGGCTCCAGCACATCCACTAAATATATTTCCAAAGGTGCTATTGACATGAAATTTTCACCAGATGTTGCGAAGAACCCAAGTAATCCATACATACAAAGAAAGTCGAACAAATAAGATCAGAAATTAAGTTGTGTGTAATAATGTGAAATGACAGGGAAAAAAGTATTGTATTGTTATTAGTCATTATTACAGACAAAGTATCATGCAGCTCTAGCACACAGACATGCAATTAGATGCTATATGAAAATGAGCCACCCTGAGAGCCCAGAATACTGCCAGCACAATTTAGATATAAGTAATTAATTATGAAAATGACTCCTTACACCTGCAGAGACAAATGGATGGTCTTTTTCTTCATTTAAGCAGTTCAGTTTACCAAATAGAAAACAGTGAGACATGGTAATAACATAAATTCCTAGGAATAAAGCTATTGAAATAATAACTATAGATACAGTGGAAACTCAAATGTTGAATGCAAAATGTTAAAGCAAAACAGCTCGTCTTGAAGAAAACTGTGATGGATTTTGCTTTCATACATCAAGGTTAAGTGCAGAAGCAGGACGATGGAATTCATTTTTTCTTGACCTTACATTTTAAGTGCTTCTTGGATTTTCACATTTTAATTTATTTCCCCAGGAGCTGTGGTTATCTTGAAATATCATGGTAGGGTACAGGTTCTTTAGTTTGATGTGGCATTAACTCGAGAAAAGGAATGTGCAGAGACGGAAAGGTGGCAAACAGGTTTTAGGAGAGGATGTCCATGATGTCTCAATGCTTGCACCAACTGAGATTGTGTTTTCCCTTCACCCTCCTCACAGCAGCAGATGGCCTTGCTCTTTAATCACGGTATGTCTCTGTGTGTGTGCATGCGTTGCAACGAAGATTGAGCGTATGTCTGCGAGCGATAATACATTGTACATACATACATACATGTTTACCTACCTGGCTTAGACCTGGAAGGTTTAATTAGGGGGTTGTGTGGCTACAATGGGTTTTATGTTTTTGCTTTTAAAAGATGGTTTTTGCCAAAACGGCAATGGTTTGTTGATAAGCAGGCTGGTGGACTGTCAATTTTAAGAGCTGTGTAATATTGTTAATGCCGTTTGCAATGGGCAGGTTAATGTTTATTCCCATCATAACAGCAAGAATGTACCTAGTTGGCTACAATGGCTCAAGTAGCAGGGATTAAGGAAGGCAGCAATAAAGGAAGCAAGGAGGCTATTTAACTTAAAATGCACACTCAGGGGAATATAAGTGTGGGAGTCTATTTATGCCATTGTTGCTTTTGCTGTAAAGTCTGTTGGGCCCATTGAACCAGTAAGCTAAAGCAGGAAAGGTGACTGAACATAAAGAAGGGAACTGCACACTCAGACAAATAAGCAAGTTGAGTGACAATTTGGTAGAACGCAACGAGAGGGAGGAAGCTGATCCAACAGGAGTAGGGTGGGGCTTGAATGAATTGTGTAGCACCTTTCACATAGCACGTGCACAAAGTCATTCTTTAAAAAGATTCTTTCAAAAGATTAGTTCACTGAATCGTTCAGTTATTTTTCACAAAATCATTCAAGGGCATCCTCATTTAGTTAATGATCCACCCCTGAGGTTCACGTTCACTCAACACGTTCACCGAAGGACTATGTGTTGTTGTCACGTACTGAAAACTAGGAAAGGCGGGGAAATTTGAAAATCAGCTACTGAACATTCTTCCGTGTCCCCTTACATCCAGCTAGGCTCTCGCCGCCCGGCAGGCGTGAATTCTGCATTCCACCGCGGCGGACAGCGTCGCTGACACCAGCCGCCGCCGGCCGGGCTTCCTGCTCACACACCTTACTGTTATTGTCATCTGATTTAGTGGAAAGCGTCTGAATGTCTTGCAATATAAGTTTCATGTATTATTATTATTAGTATTATTATTATGAAGAAATAAAAAGCTTTAATAAACGCGTTAGAGACAGAGGGAATGATTTGTATGTGTATGTATATAAATGTATTATTAATTTAAATTTATTTTAAATATGTGTACTTGTTTTCATGTTCTTGACTAACTCAACATTAGCCGTTAGCTAGAAAAACGGCTGCTAGTGAAAGCTATAGCGAAAGCTATCCCCGCGAGGACTTCAGGACTCATGAGTACGTTCACGACGTAGTACGCCGTTCATTGAGCAAAACGAATCACTCATCGTACTAGTACATCGCTCCTGAGCGGATCACAAATGAAGAAGTTCGACGACCGTGTCTAACAGATCGCAATACACCAGTTCACTGAACGACTCACTCAGTCCACTTAAGTCCCTCCCCTGAACTAATCACGCTTCAGTTCTTCAGTTCCTCAGTACACCAGTTCACTGAACGAATCACTGTTCAATTAAGTCCCTCCCCGCCTGCACGTGCTGCCTGACGCTGGCTGCTCATTGGTCATTCGCCGAAGTGAGTGATGACGCTGGCGAATTACAAATCACATGGCAGTACGTGTAATGAAGTCCCGCCCCCGCCTGCATGCTGACTGCTCATTGGTCATTTGCCAAAGATTCAGAAGTGAGTGACAGAATGCTTTAGCGGTTCCGTTTCCGCTCCCAGCCGACTCGCTCGACTCACGGCGGCCAGGCTAAAAGATCAAATCATTTCATAAACTGATTTGGTTCAGTTCGTTCACTAAAAAGATTTGTTCGTCTGAACGTAACATTCATGAACGTAACAACACTAGTGCGGGTCTATTTTTAGACTCCATCTTCGACTTCCGTATAGGGCGCCCGTTGTGCCAATCCAACGTGATCACCAATGTCATTTGACTCTAATTCACCAATCAGACGACACAAGTTAGTCACATGACCGCGCACATAGACTTTGCGAGCCAATCAAAGTGACTCATTTTGGGGGGAAAAAACAGTATATTTACTTTACAGACTTAAAAAAACAGGAGCTTTGTCATGCAGCTCTTAAATTATGACTGCCCAAACTGGGATATTTCAGCCCACTTCTAACTTGAGAAAACACCTTGCGGTAAGTTGCAGATGTTTCTATTGTTGTTTTGGCAATGGATGTGGCAACATTAGCCCTATCGTATGGTGTCGCACCTGCACACACAATCACCAAGTCTGGTCAGCAAACAGCTTCTTCGTGAAGTAATTTCAACGAAAAAAGCAAATAATGTTTCTGTAGGGCTCAATGCATGTGTTGTTGGGATTTGGGTAGTTAAAAAATTTAATGGTGGCAGGTGTGTGTCGACTCCCATATATTATTATTTTTTGATTTGATTTTGATTTGATTTTGATTTTAAAAAATTAATAAAATAACAAATCGAAAGTTACTCACAAGTTACTCTTTACGTGAATAGTTTTTTCATTCAGTACTTTCTTACTCTTACTCAAGTAAATATTTGGATGACTACTTTTAACATTTACTTGAGTCATATTATTTTAAACTAACAGTACTCTAACTTGAGTACAATATTCGGCTACTCTACCCACCTCTGCTGATGAGTCATGGCTGAAACATCAGTTGAGAAGTAAGGAATATGCCTCAGTCTTCCCAATGTGGTCCAATGAGATCCAGGAAACCGCATTATTATTATTATTAGTAGTAGTAGTAGTAGTAGTAGTAGTAGTAGTTGTAGTGGTGGTGGTGGTAGTAATTATTTGTTTAACCAGGTAAGGCAGTTTAGAACAGTTTGTCCTTTCCAATGACCTGAAGGGAATTTGGGGTTCAGTGTCTTGCCCAAGGACACTTCAACAGCAGACACCATGACACGTCTTGTTGTCACTGGCACCCTTCTTTGGTGTCATCAGAAAAAAGCCAAAGAAAAAGCTAAATCTATCCATCCTTCCATCAATTTTCAATTACAACAATTAATGCGTTAAAGAACATTTCTACACAAATACACCTGTATTTGTTTTCATTCAAACAGGTGGTTAACTTGCATCTGCTTTGTTGTGTGACATTCATGTGTAATGGACAGAAATTGCACACATATATTTGACAGATGTTGACTGTGTAATGAAGCGCATCATCACATGCGTGCACACACACAAACATACACCTGGCAGACTAGTTTATTCTAGCAGATTTTAACCCTCAAGCTCTGCTGTCGAGTCGACAGAACAGAAGGAGAGCGACAAAAAGGAGAAGTAAACAATAAAGTGGCAGGTGGAGGCAGTGCAGTAGCCACAAAAAATGAGGGTGTAGGAATAGGACACTGTGACAGAGATCATGGACAAATAGAATCAATGTAGCTAATGTAGCTGACCTAAAATAGAACATGCATTTGTTGTTAGAACAAGAAAAAAACAGGAGGCAGCAGCTGGAATATACAGATGGAAGACGAGTCAGGAGCAAAGAGTGATGGTGAGAGAGCTGAGCAGTGCTGTGTATGTTGTATGCTGACCCGCAGCTGGTGGAGCTGATGCAGTCTGGAAGGTTGCCAGCACCGAAAAGCTAGTTGGCTAGAATGAAAGCCAACAACATCTGGCAGGGGGAACATGTCTGCCGCATGTTTGTGGGTTGCAACGGGAGATTTGCTCTTGTTTGAGACAGGCGATTATGTAAAATGAGTTCCTCATTTTTAGTTAAAGAATAAATGCATTTTCTCATTTAGAGAGATGTGATCATTATCATCTAGCAGACGCTTCTATCAAAAACAGCTTACATGAAACCATTTTGCCAACAGTTCTGAATCGGTTGTATGCTTTACAGTTGTTAGTCATTGGAGGAGAGTTAAAAGAGGGTCATAAAAAAATAGAGAGAAGCGTTTCAATTGATGGCATGGGCGAAACTAACAATGGATTATTTGACCTTATTTTTAAAACAGGGTGTTTTCCATTTAATATGGGCAGCCACTGTGCGAATTAAGTCTGTTCAAGTCTATTTCTGGACTCTCTTTATCAAGAACATGTTGGACGTTATAAGCCATGCAGTGTACATGGGACAATGAATAATTGGCCCCGCCACACATTTCGAAGGACAATCAGTGATGAATTTCCACCATGTTAGAAATGTCTTCTACTGCACGGTTAAAGCAGAGATAGGGATTGTTAACTTTTTCCCTGAAAAATGTATGAACAAATGGAGTTATCAAGGTGTTGTTGTGTTTCTATATGTTCCTGTGTCCAGGCTCCATGGGTTATCAGCACAGATCGAGACACATTGTTTTTAGCATTAACATATCGAGTCCAGAAATGTCTTTTACGTGTGTAATTGTTTTGTCAGTCAAAAGTTTGACAAACACCAACAGGAGTTGAACAGCAATAATACAAACACACAGTGTGAGCAGCCGAGTTGTGTCTTTCAGTCAGCCCTTAGCTTGTGATCAGTTCAAACGTTTACTTTGACTTTCTGTTGTTGACGACCGATTTGTACGTTGTTAAAATTTTAAATACAATGTATGCCTAGCTTTGGAGAGTAAGAGCAACATGTCTGAGAGCAGAAGTTGGTGTAGAGATAGCAGTGAGTGTATGTGTGTGCGTGTGTTTGTTTGTGTGTGCTGTCAACATTATCAAGGGTGCAAATAAAGACCTCCCCGACATAAAATCGAGCCGGGTCCTTTCTCTTCTTTATAGCCTGAACCTTGAAGTGGGGGAAAAAAGTTTCCTAAAAGTTGGAAAACAACTTTAAGACAAACTATTGATAGATATCCCAACGATTGTGAACGCCTGATGGAAGATATTGATCGGAGTACAACGTTATTAACTTGCTACCTCACTTTCCACCTTACTTGGTTCGGCAACTGGTCAACTGAGACAAATTCCATTTTTTTTGTTTGTTTTGCTCCCTTAGATACTGTATGTCATGTCAAAGCAACAAGAAAAATACATAAAACTGCGGGTTTTCTGCTGAAAGCCTCTAACGAAACCTGACATTCCCATGAGCAAGAGTCAACTGCCATTGAAAAAAACATTCATAGATGCCAGAATGAGTGCATTCGCAATAACGTTCATCAGGCAGAAATAAATCTTTGTTCAGGTCACGTTTATCCAATCTATGAATGGGTTCGTGACATTTCATTGATTGAACTAGTTCAGGTGCAAAACTGAATTTATTGATATCTGCTGAAACTATATCATAAGCTTAGATGATCTAAATATGTTTTAAATGAGGTACATGAGGTGCACAGACCATTCAATAATGAAAATAATTGCTGACAGTCACTGGAGTAATGCTGAACTTAACTGTTACTTGCATTTAAACCAATTGAAAAAGGGACAGCCCAGACCAACTAAACAATATGACATTTGTTTGTCATTTATTATTATTGTTTACTTCCATGTTGGTTGTGTTGATATTTACTAGTGTAGATGTTTTTACCTACACTTTGCCCTGTTTTACGTATTCGGTGAATATAAACACAATGACACTGAGTATCGGTCACTTAAAGTGTACATGTAAATAGATATACGCACTAAATCGGAATCGGCCACTTAGAAGTGCAGTGCATATCCAGCCATAGTAAAATCCCTTATAGCTACAAAGCTACATTGCTTGAAGGCAAAGCTTAATAAACAACATAACTTCATTGAAGCAAACTTCAGATTTCTCCTGACTGACTAAATGCGCAATAAATGAGTTGATTACATGTCCCTTTACCATAATTAAAGCGATGCAAGACCCTGATATTGTCACTTTACTATATCAGTAGAAATAAATCAACTGACTCCAATTAGAAGAAACACTTCCTTGACGAGGAAGTATTGATCATATTCCATAACTGAAGGTTCTGAGCAGTTGAATTACAAAAAAGGCTTACTAGCTTGTTGGTGTATTTACATGTTCCCTTTAAGAGACCAGAGGCAACTGATTTGTATGACTAAAGAACACACGGAAATACAGTAACTGGTTGAAACAGTAAAAAATGGGAAAGGACAGAATTCTCATTCCTTCCTGGCCTTTGTTCATCACTTGTATGCCTCAGAAGAATGCATGTCTGAAGAAGTAAAAGTGTTCAACAGCAGACATCTGCTGCCCCCCCAAGCAGCTCTCTGCCTCGCTCCCCCTTTTCACCCTCAATGAGTCTGTCTCTTTCCAATCAGTTCCGATTCTACCCACCCACTGACACTTTTCTGCTCAGTTGAAGTCTCATCATTATCCTGTCCTTTGCCTCTATTTGGCTCACTATTTCACTTTGGCCTTCATCTGTCCATCTCCTGTATTTGTCCTGCCTGGATCCCTTCAAGTCCCTGCACTTGTACATGGTACCAGCTGCGACCCCTACAGCCATACCTCGTTTCCTCTCTGCCAAGCTCGGGGCCCTTTTCTCTAATTAGACAAGGAGCGAGAGGGAAGAGAGGGTGGAAGAGAGCAGGCAGAGGAATCAACGATCACATTTCAATTTGGCAAGATCAAGCACTCATGGAACTCTCAGTGTTATTGCCTAGGAGAAGCAAGCATCTATAATTTTATGAAAGATATTAGACAACCTAATTTGAGTGAAATACTACAATATGTAGTCAGTGTATATTTCTGTGTTTTTTTTTGTTTTGTTTGTTTACAGTCAAAAATCATCACTATAAAACTCTGATTCAAATATCATAAATGCTCTCCTCTATTTTTATTTAGACGGAGAAATTTGCTGAAGTGACATATGGCTAATTTCCATATTAGTGTTTACTAACAGAACCAGAAAAAAAAATATTCACAATATACAAGACAAACAGGTTGATACATTAGTTATTCCATCGTTCTGAAATTGTGTGTGTGTATATATATATATATATATATATATATATATATATATTTATTTATTTATTTTTTTTGTTGGTTTTTTTTTCGTGTGCGCCGTGGGAAATTATCAAGTTTGACGTAATTGCTCAAAAAAACATTTATTTGCAAGACATAATGTATCTTTGTTCATCTATTCATGCCAGTGGGGCATAATGACAGACAGAACAAATAAATGCTCTTCTATTAGATGGCAGGAAGTACATGCAATAATTAATGTATCCACTTGTGACATTTTTGTTTGTTGGTGTGCCGTGAGATTTTTTTAATTGTAAAAGATGTGTCTTGGCTCCATAAAGGTTGGAAATCACTGATATAGACAATGGTATCGCACGGACGTATGCATTTACACGAAGAAAGGTGCTTTCAAATTACTGTCTTCATTTATAACAACCTCTGTGGGTGGGCTGTATAATTTTCACACCTCCTCAGCAAGGTGTCAAAATGAATTCCGAACTCTACAACTGCATTAAATCTGTGTTAACAGTGTAAAAGCATTATGGGTAAACATTTTTATGACTTTGCCTCAGGTCATGATTAATCATAGCTGTCTCTTTGGCTTCCTTGTATAAAGAGAATAGTTTGTGTTTTGGTAGCCTGAAATGCAAGGAATTTGGCTTTTTGATTTGGTTTCCCACAGCGGTGCAACCAGTGTGAGACCAGACACTTGTGAAGCATCACATACCTGTAATGTTGTGCTGAAATGAGATGGAACAGCGGATGTCGGGGTGTCTGTCAAAACACATCCAATGCCATTCCTTTCCAAAACCTTTTCTTTTTTTTTTCCCCACATATTTTTGTGTCTACTTAAAGCCGAACCTCTTGAACCACAATACTTAGGAAAAATATTCATCTAATCTTGTCTGAAACTGTAGTTTAAACTGCCATCATGGATGATGGCTCGTGAGCTGTCAGCAAGTTAAACTTTGTTGAGCACTACACTATGGGCATCAGACTCAAGGAGGAGGCTTTCTCAATCTTTGAGCCAAGACATACAGTATATTTTACGTTCGAAAGATCTCACAACACAAAACCAACATAAAAAAGCCCTCAAAAGTAAACATATTCAATTGCTTATGATGTCTCAGTTTATTCACAAATTTACTCATTAAGAAATCTGTGCGTTATTAGGTGAACACAAAGCTGATATAATGTACTTGCAGGAAACCATGTTGAATGAATGGCAACAATTGGATACACAGGTAAGCTGGAATTGTCTGCCATTTAGTGGAAGAGCATTTATTTGTTCTGTCAAATTACGTCACCTTCACATAGGTGAAAAGAGAAACCCTCTGTGTTTTCGACTGCCCTGACTTACTTACATGATTGTAAGTCGTATCCCATTCTAAATCTACTGTACATGGTTTAATACAGCTTCAACGCTTGTGGAAAGGCTTTCAACAAGGTTAAGGGGTGACTTTATGGAAGTTTTGCCTATTCTACCATATATAGTAGTAGTATAGTGTGTATATGTGTATATATATATATATATATATATGTATATATATATATATATATATATATATATATATATATATATATATATGTATATATATATATATATATATATATATATATATATATATATATATATATATATGTATATATATATATATATATATGTATATATATATATATATATGTATACACACTGTATACACACACAAAAAAACACACACGCACAGCTCTCTGGAAAAAAATAAGAGACCAATGCCAAATTATCAGTTTTACAGATTGTACAATTTATAGGTATGTGTTTGAGTAAAGTAAACATTTTTGTTTCATTCTTTAAAGTACTGACAACATTTCCCCCAAATTCCAGATACAAATATTGACAACTGGTCAAAATAACAGGAAAAAAAGATGCAGTGTATTCAGACCTCAAATAACTCAATGAAAACAAGTTTATGTTTAGTTTGAAACATAACAATACTAATTTTTTAACATCGGAAGAGTTCTGAAATCAATATTTGGTGGAATAAGACTTATTTCTATTCTTTTCATCTTGGCATGCTCTCTACCAGTCTTTCACGTTGCTGTTGGGTGACATTTGGCCACTCCTGGCGCAAAAATTCTCACAGCTCAGCTTTGTTTGATGGCTTATGACCATCCATCTTCCTTTTGATCACATTCCAGAGGTTTTCAATGGGGTTCAGGTCTGGAGATTGGGCTGGCCATGACAGGGTCTTGATCTGGTAGTCCTTCATCCACACCTTGATGACCTAGCTATGTGGCATGGAGCATTGTCCTGCTGGGAGAAGAAAAAAAACAGTCCCCAGAGTCGGGAAACAGCAAGTTTTCTTCAAGTATAACCTTGTATTTTGCTTGATTCATGTGCACCTTGCAAAGACGAATCTGCCCGATTGCAGCCTTGCTAAAGTACCCCCAGATCATCACTGATCCTCCACAAAATTTCATAGTGGGTGTGAGACACTGTCGCTTGTAGGCCTCTCCAGGTCGCCGTCTAACCATTAGTGGCTGACAGCTGGCCTCATCGCATCACAACACATGATCTTGAATGCTCATCAGAACAAGTTGTTCTGTTTTCAAACTTGCGGAAACTATTTTTTTTATCAAAACTATATGACTTTAGTCGGTAACTTGGATAGATACGGCCATTTTTGCTGCATACAGCCAGGCATGAGTCCTTTGAGTAGGTATCATATGCAGCGTGCCATTTTGTATTTGCTGAGCATAGTATATACATTCTGCAAGCCACATAAATCACTAAGATATATATATTTTTTATTTGTGTACAGCTTTGTGTACATTTTCTCTGTATTACTGTTCATACTGCTATGATGATGCCCATAACATCTCCTCGTGTGTTTGATTCCCTGTTCATGTGCGTGTTTTAGGCTGTGTGATAAATGTCCACTTCAAGGACACCAGCTTACTCCTCTCCAATTGGTTTCTCTGCTGCTCTTCCCCTGTCGCTGTCACCCCGCCAACAGCCTTCTCAGCACTCTATCACTCTGTGCTTGTGTATGTGTGTGTGTCACTTTTTTTACCATCCCAATATCTCCCTAATTACTGCTGCTGTAAACTTGAAAAAAAATAAAGTAAGTATAATTTAATAAACATTAACATGTAATTATTATGACTGAACTTTTTTTGACAAAACTAAAAAAGTAATAAACATTGAGTCTTTAAAAATGAGTTTTGGGCTACAAACAGCCCCGGGGAATGCCAAAGCCTCGTTGGGCTGTTGCATCCTTAATGACCTAGAAAAACTTATTTAAATGATTAAGCCTATAAAAAAATAAATAGAGTCGTGATATGAATATATTGTTACATAATAAATGTGCTTCAACCTTAATAGGAATGGAATTTAGTCTGTACTTTAATGACTTAAATATACTGTAAACCCAATTTTGTCTTGGTGCACACAGGAAAAAGCTGTTTTCCATAGCCCTTTGGCAAATGATAACCTTGTGGGGGCAGTTGGATTTCTGCGAATACAGGCATGTAATCTCACAAATGGAAATATGTTGTTTTGCTTCAAATTGCTATGCTTGTGGTTGATTTAAAAAAAAAAAAAAAAAAAAAAACTGTGGATCAAGCTGTGCGCTAAGGGCAAGGTTTGCATGTGACAAAAACAATGAGTGACTACAAACAATGCCCAATGCGAAGATAGGCCTTAGTATGGATGTTTTCATAAAACACATTTTGTAAAAATTTTATTTTAATTTTAAATTGAAAAAGATTTCATCAATAACATCAGAGCTAAAAGTGTCCTGTTTCATAATATCAATTTACCTGACTAAAAACTTGTGCATTAGATTCATTGAATACTCTTAGTTAATCATCATGGTATTGTTATGTTTGCTATGATACATGAGTGATTGGCTTGTGCAGTATCCTGCTATTACCTGTATGAACAAATACAAGCAATATATGCATTAATTGTATACTGTATTCAACAAAATGTATAATCTACCCTTTGTTTTCCTGTATGTTCATCATTGGTCAAGCTATTAGAGGTAAACCGCTCTCAGCAGCATGCTCGCTGTAATTAGTTCAATTACTATTGACTAGTGCATTCCAGCATTTCTTCCAATTACACAGCAGCTAAAGATTAACATTCCTCTCCACAGTCTCCCTGGGGACTCAAGTGGTGTCCTTAATGATAGAGTTCAGCCTAACTCTGCTGGCAAATAACTTTCCAGAAGAGGCCTCTTTCCATTTGTTTGCACAGCATTTGTTGCAATGAAACCCCATGAAACTTGTACTCGGTACATGGTGCAGGCTCAGCTTCTCCTTTACAAAGGTCAACCTCTTTACGCCTCTGCTTGGCCCGTCCTACCATTTCATGCTTTGGCTAAGAACTACAGTGGACCAAATTTGAAAACAATGCTTTAAATCACAGGTGTCAAACTCAAGGCTTTACTGGCTTCTGGTTTCAAATATAGCTATTCATCGTTTTTTTTTTTTGGTGGATATGTAATAACATGAGGCAATTGTAAATTTACTGTATATGTGTTCACGCTCATGACGGCTCTCCGAGGGAAACCCTAACTACGATGTGGCCTGCAGCAAAAATGAGTTTGACACCCCTACTTTATAGGATGGTGGTTGACTTCCAAAATGTCTAATTTCCCCAAAATCCAATTCATTCCCTCTACTGCTTAACCTCACAAGGTTCACAGGTGTGCTGGAGCCTATCCTAGCTGACTATGGGCGAAAGGCGGGGTACACCCTGGACTTCTAGCCAGCCAATTTGCAGCAACACTATTTTTCCCAGAGCAAATTAATTTTTCCCAGGTTAAACTTGAGGCCATTGTAAAGCTCAACAGACTCGACAGGCAACATTATCAACATTCTTACCAGTCGCACAAGCCTAAACAAACGTTAACCACTGTAAAAACTAAATAAATTAAAACTTTATACACAGTAGTGGAGAGGGAGTGGGAAGGTTTTTACCAGGGATGTACTGGGCCCAAAATTCAGCCCGGGAATTTAGATGGAGAGACCTCCGATGCGCACAACAGAAGACTGATTTTTATTATTATTTTTTATTTTTTTTGCAACAAAGCCCTGAATACTAACCAATGAGCGGTGGCGGTGATTTGAGGTCTCATCATTTTTGCTGTATACACTCTGTGTAAAACAAATGCTGACCCAGTACTGCAGGCTGACACACGGCATTGTTACCGGTCTGTTTATTGCTGCTTCCTGTTCCATTCTCTTCCTTCTCCTCCAATAAGACCACCACATCTTCCTCCTCCTCCTCCTCATTCTCCAAGACCAGCATCACCTCCTCACTGCCATCGTGGGGTCCCCCAGTCCCTCAATAACCCCACTGCTAGTGACCTTCATCTCTGTTGCTACTGCTGCTGCTAATAATAATAATAATAAACACACACACCCTGTTGGAGGGTTTACCCTTTCTTATATCAGCGTAATCTTGCTCATTTGTTCACATATCTAATAATATGTATCCCTCCATTGCTTAAATCACAAAGTCAGGTCACAGAAACTGGATCATTTTCTGATGCTGAGCAACAACAAGAATCAATTATGCTTGCATTACATACGGAGTAAAGCATTGAACAATTTTGTATACCAAATCATTTGCATAACAAATTCATGGGGTGCTAGGTCTAATATTTTGCCATTTTCCCACTCTGTTTTACTGCTGGATCCTTCCTCCGCTGAAAAGATCTGTCAGCTTTGCACATTTTGGTTCACGTCTGGTGTGGGGCTGGGGGGGGGAGCAGAGACGACCCGCTTCGGGCTTGTCTGCTGCTTAACAACAATTGTTGGTCGCACGGCACAACAGCAAGGGTCCGCCGAATTCACGAATCATAAACACATGCTGCAGCTTGGAGGCTATAATCTACACAGGTCCTCAGGGTCACTCGGCTCGGCGTGCATGGCGCACGGGACCGAAGCGCTCGTGCGCAGCTTTGTTGACATACTGTAAGGCTACTCTTTAAGTCGTCTTGTATTTGTTGAATAATAATCTGTAATTATGTTTTGTTAAAAGATGGCAAAAGATGAATGTCTGCAAAAGTACTAATGCATTTTTTGGGGGGAAAGTGGCTTTTAAAATGTTTTTGTTATTTCTCAATATGTTAGTTTCCGGAATGTATATTTATTTTCATGATAATACAAATAAGTTTAAGAGAAATTCAGGATGGAACGCGAGTGGGTGAGAGAGGACAGAGATGAATATGAGAGAGCTGGATGACAGAGGACATGGCACAAAGATGCAGGAGTGTGTGTGAGAGAGAGCTGTTGAGGTGATGAATGACTTGCTATGGCAACAGAGGCAGTATGGTGACACTGAAGACCTTCGATCACATGGCTGTCACATGCACGTACGTGCTCTGTTGTGACAGTACAGGAGTGGAGCTGAAGTTAGTGCCTGTCTATTTTTCCCCCACCCTCATGTCTCCCGTATGGTTTCCTCTTATAATTCTCTTGTACCATCCCCTATCATGTTGACTTTGTTCTATCCTCTTTGTCCTCTTAGTTCCACTGAAACCTTTTTAGTCCTTTATGATTTTCTTTTCATTTCCTGCATCTAGTTTTCATCCATTTCCTGTCCTTGCATCAAATCTTTTCTTCTGGCCTCTGTTCATCACCACAGTTGGTTACCAGTTTAATTAAACCCGTTCTGATATAACTTATTCACATTTTACACAATTATGCCTGTACACATTGACATGACCTCCGGAGAAATGTCAATAACAAATACAATCTTAAATCAGCGTCGCTTCGTTGAACTTTGGGATTTTGTGTGCATGTCTGCGGGCACTCCCATTGTGTGATAGGAGCGATAAATCAGCCTCACCCTCAGCCTTTTACAAGTACCTCATCTAATTTGTCCCTCAACAAGCCATTGAAACAGCAGACTAATTAATGCGTCATAGCTTCACAGTACCAGCAGGCACAGGTCAGTGCTGCGTGCGGGGAATAAGGCATCTGTTTCTTGTTGCTAAGAACCTGAATGTGTGTGTGTGGGTGTGTCTGCCTGCACTGTTGTATACACCGGCAACAGCATGTTAAGCAGAATTAGTGAATGCTTTCAGATTCGAAACTGCACCGATTTGACTAAATACGCCGACAAACCCTTTTTATTGCCTTAAAGCAATAGTTTAAGTAGAACACACACTTTGTGAATCCTGGTGCTATAGTAAGCATGCTGCCTTTTTATAAACTGCTAACTAAAAAGCACTTCAATTTTTCATGTGTTGTGCGTGTAGAATACAGTAGACCACGAGTGCTTCCTTTAGATCAGATTCCCTTTGCTTTTTCCCTATATTTTACATAATATATGACTAGACAACGATAATAATCCTTGTTGGTGTTTAAAATAATGTGGCTGTATCAAGCAACAACCTCCTGTCAGCTTGTGTGCACTGCAGATGTACACTATACACCTGATTGAGAAAAACACACTTCAGCAGTGCCAGTAATCAGCATGTGTGCCTAAACTATGCATTTGCACTTCTACCTTGGACTTTTCTTCCTATTTATTGTCACTGTGTGAGATCGAGAGCAGTGGTCCCCAACCACTGGTCCGCGGACCGGTACCGGGCCGTGAAGCATTTGTTACCGAGCTGCAGAGAAAGAATGACCAGTTTATATAATTTCTGTTGTATTGCAATTTGCGTGTCAATGTGTTTTATTTTTAAAACTGACCGGATCTCCTCCACCGCACCAGCTGCGCGTCTCAATTGACACGTCAAGACTCGAACGCTTCTGTTTACGGTACGCGCGGTCTGGCTAACGACGGGAGAGCTCAAAGAACAGAATCATTTCATAAACTAATTCAGTTCATTACGTTTACTGAAAGGATTTGTTCTTTTCAACGAAATGTTCGTGAACGAAACAACACTATATCAGGAGTCCTACTTAAAATACGGGTTTATCGCAACAGTTAATTCTCACGCACAAAGTCCGCTTTGATACAGATAGAGTCGTAGGTTCCTCCTCGACACAGGCAGAACTACTTTACGGAGTTCAAAGTCTCCTCTCATTGCGGAGCTACGGAACTGCAGTTCGGTCTGGCTGTCTACAATAACTCCGACCCCCACTCCTGCATTGCGCTCACAGTGGGTGCACCACGAACGGCGAAGGAGGAAGCAGAAGCGAGGCAAGCGTGTGTGTATGTATGCGTGTGTGTGTGCGTGTGTGTGTGTGTGTGTGTGTGTGTGTCAAGTACATATATATACCACAGTCAGTCCGTGAGAACTCCTAACCGGTCCGCGGTGCAAAGAAGGTTGGGGAACTAGAGGACTGCCTTAAGTCAAACTGTCAAGAATAGAATAGAATCACCTTTTATTGTCACGAACATGCATGCATGCACACAAAATTAGTTCTCTGCATTTAACCCATCACAGTGAACACATACACATGTTAGTGGAACACACTGGAGCAGGGGGCAGCTGAAGCGCCCAGGGAGCATTTCGGGGTATCAGTGTCAGCCGTGAGTCCGGGAGATGTTGGCAGATGGTCCAGTCGGGGTCTTGAACCTAGGTCCCCCATGGTGGCAGGCGATGATTTTAACCATTGGGCAAGTGTTTCGTGGGTAGCAGAGCACCACAAATGGTGCTGATATATAACCAATTTTTAAAAATCTGTATATACATTTAAATATTTAAATTGTTTTTTATTCCTAGAAGGTTTAAGTATGTGACATAAGTACATTTTGTATTTGAAATATTATTGAGTATTATTTGTGTAGTGTATTTTTAAAGTAGTGTCGGTCTTAATCTTAAGAAGGTTCTATAGGGCACTTTTAGAGGCTCCCGTCTCAGAAAATTTGTATTTTAACTCTGTCTTGTCTTGGTCTCTTGACATAGGGTTTGCAGGACTAAAACTACGGGGACAATAGTGTGTACCTACTGCAAGTGTTACACTATAAACATAGCACCAGGACATTTGTGTTTGGTCGATTATTTCTTTGTTGGAACCATGCTTCTTGTCAGTAAATCGTATACTCTTCTAAAGCCAGTTTATTTCCTTTTTAAATGGCCCCACATTTGTAAGGGAACATGCATTTGTGGGAAGAGCAGCAGAGCTACATATGTGGTTTGCACCCATGAAAAATGTGCCAAACCTTTTCTGAAAATGCCAAAACAGCTTGTTTTGCTGTTGTCATTGACTCTTGTTTGAGCTTCTGGTGCGCCATTCATGCACCTGATTGGCAACATCTGTGGGCCCGTTGTAGGTGTCATCCCACATTTGACTGATTTGGATGGGGTGCAAGCAATAAGGCAACTTCAAGTGGGTATTCAGCAAAACCAAGTTGAGGCATTGTTTGGAATGAGCCCGAGTACTATCTCCAAAATGAAGACTAAGTTCCATATAATGGGGGATGTCAGAGACAGGCCATAAAGTGGGTGTCCCCAAGAAGACAGTTTCTTCACCCTGTCAGCACTTGTGTACCGTAGACTGTCTTCTATAGATTTGCAATCAAGGTTTACAGTATGATATGGCTCCCTGCCAATAAAATGAGACTGTACGCAGCCAATCTCCAGTCTCATAGGGCTGCCAGGAGGCCTGCCATGACTGCCCTTCACCATCAGTCCTGTTTGCACTGGTGTCACTGAGCATCTGGAGGAATATTATGTTCAGCAATAAGTCCAGATGTTGGATCGTTGCATCCAAGTGTGAAGAAGATGCGGAGAATGCTCTGCTGATTGCTGCAGCGATAGAATAACGTCTTTTGCTCGCCCCAACAGATCGGGGTTTACCAGACTCCTTCCAGAATTTGGGAGTGGAAAAGATAGAATGGCCTCCCAGTAGTCCAGACCTAAACCCCATTGAACACTTGTGGGATTACCTTGGGTGTTCTGTTCATGCCCGTGACCAACATAACCAAATTGCCTCTCTTGTGACAAATGTGGTTAAAGAATGAGAGTCCATCCCATAGCAGTTTGTGACCAATCTGTTAACCAGCATGAGGGGAAGATGGCAGGCTGTTGTGGCTGTGTATGGTTCTTCCACAGGCTATTGAGGCTCCTGATTATTTAAAAAAATAATAATAATAAATTGTTAAATTAAATTATTATGTTACATGCTATCCATCCATTTTCTCCTGTTGAAGGTTTCATGGAGCTCGAGCCTACCCTAGAGGACTTTGGGCAAAAAGCAAACTACACCCTGGAACAGTCATCAGTCTATCACAGGGGACGTACAGAGACAGACAACCATTGACACTAACAGGCAAACCATCTGAGTGGAAACTGAACCACCGCTCCCTGAACAGAGGTCCGGCGGCTGAACCACAAAACCATTGTTGACTCGTGTCACATGCCTTTTGTGATACATTTGTTAAATTAGAGATTACAGGCTCAAGTGTTACATACGATGAACAAACGGAAAACCAGTTCGACAAAGTACAGCACATTTGAGAAAGTGCAATATTTGTATGTAGGAGTACCAAGGTGTCCTGTATGTAAAGTGATCAAACGGGGGGAAAAAAAAAATTATGCTTTAAAGTTAAATGCTCAAAGAGGCAAAATAATTGGAATGGTAAAGGGATGTTATTAAAATAAAACATTTGGAAGAAAATAGAATAGCATGAGGGAGGACACATGTCTTGGATTAATATATTCAGTTCATTATCTCAAACTACTTTTCTATTCCATGCCAACTTTGTCAGACAGTTTATTCCCCTCATTTCATTTATTGTGTAGTGCTCACAGGTTGAAATACGAGCAGTCCACAGAGAAATTTGGACATGAGTTACTGCTGGACATACATTACACACATCATTCACATGCAGACACTCACTCACACTCTTTGGTCCAAGCTGTGAAAGAGAGCTTGGAGCAGAGCTGCTGGGCTGACAACATAAGACTCAATTACGATGTCAGAAAGAAATGCAAGTGGAGTGAATGATGGTCACAGAGGTAGAAATGTGAATCATGCAGGGGCAATGATAAACTACATTGAGGAGGTGTGGGCGATGCTAAACACTGTGATAAAAGGAGATCGTGGACCGATCGGTGCTACCTGCTTTTACTGTACGTAATCACACAATTAACTTGCAGAATGACTTTTCAAATATACAGAATGAGACTGAGCTAATAATCTCTGTCATAACACCAAGTGATCTATTTTTAGCTCCTACAAAATTGACGTGTTTATGCAAACACATTTCATTTCACAGCCATTTCAGTAGAGTCTGGTGTCAAGAGACACTTGAGTGATTTAATGGAGGGAAGAATACATGCAGGGTTGATCTAAAAATAAAATTACAAGGTTCTAACAAGACAATTGCGATAAATATTTTTTTTTAGATTTGGGGCAGCCATTGACATCCAAGTATTATATTTGTTATTGCATTTACAATCAAGTCAATGTGTCTAGATGCTTTTGAGCCCCTGAAAACGGAAAGCCTCCGCAAAAAATGGTTGTCATTCCTATGTGCTAAATGCCAAATTTTGGTAAAATGATTTGAATTAATGCTGAAAGTCTGCACTTTTCTTCATACCGTTGTCATGGTATATGACAGCAAATAAAGCAAATAATAATAATAACAATTATTTCATTTTCAACATTACTGCAGATAACTTAAATACTGGTATCGTTAAAATTAATTCATTTTCAAAATGAAATTCTGTGCTGTATGTCTTTACCTTTTTTGATCAAATGATATGAAAATGACCCATGCTACTTACTGTATTCCACGCAAGCCTTCATCCCCTTGTGTTTTGACACTGCATGACTAATGTTGCACATGTGGTTTATTTTGAGTTGGTTATTTTACCTATGCATGTTGTGACTGATTAATTAAGGCACAAAGGAATGTTTGCATCAATAATACCTCATAGAGTTATCTCAATTACAGCGAGCATTGTGCGATGATACAGCGCTGCTTAATGCAACTTTAATCTTGAGCCATTATATATACTGTAAATTATGTTATGAAGGGTGTGGCTTATTAATAACAGAAAGGATGATTGATCACATCAGTAATACTGAATGATTTTGAGTAATTAAATCATAAAAATGTAATAATAAAAAATGTGTACAGCACATAATAAGTATACATTATTTTATCTTTTAGGCGAGAGGTAGTTATCCTAAATAACTAATTTGGGAACAATTGCATTGATTGGAGGACACATCTACATTCGCGTAATTGTGTATTTTCTGTGACTTTGCTGAAATGGTTTTGCCCTTCTCTACAAACACACACATCGCTGTACTTTAATATTATTATATCCCATGAGCTGCCTCATGCAAGAGAATATGGAGTGAATTTGTAGAAGGGGAAACAAACTCTCGCGGTACAAAAAGAGAAAGCTTGGAGAAAGGGTAATGATGGAGGATGCCAGCTCAGAGCAGGGTCATAAAGCCTGTGTGCTGATTCTGTCACTGGCAAAAATGTACACACACGCACACACTTTCAGCAGGCCTCTCAGACCGTGCCCTTGGAGAATCTTGTTCTTGCCATCTTCATGCGATCTCGGTGTACTCCCATTTGTGTCAGTATCTTGTACTCACACCCTGCCACGGAGACCACATTGATTGTTGTTCTACGCCATTTCGTTTTAGATCAAGGCAGAGGAGAATGTCTTCTCCCCTTCCTTTAAAGTCACATGTTCTTTGTCTGAATCACAACTCGCACACAATTTTTAAGTAGTGAAGGCTTGAAATAGATATAATACAGATATTTTTAATATGCTGTCAGGATTATGAATGGCAGCTGAAGTGTCATTGCTGGTTTCACTTTTGTGACACAAAGGCAGTTGCACAACTCACTGTATTTTGAGGATTTCTTGAGGAAACCTCCTGGCATGTTTTCTGTCTTTAAGTGGCGCAGGAATAGTTGGAATGGTATATGGTTGCAACAACACACAGACACTTACAACTAACTTGGTATATAACACAATTTGCTCTGCTATTTTTACAGAAAAAAAAAAAAAAACATTATTTCTAGCAAGCTACTGTATATTCATGTGGATCATTATTATTGAGTGTTTGCCACTGAGTTTTTGTTTCAGGCAGGAGTTTGACAGTGATAATGAGCAATACAATCATACTACTATGATAATTTGACTAATTATATGAACTAAATGCACCCTTCCAATTGTTCAGTAAAACTCCTGTGAGTATAGTTCGTATAGTGTGCCAAATTAAAAAAGCAAAATGTAAATGGAAACTGCTATTGTCACAAACTACATACTGTATGAAGACAATTTTAACACATTATATATATATATATATATATATATATATATATATATATATATATATATATATATATATATATATATATATATGTGTGTGTTTGTGTGTATATTAGCATTAGCCTATTGCTGTAGACTACTTTATGTTCAACAATGGAAAGCTTTTGAATGAGAAATAAACTCCACAGGAGGCAGCATGCCACAGAGCAGGAAGTAGGAGAAGATTAGAAAAAGAATCCTATAATAATGGGAGGCTGCAAGGGGAATTAAAAGGGGGTGATAATAATGGCAAACGGAGATAAAAGGAAAAGACAGGCTACAATTCTCAAAGCGTTTCTGTCTCTTTTTTTATTTCGGTCTGTTGTAATCATACTTTGACTTTTTCTTAATTTCCCTACTCATCCAATGATTATGAACGTCGTGAGTTTTTTTTCAACTTGTTATAGTAGCGAAATTTGCCTCAGTTGTTGAAGCACGTCAGAGTTATCATCAAGAGTTATAATCTGGCAATGTACTCTCAAATAAGAGAAATGTAACCATCTTCGAAAGTCATACAGTGCTGCACACTAAAAAAAAGACAAACAATCTGTTCTGTGATGCATTCTGATTTCCCACAATTTCTACGATAAAAACTGTCACCCCATAAAATATTTAAAATGATTACTGGAATGTTTTAAAGAGCACATACTATGGAAAATTTTAAACTTTGTTTCTTTACAGATACAGGTAGTTGGGTTTCTGTAGTGCCTGCCCACCCATCAAGTGTGAAATTAAATCCCCAAGTATGTCTTTATGCTAGGTTTACCTGATGACCAAGGTGGCCTTGGCAGCCATTTTGGCCATTTTTTTCCCCCCAAGTCTTGCTAAGTCTTGCTAAGTCTTCTCCGTGACGGGCCTTGGAGGAAAGGGGTGCCGAGTCCTGGAGGCTCAAAGGTCGGCCCACGGTCCACCACGTAGGCCAGTATGTTTCCTTCTGCCCTATCACGTTCTAATGGGGTCACTCAAATTTCTCACGTTCTGATTAAGGTATGACACGTTTTCGACATTTTTTCAAGCCTTTCTTCTGATGAAATGCCCAGCAGCTTTGGAGTACGTTTCTGGTCACGGCAGACTGAATGAAGTTCCCCTGCTTGGTCCCAATTTATATTCCCTTTCAAACCAACCACATGCACGGTGTCAGGCCAACATGCCTTTTGTAGCTATTGGTGGCATGAGTGAGCATTTTTGTTTGTCTGCCAGATGGCAGCATACAAACACATGTTGTCAGTTACTTGTATACTTTAAGAAAAAAATATGCATCAAATGCATATAAAGTCAAATGATCGCCACACAGATACCATCTCAGAGAGAAAGGTGTGATGATAACCATAGAAAAAAAAAAAGATTATTTACTCAGTCTCTGCCTGGTTGCTCAATACAGTCTGGCTAAGTAAACAATAATTCACCATCATAAGAAAAGAAGAATGGAATATGTAGCACAAAATCAACTGTGTTAATGTTAATGTGAACAGACTCACCTCCCAGGCACAGGCAGTAATCCATCCATTTCACTGCCAGACATTAATTAATGGTGAAAAAAATACGTTTTACAGTTATGTTGAGTCTAATTACTCAAATGGAAGAACAAATACTTTCTAAACCTCTGAATATTGTTGAATATTGACAAAGTGTATATGTATCCCATGCTTAAACAGATCCCAGCTGAGGTGATATTTTATAAACTAATTTTGTATCTCGCAAGAGCATTCCTGATGTATGGCAAAATGTCTCCTAGGGAGACTTTAAGCTGCCAAGAATAACTCAGCAAAGTGGCCCAAATTAAATTTTTCATTCATCAATTTACAACCAATATTTTGCATCTAAGCAGTTTAAAAAACATTTTTTTCTCAATTTCTCTTGTCCTGCCTTCCTAATTTCCTCTCCATTTACGCCATCTGCTAATTAGTCTCACGGGTCCTGGGAAAAAAAAGAAAGACATCATTGGACAGAGATTAATCTCGACAGAGACAAATGAGAACAACTTTTCACTCAGGACCCTCTATAAATAGCATAGCAAAAATCACAGCCATTTAACGTCAAAGCTGGCATTCAACAAACACCAGTGTTGGACCAGCATAAAAATGTCACTGTTAAAGGAATTCAAATGATGAAGAGACACACACATGTGATTTAAAACATTGTGGGAAAAAACAAAACATACTTGCTCTGCATCGGCCTTTCTTCTACTCCATTTTAAATCAGTGGAACAGTCCCTTAGAAACCCTGGCCAGTGTCAAGACTTAACACTAAACGGTTCACTTCTGATTGACCATTGTTATTGTGTCTTTTTGGGAACGGTTTTATTTTGGCTTCTGATTGGCTAAAATGGCCGGACAGTAATGGGTTATAGTGCCTTGTGTTGCTTGACTGCAGCAAATAAAATGTTTCTAAAATGGCGTTGGTGTAGAGGAGGATTTGTTTGAGGCCAGAGTGGAAAGAGAATGTTTAAAGAATAAAGGCGTCTCGGTAGATGAATGTGGTTGGGAGAGTCCTTTGCTTTGATTTAAAATGCCATAAAATCAAGCTGTATATTTGGGAATAACATTAAATCCTGGCTGTCGATTGGCATGAGAAAAAACGTTTGCTAACAAAAAGAGATCCGCTTGTTCAAAAATTATGAAAATGGCTTTTCAACCAAAATTTGCTAACAAGCATTAATTCCGATGCAAACTACCTGAAGTCGTATTAACAACCAAACAACTTTAAAAACTACGGGCCTACTTTTTTCTTTGCTGTTTTTTTGCTTCTGCTGTTGTTTAAGAGCACAAGATTATATATTTGCCATCAAATTTATTCCTTGGGCTCACCACTTTCCTGGTGACATCAAACCCATTCGCTCCACTTGCACTCTGAATAAACTACATACTCTAGTTGATAGGCGGAGTTGTCATCAGAATAGTGATCACAACTGGTCTGTGTATTTCTTGTTGACATCTTCCATGATCACTTCTGAGATTTAGGGTTCAAATCTCGGTGTGGCCTTCCTGTGCGGAGTTACCATGTTTTTGTGTGTTTTTTTTTTTTTTTTTTTTGCAGATGCTGCGGTTTACTCTCACATTCAAAAACAAATGTGTTTGGTTAATTGAAAGTCATGCACCACCACCGCGACCGTAATGAGGACAAGTCTTATAGAAAACTAGAAGCATTATTTGAAACATTCTTTGTGTGCTTTAGTCATTCTGTACCTAGCTGCTTCAATTATATTTGATATCTTGTATTGTTTGTTTAAATGGGAACAGCTGTTTTGCTTCGGGCTGACTTGTACATTTCGGTGTATTTTTTTTGTGTTGGTAAAGTCAGTGCAAATATTGTACTTCACAATACTTCTGCAGTGCCCTGCGATTGGCTGGCAACCAGTTCAGGGTGTACCCCGCCTCCTGCCCGATGACAGCTGGGATAGGCTCCAGCACGCCCGCGACCCTAGTGAGGAGAAGCGGCTCAGAAAATGAATGAATGAATGAATACTTCTGCAGAGCAATCTCGTAAATCTGCTGAAATAGTTAACGCCTCACCACACTGGAGCCTTGTTTGCATGTGTTCTGATTTGCAGACACTGTTTTGTATTTTCCTCTGTGTTTGATGGCGCCTGCAGAGACAGTCTCATATTGTAATTGTCCATATTTTTAGACCGTTGTGTTGAGTGTTTTGCTAGTGTGCATGTTTGTCAAGCCTAGGTACGTGTGTGCATCTGTTTGAAAATAACAGATTTATCCACTGGCTAAACAGCTGAGTCCTCACTGACACACATTGTATCCCATTGCTGGTGTGGAGTTTTCATTGGACGGCGACGATATGAAATGTTGCAGTCTGGATTTTGAGACGCTGGATTCACTGTCACGATGGTGCATTTAGCTGCTGACATGCTGATGTTTTGCTATCAGAATTATTAGGCTAGTGTTACTTCATTTTGGTTTGCGCTTTTGAATGTGTAGAGGTTTAGCTCCTACGAGGTGTGTCAGAAAAGAAACTGTTTCAATCAATTCCAAATTATAATCTACAAGTAATCCCTAATATACACTTCTTCTGCTATTTTCAATGACTTATTTTATTTTAT
Source organism: Phycodurus eques (assembly GCF_024500275.1). Lineage (NCBI taxonomy): Eukaryota > Metazoa > Chordata > Actinopteri > Syngnathiformes > Syngnathidae > Phycodurus > Phycodurus eques. Next base: position 8,771,998 of record NC_084530.1, read on the forward strand.
TTTTTATTTTTTTGAGTGTCCATCTCTACTACACTAACAACTGGCACTGAAGAGGCTGATCGAAGATAAACAGAATGTCAGACATTTGAAGGCTTTATTTATGTATTTATTTATTTATTTTATTATTGATTGGATATAAAAAGATGAGAGGAGAGAGGCGCTGTGTTATGCTGATTGTCAGACACATTGGATTGCCCCAAGCACTTCACATATACCAGGAAGAACAGACCTCATGCATACTAATTACACTATCATACATATTTCAGCTAGGAAGCTTAAGTTATGCATTTTTTGTGTTCATGCACCTCTTGTTCTTTTTCATCTATCAAATCCACCCATGTGTCTGACTGTATACAAAATGTACATGCAGTTCCAGACTGTGCACCTATAAGTTTGTTTTTTTTACTCACCATTTTGCAAAATTCAGCAAAGCAGTGTCTGACTTGACATTTACCTCACACCCCACATGCATTAATATTCCTGTGGTTACATAATGAGACAGCATGACTATGCATCGGTGTCTAATTCAGGCCAGACTCCAGCCTTTTGCATCAAAATGGAACTTTTCAATTTGGTGATGATATCCTGAGCCACATTGCTACCAGGGATGACACGGTGTGATCTGACAACCGCTTTGAAGAACCTCTTGTCGGATGCTGCTAGTGTGATTGGATATTTCTCCTAATGGATTTTGAAAGCTTTTTACAGTAAATGAAGCTGCAAGAAAGATGAAAGATAACTTTAGAAAATGTCATCTTTCTTGACTTCTCATCTCCTGCCAGTGTATTAGTTTTTATTAAATTAATGCTGTTGATTTTATTCCTTCATCTTTGATGGAAAGCACAGGTAAATTTTTCATATGTGATTCATGATCATACATTTTCAATTCCTTCCATCTGCCTTCTTTTACCTAGCCCTCTAATTTGTGTGTGTGTGTTTGTAGGTTATTTTTATTTGTAAATGTACTGCTACATTGGCTATATATGATCTGATGACATATATTGCAGAGTTTTTAGAAACAAGAACAAGTCTTCACAATTATTATTATATTCTTTTGGTCCTTAAAACAAATTGTAAGATGTAAACCGTATATGTGAACCTTATAAATATATTTAACGTTTTGTTTTTTTCCCCCTCACACACGGAAATATGGTACATTTGTATGATATCGGATGTGCGAAAAATACTGGCCAATAAAAGGCTCATGAAAAAACATATCTTGTAAGTTATCGGATTGTATCTCTATCGTCCGGGTGTACTATATGTACTCTCCATTACTTGTTAATGTTTCTAACATTTATAACTCACTTAGTTAAAATTTCCTTTGTCTTAAACCGGGCACACACTGTGCAAATTGGGCCAAATATGAGTTGTCGGATTCATTTTTGAATCGGGACCAGTTTCATCTATTGCTGTCAGCTGTTGTTGGTTGTGCAGTGTACCGGGTAAACTATGTTATGAAGGGTACCCATGTGACTCTTTCTTTCTTTCAGCACAGATTTTAGTGCAAATATGGCATACTGCTTTGTTGTTAGAGTCCTTTCTAGCATTTGATTTCTGAATCCAAGGACAGCAAAATCTTCTTTTTGATTTGTTTGACAGTGGGCAACAGGATTTAAGTGGTTCTTATTCGGTTCGTACAGCATGCACACTTCATTTGTACAATTGGAATTAAAAAATAAAAACACTTCTAAAATTATACGTTGCCTTCCTATTCATTCAGTCATCCATTTCAGGTGAGAAGCAGGGTACACACAGGACTGCTCACGTGTAAATTGCAGGGCACATATAGATTATAAAAAAAAAAAAAAAATTAATTAAAAAAAAAAAACATTCAACATCACAGCAATGGGTAATATAGAGTCAAGAAGTGCAAGTACAAGGCTAGCTTCATGTCTTGCCATTTTGGCAGACCGGTCTGCGACAAGCTGGGCATTCCAGTACAGTGAATATGTGTTCTTGATTGCTCTTGACGGGGGAGGTTGCTTTTGGGAAAGGTTAGATTAGTAGAAAAAGTTACAGTATTAACATGTAGTCTGAAAAGGTGAGTGAGTCAGAACTCAAGTCGCTTGTAGTAAAACCGGAACAGCTTAGCAGATCCAGGATGTGTCCTTAGCAGTGAGTGCGAAAGCTATTTAATTGCTGTAGACCAAAGTTATTGAGACGAGATGAGTAATTTTGAGGTGACATAAGTTGAAGTGTCTCTCAAGTTATTGTCAACACTTTAAATTGGGTTATAAAGTGTAAAAAATAACAGACAAGGTAATGACAGACAAATGGTATCGATTCAGAAAATTCCGATTTGGAGAGAGGAGGTTTCTGCCCGACAGTGACAATATACTATAAAATATGTCTGTTGTCTCAAATGTTCTGCATAATGCACATCGACATTTACACATTATGCTGTGGAACCTTAGTCAATACACCGATGGACATATTTTGGTTTGTTGCCACATTGCGTCATGGATACGTTCCTTAATATCTCACGACGGTTCAGTCACCCAGTGTATTTGTTAACTGAAGCGTAATAAAGGCCCTGGAGTGTAAAGACAGTCACATGAGTAGCGAAAGCAAAGGATCATAGATCAGCACTGGTCAGACGGGTGGTGAGATTATCCAAATCTTTTACTATGGTTAGTGTCAGGGTTGGGTTTTCGTGGTGTTGAAAAGCAAGACAAAACATGGGGAAGCAGGGCGGCCAGGCAGGAGTGCAGGAATTACACAAACATTATTTATTTACAAAAACAGGCAACCAAAGCCGGTGGAAAAATCAAACTAAACAAAGTACCAAAAACCACTAATCAAATGACTTAGAAACGACATTAGACAAAGAACCAACAAGCACTGAAAGAAACCAGGAAACTAAATAGAAGCAAACTGACAAGACAACCAGGAACACTTGGACAAGACACGAGCGGCTGGAAGGAGCTGATTGGTTGAGATAAGGTAGCAGGTTCACGAGAACAGGTGCACACAATAACTAAATGAGCACACAAGACATGAACAACATGGCACCACAGGAAAATATGAAACAAAACCAAATATAATCTAAACTAAAACACAGACCCTGACAGTTGCATTATTCACTTGTATGCACTAGCGCAAACTACATACTTTAAAAGGCAAATTAGAATAAATCAACACCTCTCACCTTCAATAAAATGGGATCATTATAAAGATGATTTACTTTACTGCTGTGATGTTATACTGTACTCCATTAGATTTATCTAAGTAGAGGTAATAAATTTACAAAGTTATGCATATATTGTCCACACGCGCGCATGCACACACACACACACTGTACATACATTCATATATAAAACCCGCATGTCAGTTTAGGCCAGGTTGCTATTTGTGTCAGCCGCTGTGATTGCCATAAAACGAGAGGCTGAATGAGTTGGACGGGGAAAATATACAGCTATTTAACAATAATAACACACCATTTTCGGCCTGAGGAGAGAAGGTTTGCCAGTACAATACAGGCCCAGACTACTGTTGAAATTGAGATCAGTTAACCAGTTAACCTAACACGCTTGTTTTGGGTTCCTAAGAGGATTCAGGATCATCTGGGGAGATAATGTGGATCATGGGGGCAGCAGGTGGCCGCTATCACAAATCCAGATTCTCCCGTTACTCTTCAACCGCCTTACAAAAGTTCAATTTTACCCTATTTTGAGAAGGAGGTAAGAGCCAGGATACAAAAAGATCTTGGGCTTGCCCTTCTAAAAGACAAACAGGGCGCTTGTAGAGAGGAAGATAATAGATTCATATGATGTTTGAGACCAATGAAACAAAATGGACAGTTCGTGCTTTTTCTTTTGTTTTTCCTGGAGACGAGCCAAGCGTCAGCACTTCTGGATTCCCATCTATGCTTGTTGGTATCATCGCATAAAAGAACGGAGAAACAGCCTTTCAGTGAGAGAGGTAAACGACTGATTTGTTACAGTCATGCAGGCTCAGCAAATAGAGATATCATTTGTGTGTGAGCGACAGTGATGAAGAGGTGAAGAAGAAATTAGGAGGTGAATAGGAAGATAGAGAAAGAATCTCTCAAGAGTGCAAGGTTAAAGAGTTATAGAGTCAGAGACGGACACAGATAGGCTGATTGTGATGCCTTCTAGCCAGTGTCCATATCTCCTGCCACCGATGAATCCTGCTGGACGACAACTAATGGACTCAACCGTCCTCTGGCGTCTTATCTTCCTACTCTCTCATTTGCTCCCTTCTACACTCGCCATCAACTTCTGTCTGCCTTTCTGTACTCGCTGCTGTCTCTTCCTTATCCCCCACCTCCTGTGTCTCACACTTATCCAGTTCTAGACTCCACACTCAGCCCTGAAACAAAAACAAGGGCTCTCAGTAAAGCATGTGAATCAATATTAAATGGGAATATCGGTAAGCAATGGATCCATACCAAAATATAAACGTTTCTTCCTTGGCGCATGCCCAATCACCTTTTTCTTTTGTTATGCTGGTAACAAATATAAAATTAAAAAAAACCATTGAATACGTAAAAAAATAAAATAAAATCAGGTAATACTCAACTGAACTTTATCTCTACAGCACTTGAACAACAACTGCAGATGTAACAAAGTGCTGAATTGTTAGGGCCACTCCTCATAATGTTCTTGGTTCTCTGTATGTACCTGTAAACAGGCTCTACACTCCAGATGAAGAAGATGAACACATGCAGCCAGTTAAAAAGAATATGATAAATGGAACAGGAAATCAAGGGAACATGTCAAAACATCCATCTATCCATTTTCAGAGTTGGGTCGTAACGCGCTACATTTACTCCGTTACATTTACTCAAGTAACATTTTCAATAAACTGTACTTTTCAGAGTACTTTAAACGCACCATACCTTTTACTTTTACTTGAGTATTTATGTGAAGAAGGATCGATACTTTTGCTCCGTTACAATGATCGACATGCCGTTCGCTACTTTTATTCATCCATTCTTGCGTGTGCGTGTCTATTTTTAGACTTCATCCTCGACTTACGCAAAGGGTGCCTGTTCCGCCAATCACTAATGTCATTTGACTCCAATTCACCAATCAGACAACACAAGGCAGTCACATGACTGCACACGTAGCCTTCCCGAGCCAATCAAAATGATTCATTTGGGGGAGGGGGGGGGGTGATAGCAGTGCGAGCGTGTTTACTTTACAGACTCCAAAAAAACAGCAGCTTTGTCATGAAACTCTTCAATTGTGACTGCCCAAACTTGGATATTTCAGCCCACTTCTAACTTGAGAAAACACCTTGCAGTAAGTTGCAGATGTTTCTATCGTTGTTTTGGCAACATTAGCCCTATCCTATGGTGTCGCACGCACACACAATCACTAAGTCTCTTCAGCAAACAGCTTCTACATCAAGACATTTCAGTGAATAAAGCAAATAATGTTTCTGTGGGGCATGTGTTGTTGGTTTTTGGGCAGTTAAAAATTGAAATGGTGGCAGCTGTGTGTCGATGACCATATATTATTATTTTATTTTATTTTATTTGCTGTTCTTGTTCTGATTTAAAAAAAAAAATCTGAAGATACTTGTTAATTTTTACTTGAGTAATTTTTTCATTGAGTACTTTTTTACTCTTATCAAGTATATATTTGGATGACTACTTTTTACTTTAACTTGAGTCATATTCTAAAGTAACAGTACTCTTACTTGAGTACAGTATTTGGCTTCTCGAGCCACCTCTGTCCATTTTATACCACTTATCTTGTTCAGGGTCGTGCTGAAGACTGTGTAAGTAAGAGTATGCACTTCATCTTGAACTCCGTCTGTCCATCAAATCTAAGACTTATCTTGCATAGTATACTAGGCTGTTGGAGACTATCCCAGCTGGTATAGGCTGAGAGGAAAGGCCTGGGACTTATCATCCCTCAATCAAACATAGAAGCAGTTATACTCACATTCACACCTATGGGCAATTTATAGTCTTCAATCCACTTAATATACACTTTAGGCCTGTGGGGCGACGTAGTACCAATGGCAGCACAGGTGACTCAACAGTACTACTGTGCATCTAGTAATAGTTAAACTAGAGTCCAAAACATCCATCCATCCATTTTCTGAGCCGCTTCTCCTCACTAGGGTCGCGGGCCTGCTGGAGCCTATCCCAGCTGTCATCGGGTAGGAGGCGGGGTACACCTTGAACTGGTTGCCAGCCAATCGCAGGGCACATAGAAACAAACAACCATTCTCACTCACAGTCATGCCTACGGGCAATTTAGAGTCTCCAATTAATGCATGTTTTTGGAATGTGGGAGGAATCACGGAGAAAACCCACGCAGGAGAATATGCAAACTCCACACAGGCGGGGCCGAGGATTGAACCCGGGTCCTCAGAACTGTGAGGCTGACGCTCCAACCAGTCGCTCACCGTGCCGGCGAGACCAAAACAGAACATTTAAATGTGTGAGTGTCACATGAAAGCTTTCCTTCTATTGCACAGGATCATTCTGTCTAGCACTTGGTCATCACTTTAAAGGCCCAGTAAAGTCATTTTTGCGATTTATTTCTAAAGACATAAAATATATTTGAAGTGCTGAAAATGTGCAAAGACTGAGCACAATATAGTACTGAATTGTTGATTGGAGCATAAAACTATTTTTTTACCACTCTTATTATTTGTGGCGGGGCTAAAAACTGGGGTGTATACTTTCTGGCATGAAGCAGCCCTCCTTCACTATATAAGTACAAAGTGCCCTTAATCTTTGCAGTGGTCATTCAGCGGAATTGCCGCTCCCTTGTTCATAATAACGTGTCCCAGTTCTACAACTGCAGTGTACAGTTTGCTATCAAACTATGTCTACAGCTAAAAAAATACATCCTCCATAAAGTGTGTTTTGTGTTATTTGGGATACAGTGTCTGGGCTGTGGTGTGCCTCCATGCGTGGCGCCTAGCAAGGCAGCGGTGAAGTGCATGTCTCCGCCGCCACAGCAGCACCACGCCAGCCTCTGTAAGAGTAGCCGCCAGTGGTCCGGCGCAACAGCGTTAGGGCCATCAACCTCACAGTTGCTGACTCGGGGCTAGGAGGAGCTAAGAGTAATTGGGAAAAAAATAAATAATTCAGGGGGACCGCTGTGCATTACTATGCACTGCTGTGGCTGCATATGGTGCACCCTTCGGTGGTCACAGCAGTGTGATGCACAGCCCGCTGAATGTTAACAATGGCAAAGGAAGGAACATTTTTATAGCGCGGCTGCCGGTCAGTAGGTCAGGGTTCAGAGGCTTCCTGGCCACCACAGGGTGTTTCTCTGCGTCCCGTGAAAATGTGAGTAATATGCATCGTTGGGAATTCTCCAAAGACACGTATTTGATTGACAGCTAAAAGTTCCAAGAGGCGGGGTTTTCAGAGCATTCAGCGACATCCCAACAACATTTGGAAGCTGAAAGAACTTCTTAATTCCCATTTTGAAGCCTGATTTCACATGATTGTACATTTTTTTTTATTCAGTCAAATATGTCTGGCTTGTTAACAATACTTTTCTCGGTGGTGTCATTTTTTTGTGTGTTTGCTGGACCTTCAAGACAAATTAATGCCTCTCTCAAAAAGATACCCATTTTTTTCCCTTAGGAATGGATTATAACTGTAATTAGTTCAATCGATACATAGTAATGCTCACGCATGGATATTAAAGAGTTAACTGCTGAACCCATTTGACTACATTGTTAACCAAAGCAACAGCCCTAAGGCACGTAATCAGTCTATTGGATAATTTAAAGTGTGGAGTCTTACCAAATATTGTAAATGAGTTCATTGCACAATGGTCTTATGTTAATTTGAGACAGCTTCTTTTCCAATGGTTAGCATTCCATTAGAGTGGCAGATGGTTGCGCGGCAATTTTCTCTACATCCATGTGTGTGTTCAGTCAAGCTACAGTATGTGTCTAATTCGTTTCTATGCATTTCTAAATAGCAGTCCTTTTTTTGTTTGAAAATCAAAGTTTCAGATACGCCTCCTCCGACTAGACACCTCCGTCATCTGCATTTGTGTACATATACGGCCAATGCCTCTGTTTGCGTAAAAACAGTAACACTGCTCTCTCCCTCTAGCAATCATGTTCATCCTTCCTGTAGCGTATATCGGGTTTGGATAAAAGCTTAAGGAATTTGGGAAAAGAAAAATCAGGAGTTAGACACCCGCGTCTACTTCCGGCGTGATCCAATGCACTTTAGAAGAATATAATCCAATTATAGTTGTCTTGTGTAGGGCGCTACGTCTCGTTTTATATTGATCAATTTTAGAAAAAGTGACAGAAAACCTCTGTCAATCTTGGTAGTTTAGAAGGCTCGCTCCATGGATGGTCAGTGATTGTCGGCGCGGCAAGGAAGATTCAGCCAGGCCTAGCCCGTTTTGACTCACCTCACCCCCTCGTGGTGAGGAGTGGGGTTTGGGGCCGGGAGCCAGTGTATTCGGCAGAGCAGGAAACGAGAGAAGAGAACAAAAGGCTTCGATCTTTTGTACCAAGAAAAAGGGGAGTTGCTCCAATTGGCAATAGTTGGAAAGACAGGCCACGCCTCTGATATTGATTTTCACTCTAGAATTATCTGTGGTCTAAAACCAGTGGATCTAAAATAAGCTTTTGCATTGTCTCACACACCATGGTTAATCTATGCAATGAGTGTTTCAACCTTATTTGGTGGCTTAGAACACTTAATGTCTGTTATGTAACATTTTCGTGTTGTCTGAGGTAAACACAATCATCTTATTCGGGTGACAGCAGACTTGTGGTCAAGAGGCGGCTCATGTTTACTATACAGTTGTTGAGTGTATTGTACAATATCTCCGCTTATTGCAAGAATAAAAAAAAAAAGACAGCTTTTCTTGTTTCCCAGTGTTTAAGGCAGTGTATATAATATTTCACAACCGTATTCAACAAACATTACATATTTGTCTCTTTCAGATGACTCAGGAGTGTATATAATATTTCACAACCGTATTCAACAAACATTACATATTTGTCTCTTTCAGATGACTCAGGAGCAGTACATCCTGGCAGCACAGCCCAACTCCCTGCACCAACGGGGGTCGTCGGTGTGCGGAGCCCAGATGTACCACGTGGTGGGAATCTACGGCTGGAGGAAGAGATGCTTGTACTTCTTCATTCTCCTCCTTGTCGTCACCATGATTGTCAACCTGGCTCTGACCATCTGGATACTCAAAGTCATGAATTTCACTCCGGTAAGAGCCGAGTTGTCTGTGTGTTATTAAAATGGCAAAATATTATATGGTTCAGTGCTCCTGAAGGAGTTTATGTGAGGAACGCTCTTAGGGGTGGTTTAAAAGGCTGTCAGGTAAAAGAAAGGTGGCACTATTTTGTAAGCCAACCAAAAATATGCTCCAAAAACTTGTTCGTTTATCAATGGTATGGATTCTGCTCTTATCGCTCAATTGTTTAGTTTTAGAGACTATCCCAATCATGGCAGGGTCCACAAGGACATCAGTATAAAAAGAGTCAAATAATTCTGGATCTAACTACTAAAGTATGTGATTCTAGGTTGCTGCGGCAATTATTTCATGCTAGAGTTCTGTCAAAACAATCTTGATCCCATTGTAAGAAGAGCAGACTTTCTACATCACAAATTCTCACCAATCAGAATGGGTTCATCTCCTTTGAAGCTCGACTCTATAAGCATGTTATCCAAGGGTTACCGCACCCAAGCAACAAATATCCTATATCGCCTCAAGGCGTCCAAGACTAAACTTTGATGGCTTGTATGCAAATAGTGCAGCATTTCACCTGGTTTATGTTTCATTATACGTAAGAGAATATAAGAGGGGCAATAAAAAATATATATATATAAAAGAAAGGAGGGATGCAGTTAAAAAATATGTATGCCTGCGGGAAGGCAGCAAGCACAAGGTATAAATAGAGCAGATGATATTTCATAGGCTAACAGTGTGAAAAACAATATGGAAAACCATAAGACTGGAGTCATAAAGGGAAGAGGCGAGAAAAGAGAAAGAAACAATAAAAACAAGTCAATGTGGAATAAGTCAAGCATGATATGAATACTTTAAAGTGCAACCCATATACACTAATAAACTCTTTTCATCATTAGGAGAAATATATACATCACAATACGTATAGTCAATGTTTAAACTTTAAAGCACAAAATGGACAGTATATCACCAATATCTATATGTTGTCACCGTCAAGAATGAATTGTTTTAATTTTTAACAGTAACATTTGTCATGAACAGGAGTTTTTTGAAGGCAAGGAAGCCAAGGCAAAACGTGGAGGACCCAAGTGCAGGGAAGCAGAGAGGCAAGGCAGGAGGTGCAGGAATATAAAATATAAAATAAAAAATGTTCATTTCCAAAAAAGGCAAACAAGGATCAAGGAGGTTATGCTAAATCAACAAAAGTCCAAACATCGAAATAAAAAGTAACAAAGAGAAACCAGGGAACAAATAAAACAGGAAACGAGACATGACTAGTGCTATAACTGACGACTTCCAACTCTTGAAAATGGGCTGCAGTTCTCCTCCAAGTCGGGGGTGTCGCTACGGCTGGTATTGGCTAGGACAGAACAGGGTGGAGTTTCCTCTGCATTTTATGGCCAATTCTGGTAGTAGTTTCCACCTTCACTGCCACTCCAACATCTCTAAACCTACCGCTGTGGAAATTTCACGGCAGGAGTTCGCTGACATTTGTGGATCTTTGTAATTTTTTGTGCTAGAATCATAACGATGCACATATTTGCGCACTTCCTCGCACAGCCTCTCCTCAATCTGTTCCATGTTTTGTATTTTAAAGATGTCGGTTTTGTGGAACCAAGGGGAAAGCTGAGTATGTCATCACAACATGTGACTAAAACGGACCAATCACGAGTGATGATCTCCGTGGGCATTCTGCGCACGGCGACAATTTTTGTCGTGTGTGCGTCGAGTGTCGCATAGGGGCTGCATAGTTGGTGTGCGGCCCAATACGTCGGTCACGTGATGCAATGCGGGCGTGGGAGTATAAAGAAGACTTAAAAGTCAAAGTTTTTTTTAGGCCAATGGGTTTGAAGATGGAGATAAGCAAAGAGCTATACTCGGTGCGGTTAGTGCATTGACATGCAGTTTAATACAGAACCTCCTCAGCCCAGAAAAAAAACAAAAGACAAAACTTATCAACAACTGGTGTTACTACTGAAGAACCATTCCAAAACCAAGTGAAATCTTCCAAAGGTGCGCATTTGATTCTCGTAATCGTAAGACAAATGAATCAGTAATGGATTATTTAGCAGTTATGGAGGCTGGCAATTGACTGTAACTACGGTGACACATTAAAACAGCAGTTAATTAAGAAACAGGATTGAATGAGGAATCAATGATGACCAGATTCAAAGACGACTCCTAGCAGAAGCAGATTTAAGTTGCAAGAAAGCATTAGCCATTCCAATAGCGGCTAAAACAGTAACTAAAAATGTGGATCTACGAGACCCAAGAGCCAAAGAAAAGTGCTTCCATGTAAACAAGGTGCTCGCACACCAGTGGCACATGGAAAAACGGGGCAAATGCGTGCTATCGTTTCAAGGGACGTCACAATGCTGCTGAATGTAATTTCAAGCATGAAAAATGTCATGCTTGTGGAAAAGTGGGGCATATAGCTATGGCTTGCAAGAACAAAAGTAAACAGAACAAAGGAAATTTTAAATCTGTTGATGTGAAAAATGAACAGAAAAATTACTGTGCACCTAAGGTTCAAGAGCAATCAAAGGTCAGTGAAACCGACAGCTAAGAGGACAGCCCTTTCAACTTAAAATGCATGAAATTCAAGTTAGGGCATATGAGTGAAATTCATCTGAGGAAAGTGGATCCATACACGGAGAGCATGTAACTAAATTTTTGTTGTGTTCTTTTTGAGATAGACGCAGGATTCAGCCTTTCAGTAATGAATGAAAAGACATTTAAATCAACATGGAAAAAGACCCAAACTCCTCGGATCAGTCCAGTTCAAATAAAGTTGGAGACCTATACGGGCGACCCAGTGGAAGTTGTTGGTGCAACTTATGGCTGAGTCAGGTACATGAAGCAAAAAGCCAAACTGCCTCGAGTTGTGGTTCAAGAAGAGGGCCCCACACTTATGGGACGAGCGTGGCTGGAGGACATTCATCTTAACTGGAACGAGATCAAAGCCACACACAAAGCTCGTCAGATGCACCAGGGTCAGAAAAAAATGTCACCCAAGGAACAAAGACATTGTAAGAGGTCTTGTGTCAACATGAGGACGTGTCCAAAGAGGAGCACCAAAGCCACCATTCATGTGGGAAAAAAAAAAAAAAAAAAAATGCTGTTGCACATTTCTTCGCCCAAGGTCAATTCCTTGTGCTGTGAGAGCAAAAGTGGAGAAGGAACTTGACAGATTGATAAAAGAGGGAATTCCCAAACCTGTGAAATGTTCAGAATGGGCCGCTCCAGTTGTACCCCAACCTGAAACCAGTTGGAACCGTTATGTGGAGATTATAATTTAACAGTAAACACTGTATCCTCATTAGAGCAATAACTCGAGTGGATGATCTGTTCACAGCACTCGGTAAAGGTAAAGTGTTCTCCAAAGTGGACATGAATCACGCATATAAACAAATACTAATGGATGAAACCTCAAAGAAATAGAACACTCACAGAGGATTGTTCACATACAGCGGACTACCTTTCCATGTGGCCTCAGCTCCGGCCATATTCCAAAGAACAATGGAAAGTCTATGTGGAATTCCATTACTTGCAGTGTATTTGGATGACATATTGGTCAGTTGTGTGGACAGAGCTGATCACTTCAAATCCTGGACATGGTGATAGCAAAACTGAAAGAGGCTGGACTTCGCCTTCCCAGAATTTCTGTAGTAGTAGTAGTAGTAGTAGTAGTAGTTCTGTCATGCGACGCTTCACCTTACAGAGTGGAAGCAATATTATCACACCTCATGGAAGATGGAAGGGAGAGACCAATTGGGTTTGTCTCACGCATCTTGCAGCCTGCTGAGCAAAGATAAAATGAGAAAAAGAAGGACTTGCATTCATGTTCAGGGTGTAAAGATTTCATAAATACATGTACGGGCGCACCTTTACTGTCTTTACGGATCACAAGCCGATAAACTGGCTTTTCAATGAGAAAAAGCCAAGTCCACAAATGCGATCACCGTGAGTGCAAAGGTGGGCTATTCGCCTCAATGCTTACGAGTACAATATAGTCTACAAACCAGGAAAACACCAAGCAAATGCAAATTGTTTACGCAAACTGCCAGTCCCTGTCAAATTAAAATTCAGGAAGGAGGAGAGGACTGAGCAAGTCCTGATGGTGGATTTGTTGCATGAGTCATTAATCAATGCAAACCAAATAAAGACTTGGACTGCTAAAGATGTGAATGTGTCCCAAGTTCGTGAATACCTCCTCAAAGGTTGGCCTGCTGAAATAGACCCCAGCCTCCATCCATGAGAAAAATGGAGCTCAGGATAAGAGATGACGGTGTTCTCTGGGGAGCACGCATTGTTATTCCAACCAAAGGAAGAGTGAAAATGCTTAAATTACTGCATCAAACACACAACACAAAGACAAAAATGAAAGCCTTGGCCCGATCATACGTATGGTCCCCAGGAATGGACCAGGACATAGAAAGACCAGTACAAGCATGTCACAAATGTCAATCTCTTCAAAAAGCTCTCTCACAGGCACCATTACACCCTGGGAAAGGTTTGAGTGAGGATTCATGTGGACTATGCCGGACCTTGCCTTGGAGAAATGTTTCAAGTGATAGTGGCCGCATTGGCATGGACATTATCTGTACCCTACAGCACAGAGCTGATAACATTCCAACCAGTCCGCAGTCCAAAGAGAAGGAGCACAGATATGTGAGGGAGGCCCTCCAAACCTGTGGTTACCCCAGCTGGTCATTTTTGAAAAATGCATACAATTACAGAAGTGACAGGAGCAAGGTGGATGAGAAAGAAAAGAGTGACAGACAAAACAATTTTGTCATTCCATATGTATCAGGTCTGTCTGAGAAACTTTTCAAGACAAGAGTCCGGTACACTTCAAATATGGTAACACTCTGAGACAAAGGCTGGTACACCCTAAAGACCAGACACCCTACACACAGAAAAGCAATCTGGTGTATGCGGTCAAGTGCACTGAGGAATGCACAGATACATACATTGGGGAAACGGAGCAACCACTGAGCAGACGCATGGCACAACACAGATGAGTAAACCCTTCAGGTCAAGACTCAGCTGTCGACCTGCACGTCCAAGAGAAACAGCACTCTTTTGAGGACAAAAATCTAGACATTCTGGACAGAGAAGACAGATGGTTTGAAAGAGGCATGAGAGAGGCCATATACACAAAGGTAGAAAAACCATCATTCAACAGAGGAGGAGGCTTATGACATCTCCTACTTACAATGCAACTGTGGTGGACTGACAATGGCCTCGTGGCTAGGCGGCTTGATGGCTCTCACCCTTTTTTTGCATTTCAAAAGAATAATTCATTACGTGGTGTGGGGCATGCGTCTAAGTTGGAGAATAAATAGTTGAGTCTTCCAAACAAACACTGGCGAGCATGAACTGAGGAAGCCTGCTCGGATAAGAGGCGATACGTCTTCTAAGACAAACTGAATAGTCTAGATGCGATCGATTCAATGCCCTCAGAATGTGTTACCAATGCAAAAAATGCAATTGCGTCAAAACTATAACAAATTACATACAAATCCAAATGGCCTCACGTAAAAGATAACCTATTTGATGAGTACATGGAAGATTAAACGATACAAATTTACAACCAACATATTGCAAAAAAAAACCCACTTGATCCCACTTATGCGTCAAAGGGTTAAAGATGTACAGTATGGCATGGATGCTCAGCATCTCCCTTCGAGTATTTGCCTTCTTGGACCCATTGATTGATTTTACTGCTCGTTAGAGTAAAAGTTAAATGGATGATGAGCTGGCAGCTTGGTGTTGGAACAGAGCACCTAGGATCTCAAATGTTTGGGTTTAGACTCTTTAAATTTGATACTGCTAAACATTGCCAGGTATTGTAGAGCTTTGCAGTTTTCCATTCATTCTAAAATGGAAGCTGTACAAAAAGTGAAGTCAAGAATTAACAAAGAAATAACAAATAAATAGGCATTTCAGCTATAGGCGCACAATGGATTTTTTTAACAAAACAAAATACTGATTTCTAATAGGCAGCAGTAAATTGTGGAAATTATTTGTTTTGTTGGACTTTGCTTTATTTAGTTCTGGCTACAAATGACGAGCAAAAAGAGATTTGCTTTTGAAGAGACATGTTTGGCAATAAACTATGGTGGAAGGCACTGGCGTGGGACTCAACCTGTGGTTGAAAGGCAGAGTGAGTCAGCAAAGATATTCATATACGCTCATTGTGCCAGCATTTATTCAGCACCTGCTTATGCTGATGTGTGCCAGTGAAAGCCTGTCTATCCATGCATTCTTGTGTGCCTTCCTCTTTCAAATGTAACATTTGCTGCGGAAATATTAATTTTCAGCTGACATGCCATTTATTCTCCTTTCATTCTCAAGGTTGTGCTACAACTTTGCAGTTTTAAATCCTCCTGAAAAAAATTCTTGCATAGTAGAAAAAAGTGTGGTCTCAGACTGTGATTAATTTTAAACTTTTACAATCAGTTTGTGAAGTATTCTTTATTTGTAAATGTGATTTTCTGCAAAACAGTTAGGAGATAGAAGTTAAGATTAGAGCCAAAGTGTACTCAAAATCAATAACAGCATTAATTTGAGCTTTCAAAGAACCTTTTGTTCGGCAAGACATGTCTAAACTAACATGTTCCACATATCTGACACTAAGCAATTAAAATATGCTCCTTGAAATGTATCTTGTATCTAAACCAGATTGGACCTTATCTTAATTATACTTTATTCATTTCCTCCTATCAGTGTCCTTGGAAATGTTTTGTTTTTTTTTTTCCCCGTGGTTTGTGCTATTTTCTGTAGCATTGCATTTTTGCATATTTAATTAATATAGCCAGTATAAAAAATATCCTCTCTTTGGGAGGAGTGACCTGAAACGAGGCAGCCTTAAATATTTTTAATGCCAAATTCAGTCCACTTAAAATCACACTTAAAATGGAGGATGATAGAAGTAATTCATCTGAACCTACTAGCCCACCTGTTTTCCACGCTATTATTATTATTATTTATTTATTTATTTTTAGTATTTGTGGACATTGTTTTGGTTTAGCAATATATACACGCGCACACACACATGCACGTACGCACGCACGCACGCACACACACGGTGTATATATATCCTCATTATATATATCCTTATCCTCATTAGTCACCGTGCCCCTACACACACACACACACACACACACACACACACACACACACACACACACACACATATATATACATTAGGGAAAAAAAGAAAAATATGTACCTGTCTTGTATGGTGTCCAATAAGCAATAGACTGGAGAGCCATAATTGGTATTTGATAACCATGACTTGCATTTCACTGTAAATTACAGACTGCATGAGGATGCAATAGTTAACAAGTTCTTGACAAATTAATATTTCACATGAGGGTTTATTGTCTGACTTTGGGGATTTGCCAGGCCTGAAACATGGACCAACAGAGAGGTATTAGTTTTTTAGATTTAAATAAATAAATACATAAATAAATAAATCCAAGATGGCTCTCTGGATGTCTTCTATCACATACACTATGTTGCCAAAAGTATTTGCTCACCTGCCTTGACTCTCCCGATTTTTAGTGATATCCCTTTCGAAATCCACATGGTTTAAAATGATATTAATCTACCCTTTGCAGATGTAACAGCTTCAACTCTTGTAGGAAGTCTTTCAACAAGGTTTAGAAGTGAGTGTGTGGGAATTTTTGTCAATTCTTCCAGGAGCATATTTGAGAAGGCCTGGCTCACTGTCAGAATCATCTTTATTTTGCCAAGTATGTCAAAAACACACAAGGAATTTGTCTCCGGTAGTTGAAGCCGTTCCAGTACGACAACAGAAAAACAACAGCTTTCATGTATTGTAGTATTTGTCCGGCACTGTCTGCACAAATGTGGATATTTCAGCCCACTTCTAACTTGAGAAAACACCTTGCGGTAAATTGCAGATGTTTTGGCAGTCCATATTAGCCCACATGAGCCCTATTTTATCACCGGCAAATGTAAAACATGCATCTCTTGGGGTATGTGATAATCTCACTCACACTGTACAAATCCACACACACACACACGCACACACGTTTTTCTCATTTTGTCAGTAACAGTTCTGAACTCAGGTAATGGGAGAGTCCGGCGTGAAATGTACTGTCCTCCTTTGACACACACACACACACACACACACACACAGACATGCACCCACAAACACATACACAAAGATAGGTTAATGTCACATATAAATTAAAGTCCTGCCACGCTGTGATTGCTTGAATAGTCAATTCATATGCAACTTGGTGCATAGACGCATGTGCACGCACACATGAGCACACACACAGAAATGAAATGACATTTTCTGAGGCAACGTGGATTCATAACATACTGCTTCACAATCCTGTCAATCCTGAATTGGCAGAATGCTGAAATCAGTTGGTAATAAAATAAGTAAAACAAAGGCCCATATAAACCACGTAGAAACTGTATGCATTTCGGTTAATACTGATTAAGTCATGGTTAACTCTCACTTTCAGTACTTGTTGATATGACAATTATAAGAGTAACAGAATGTTCCAAAAACAATGTCTTCATCATGCCACCATTAATGAAACAGCTAATGTATTATCTCTTAAATATTTACATTCTTGGAATGAGTTACAAAATGAAGAGGCTATAAATGTGTTTGAGTCCAATGGAAACAAAAAACAAAAAACAACACAAAGCATGAGATTACCACCTCTGTAAAAGCAAAGATATTTTTATAGTGTCAGCAATATTGTTAGTCTGATGTTGGAAAAAGAACATAAAAAAGTGATTTGTGCTTTTATGCATAAAACCAACCGCCTGTGACAGCTAAATTTGATTTCTTATCTTCAGTAGCAATATGTCAAAAAATGAAAGAAAAAACATATGGCGAGCCTAATGCTTCCCTGCAGCGTGTAGAGCTCTATAAGATCAACAGTATGTGTGTTACAATGACGATTTTACATTTAGTGTCTCCTTAATGTATGTGTAGGGATGTAAAATAGCCATTAGTCAGCAGTTTTTATACTTGTTATCTCTGCTGCACTCGATCATAGATATTAACAATGATAAATAATGAACACACACTCATCTTTTCCCAGAGTGAGTATGTGCGTGTGTGTGTATTAACAGGGGCAAGTGTGCTACTTTAAGTGTTTGTCCCTGCATGTCTTAAGGGATCAGATTTATTGTGCTTACTTTTATGCTGATGTCCGTGTTTGTGTGTTATTTTCTGTGTGTTTGTCTTATGCGACATGATGCCGAGGTGGCAAAGCTCTCTCAGAGATCCTGACCAAAGTACAGAGCGGTATGTCAAATTAGTGGCACAACATCTTGCTGGGTGTATTGTCAGTGTCTTTTAGATGTTGGAAATCATAGGGCGTAAACTATGCTTGATCACAAGATAGGATGTATTGTGGTGAGCAAATCAGTCATCCCATTGCATTAAAGTGTTATTTTAGATTGCTTTTCCTGCCTAACTTTCCTCACATATTTTCTAATGGGATATTTCAGAATGAAAACTTTCAACTATGGGATTTTAGGACATTTAAAAAATACTCAGATGTCTTGAACTGAATTATTTAATGATGCTTGATATTAGGAAGAAATTAGACTGCCATTGAAGCCACTCTAATTTTAAAAATTGTCTTCCTCTTTATTGAATAAACTGTATATGGGGTGTGACAATGAAGAAATGGGACTGTTACAGCCAAGCTTGAACCCTCCCCGTGCCTGCGTGGGTTTTCTCCAGGCACTCTGGTTTCCTCCCACATCCCAAAAACATGCGTGGTCGGTTGATTGAAGACTTTAAGTTGCCCATAGGTGTGAATGTGAGTGCAAATGGTTGTTTGTTTATATGTGCCCTGCGATTGGCTGGCAACCAGTTCAGGGTGTACCCCGCCTCCTGCCCGATGATAGCTGGGATAGGCTCCAGCACCCCCGCGACCCTAGTGAGAAGCGGCTCAGAAAATGGATAGATGGATACACACAAAAGTCCTAAATGTTCACAACTATAAAATTTGATTGAAATGATGAGTATGATGCTTTGTGAGTAAAAATTAATAACAGGTAAGTCAACTAGAACTGCAATCTCTTGTGCTGTCCCTTAATTATAATCCTCAATTGAAATTAACCCTTCATCCTAACCCATCAAAGGAAAAGACAAGTCACATTGATTGTACAGAGTCAGTAATTTTCTTCATTGCTGCTACCCCCAAAATCCTGTCGAACCACTTGATAACAGCCAACATCGGCAAAGGGTTACTCATAGAATCAGCAGATCTAATGAAATCACTACCACCAATCTCATCCAATTAGTCATGGGAATTTCGGCTTTTTCGACAGCCGCTTCTTTAGGTTTGGCTTAAGAGTCGGCTCTTACGGCTCCTCCACTCAATTTATTTTGTTGCTTTAAATCATCCATCCATCTATTCTCAATACTGCTCATCCTAATCAGGGTTGCAGGGTGCTGGAGCCTATCCCAGCTGACTCCGTGCGAAAGGCTGACTAATCCCTGAACTGGTCGCCAGTCAGTCACATACTGGCGCATACAGTATAGACTGACATTCGCACTCACAATGTCACTGAGTGGGAACTGAACCCACGCTGCCTGCAACATAGTTAGGCGAATGTACCACTCCACCATCAGTGACTGCTTCAAATCATCCATCCATCCAGCCATCCATTTTCTGTCCCGCCTATCCTCAGTAGGGTCGCGGGCGTGCTGGAGCCTATCCCAGGTATCTTCGGGCGAAAGGCGGGGTACACCCTGAACTGGTCGCCAGCCAATCGCAGGGCACATAGAAACAAACAACCATTCGCACTCACATTCAGTTTGTTTGGTCAAGTGTGAGCATTATCATCTGAACTGAGGTGCACACCAAACAAGCGGACCACCTCTTCAAGTTCAATTCTGCTTCAGTGTGTGTGAAAAATGCAAGAGGCAAGGAAATGGACCAAAATTAAAATGACCATTAAGATTCTGACATCGGAACTATTGACAACTGTTTTTAAAATGTTTTATAAGCTTGCTTTGACACCTGAGCTGATAAAGAATACCATTTATATAAATCAACTTTTAAAATAAAATGGGGAGTGTGAAAGGAGTGAAAAATGTGAAATAAATATCGCTTTTTCATTTTCTTTTTTGTAAGACTTATTTCAAATGAAGAACCTGCAATGAAAATGGGTGTTAAGAAAATTTAGAAAGAAAAAAAAATAGTATTTATAATATTGTTATTCAAGATCAATGAATAAATACAGTAAAAAAAAACATTGATATAAGTTGTATGGTGTACTGTAAATGACAGTCTCAACTAATTTCAAAATTTTGGTTTGGTGACAGCCTAAATACTCTAATAGACTGTACTACTTAAAGGTGCCATATTTTACCAAACCAACTTTTTCTAGTATTAGGGATGTTATATTGGCTCTATTGTGCCTCAGTAAACATACGAAATATGAATTAAAATCGTTCACGCATTCCTAATTTTTCTGCTGAGAAGCCTGAAATCAGGTCATTTGAATTTTGCGAGCTTATCTACGTCACTAGCAAAGTTCTGCACTGACCTCTCTGCTCCTGACCCAGCGCTGTCAACATAACAAACAAGTGTGCTCTCACAAGTAGTGAGGGTTGGGTCTTCTACACGGAGGCAACCAGTCAGAGGAAAGGGGGTGGTCATAGCCAAATATGGACAAAGCGGATACAAAACTGGGTCAAACAGAAGTAGCTTGGGTCCCAGCCTTCCTCTCCCCACTCCTGGCACCCTCGCTCATCATTGTTCACGGCAGATGCTTAAGATGGGCTCACTTTTGGTGGGCTATCACCTTTTTCGGGTGGCAGATAACTCCTGCGTTGGGCCCTAGTGGTGGTGGTAATAGTGGGTTACGCTTACTGGTCGGACCGCTTCGGTTGGGCTGGGGGACCGCCCTGGGTCCTGGAGAGTGGGTGGCGTCTCCCTGGCCGAGTCCCGCCGTAGGATGAGCTCACTGGCTTGGCCCCCAGGGGCGGAGCCAGAATGGAGGCCGGGGTAGCAATGGACTCCCCTGAAATCTCATTGGATCCCACGGGTAACCCCCCCCTCCCCCCCAGATGATTGACATATCACGGGGCCGCACGTTTTGTCGAAAGGAGCCGTTTGCATTTTCAAAACAGTGATGCCTTTTACTGCTAAGTCCCTCCAGTACAGTAGTTGGTGCTATGTACCACAGAGAGTTGTAATCCACATTTATTAGGAAAAGAAGAAGAATCGCCACAGAAGACGATTTGCCCCAGAGCCAGTCTACATCACGACCACATCCTAAAGTAAGTTTTACAGGGCTGTCCTAATGAGTCACTGTTTAAAATCACTTTTGTGTTCAGATAGATAGTTTTGCTAGCAGCCACGGGTATAAAGCTAAAGTTAGCATTAACTTACATCTCATGGCGGTAAAAACGAAAACTTCTCACCCAGCGCATGCAGTGTTTCAATAAGCAGCCAATCTCTCTCGCCCGCTGGCACACACAATCACATGGTCAAGTTACATCTCATGGCATCTACAGATTACCAGTGTCAGCTTCCAACAGCCACTCCACATGAACTTGTACATTTAATTCGGGTTGCTGCTTATATTGACGTGTTTCTCCAATGATTTTAGAGGAATGAAACGAGCAGACAATCGGCCAGCAAGCTGTTTCATGCTCTGCTGACTTAAATGAAATATAACGTGAAGGAGGATGGGGGATTATCCTTCATGTTTTGCCCTTTGTTATGTCTCTAAACTGATATGTTTGTTTAAAAGCTTTAAAACTGACACCGCTAAAGTGTTGCTGTTGCATTTTGTTCTCTTCTGTGCGGCATCTTATTTCATGCATAATGTCCTGCACAACAGGCTACCTAAAAACAGTTTTAAGACAAACTCGTGGAGTGCTTTCAAAGAAAAGTTCAGGAGTTGAGGGCATCACAAAAGTGCTGTTAACGAGCTTCACAAGTGTAACTTGTTTAAAAAGCCTAACTACTGGAATTTAAGTTAATTCTGCCTTTATATTTTAGAATTCGACTTCTGAAAATTCACCAGTATCATCAATTTAGCTTGTTTAAAATAGGTATAGCCTACTTGTAATTCAAGTGAATTTTGCCTTTCTATCAGTCAGTTGATCAGTATTTAAGTATTTTGTCTGTTTTATTTGATTTGATTCAAGAAGTCTGTCTTTTTATTTACTTCATAAAAGGTGTGCCTTTTTATTTCATGTTTGTCGTGTTCATGTTTCATATATATATATATATATATATATATAATAGGTAAAGTTTTCAGACCCCCTTAAATTGTTTACTCTGTTATATTGCAGCCATTTGTTAAAATAATTTAAGTTACTTTTTTTTCCTCATTAATGTCCACACAGCACAAAAATGTAGTTGTTGAAATTTTTGCTGATTTATGAAAAAATAAAAAAATGAAATATTACAAAGCCATAATTATGTATTCAGACCTTTTGTTGTGACACTCATATATTTAACTCGGGTGCTGTCCAGCTGTGTTTGATTATACGGATTGGACTTGATTAGGAAAGCCACACCCTTATCTATATAAGACCTTACAGCTCACAGTACATGTCAGAGCAAATGAGAATCATGAGGTCAAAGGAACTACCTGAAGAGCTCAGAGACAGAATTGTGGCAAGGCACAGATCTGGCCAAAGTTTCAAAAAAATGTTCTGCTGCACTTAAGGTTCCTAAGAGCATAGTGGCCTCCATAATCCTGTAATGGAAGACGTTTGGGATGACCAGAACCCTTTTCTCGAGCTGGCCGTCCAGCCAAACTGAGCAATTGGGGGAGAAGAGCCTTAGTGAAAGAGGTAAAGAAGAACTCAAAGATCACTGTGGCTGAGCTCCAGAGATGCAGTCGGGAAATGGGCGAAATCTCTAGAAAGTCAACCATGACTGCAGTCCTCCACCAGTCGGGGATTTATGGCAGAATGGCCTGACGGAGGCCTGACGGAAGCCTCTCCTCAGTGCAAGACACATGAAAGCCCGCATGGAGTTTGCTAAAAAAAAAAAAAAAACATCTGAAGGAGTCCAAGATGGTGCGGAATAAGATTCTCTGGATTTAATTCTAACTGGCTTGTGTGGAGAAAACCAGGGACTGCTCATCACCTGTCCAATACAGTCCTAACAGTGAAGCATGGTGGTGACAGCATCACGCTGTGAGGGTGTTTTTCAGCAGCCGGGACCGGGAGACTGGTTGCAATGAAAGAACAGATCAATGCGGCCGAGTACAGGGATATCCTGGATGAAAAACTTCTCCAGAGTGCTCAGAACCTCAGACTGGGTCGAAGGTTCACCTTAAAAAAAGACAATGACCCTAAGCACACAGCTAAAATACCAAAGGAGTGGCTTCAAAACAATTCCGTGACTGTTTTTGAATGGCCCAGCCAGAACCCTGACTTAAACCCAATTGAGTATCTCTGGAAAGACCTGAAAATGGCTGTCCACCAACGTTCACCATCCAACCTGACAGAACTGGAGAGGATCTGCTAGGAAGAATGGCAGAGGATCCCCAAATCCAGGTGTTAAAAACTTGTTGCATCATTCCCAAAAAGACTCATGGCTGTATTAGCTCAAAAGGGTGCATCTACTAAATACTGAGCAAAGGGTCTCAATACTTATGGCTGTGTGATAGTTCAGTTTTTCTTTTTTAATAAATCTGCAAAAAATTGAACAATTCCGTTTTTTTTCTCTGTCAATATGGGGTGCTGTGTGAACATTAATGTGGAAAAAAATTAACTTAAAAATGCCTGCAATCTAAAAAAAGAGTGAAAATTTTAAGGGGTCTTAAAATAAAAATAGCTTGCTCTGCATAGATTACCAGCATACTAATATGAACATGCTGCCAAAAAACCCACCTGAATATTTAAAAGAAAATTGTACTTTTCAGTTAAGTGTTCAAGTAATAACAATTCAAAACTTTCAAGGGCGGCTAGGTGGACAACTGGTTAGCACGTCTTCCTCACAGTCCTAAGGACCCGGGTTCAAATCCGGCCTCGCCTGTGTGCCGTAACATTATGCAATTGTAAGTGATGCCAAGAGTAACAAAGCTGGCATGTGTGGATAACTGTGTGAATGGAGAATGAACAGTTGTTGAAGTTGTATTGTGCTGTAAACATTGTTAATAAACTTTAATTTATGCACACAAACCTCATCTTCTGTGTGCTTAGTATGTACATTGCAACATTTAGAGACTCGGCTTGCAATTCATTGGTCAAGAAACAAATTCATTGTCATTGTCTAGGACCCCCTAAAATAGCCTTGGCCACCCCCTGGCCACCCCAAGGATAAAAGTCTCACTCCGCCACTGTTGGCGTCCCCTTGCGGGTGGAGGGGGCCGGGGCCACCCTTCCTCAATGTGCCGACTCAGCAACTCCGTGCACCACTTGACTAACATGCATGTGATATGGTGTTCATTCACTGATAAGTTCCATAGACGCGCTATGAGTTTCAATTACTAGTGCTGGGACCACTAATAGTAACACAGGTTATATTAAGATCTCAACTCACATGTTCTTACAGGTGTTTAAACACAAAAAAAAAAAAAAAAAAAAAAAGCATCCCACCCAGCACCACTCATCAGTAGCACTGCTTTGCCCTTTTTCCACATCCTGTTCTGCCCTGACCTTTTCTGTCCTCTCCCTCATCTTGTCCTATTGATTAGTTGTTGCATGTCCTCACCGGCTGTTCCCCCCATCCACAAATAAGAACACAATTTGACTGTTGTAATGTTACTTGTGGTCAAATATCTAGACAGTCGAACTATTGTTCTGCTGTGGTTTGCACCCCTATTCCCCTTGTCCGTTCTTTCCCTTTGTCTGTCCCCTAAGACCCTTTTCTGTCCGACTGCGTTTTCAGTAAACCTTAGAATAGTCAAAAAATAAGCAGAGGGAGTATTTCAAACTATCCTTTTGCACAGTAATACTGTTTCAGCACAAAAGGCTTCCAGATCCACCAGTCTGCATGGCCATGGAGCTGAACAAGAAATGATATTGTCACTTTTTATATTAAGTCCATGTTAGAGAGTCACTCTCTTTTAATGCTGATGACCAAAAGTATTATTATTGTTTAATCATTACCTCTGTAGTCTCCTTAGAGTATTTATAAAAAGAAAGCTTGAAAGAAGTGTTTCACAAAAAGTAGCCCAAATGAGACATGGACTTGGCATAACCAAGGATGAGCTATCCGTCAGTAAAGCATTTCAGCTTCATAATTACTGCTTCTCCGCTTGGATAGATGGCTTCCATGCACAGTGCACTATTACAGCTTAGTTGGCCATGTAGTCACGGGAGGAGAATCCCATCTAAACTGAGCACAGAGCAGCGACGCAGAGGGGATCAGCTGCAGATCGGCTTGGGTCCTGTCACGGGCAAGCTGCGCTTCAGTGCCTGGAGCAATTTCAGATGGATACCAGTGTATTTCTTGGAAGTGGACTTAAGAGGTGTTCTCATGTTACAGAAGAGAATAGCTGCTGTCTGGCCGATGTGCTGAGTGACTCTTGTAGGAAGATCATTGACCACTTGTCCATTCCCCTATATAACCTGTCTAATGTATTTTACCTTGGGATATTGGCATCCAGAAGCAATGATGAGTAAACAGTAGAGGAGCCATCACATGTAAGTGATATGGTCCAGCAACAAAAAAAAACAAAAAACATCTACAACCCAAAAATGTGATAAATCAAATGAGGAAAGAGGGAGAATGAATGTTACATGTAAGCAAAATTTGGGAATTAAGGGGGGGGGATACCAGTGTATTCCAGCAGTACCCCTCATCTACTTTGTTGCATAGCTGTGAAAAAAACTGCCCCTCAGATTATGGCATCAACCTGGTGGCACGGCCCCTGAGGTGAGCAATTTAGATGTCACGGTGCATACTTACTTAGTTAACCATGCATGCTGTACTGTAATAAAGGTTATTACAGCAGAAATGCTGATGCTTGGTTTATTTTCCAAGAGGAGCGTAATTCTTTTAATCGTAAAAATAACTTTTGTATGTAATCTGAAATTGCCCTACTGCGTGCTGAGGAGGAGACCATAAGCACTAAAGCAAACGTCCTAAACAAACTAAATCTATAAATATGGTAATCCAAATGGGATGTAGTTCTGAACATTTTACTCTACAGACCTTACTGAGCATCACCTTTCAGTGCTAATTTGTTGCTTCTGAATGTTATGCATAGAAAACTATAGGCAATGTTAACATTTTCCTTATCCATTTATGTTGTTGTCAAACAAGCACTTATTTTCTTTTATTTCATTTTTTTTTTTTTAACTGTAATAGATGGACAGACGAGGTAAAAGTAATGAGCAATTTAAAAAAAAAAATCCAGTGTTAGTCATCATGCATGCTTCTATAGTATAAAAATGAGGAAGAAAAAAAACAACACAGTCTGATAAATAACATGTGCTTACTGACTAATAGAGAAACTAATTTACTACCCGAGGAAGCTTTGCCCATGCTTACACACACAGCAGTGGTCTCTTGAGTGATAGCCTGTCAGTCCGTGAGTCCAGTCCAATCTCAGGCCTGATGACCTGAAGTTGTGTTGCTTCACACACTACTGCTCTGGGATGTGTATGAATACAAGGCGCCAGTTTGTGTCCTTGTGTGGATACTCTATATCTTGACCATGTAAACTGCATGTGAGCAGTGAAGAAGTCCACCGTGTGATGACTTGAACGTTTTAATGTTCTGTGATTGTCTATATTCGCCTCCATTACCCCTGCAAAGCCAAACAACCAATGAGAGCTGTTTGGCAGTTTTTAATGAATAATTCCGGAAGTGTCCATCTAACAAGTCCCTCCACTATCACCTCCTTTCTCTTGTTACTTTGTTTTGTGGCAACCTTGGATAATGAACCTGATGATGTAAGAATAATTTACTCTAAAGGTCAAATTCCACTGAATTATACAGATTTTGATGGGAAATGTCGCTAGAGGAAGTGGCTGGGGAGAGGGAAGTCTGGGCTTCCTTGCTGAGGCTGCTGCCCCCGCCACCCGACCTCGGATAAGCGGATGACAATGGATGGCTGAATGTCGCTGCAATCATTTGATGCCATCGTGACCTTTGTGGTATGTGTCACTTAATGTTACTATTTATTGTTACAAACTAAGACAACAACAATAACATGAACATGGCTTGTTACTGCCCATTCTTCATATGCAAATATTATTACAGACTAGCATGGGCATTTGATTAAATGTCCTTGATCAACTATTGTAGGGAAACTTTATATAACCTATTGCACAGCAGTGAGAGAATCTCTGAATGTTTCGGTACTCCTCATTCGGTGACAATTTTGTATTGAGCACAATAATGCTGCTTAAAGGAGTTTTGCCTAAAGCGAGTAAACGCTCAGATAATTTGAGGGACCCCACACTAGACAAGGAAAACGATCGCTGCGTGTGCTTACAGCTCCTAAGGTGTGTGGTGTACCAGCTCAGCATACCATACATACAAAAGTACAGAGAAGGTCAGAAGGAGCTAAATTGTGTCTTTGTAGATCTAGAGAAAGCCTATAACAGAGTACCCAGAGAGGAACTGTGGTACTGCATGCGGAAGTCTGGAGTGGCAGAGAAATAAGTTAGAATAATACAGGACATGTACGACGAGGGCAGCAGAACAGCGGTGAGGTGTGCTGTTGGTGTGACAGACGAATTTAAGGTGGAGGTGGGACTGCATCAGGGATCAGCCCAGAGGCCCTTCCTGTTTGAAGTGGTGATGGATAGGCTGACAGATGAGGTTAGACTGCAATCCCCGTGGACCATGATGTTTGCAGATGACATTGTGATCTGCAATGAAAGCAGGGAGCAGGCGGAGGAACAGTTAGAAAGATGGAGGCGTGACCCGGAAAGGAGAGAAATGAAGATTAGCCGAATATACACAGAATATATGTGTATGAATGAGCGGCGTGGAGGGGGAAGAGTGAGGCTACAGGGAGAAGCGACAGCAAGGGTGGAGGACTTTAAATACTTGGGGTCAGCAGAACTATAGAGGAATAAAGTTGATGAGCCACACAATGAAGTTATGGGAAAGAGTAGTGGAGGCTAGACTCAGGACAGAAGTGAGTATTTGCGAGCAACAGTATGGTTTCATGCGTAGAAAGAGTACCACAGATGCATTATTTGACTTGAGAATGTTGATGGAAAAGTACAGAGAAGGTCAGAAGGAGCTACATTGTGTCTTTGTACAACCCCAATTCCAATGAAGTTTTGGACATTGTGTTAAACAAGTCAGTAAAAACTGAATACAATGATTTGCAAACCATGTTCAACCTATATTTAATTGAATAAACTACAAATACAAGATATTTAATGTTCAAAGTGATAAACTTTATTGTTTTTAGCAAATAATCATTAACTTTGAACTTTATGGCTACAACACATTCCAAAAAAAGCTGGGACAGGGTCATGTTTACCACTGTGTTACATCATCTTTTCTTTTAACAACATTCAATTAACGTTTGGGAACTGAGGACACTAATTGTTGAAGCTTTGTAGGTGGAATTCTTTCGCATTCTTGCTTGCTTGCACTCTCTTACTACGAAGCCACTCTGTTGTAACACGTGCAGAATATTTGGGCAGGATAGTTTGTGGTGTATTTATGATATGTATAATTTATTACTTTATAAGATACATTTACTGATTATAATCCCTCAAGGGGAAAATTAAACTCACACTCTGCTGTATCTTTTGTGTTGTACACCACACAGAGTTGTGAGGAATAGTTGCAAGAAGAGATGTCAGAGGAGCCCTCAAACAATGTGCACCTCTTGAGCTGGGAGGGACGGGGTCTGGGGATAATGCTTTACACTATGACAGTGGTGAAGAAGCTACATTCGGGTACTAAATTTGTCTAAAACATCAGTAGTGAGCTGCTGAAAAACTAATGTTGCAGATGCATCAGACATCTGCGTTTTGTGCAAGTCTATGTATTCTTCTTTTGTATGTACAGTGTCCCGTACATACGAGGCCCACCACTTGTGATATCAGGCATGCCAGCGAAACAGTTGACAACCTACTGGCATGTGTCACACACTGATCTTTATCTTCCACAGATGAGAGCTTTGAGCGTGTATGGAGGGATCCATCACTTTAGAAAGCAACCTCTGGGATTTGCCACAGTGTCAAAACAACATCATAACACTTAACCACCTGCCTCATAGAGTGTAAGCCCACCTGTTGTTGACTCTACAAGTCCTCAGATGGTGTGCTGTAATATATGACAGAACATTTTAGTCCAGTATAGTGTGTGGTGCAAGGTTATTACAGACGAACAAAATAACTGAAACTAAAAATGTTTAAAATATTTTCGTAAATGAAATAAAATAAAAAATAAGAATGTTTTTTAAAAAGAATTTTAACTAAGTAAACCAAAATTTTACATTTGCAAAATTAACTAAAACTATATTATCGTGAAAATGTCCTTCGTTTTCATCCTTGTCAATTAATTTCATACATTTTCTCTCATCCATAGTCATTGATGCTATTGCAAATCATTAGTTTCCACTCTTTATTTTAAGGGCACACAATTGCCTCACCATTTCTAAGATCTCTTGCATCCAATCAAATTGCTCCGATGTCAATCCCTATTTTCCACACAACCTCGTGGGGTCAAATCTGCATGCTTTCTGTGAATATACAGGCACACCTCAGAAAATTCAAATATTGTTGAAAATGTAATTAATTTCAGTATTTACATTTTGAAAAAGAGTTACACTCACTTACAAGATGAAGGCAAGCCACAAAATGTTATTGCTTAAGAAGGTGCATGTTCTCAGAATTCTGTATCCAAGCACATTAATCCAAAGTAGAGTAAAAGCAAAAGTGTGTTTTTAAAAAAAAAAAAAGATGCAGAAGCAACACTGAAAACCGCACCCTTGACAGGATTGCGAAGCAAAACTCAGCAATTTGAGGGAACTGCACAAGGAGTGGACTGAAGCTCGAGCCAGTGCACCAAGAACCAGTGTACATAGACCTATCAAGGTATTTGTCTAAGTCCCACATTCCTGGTTTCAAGCCACTCCTGAACCAGAGCCAACGTCAGAAACATTGTACCTGGCCTAAGGAGAAACATAACTGGACTATTGCTCATTGGTCTGAGTCATATTTTCAGATGACCGTAAATTTTGTATTACATTTAGAGTCTCGAGGAAGAGTGCTGTGGTTCCAAAGCCAAGTTGCTCGAAGTCAAGTGCAAAGTTTCCACAGGCTTTGATGGTTGAGTTTTCATATCATCTATAGGTGTTGTTCCGCTTTTTTTCTTTTGTCCCTTTTTTTACCACTGTGTTTTCTGAAGTCCATAGGTGACTTCAAGTATGTCATAAAACATTTTATTATTTAAAGTATTTATGGAAATGATAATGGGATGCACCAGCAGGACTTGGCACCTGCTACCACTGCCAAAACAAACAAAGGCTGGTTAAATAACCATGACATCACTGTGCTTGACTGACCAGCAAACTCACCAGACCTGGTGCTCATAAATATTATGTGGGGTAATGCCAAAAGGAAGCTGAAAGACTCCAGATTAAAATCTATATGTAATATTCAATGATATTCCAATTGATTGAGATGCACCTGAATATGATATACTGCGCAGTTAAACAGCCTTGTAGTCTTCAATTACGTTTTTGGGCATTTTGACTCAGCAACATGATCTTTCAGCACCTTCTGAGTGAATTACCATCTCTCGTATTTTACATGCCTTTAATCCTTTATTACTAGAGTCGATGCCCATAAATCTCTCAATGCCATCACCACCCAACTTCTTGTCCAGAGAGGAGTTGTCTGCCAGCCGTCATCTGCCTGAAAAGAAAGCGAATTCAACATAGATGTGCCTTATTTTCGAATTCTACTTCTTGGAGATTATTTGGCCATTGAATTGCTGTCTCCTGGTTGAGAATGTGACTGCGAGACAAAACATGTGAAAGCAGGTTGGCAGAATGTAGCATTAGACAGAATAAGTCATCAACAATAAATCATGACAAAAAAAAGGGAGGATACTACAGGGAGGATGATGACATCAATTACATAAAAAGAATGTAAATAAGACTAAATAGAGCAGGCTGAAAAAGGTAGAGATGCAGATTGCAGGATTGGAGAGAACAAACAGCACTTAGTTCACGAGAGGAAAAGAATAAGTGATCAGGGGGATTGGAAAAAAGATGTAAAAAAAATACATATTTTAACATTTTCAATGGAACAAATTTGGGAAGACGATTACATTTGAATTATTGGGGAACTAAATCGGATCTTTTTTGCGAGAATACATTGTACATGCTAGCACTTGTCAAAACATGGTACTCTGATTAATATTGCGATCATGGAATAAGAATTAAACAGCATTAAGCAATTCAGCAACGCAAGGTACCCCCACATTTGGCAAAATCGCCATCAGCTCTAGACCAAAAGTGGTGTCGAAGTGCAGGTAGCGCCAGGACTACTAATGCAGCGTGCTATTGAAATGAGTCTGCTGCCATTTAATTATTCGATACTCTGTACACAAGGGCTGAGATGACAATCATGCAGCGACCATCAGAGGAAGTGTAGATGTATGATTACATTATATTATATTATATATTATAATAAATATTATTCATAATGTATTAATAATGTAATTATGTTTTAATTGTAGTTCAGTGCGTTTAATAGTGTTGAGGCCAACAGATCTGAAAGCCCTCACTGTTCACTACTGACTTTTATCGATATCATCAGTTTCTGTTCTCAGTGTTCTGGTATCACAAGATACACACACACACACACACACACACACTCATTGGCGCTCAGTGGTATATTATTGCCATAATTATACTAATTTACTAAATTTATGTCTTCATTGTAAATTCAGTAGGACATTGATCCTGGAATCAATGTCAGGATGGAGGGAAACATGGAATCTATTAAGAAGAAGTAATTTAAAAACTGATTTTGGGCTAAACAATTCATTTTAACAATAGTTGAATCGAAATGTAATAATCTAAAAGTTGATCATAAAACTCTTTGAAGTACAGGCATTTCCAGATTCTAAACAAACAACCATTCGCACTCACATTCACACCTACGGGCAATTTAGAGTCTTCAATTAACCTTAACAGTTAAGTTGCTAACAGTTGCTAACCAGTCGTCCACTGTGCCACATACCGTAAACAGTATATTTATATTCTAAAATTGATTTCAGCAGACAGGGTTGTATAAAAGGATTTAGTGTGGCTAAATATCCAAATTATATATGGATGAATCATCTTTTGTCTTCGTATTTAAGTTCAGAAATGGACAGTGAAAAGGGATGCTGTATTTTTCAGATGAATACTGGTCTAAATCAAGGTTTAGTTTTCTGGTGTCTGGCGAAAACTTGCATCTCCAAACCCCCCCCCCCCCAAAAAATAACATACCCACGTGGAGATTAAACAGTAGTTTCGATTTGTGAAAAACTTTACATTGGCCAAATGGATGGATGGATACTTTTTATTCAAATTAACAACTTTTTAGCGAATTGTAATATTTCTGAATAGTATCCGTCTGGTTTCAGGGTAAACCACAGCACCAAGACTGCCCTTGTCAAGATTTTACAGGATTTTAGAAACAATCTTGATTTCCAAAAATTAACTTTAATACAGTAGACAACACCATTCTTTTAAATAGACAAAAACATCTGGTTGGGTTCACTGGTACTGTACATAAATTGTTTTCATCCTACCTCACGGAGAGACGTTTTATGGCAAGTTTAGACACATGCTTTTTGAAAGTCTATGCTGTAACGTGGTGTGCCTCACGATTAAATTTTAGGTCCTGTATTGTTCAATTTACTGTAGATATGCTCCCTCTTGGCAGCATCATCAGGAGACACGGAGTGAGCTTCCACAGTTATGCTGACGATACGCAGCTGTACATCTCTGTATCTCTTGATGAGACCAGCCCAATGGAGCCTCTGTTTAACTGTATTTTAGACATCAAATCCTGAACAGGAGAGACCTTTCTCCAGCTGAACTAGGACAAAACAGAGGTTTTAGTCATCAGTCCTGAGGCCCAGATAGAGAAACTTATAGCTAAAGTAAAAACATTATCCTGGAATCGCTCATCACAAGTGATAAATCTGGGAGTTATTTTTGACTCTGGGCTTACTTTTATCCTGCACATTATAAAAATAAAAACTTGTTTTTTTTTATCATTTGAAGAATATAGCCAGAGTCCGCCCCTGTCTCTCTCGGGCCAACACAGAGACGCAAATGGATGCTTTTATCACTAATTGCATTGATTACTGTAATGGTCTTCCAAAAAAAGAGCATTGCATAATTACAATTATGACAGAATTCTGCGGCATGTGTCCTGACGAAGACCGGACAGCAGGAACATATTTTAAAGTCACTGCATTAGCTCCCTGTGTTCTTCAGGATCGATTTTAGGTTTATTTTATTGGTTTTTAAATTTCTTAATGGTTTCGGGCCTTCTTATCTATCAAAACTCCTTTAACCGTATGAACCCTCACAAGAACTGAGATCCTCTGGCACTCTCCTTTTTAACCATTCCAAAAGTCAGGACACGCACTCACGGTGAGGCATCGTTTCGATTTTACGGTTTGTGGAACAGCCTGCGGGAGAACATCAGAGCTGCAGAGAAGGTTCTTGTTTTTAAGAACAGGTTCAAGTACTACCTTTTTAATTTAGCTTTT
The DNA here is from genome assembly GCF_024500275.1 of Phycodurus eques. Lineage (NCBI taxonomy): Eukaryota > Metazoa > Chordata > Actinopteri > Syngnathiformes > Syngnathidae > Phycodurus > Phycodurus eques. The sequence continues at coordinate 8,805,869 of NC_084530.1, forward strand.
AACTAAATATTTAATTGATTTATCTTAGCCTTAATTTTTACTTCCTGCTTTTGTATTCTTAGGCCTTTTATTTATGCTTTGTTTAATTTCAGCTTTTATATTTTTAAGTCTGTTATTTATGTTTTGATCTCCCCCCCCCCATCCCGGTCTGTTATTTATGTTACTTTACCCTAATAGTTAAAGGCCTGTTTGTTATTTCTGTTGTTGTCATTTAGTTTAGATCATTACTCTTAAATTGATTCTACTGTTATAATATTTTACTACTTTCACTGTTTCTGCACTGGGAGCTACGTTGGTCCGTGGTGGTGGTTTCGTTTCATGTGGTCCCTGGCTGCTGTGTGCGGGTGTACTTTCTATGCCACTGCACTGGGGGCTCCATGCTGGTGGTCTGTGTCCGTGACCTATGGTAGTGCCTTAGTGAAGAGGGCTCCTTGAGAGGGTGTTTCCCCACCTGGATGCTTCGTGCCCAGCTTCAGGTTTCTTACGTCATTTAGGTATGGTATTTTTACTGGTATGTGTTTGAGTGTGTACTGTATGTTTTATGTCTTTGCAATTTCTTTTCACCTGTATGTGTGTGCGTGTCCGTGTCCCTACTGACAGGTGGTTGGGGGGGTTGATTTTAAGTCATGTAAAGCACTTTGTGTTGCATTGCATGTATGAAAAGTGCTATATAAATAAAGATTGATTGATTGATTAAATATGTACAGGTTACACAGTGTTATTTGTAATTTTGTATGTACCAGTGGTTGAAATAGTGGCGCGTGCAGTCTCTGCCATCAAAATTCATGAGAGCAATGTAGGTAGCGCGCCAAGTACAGTCAGTGAAAGGGGGCGAGGCAGTCTCTCAAAATATCCACACTATTCTCACCCACTTCCTGTCTTTGTCGCAACCCATGTGAAAGCCTTAAAACATGACACAGAGTTGAAGTTCTCCGTCACAGCACTTCGGTAGATGTGCAGGGCTTGATAGCTCAATGTGTGGGTGTGAGTCACCAACTGTCATATTTTTGCGATGGTTCATTCTAGTCTGGTTCACACGGCGCACATTGCAATGTATATTTAGTTCTGCCTGCATTATTATTGTTGACTTAATTTTGACTTTTATGTTCACTGAACGGAAGTCTTGAGAGTTGCTAAGGTCTCGATAGTTATAAGTCTAGCTTGATGCCATGGATTAGTTTGTGGTGACATCTGAATCATTGGTTTGTTAGATCTCCCCGGATGCACTGCGTTGGGTAAGGTTTACATGGACATACTGTATTATTTGTTGTTCTTAAAGAATGTTCTCCTGGGCTGAATTTGCAATTTCATTCTTCCAAATTAAAGTACAGTATATGTTCTAGCAAAGTACTGTATAGTATTGAGAAATGGTCACGCTGTGTCAGGCATTCTCGTTTCTCTCTATCTCATTTCAGTCACCTCATCTTTCCACGTTAGACGGTAAAGGTACAATCGGTTCACTTCAGTAGAATACATTGTCTCTGTGTTCACTCTGCAGTAATTTGTCTTTATTTTTCACTGACATGTAGGGGCAACCAACATTATAGTTGTTCCAAACAACCTTTGAAAAAAATATAGACTATTAGTTCCTCAATACCAATCAAAATAATGAGGCCAGATGGCCAATGAGAATTTCATCTGTTACTTGGGGCCAGCGTATGCTACTTAGGTCCTGTATAGAAAAGACAAATTAGCTATTTGTGTTAACAGTTTTCCCTACTTGTCAGTAAAGTATTGCCATGTTTAACTGCCCAATGCTGGTTCACCTGGACAGCTGACACCTGCTTTTGCTGCAGCCATGCTCTTTCACCTACCAAACTTCTGTTTGGTGGAAAAAGTACACCCATCCATCCATCCATCTTCTTTAGCACTTATCCTCACTAGGGTCACGGGCTGCTGGAGCCTATCCCAGCAATCTTCGGGCAGGAGGCGGGGTACACAATGAACCGGTCGCCAGCCAATCGCAGGGCACATATAAACAAACAACCATTCGCGTTCACATTAACACCTATGGGCAATTTAGAGTCTTCAATCATCCTACCACGCATGTTTTTGGAATGTGGGAGGAAACCGAAGTACCTGGAGAAAACCCACGCAGGCACAGGGAGAATATGCTAACTCCACACAGGCGGGGCCGGGATTTGAACCCCGGTCCTCAGAACTGTGAGGCGGATGTGCTAACCAGTTGTCCACTGTGCTGACGGAAAAAGTACACATGATTTGAAAATATACATGTAGCTAAAGTCAAATCCACACCTTTGTCCTGTTGAATAATTAATTGGTCTCTACACGTTCGACAAACCTGGACCTTCATTAGTGACTGCGTTTGAACAAGAAACAAACAAACAAAACAAAGCTGTGGTGCTCTGTTTAAATATGATCATCAGCACCTTGGAGTGCTTATTATATTATTAGCATGTAACTGGACCTGTTGAAAATTCACTATGCAGTCTGTTTACACAAGCCTATACAGCTTAAAACTGTTGGGCTGCAAAATGTTAAGCTATACATTTTTTTTCAGACTGGACTGTCCCAACAACATGAGTGCCAATACACCTGTGCCTTTTATGCACTCATAGAACACTCTCCTTATGTCAATTTTAGGCGAGATGCCAGTATATTGTCATAATTTCAAAGATGCTCTATTATGTTTAGAGAATACCGATAAATATCTAAATTGTCGTAAAATTAAAATAATCCTTCCTTTTTTGCAAGACCAGGCTCTAGATCAGGGGTGTCAAACTCATTTTTGTCACGGGCCACCTCTCGGAGGGCCGCTACGTCTGTGAGCCCATATAAATGAAAGATTACCACATATATTCTAATTACATACAATATACATAACACATTGACGAATAACCAGTTTTGAAATCAGAAGCCTATAAAAACATGTTTTTCATCTATTACATTTCTTTTCAAAGGGGGCTTGGTAACAACAAAATGCTTGCAAATATCTCAGTGGTATTACACCAGAACACAATGAGCAATTTTGATTTGCTTTCGCGGGCCACATAAAATAATGTGGTGGGCCAGATCTGGCCCCTGGGCCACCAGTTTGACACCTGTGCTCTAGATTGTCATCTCGTGGGTTCTATACGTTGCTGTAAAAATACTCTACAGGGCAAATCAATGTTTATATTGCTTATAACCACAGGGAACAGTTGAATTCGTTTGACGGATGATGAAGTAGATGCCTTCTCCGACTCCCCTACAGGGAGCAACAGATTCCATCAGATGTCTTTCAGGAAACTGTAAATGGAAGTGGGATGCCTTTGATACCTACTAGTATCAGATAGAGAAAGGTAGTGTCACTCAGTGTTTAAGAAGGAAATTTTTGGGACACATACAGAAAGAAGCCCATAGACTAGATCAGTGACTGTGAAGTGTGGTACAGGCTCCCTCTAGTGCAGGGGTGTCAAACTAATTTTTTATCACGGGCCACATTGTAGTTATGGTTTCCCTCATAGGGCTGTTCTGACTGTGAAACCCCTTACTGTTTAATCCCTTCCTCATAATATTACATATACAAAACAAGAACGTGACATGTAACAAGTTTTGAAATTAGAAGTCAAGGATAAGAGTTTGTGAAAACATTGTTCAAGGTACTGTTAAAAGGGGTTTGGTACTAAAATTAGTGCTTTCAAAATCTCAACGTTATTATTCCTTTCATATGAAATTTTGAGATTTCGGTACAGATTTTAGCAACAAGCATGGAAGTTTACACACATGATTTGCTTTTGAAAGCCACAATAAAATTATGCAGCGGGCCGGATCAGGCCCCCAGGCCTTGAGTTTGACACCTGAGCTCACGTGGTATGCAGATATTGAAGAATCAACATTTCTTTTTTTAATTATCCAAATAAAAAAAGTGTAGGAGTGGGCCTCTACACTTTTTTCCTTGTAGCTCTGGCTGAATATCCGTCCATCCATCCATCCATCCATTTCCTATACCGCTCATCCTCACTCGGGTCGCGGGTGTGCTGGGGCCTATCCCAGCTATCTTCGGGCTAGAGGCGGGGTACACCCTGAACTGATCGCCAGCCAATCGCAGGGAACATAAAAACAACCATTCACACTCACAACCTACCACGCATGTTTTTTAGGGACGTGGGAGGAAACCGGAGTACCTGGAGAAAACCAACGCAGGCACGGGGGAGAACATGCAAACTCCATACAGGCGGGGCCGGGGATTGAACCCCGGTCCTCAGAATTGTGAGGCAGATGTGCTAACCAGTCGGCCACCATGCCACCCCGGCTGAATTTATTAACAAAATACTTCATTTTATCTATTCTTATATGACAAAAAATAAATGTAATATTATGACAGTCTGATTGTACAGAGCTTTAACCAAAGAATTCTGATACAAATAATTTTCCGAGTAGGGCAAATCAACTTTTACAATTATGTATGTACTACAAAAGAACCACCGAAGAACACTTTCAATCCCATTTACGCAGTGTCACTAAAAGCACCTCGCATTTGCAGCTGCGATGGGCCTGTCATGAATGGCGGCCGTGGCCGCACTGAATCGGTTGCCAAAAACAGTGTTTATCCGCCAACATATGAAGGCTCGTATGTAATATGTTCAGAAGTTTTTTCCGGGAAGTGCAGAATAAAACCTGGCACCCTTGAATGAAAATTAACTTTTGTTCGAAAATCGTTCTTTGATGCCAGAATGAGCGCCTTCTCGATGACGTTCATCAGGCAGAAATGAAATAAGCTCAGTTCACGTTCGCACAAAATATGAACTAGTTCATGAAGTTTTCATTGAAGTCGTTCAGGTACAACACTGAGTGTGGTGATGCTGATGTAATGGCAATTGTGTTAATGATGCACAGTTGCGAAGCAATTTAAAGTCACTCATAGTGCAATGATTTGGTACGGTGATGATTGTGCAAATGGTGCATACAAAAACATACATGTGTCATTCATTGTGCAGCAGCGTGTCCTGGAGCCAGTAATATTGGAGCAGGGGGTGGAAAGTGTGTGGGATTCCTAATAACGCCGAGCTCGGTTATCAGCTGCGTGCGTACTTTATCGATCTAACACGACGGGAATATGCGTGAAAACGTAGCCTGCTGAGTCGACGGGGGCCCGTCCTCTTCCCGGCGACGGATGCGACACCGTTTGTGTGGCGGCATCGCCTAAGCGATGTGGACCAATGCTATTGTAACTAGTCGATGTGTAATGTGCTGTATGTCACTGCCTTCAAAAACAGACAGCACTGTGTTTATTCAGAAATAGAAATACCACCCAAGTGATTATCTGGAATGCAAAAAAAAAATTAAAAAAAATGTGATTGCAGTCAGTAGAGCCTGTCACACTCTGTTGCCAGCAAAAGTAGCAGTTAGTCACTGCTAGCGGTGAGGCCACCAGCGACAGCAATCAATCGTGTCATCATTATTCGGGTCGTTTGTAAAATGGCAAAACTATTAAATCTGTGTTAATATTAGAGATGATGCACATTTGAAAGTAGCAATAATGGTAACAGGGTATGTAACATCATAACTGGAGCATGATAATGTTTCCAATTCAAGGTATCTTCATTATCCCCTTAGTTTGTTTATTTTAAACTTGTTATATTTTTCTACATTCGCTGCATTGTTAAGTGAAGGTGTTCTTATATTTTTATTTATGTATCTTATTTGCTAAGTATGCAAATATCACATTTGGGTTACTTTTTAATGATTGACTATAAGGAGTATTATTAACAAAAGGCATGAATAAAATATTGAACTACTCTCTTGGTTCTTTAATTTTCAGTACAGATGCTTTAAAAGTGGCTGTTTCAAAAAGTAAAAAATAGAAAAATTGTTGTCATAATTGAGATCGGACGATATGAAAAAATTAATCGTGATACATCATACAACAGCATCCTCTTCAAAATCCTGCCCATCATCCACAAATTCCTCAATAACCTGGCCCCCAATACCTCACTGATCTTCTGCAGCACTATCACCTCTCCCGTCGCCTCCCATCTTCTAACTGTAACCTCCTCAATCCCACCACTAAATCTAAGCACCGCTTCTGAGGTGACTGAGCCTTCGCCATTGCTGCCCCCACTCTCTGGAACTTTCTCCCCCCACACATCTGTGCCTCTGCCTCACCACCGTCATTTAAAAAATTCAACGTCATTGAAAGACCTCTTTCAACAAGCATTTAACCCGTTAACTGCTTCACTTGTTTATTTGTATCTGTTTATTATTACCTTTTTGATTGTTTTACATCTGTAAAGCGTGTTTGAGTTTTATGAAAAACGCTATGTAAAATTGATTTATTAATGTAACCTTAGAAACCAATTTCACTCTGTGAGGAGGGGATGACATTTTTCTTTAATGGTACCATATTTTTTATCAAACTAACTTTTTCTAGTATTTCGGATATTATATTGGCTGTGTGGTGCCTCAGTAAACATGAAATATGAATTAAAATCATCCACACATTCCTGAGTTCCAGATGTTTTTTTTCGAATGTGTTGCAGTCATGAAATTCTAAGTTAATGATTATTTACTAAAAACAATACATTTTATCAGTTTGAACATTAAATATCTAGTCTTTGTAGTGTATTCAATTAAATATAGGTTGAACACGATTTGCAAGTCATTGTATTCTGCTTTTATTTATGTTTAACACAACATCCCAACTTCATTGGAATTGGGGTTGTACACTGAGGCAACCAGACAGCTACAGGCGAATACAAAACTGGGTCAAACAGAAGTAGCTGTTGGAGGGGCCTTTTCTGGACACTCGTATGACAAAATCAAGGTGTTTTTTTTTTTAATGAAATTGATACTTTTATATTCAGTCCATGTTAGAGAGTCATTCTCTGGAGGGCTAAATAGCCCAAATAAGGGACATTTAACTTTAAATATTGTATTGTATGTGCTTGGGTTCATTTTGATGGGTGGATAGTGTCTCCATCATCGCCGTGGCAAAGCCTGATCACACCCTGAACATCATAGTTCTCAACTTTTTGTACAAGCCTAATGGCCTTGGCTGAGGTAATGAAACTAGTGTACTGTAGAGATCGTGTTGTTTTGTTGGGTGTTGTGCACATGCCAGATCGGAATTTCAACAGCATTTTGGCTTTAAACAAATGGCACATTTTCAGTATAGTTTTGAATTGATCAAATTCACAATTACCTCAATTTGTATTCAATGCATTCCTTTTTTTTTGTTAATTCACATTTCACAAGTTTAAAGGAAAGCAAAGCATCAGAAAAATCTAATCAAACATTCATCATGTGTCACATTATTACTGTCTATCTTCTTGATTATACGGTGCTATTGTATTTTCTAGATCACTGACATTTGTTCGGAGAGTACAAACGAAAACAAATACGAACATGTCAATAAATCATAGGTTTGTGCGTCAAACGTGGAATTTAAGCACTTTCTGCGTGTACGCACAGTAAATAAATGAGGCCCATTGTGTGTCAGCCTTTTTTCTTTTCTCGCTCCTCTCATGTGTTCATCTAACCATTTTCTTTCATCTTTTCTCCAATCACTTCAATCTCCATCACTCTCCATCCCTCCCAGCCATTATGTTTAGCCAATAGCTGTCTACAATGACTGACAGCATACGAGCAAGACCCTTGTGTTGCCAGCCTGAGCACAACATGCACTCATTGAATCTCGTGTGAAGATCATTTTAAAAGTCATATCGGAAGGTTGGGCACATGCAGGCAATCCTTTACTTTGAAATATGCATGTGCATGTCAATACAAAATCCTTGTCAGCTCTATACACAAACAAAAACTCTTTCTCACCACACACACTTCACCATCTGTCTACATGCTGCCATGTGTACACTGCACTGATGGATTGGCTAGAGGCATCCACACACAGTCACATAAACAAACACACACCCACAAACTGAAAGGGTTCCATGCATAAATCACATGCAGTTTTGTGTGCAGACAACCTGAAACACAAACTCATACTTATCCTATTTGTACATAGTGCTACCACATGGTGTGTCGAAAGGTCTCTTGAACCTCTTTTTGAGCATGACTATATTTACTCACAGACATACAGTATATTCACATTTTTACTGTAACTGAAATAGCGGAGGCCAATCATTGATGTGTTGCAGTCCACGTCTTCTTTCAACTCAGTGCAGTGAAAAAAGATGCGTCTTGGTGAGCTTTGCTGTCAACTTTCAAGGAAAACCTTGAAAATCTTCAGTATACTGTACAACCCAAATCCCAATGAGGTTGGGATGTTGTGTTAAACATAAATAACAGAATACAATGATTTGCTAATCATGTTCAACCTATATCTAATTTAATACGCTACAAAGACAAGATATTTAATGTTCAAACTGATAAACCTTTTTGTTTTTAGCAAATAATCATTAACTTAGAATTTCATGACTGCAACACATTCGAAAAGAAGCTGGGACAGTTGGCAAAAAAGACTGAGAAAGTTGAGGAATGCTCATCAAACACCTGTTTGGAACATCCCACAGGTGAACAGGCTAATTGGGAACAGGTAGGTGCCATGATTGGGTATAAAAGGAGCTTCCTATACTACTGTTAAATTCTATGCATGTTTGATGCCAAGCACAGTGCAACCGCAATTTATTCCGGAATGCTCTGATTTGTTTGGATTTACAGTTTTGTTCGAAAAGAAAAAAATCTAGAGTTTTAACGATTAAACCATTAATCGACAACTAATCAATTGTTAAATTTATCGACAACTATTTCAGGAATCGATTAATCATTTAGAGGCCTTGTCTAACTTAAAATTGTCCAAATCCTTGAAATTTCAGCCTCTCAAGACTCAATATTCCCAGATTTCTGTTGTCCTCCATGAAAGCAGACTGCTAATCTTTGTTCAATCAAAATAAGACATTTGTAAATATCTGCTTTTACTTTAGAAAATAACTATCACATTTTTTTTTTTTTTTTATGCTTTATTGAATACTTTCAACTTGTAAAAAAGTAAAAGGACGTCCTTGGAAAGCTGTCGTGAGATTATTTGCAGCAATATTTTTTTCCCGTTTACACACTAATCATTGTATTTTTTTATGCAAAAACTCAAAATCTGTGAAGCTTTTTATAAACGGGAGACAAGGGGACACTCAATCGACTACTCAGTAAAACACGTCATTTCCACTTCATTATTTTTGGTATGCTACCAAGTGTGCCAGCGCGGGAATGACTACGGTAGTCATTCAATATAAAAAATGTATTACTTAAAAATGCAGCAAGATGTTCGAGGAGTTAATAGGTTTAATCAGCATTATGTCTTCTCTAGTCGTGGCTTGGGAATTTTTTTTTTTTTGACAAAATATAGTTACATACTCTGCTTTAACTAATTATTCTGTCATCTAACTGAGGAGTCATTTTACTTAGACTAAATAGTTTACTTACCATTGTTCAATCCAATTTAAAAAAAATCTTTGATTACCTACTGTTGACTTTGCCATATTGTACTGACCAGCCAGGACAGAGCATTCGAATGCCTTTCCTAAATTCAGTTTGTATTTTTCGTCGTGTTTGCCAATACGGCACCACAAAAAAACACACAAAAAAAGTCAAGTGATGAGGAAAACCCTTGTGGACTTATTCCTTAAATGCTTATTTAGTTGAAATTATCCAACATATGATGAAAAGTCATGAGATCTGCTGAAGTTTCACGTAATGTCATACATAACTAGGGAAATTTCTCATGTTTAAAGTAAGGGAACAGAACAGTTCCAATAGTTTACCGCTACCTGCACATTAATGGTATATTCAAACACACACGCACACACATACACACTGAGCCATCACTCCCCATGATATTTCTTTTTATTTTACCTGTCCTGCCTCTAGGAATGAAGCCCTTTTCATGTCTAATAACTGAGTTATAAAACCTGACCTTACAGGCCATTGAAGTTTGTTTTGGAACCCATTTGATGAAAATTGTCAATTCCAAAATGACACCCCTGTCATGCCAAACCTTGAAACAATACACGGGGAACAGGAGGTCAAAGAGCTACAGTAATTTAATGTCTTAGCCAGGCAGACACTCAAAGTTTACTGTGCTGGATATGAATGTGTTTCAACAAAGTCAGTGTAATTAGTCTTACGTACTCGTGTCATGAACACTGAGTGCATCATGCGCAGACACGTTATGCAGCCTCATATTAACACGGACCAGCACACATAAACATCAGCTCCAACACATCCATCAACAACAAAGTCATATATTTTATACTCTGCTTGGTATTCAGGTCATATCAGTCACAGGCAGAGAAGTGACAAAGTAGTTGGTATGGGATTTAAACCTATCCATCCATCCATTTTCCATACCGCTTATCCTCACTAGGGACGCGGGCAAGCTGGAGCCTATCCCAGTTGACAATGGGCGAGAGGCATGGTACACCCTGAACTGGTCGCCAGCCAATCACAGGGCACATAGGAACAAACAACCATTCGCACTCACATTCACACCTACGGGCAATTTAGAGTCCTCAATCAACCCACCACACATGTTTTTGGGATGTGAGAGGAACCCACGCAGGCACGGGGAGAACATGCAAACCCCACACAGGCATGGCTGGTATTTGAACCCTGGTCCTCAGAACTGTGAGGCAGATGTGCTAACCAGTCATCCACCATGCCGCCTATTTTAAAGATACCAGAGATATTTTACATTTAGGATTAAGAAAATATAACAAAAAATAACCCAATATTGTATAGGTTGCCTGCAATGATATTTAAGATCCAGCAGGTATCTGTCTTGAGCAACACAGGGACACAGTGCCGACACAGTATCAGTACAGTTTGCCTTATCAATGTGCCACAACTTTTCACAAGGTCTCATCTACCGATCACTACTTACGTGTACAAGGGAAAACAAGTGCGAGGCGAAACGTCGAAGCAAAACACACGATCGAACATAGGAAGGCACCGGAGGAGGAGGAAAGACAGACAGTAAGTTCACGCATGGGTAATCGGGGAATCTTTTCTTAAGAGCAGGAGCAACGAGTCGGCCAGTGTACCGCATAGGAGCGAGAATACTCTGGTGCTGGAACACTGAAACCGGCCGGCTTAAAGGTCAATGGACAAAGATTTTCAATTTTTTCAATTTTCAAACTACCACCTATCCACTATCACCTTTAGAATCTGCGTTTTCCCACAAACTGCCAGACAATAAAATACAAATAAATAAAAAAAACACAATGAGTAGTAGTAACATTCATTTGTCACTAGAGGGGATCTTGGAAGTCTGCCTAATCCTTGCCAACAAGTGGCGAGGGTTGATGACTTTGTGGTATCGAGTCTGTGGGCCTCTTCAGAAAGTGCAATCTCTTGGTCAAGGAAAGATGAAAAGGTGCATCCTGACCTTTGGAACATAGGAAAGGACAGCATTGTTTCAAATGAATTGGACTCCACTTTTCCAAAATTACCTCATCGCACGACAGCGAGTATTGCTGACGACCTCAGTCTCCAGCTTGCGGACTTTACCCGCAAAATAATTGCGTAATAATAAAATAAAATAAAAATTTCAAATAATTATCATATTTTATCCATGCATTATGGTAATGTGAGTGACTGTGCGCGCTCACCTGCTGTGGCATATATGTGCTTGTTGTTGTTTATTTTTTTTTTAGCAGGAAAAGGTGCCCACGAAGTAGTGTGCCCTCCCACTCCAAAAGTTGTTCCGCCACCGTTGGTTGGAAATATACAGTATTAATACGGTTTTATGGAAGTATTACAATTTAGGGTGTAAATGCAGATCAATACTTGTGATAGTGTTTAGGCCAGCAGGGAATGCTTCACTGGCCATGACTTCTCACCACTCTTTGGCTTTTTCATCAGCAATCAAAGGTAATAGAATAAAGCATTTTGGGAGCAAAAATATTTTGAGTTTTATAATGTTGCAGTGTGCTGAGTTATCTCCCTACATGGGACAATTTAGTTCCCGGTTCCATTCCGATTTAGTATGTAGAGTATTTGTAAAGGGTCCCAAAATAACCATTCTGAATGGAAATGTTTTTGATTCTCAAGCCTTTGCAGAGGGATGTGATCTACTGAGTCTTATCTTTATATATGCATGCAATTGTTTTTTAACTTTCTATTCCATTGTAATATTCAAAAGTAATATTTCCCTTTTACTTGATCGTTTACTTGATCTAAGTATGTGCATGTGCTGTACTAAATGTTTCGTGTTTGATTGTAGATGCTTCTCTGTTCTAATGTGTTTGTAAGCGTGTGTTTTGGACTTTTCAGACCTGATCTGTCTTGGTTTGCATTTCTGATTTTTAAAACTTTTAATGGACTGTCAAGCCTGTTAACCTGGAATTCGTTCTATATCTAGTTTTGCACAGGCATGCTATCATCTTTTCTGATGGCCAGCCACTTTAGTAATGGTCTGCTTTTATTTCCAATATGCAATGAGTGAAATTGAATTTGCAACGTGGAAGACAAAATTATTTTGTGGCTGTTGTTGTTTTTTTTTTAAAGAAAAGAGCGGAAGAGCACGATTTTTTACTTGTGTATAAGTGATTTCTTGACCTCTGTAACAACCCCGTTAATTTGGTATTTTTTTGATGGAATCATCTATTTTCTCTTTCTTCCATATGTTCTCCAGTGCTCATCCTTACCCTTAATACTTCCATTCAATCTTTCTAACACCTCTCGTTCATGTCCAATTTGAAAAGCTTTGGTGGTCTATTACACCAGTAATTAATGATAATTCGCAAAAGCACATTCAAACAACATTCAGCCATTTCCATCAATCTATGTGAATCTGAAGGGAAAATAACAGGTGCCCAGGAAGTCAAACTAATTTGTAGTCAGTGAGTGACACATCATTTGGCCTTAAAGAAGGAACAGAACAGTGGCAGGTCCCTCATTATCGCCTCATCATGTAATTGAGACAAGGTTGAGCTGAAATATTGGCACCAAAGTCATTCCTGTGCTGTTTCCAATGCTTCTATCCTTCTTGATGCAGACAATTTCAGAGATTTTTCTCTCATTAATTGAAAGGAAAACAATGCTGGTTTTGTATCAGGTGTTTCCCTTGACCCAACAGAAATTTGACAATTCACCACCTCCGCACTTAAATACTGCATATAATACAAAGCTACACTTTGTCCCAATTGATCGGCTCCATTAAATGAATTCCACTTAATTTGGTATGAACAACATAAAAATGTTATGTATTATTATGACTTGCCGGCACGGTAGCCAACTGGTTAGCAAATCTGCCTCACAGTTCTAAGGACCCGGGTTCAAATCCGGCCTCGGCTGTGTGGAGTTTGCATGTTCTCCCCGTGCCTGCGTGGGTTTTCTCTGGGCACTCCGGTTTCTTCCGACATCCCACAAACAGGCGTGGTAGGTTTTTTGAAGACTCTAAATTGCCCGTAGGTGTGAATGTGAGTGGGAATGGCTGTTTGTTATATGTGCCCTGAGATTGGCTGGCAATCAGTTCAGGGTGTACGCCGCCTCTCCCCCAAAGATAGCTGGGATAGGCTCCAGCACGCCCACGACCCTTGTGAGGAAAAGCGGTGCAGAAAATGAATTAAAGAAGGAATGAATGAATTATGACTTGACATGACTGCATGCATTATCTACTCCTCATATGAAATGCGATTTTATTGTGAGACCCCTTCATACCCAAAAATGGAATTGAAGAGCATACTGAATTCAACTTACGGGGTGCCATCTGCAATGTATGATTTTACCTTCCAGAGGATGCCATTATCCATCCATCCATTTTCTTTACCGCTTATCCTCACTACGGTCGCAGGCTGCTAGAGCCTATCCCAGCTATCTTTGGGCAGGAGGCAGGGTACACCCTGAACAGGTCGCCAGCCAATCGCAGGGCACATAGAAACAAACAACCATTCCCACTCACATTCACACCGACGGGCAATTTAGAGTCCTCAATCAACCTACCATGCATGTTTTTGGGATGTGGGAGGAAACCGGAGTGCCCGGAGAAAACCCACACAGGCACGGGAAGAACAAGCAAACTCCACACAGGCGAGGCTGGATTTGAACCTGGGTTGGAACTGTGAGGCATACGTGCCCTATTATTATTATTATTATTATTATTATAACTGTGACTATTCTCCCAAACCAGTGGCCACCATTCCAACCACCTTCTCTCTCTGCCTTTAGGAAGGAATGGGCAATCTGCGAGTGACCAAAGAAGGGGTGAGACTGGAGGGGGTTTCTGAATTCCTATTGCCTTTATACGTCAAAGAAATCCAGTCCCGAAGGGTAAGTGTGAAAATGTTTTTTTTTAATCAGAACTGTAAAGCTTCACTGATTCCTCTGAGTGTGCACTTATTTTTGTTTGAGAATACAGTATGCACTATTTGGTCAACATTGTTGCAGCTGTTGCATTCTTTTATTGATCCTTGTTTGTTTGCCTTAATGTTTTTTGGTCTTTGTTTTACACTATTAATTTTAATTCCTTGGGAGAATTCATTCATTCACTCTCTTTCACACCACACAGAGAACCAGACCACACATATGCAGGCATTCAAAATGTAAATACATTTGGCGCTGGGATGCGCAAACAGTGCTGTGCTCAGGGGAACCTCAATAATATTCAAAATGGAGACTAGCATGTCTAACAACCAGTTGCAATGTCGTTTGCCTAGAGCAGGACTTGAACTGGGTTCCAAACCCATACGGTTGAACTACAGCCAATTACATACTTGTTTTGTTTGTTATGTCATTAGAATTACACTGCAAAACAAAAAGCGGCGAAGTGGCGCGTGCGAAAAGGAAGACCCTATTCAATTTTGGAAACCACACGGGGAACCGCGTTTATACACTGCATTAATTATTATGTGTGTAATATTTTTTATCTGCATCTCGTTGAAATTTTGTGTGTTTGGAATAGAACTTGAGCTCTCAACATGGGCCAAAAATATATATTGATGTTGATGCACCCTCTTTAATTTTGACATCTTTCAAAAGAGCGATACAGCGCTCAACATAATAAGAGTACACCCGAGCAGATATGTTTAAAGGTTTTCTATGGCATACCACACTACAATATGCTCCAACAAATGTAGGATATTAATTGTAAATGAGATTTGGCAATTATATCTTTTTGAAGATAAGTCATCCACAATTGAGTCTAATCATGACCAAAATTGTTGTGCTTACAGAGAAATCATGGATGAAAAAGCTTTTTTTTAAGGGTGTTTGCATTTTTTAAGGACTGTCAGTTTAATTTATCATTGGAAACAGATTGCTTAAGGTTTTGCATTATTTCAAGCTGTTTTTTCACTTTTCTTAACATTGTAATAATTGGGGCCTTTTTTTCAACTTTACTTCTTTTACTATATAATAATGCATAGTTGGTAAACTTATATAGCGCTTTATCTACACCATCACAGTGCCCAAAGCGCTTTACAAAGCCTCACATTCACCCACTCACACACACTTTCATACACCAATGGGCAACTGCTGTCACGCAAGTCCCACTGGGAGAAAATGAGGGTTCAGGGTCTTGCCCGAGGACACTTCGACATGCGGACAATCCGAGCCCGGATTCGAACTAGCAACCCTTCGGTCACTGGACGACCCGCTCTACCTACTGAGACACAGCCGCCCGATAGGTCATAAAGATGACTTGGAATGATAGCATTCATGCTTACCCATGTATCAAGTATCAAAGAAAGTATCAAAGTATGTGTGTGTGTGCCTGTGTGCACGTGTCTGTGTGTTTGTGTATCTCACTTATGAATAGAACATGTTATGGCAGTTTATTCAAAATATCTCCATCCATCAAACCCACACAGAATTGTCATCGATCGTGTTAGTGGAGGTGGCACAAGTAGTGGGTGCGCATTTGTAGCACGTATGAGAGGTTCATGTGTAGTAGGGTGTGTGTTAATAAGTCAGCCAGGGCAATGACAGTGACACAGAGCCGTCATATGAACGTGACTGTGATTTGTGATGTGATGTAAGGGGCAAAAGATAGGCAGTAATTTGATTAAATGTGTAATTCTTTTATACCCCAAAAGAAGCAACCACACACAAGGTCATTAGAGCAGTGGTATGGTGTGCTTTTTTTTTTTTCACCCTTCGTAATCACTGTAGTCAGAAAAGGCTGTCAAACCTGTAAGAAAATTGGGAGGCCAGATTATAAGAACCCCAGATTTATTGTCAGCACATTTACAATAAGTTATATATATATATATATATATATATATATATATATATATATATATATTGCAAACGAAACTTCTTCACATTGCCCCATCCATGTGATCACTGCAGCTCTAGGATATCATTACGCCATCTCTCCATGGCGCTGTTTTATCAGTGAAAATGGCTTCAGCAAAGAATGGAGCTCTGGAACAGCTGAAGGGTTTGGAGGATGTAATTGAATTGGGTGTCCTTTCAAAGAACCCAGACATTTGGAGTAAAAGCATTGGTGAAACTCAGCCAACTGCAATGAGCAGGACAGTGTAAATTCTGTTTAGTTACAACTTGCTTTACACTGTAATGATATATATATATATATATATATATATATATATATATATTTAAGTTCATGATCAGTAGGATTTAACAGAAGACAGATCGTGTTCTAAAAAAAGAAGAATATTGATTGTATGTGCGTGTGTTTATGCTTGTGTGTAATAAGATGAACACACTCCAACATAGTGTAAGTAATATGTATGTATAAGTATTTCAATTATTAACATATTTATTTACCAAGTATTGTTGCTGAAATATGATCGACTAAATAAAAATAGCAATATTGAAATACAAATAACAGAAATGGGATCAAAAAAACACCAAAGTGATTTTAGGTGCAAAAACTATTTCAACTTCGTGACTATGATAAATCTTTAAATCAAGATTAATTTGACCACTTTTATATGAAGTAAAAATACATCACTAACTCAATGTTGCTGTAAAAAAAAAAAAAAAAAAAAAAAAAAAAAAGAAAAAGGTTGATAAAAGTATCGTATATATTGAACATATATATTGAACATGATTAACATTTAGTAGATTGTCGGTCTGATTGTTCATGTTGTGGGGGCGGGGGGGTGAACAAAAAATGATCACACACACCTTACAACAAACAATAATCGGACATGATCATCTTTAGATACATCTGATTATCAGGCCGTGGCTGACTTTGGTCAGGAGGTGGGAATTTGGCTCAATATCACCCTGATCTTTATCTACAGTACTGTATGTACCAGCCTTAGGTTGTTAGGTGGTTGCCTTGTCTACGAGAAGATCGACTTTGTAAACCATATAAACCATATAAACTTGAACAAAAAAACAAAATGATTTTATGGAATGTTACCAAACCCACCCAGACAATCTCCTTTCTTAAAAAAACTGATCCATTTTGTGTAAAACATGTAGCTGGAGTTAGCTTGGTTAATTTTATTTAAATGTTTTTACAGGTTGTTATACATTCCCAGAAGTCCTCTGGATGGTGGGAAAACAGGGAAGATAATGATATTTTAGATGTTCAAATATATTTAATTTGTTGTTACTTTGCTGTTGGTAGAATCAATTTGCATCCATCCATCCATTCTCCGTAGCGCTTATCCTCACTAGGGTCGCAGGCGTGCTGGAGCCTATCCCAGCTATCTTCGGGCGAGAGGCGGGGTCCACCCTGAACTGGTCGCCAGCCAATTGCGGGGCACATATAAACAAACAACCATTTGCATTCACATTCACACCTACAGGCAATTTAGAGTCATCAATTAACCTCCCATGCATGTTTTTGGGATGTGGGAGGAAACTGGAATACCCAGAGAAAACCCACGCAGGCATGGGGAGAACATGCAAACTCCACACAGGCGAGGCCGGATTTCAACCCGGGTCCTCAGAACTGAGGCAGACGTACTAACCAGTCGGCCACCCAATTTGCATCTATTTGTCATTTCACATTGATCGAAACTGCAAAACAATCAATATCAACCAAGTACTTGTATGATTTAGTATCGATCTATTTTTTTTTAAGGTCATTTTGAGCAGATATTGATGTTTTGTTCTTCTGAGGATCTTGGAACAGCTACCAATTTATGTAATAACAGAATATGACACCTATTCTCCAAACAGCAGGTTTACTGGCTCTTACTTTGACATGAACAGCTACCTCTATTGATTGTAAAGTACACAGTAGTCGCACTGGGTGAGGGAAAACTTACTGAACCATAAGTTTATGAAACTCCTAGAGGACCCAATAATCTACTGTATGAGAAGATGTACTACGAGGCACTTATAAGGGATGGGAAGAAGACAACAAGTTGGGAAGAGATGGATGCAGATAAATGAGTGACCACAAATCAATGAGAGTACAGTGGGGCTATGGCATAACTCTATGTGCACTGTGCAAATAATTGTACTCTATTTAAATTACAACTATGTATCTCTTCCACATTTTATATTAATGATGCTACTTTTTAATATTGTGGTGAGTTTTCTCATCAAACCAAGAACTGCTAATCCTGCATGAAGAATGACACTTGCTGTACATGTACATATTATGCCTCAGCCTGAGATGATAAAGCGACCTTGAACAGATTGATTAGTGTGTAAATAATATCCTTTTGAATGTTGTTACATAATAAATAATTGTTTTATCTTCCTCTATAATCTGGAATTAGTTAACGGTAAACACTGCTCAAGGAAAGCATGATGTTGATATGCTATGCATGTTTTTTTCTTTTTTTTTTTCTTTTTTTCCTTCTTCATACCCTGAGGTGTCGAATTGGATTCAAAGCTCCTTTGGGCATTCATGCGTCCCTTTTACCAACATTTATACTTTTAATAATCCTCCCCCAAAAGGAAGGAAATAATATTTTGCTCCATTAAAAAAAGTGTCTAAGCATGACAACTGTACTTATACAAACACACGCACACACATCCATGCACGGACACGTGTGCACGCACACACACACACACACACACACACACACACACACACACACACGGTGGCTCCCATTACAGATCAACTCGGAGAACTGCATATTTCTCAAAGCGACACGGAAGAATTTGATTGCTGAGTGGTGATGAAAGACAGGGGAAGTAAAAGAGGACTGAATGTAAAAGGAAAGAAAAAGAGGAGGTTTTAATGCAGTAAAGTGGTCAAAGTGAAGTAAACACTCTAAAAAAAAAAAAATACAATGAATGAATACAGTTAAATGAGCGGTACCCAATGGGACAGGGGGTTATTGCCTTATATATTATTGAGTTACGATTGTGTTCTACACAGTGCACCTAATTTCCATTTTTGCCGGAAGCGACATTATTCAATTACATTATCTTGAACCATCCAGCATGCAGGGAGATGTGGCTGGATATGTTTTATATTTACGGTGAAATATAGCAACATGAGTGTAATTGTCATTTTGTAGATGGCTTGCCTTTGTTTTTGACAAAATAATTGAAAGCCCGCAGTGTCATAAGTGCCTATTTGTGGGTGGTGCAAAAGGAGTTTTTGCAGTTTTGAAAAGAGAAACCTAATAATACAAAATGAAGAAAATCTGGGTGACAAGAGGTCAGACTATATGTACGATATTGTGCAAAACTCCAAGGCCTCCACGATACATGTTTTTCTTAATTGACTTTTTCACAGCAGTAATTTTCCATCCATCCATATTCTAGACTATACCTTTTCTCCTCATGAGTAACTGGAGCCTATCCCAGGTGACTTAGGGCGAGAGGCACCTAGGGGTAAACCCTGGATTGGTGCATCATTCGCACATGTGTATGACGTGCAGTGTATTCAGAAACAAAAGTTGTTAAACATTTCAACTTTGACCAAAAACAATTAGAAACTGAAAATTAAGAGACTGTGCCTCAGTGGAGAGGAGAAAGGAAGTTAGCGAAGAGCTGGAGGAAAGAGCTTTTCGAGTGGATATATTCCATCCTTCCATCCATTTTCTGTCCCACCTTTCCTCACTGGGGCCACGAGCGTGCTGTAGCCTATCCCAGCTATCTTCGGGCGAGAGGCGGGGTACACCCTAAACTGGTCGCCAGCCAATTGCAGGGCACTTATAAACGAACAACCATTCACACTCACATTCAAACCTACGGGCAATTTAGATTATTCAATCAACCTACCATGCATGTATTTGGGATGTGGGAGGAAACCGGAGTGCCCGGAGAAAACCCACGCAGGCACGGGGAGAACATGCAAAATCCACACAGGCAGCACCGGGATTTGAAGCCCGGTCCTCAGAACTGTGAAGGAAGATGTGCTAACCAGTCGGCCGGGTGCCGCCTGGATTTATTTCATATAAGAAAAAACAAAAACGAGTCAGAGTGTCTATAAAACGAATAGAAAGGAAACGACAGGGCTCTAGCCTTCAGTTAGTGATGCAGCAAAAGCCACTTGTGGCTGTCAGGGAATGGCGAGGAAGATTTTGATACCGCAGTGGCTTTTCAGCACAAAAGAAATCTAACACCTACTAATAAAGACACTTTTCTTGATTGACTTGACATTAACCTGTCACGAATGGAGGTTTTTTTTTAGGGCAAGGCAGGCAAGATAAAACGCGGGGGACCCAAGTGCATGAAAGCAGTGTGGCAAGACAGGAGTGCAGTAATTTTAAAAATGTTTTAATTTCCCCAAAAATTCAGACACGGATCAAGGAGGTTACGCTATATCAACAAAAGTCCAAACATCTAAATAAAAAGTAAAAACACTAGGAAACAAAGAAAACAGTAGACGATTTCGACATGACAATGACAATGAACCGACAAGGACTGAAATAAACCAGGGAACTAAATACACACAAATTGACGAGACAACGATGAACACCTGGACAAGACACGAGCAGCTGGAGAGAGCTGATTGGTCGAGACAAGGTAGAGGGTTGATGAGAACAGGTGGACACAATAACTAAATGAGCAATACAAGAACAAGATGGGACACAGGTAAACATCAAACATAACCAAACACAACCCAAACCACAACACAGACCATGACATAGCTGGGTTTATATGGAGACTTTTTCGTCATTCCGATTGAATAATTCAGATTGAAGATCTCTGGTCAACTGTTTACATGTGATTTGATCTATTCCAATCAGGTGTATACATGATGTGCACTACATTTAATCAAAACCGCCGTGTGACGTGCACATCAACGTAAACGTCACATATTTTATCAAGATGGAGGTCTGTTGTCTATTTAGCACAATAGTTGGCATTGTTTTCACACTTTAATCAAAAAGAACCGCTTGATGAAAGCAAGTTACAAGTAGTTAAAAACAACATCTCCGGGGCATATGCGCTATGGTTGGAAGCCGCCATATTTACGTGTGTAAACGATGACATTACCGCACATTTACGTCGAGACGGAGCATGAGCCAACAGAGCGATTCCCCACTCCATTTTGTTTGACGGTTCACATGACAAAAAAAAATGTCTGATCTGTTTGGCAAAAGTAATATTCCACCTCTATAAAACCGAATTAAATTCCATTAGGATTCTTCCTGTTTATTCCGATTGAGGTGTTTTTATGGTGGAATTTCATTCGGTTTGACGTCACCTCTCGGGCCACCTGTCCCCATTGACGTCACATCCGGATTAACAAAATGACGCCAAATCAGGTGAAAACAAAGCGACATCACGTCCCCTCGCGTTTTTTTTTTTTGCATGACATCATGTTCGGGGTCACCTTTAGGAACAAAGGACAACAAGGGGTGTCATATCGGCAACAAAAAAGGGCATTTGTGATCATACCTGTGAATATTGTCCTTTCCGGCCCCGCCCCACGTTGATGGTGGGTGTGACCGTGAACAGAGGGTTTTGCTGAGACAGCTGCAAAGAATGAGAATGAGGACTTGTGCAGGTGACATCGCGTGTCTAAGATGTTAAGGGGTCACGTCTAGAGGTCACACAGCATTGGCATGTACATGTGACATCGGGTGTCTGAGATGCTAGGGATCATGCCCAGAAGTCACAAACCCGCACCTGTAGAGAATGGGACACTCACGTGGCTTCAGCATGTGACATCGGGTGTCCGAGATGTTTGAAGAGCTGAAAAAAAATGAGTATTTAGCCAAGAAAATGTGTTTTCTCCTCCTCCAGGGTTGTGCGAAACGCTGAGCGGTCAATCAGTCTGGGAAAAAAAATCCCCATGAGTGAACCTTTTTGTGCAAAGAGAACATGCCCAGACATGTTGTATCTTTTGGGACTCATCCAACTATCTAAACCTTCACTATGTTAGGATGGGGGTCTCTTTTTTTAAATGTAACGTGTGTGTACATGATCCAGGAGTCTCTCGTAACTAGATAACATAAAACAACTTGTTTCGTTATCTCCTGCATTGTCCTCTCTGACACCAACTGCCCTCCTGTCTTCCCTCACTACATCTATCAACCTTCTCTTTGGTCTCCCTCAGCTCCATCCTCATCTCCCTCCTACCAATATACTCACTCTCCCTCCTCTGGATGTGTCCAAATCATCGAAGTCTGCTCTCTCTAACTTTGTCTCCAAAACATCTAATGTGAGAGCTTGTCCATGCAAAATATTTGTTGATCTGGTGATTTGCTGAAGTGCCCTATGTGATAAGAAAATTAAGTTTGTTAGTCTCCAAGTCATATTTTGACATCAGTCACATTTGATTATGAGGTTCTTCACTTTGACTCAATAGCTGTATTATATTTACTTGCCATCACTTTATTTTTTTCAGGACAGAATTTTTTATTAACTAAATAAGAGTAGATCACTGTTTTTTCAGTTTGAATGAATATCAATGGTATGTGTTTAAAGCATCAGCATGTTTCAATCAGAATAAGAAAAGGTCTGCATGTAAACTTGATTACGCATTAAGATTAAAAATATGACTTCAGAAAATAACCAACAAAAGATCGTATTTACCTCGAGCTTGACATTAAAGTGTATGCATGCATGTGTGTGTGTGTGTGTGTGTGTGTGTGTGTGTTTGCGCGTGTGTGCACGTATGTCAGTTTACAGCACTTTTAGGGGTTAAGACTTTGTTTGATTTGTTTCAGTGTTTTTTTTCTCTTCCATTTCAACGCATCCTTAAGTTATAGCGCAAAAAGCTTCAAAAACTGATGGCAAGATTGCCAACTACAAAGAAAGCAGTTTTCACAACAGTGTTTCAATATTCTAACCTGTATTACTGACAAACAAATCTAACAAATTGTGCTAAAATCGTTCTAATTTGAATGCATGATTATGTGTTACTAGCAATAGAATTGGATAGATCACAATAAAACACAATCAAATGTAAATCGTGACCCTAAAGCCAAACAAAATTAATTTGGGAAGCTGGTCATCCTTCAAGGTGTTTACATTTATGAACATTTTCTCCCCATAACAAATAGTGGAAATGGAAAAAAACAACAATAAAAACATTTAAACATTTTTGTAACAACCATACAAGTGTATTTCTTTAACTGCTAAAAATAAAAGGAAATTACTCACCCATCAATGATGTGTGTCGTAGGTGTCAAGAACACTTGCTCAAAGACTTCATACTCATCACAGAAAACCTCACTAAAATCAACTTTTGTTTATTATTTTTAATACAACATTCTCATTGCCATCAAGCTATAAAATATTCATAGTCATAAAGTTCAGAGACCTTGAGTACTCCTGTTTGTGCAATTAAAAAAAGATACTTGCTTCATGAAATTATAATTTAAACCAGGGGTGTCAAACAAATTTTTGTCGCGGGCCACATTGTAGATACTGTTTCTCTAAGAGGGCCATTATGATTGTAAAACCAAATCAATGTTTAATCGCCTCATCATATGTTTTACACATAGACAACAAATCGATGGATAACTAGTTTTAAAATCAGAAGTCAAGGATAAGGGATTGTGCAACTATTGTTAAAGTAACTGTAAAAGGGGTTTGGAGGCAAAATACTTACAATATTTCATTACTATTTATTACATATGAATATTATACAAAAATTTGGAACAGATTTTAGCAAGAATCATGGAAGTTGACACACATGATTTGCTTTCTCGGCCACATACATTGATGTGGCGGGCCGGATCTGGCCCCTGGGCCTTGAGTTTGGCATCTGTGATTTAAACTCTGGGATGTATTTTAACGAGATACATACAACAACTTGTTTCTAATACATTTTTCAACATTTTAAAAAAGAAAACGAGAGACTCCTGGATCACACGCGCGCACAAAGGTTTTGTACTGGGTGGTGATGACGTGCAAAATATGAAACTACAATTTAAACTCTCGAATGTATCGGAAAACAACTTTTCTTATACATGTTTCAACATTTTCTAAAAGAAACGAGAAACTTCTGGATCATGCACACGTGGAATTTAAAAAAGAGACCCCGTTCTAACAGAATGAAGGTTTAGATAGTTGGATGAGTCCCAAAAGATGTCTGCGCATGTTCTCTTTGCACAAAAAGGTAGGGATTTTTTTTCAGACTGATGGACCACTCAGCGTTTTGCACAACCCTGTGGTGAGTTGGAGGAGAAAATGTTCTTGGCTAAATACTCATTTTTTTCAGATCTAACATCTCGGACACCCGATGTCACATGCTGAAGCCACGTGAGTGTCCCATTCTCTACAGGTGCGGGTTTGTGACCTCTGGGGGCATGAGCCTCAAACATCTCGGACACTCAATGTCACGTGCTGACACCCCGTGAGTATCCCCATTCTTTGCCAATGCTGTGTGACCTCTGGACGTGACCCCCTAACATCTCAGACACGCGATGTCACCTGCACAAGTCACGTGACGACCTCATTCTTTGCAGCTGTCTCAGCGAAGCCCTCGGGACACGGTCACACCCACCATCGACGCGGGGCGGGCCCGGAAAGGATCATATTCACAGGTATAAATTTTTTTTGTTGCCGATATGACACCCCTTGTTGTCCTTTGTTCCTACAGGTGACCCTGAACATGATGTGATGCGACAAAAACGCAAGGGACCCTGATGTCACTTTGTGACGTTATTTTGTTTTTACCAGATGTAACGTCAATGTGGACAGGTGGCCCGAGAGCTGAAGTCATTGGGCACGCGCGCTGGCAGCGTGCCCAATGATGACGTCATAGGCAATCAGTTATTTTGTCATAAACTCAATATTCTACCTCTCGCACATCATGCAACCTTGGCCACCTGGGGCCAGTATAAAACAGACAGCTATAGCGTATTGTATGTAGCTGTCTGTACAGTAGACCTCTTAGCTCTTCTCAGATCCTCCGAAACAATATACTGTATGACTGAGAGTACTGTTATATGGAATTTCTCATATTTCTAAAAATATGAGTTGCTTAATGGGTTATAAACAGCGGCTGAAATAAGTATTTAACACGTCACCATTTTTCTCACGAAACATATTTCCAAAGGTGCTATTGATATGAAATTTTCATCAGATGTTGGGAAACAACCCAAGTCATCTGTTCATACGAAGAAAGCAGAACAAATAAAATCAGAAATTAAGTTGTTTGTATTAATGTGAAATGACACAGGGAAAAAGAATTGAACACGCCAACTGATATTGATTTACTACTTTGTTCAAAAGCCTTTGTTTGCAATGACAACTTCAAGACGCCTCCTGTATGGAGAAACTGAAATGACACAGGGAAAATGTTTTGAACACATGAAGAAAGGGACGTGCAAAAAGCCATGGAAAGCCAAGACAACACCTAAAATGTATCAAATCAAACAGCATTCCAGCCCCGTGTCAGTGCAAATTAATTTCAGCTGGTTCAGTCCTAATTGATGGCCAGCTAAAAGGTCTCATTGCCAAGGTGTGAGTCAAGACACATGATGGGTAAGCGCAAAGAGCTGTCTCGAGACCATTGCAAACTAATTGTTGCAAAACATAATGATTTCCTGTGTTATTTCACATTATTTCACACAACTTAATTTCTGAGCTAATTTGTTCTGCTTTCTTATGTATGGATTACTTGGGTTGTTCCCAACATCTGGTGAAATTTCCATGTCAATTGCACCTTTGGAAATATATGTAGTGAGAAAAATGGTGAACGTGTTAAATACTTATTTCAGCCGTTGTATGTGTTTCCCTTTATGTGTTAGCATTAGCATAAAACGAGCAGACTTAATTGCTAAACTATGTGTTTGTTTGAAATATTCAATGAGTAATTCTCTTTGTTTTCATGTTTAGTTTGAAAGTAAACTTAAATAAAATTGCTAAATACTTAATCTAAATAATAAATAAATATTATTTATTTATTTATTTTTAAGAGAGAATTGTTCACTGTTTTCCAAAGTGCTGCTGCTGTGAAGTGAGTTGAGTTGAGTTTACTGCCACCATACAGCGCTCGTATGTCAAGTCAAGTCAGAGCAAATCGGCTGAATTGTAATAGCAATGCTCATATATTACGCAACTTCCATCCCTAATGCACCAAAAAACAGATTAACAAACACAAGCAGGACATACAGTACACATTTTTTTTCACTTCTTTAACAAATGAGCCTCGGCAGAGGTCTGGGCTCTACTGAATGACGTTGTTATATACGGTCATTATATAATTGCTAAATTTACAAATCTGATACCTTTTGCACTGAACTGTGTTTTTATGTTAAGCAAATGGAGAGGTAGCTAAAACCTTTAATAAGGAACAATGGTGATTTGGCAAAAAAAAAAAAAATGGAATCACTGGAGTGTTGGGCAGACATTTAAAGAGACCAGGGAAGGGTTGTGAGACCCAGGACCTGAAGCAAGGACGATGTGGACAGTGGATAAAGCTATTCAGTGGCCAAAATGTCTGCCAAGTCTGAGAACCTCATCTCAAACCAGTGCTTGAAGGCTATCACACAAGGCATGAAAGATGCTCTGTGACAATAAGAGCCAGAGAGGATGGAGGCAGCTGGCAGGCCAACAACTGGCAGGGCGGTTAAAGCTACAGTCCTTGACCACTTTGGCAGTAAGAATAGGAGAAATTGCTAAACTGGGCTATGCAGTCAGATGATGTCATCAATTTTAGGTTGTAATGCAGCCTTTGTCTGGATTGGAGTCTTTATAGCTCCTTTACTTTTTCTATTCTCTCACATTATAGATTACAGGAATCTAATGCAAACAGCAAAATGACACAAATAATTGACAGCCCCACAAAATGTTTGTAATTGTTTATACTGTATTAATGGTTAAAATAGTAAATATACCGCAAGCAATGATCCCAAAACACTGCCATTTCAAGCTCTTACAAACATCTTACAACATTGCTGCAATATTGAAACATTGCATTGCCGAGGCTGTTGCTGCATCTTTGTGTTGACGAAGAGGTAGTCTTAATGGCTTTGCACCATTCCATATACGGATCACATCCTTCAGCCTTCTTTTGCAGTTCTGATATCCTCACAAATTCGGAGAGTTATGGGGTCGGAGTGATATAGTTTTGCTAATGATACTACTGCCTTACCAATGCTTAGGTGTAGGATTTCTTCTGGAGAAAAGGTCTCATAATCAATTCAATTCCGTTATATTTATATCACGCCAAAGCACAACAGAAGTTGTCTCAGGGCACTTTACATGGGGAGCAGGTCAACAATAACAGTCCTCACTTAACTGAACCCCAAAACCTCTCTCTTGGGAAGAAACCTCGAGCAGACCAGAGACTCAGAGTGGGGCGACCATCTGCTCGACCAGTTGGGTTAGCATAGACGGGGAGAGAGACTGAGAGACAGACAGACCTGCACCTCCAGAAGCATGGGCACCTCCTATTACTGGGAGGGGTAAGAGAGAGGTTAGTGTCAAAGAGACATCAAAACTAAAAGACAAGAACATGCAGTACTACAACTGTCTAGCAGTTCAACTAGGGATTGCAGTGATGCGGAGAGTGACCAAGAAAACAGCAAGGTTAAAATGCAAATCCATACTTGACAAGGAGCAGAAAAATGTTATTATACTGCGCATGCGGTGGTTTGCTTCTCAGACTGGCCCACTCCATAGCATCAGAAAAAAACTACAGTTTGATACTCCCATGATACCCTGCAACGTCATACTCTGGTGAGAAGGGTTTCAACAAGGTTTAGGAGTGAGTTTATGGGAATTTTTGTCCATTCTTCCAGGAGCATACTGTGAGGTCACACACTGATGGGCGAAAAGGCCTGGCTCACTGTCCACTTGAAATCAACGCAATGGTATTCATGTGGGTTGAGCGTACGACTCTTTGCAGGCTAGTCAAGTTCATCCTTACCAAATTCTCTCATCCACGTCTTTATGGACCTTGCTTTGTGCACTGGTGCACAGACATGATGGAACAGGAAGGGGTAATCCCCCAACTGTTTGACTCTCCAAGTTCTGTTGGTGTGCTGAAGCATTCAGAGGTCCTTTCACTAAAAAGGCTAAAATTTGGATTTTTCCAACTTTGTGGGAACAATTTGGAGATGGCCCCTCTCTGTTCCAACATGACTGTGCATCAGTACACAAATCAAGGTTCCTAAAGACACTGATGACAGAGTTTGATGTGGATAAACTTGACTGGCCTGTACTATCCTGACCTCAACCCTATAGAACACTTTTGGATGAATTAGAGAGGAGACTGAGAGCTAGTCCTTCTCGTCCAACATCGGTGTGTAACCTCACAATTGGGCTTCTTTTAATATTTTCATAAATTCCCATAAAAACACTCCTAAATATTGAAAGCCTTTTCAGAAGAGATAAAGATGGCGTGCTGGAGACTATCCCAGCTGTCATCGGGCAGGAGGTGGGGTACACCCTGAACTGGCTGCCAGCCAATCACAGGGCACATAGAAACAAACAACCATTCGTACTCACAGTCATGCCTTCGGGCAATTTAGAGTCTCCAATGAATGCATGTTTTTGGGATGTGGGAGGAAACCGGAGTGCCCGGAGAAAACCCACGCAGGCACGCGGAGGACATGCAAACTCCACACAGGCGGGGCCGGGGATTGAACCTGGGTCCTCAGAACTGGGAGGCTGACAATCTAACCAGTCGTCCACCATGCCGTGGTTTAAAACCAGTGGAATAAAATATTAATGATTGGATTTAAACTAATGAGACCATTTTCCCGCTTTGCATTGTCCCACGCGCATCCTCTTTAATATCTGTAACAAATGTTCCAAATGTTATGTGGTTGTTGAGAACACTACCATTTTCAATGTGGTAAAGTTCTTAATGTAACTTTTCATGTAAAGTTCTTAAAATATTAACTCCTAGCCAAGTCCGGTCCTGAACCCGTGTCTGCAGTGCCGTTCCGTCGCTTGTGGGTGTCGCTGTAGCCTGTTCAAACTCCCAAGTGGCGCGGTACCGCCCAACAGAGTGGAGGCGCCTTTGTTGGTGAAATCCTGCGGGCTGGCTGGCGGTGGCTAAGTTAATTAACTTAGGGTGCTAGGGCGAACTCGGTATCTTTGGTCTCCGCTTTGAAGCTACGGTTACTAGTAATTCACTTAGTGTCAGCATGCCTACGCAAATGCTTCCACTTCTGTTGATTATGGCTGTTGATTCATTTAGCGTCTGTCTGTGAAGTTACGTCTCGCCACTCCGTGGTCGTCTATCTCGGTGGGAAGAGTGAGTCTCACCAGAGACTGGGGTGGTGGGTGTCATCTTTTCATGGCGTGTCCGCTACACATTTCATTCACTTTTTTCAATTTCAATACGACTCAGGAGCGGTGGGGCGGCGCCCAAGCACACACTATTGACTACCACTGGGAGAACAATTACCCGATTTTGCCAGTGGAAAAGCATTACTTGCGGGTAGAGCTGTGCCAAGTCAAGTGAGTCCCATGCAATGGAAACAGGACATCTGCGATCAGAATATTTTACTTTTTCTGCAAGAACATCAATGATAGGATAATGATCAGAAAAGCGATGTTATGAAATTGTCTGAAATTAGTCTCCAGTCAGATTGCTCCCATATCATCCGTGTTCTGCTCACAAATTCTAGGGGCACTAAATGGGATGACTTTCCTATGCCAGATATATTGACTCACATTGAAATCCACAAATGTTTTAACATTTTGGCTTGGCAGCAGCATATTGTCATTTATATTCAGTCTCTGAGAGAATCCTATTTTCTATATTCCCTTACCTTTTAATTGAATGCCATGAAATTACTCAACATGTCATGTTTTCCTCGATCTGTCAAACAGATATACAATTGAAATAATTGGTTGAATAATCGATCTTGCGCTCTCTACGTGATGTTTCTTTCGGCAACCTGAACACAGAAATTATTACAACACACTGTGATAATAAGTGACACGTCAGAAGTCGAGAGCTCTGCCATACAGACACGTGGCTAGCTTGTCAAATGTCTGAGTTTCCACATCCCCCACAACATTAAGAATATATTAAACAACAAGTCGACTCTTCCACTGTTGATAAATATAAATTTTAAAAAAAGATTTGCAAGGGATGATCAGATCTCTTTCCACAGGCAAAATATTATCATCACATTTTTCCTTCAGGACCAAGCTGAGAAGTATGTGAAGTGTACTGCATGCTGTTTGTTTGTCTGCATGTTGAGTGAGAACCAGGTGTGTCCAGAATGTACAGTATGCCTGTGTCAGACATGGTCAAGACTCTTGTAAAAATAGCCCCATTGACATTTAACAGCATCTTAGAATGTCACAAGAATGGAAGTCATATTAGCCTTTCAGAGGAGAGAGGAAAAGAGATGAAATGAAGAATATAAAGTGTGCGTTCATGCCAGCCGCTATCTCAGAGGTCACTCACATCCTTCAAACGCCACAACAAATACCGTATTTTTAAATCTTGTCCGGAGAAAATGCTCTGACCATGTTAATTCCAAGAACTGTAATTAATGTGAGGTTGTCACCGGAATAAATGGCTTTCTCGAAATCTTCCCCAATGAAGATTTTATACAATGCGTTGTATTTTGGGAAATCAGATTGTGGTCGGACTAAGATATCAAGCATAAAATGGGATACATATTACATGAATCATACCATGTCAACAAAACATAAAAATAGTATTTGTATCGTGTATTTTTCGTGCTCCTTTATTCAATCCTATTGTAACCATTTTTTTTGTACCAAAAGTACAGATGTCTGATGTCATTAGGCTTGTTTCACAATTACATGATGAATTTTGTAAAAGTAATTTTATTATGCAACCATGCTGACGACAACTGGCTTCGAGGAAGAGGGAGTTATTTTCTTCATCTGTTTTAAAACCATTCATCCATCCATCCATTTTCTGAGCCGCTTCTCCTCACGAGGGTCGCGGGCGTGCTGGAGCCTGTCCCAGCTGTCATCGGGCAGGAGGCGGGGTACACCCTGAACTGGTTCAGTTCGACGATCTGAAGTCACCAGGGGAATGAATGATGAGCAATCATCAACAAAACACTGACGGGGGCTTTGTGACCAGCAAGACAGGAAACACCCTACAACACTGTTTTAAAGTGCACACATACAATGTGATCCAAATGATCATGCATATAGGATTCAAGTTGAATAAACGTGATATTTAACCGTTTCCAGGGGAA
This sequence comes from Phycodurus eques, assembly GCF_024500275.1. Lineage (NCBI taxonomy): Eukaryota > Metazoa > Chordata > Actinopteri > Syngnathiformes > Syngnathidae > Phycodurus > Phycodurus eques. The sequence continues at coordinate 8,837,260 of NC_084530.1, forward strand.
GTTTTCACATATTTTATTCTTGTCCTGCGATTGGCTGGCGACCACTTCAAAGAGTACCACCACCTCTTTCCCAAAGTCAGCTGGGATAGCCTTCAGTACACCTGTAACCCTAGTGACGATAAATTGTGCAGAAAATGGATGGCTAGATGTCTGTTTGGATTGCTTGCAGTAATGCATAAAGGTGTATTTTGGCCATCCCGAATTACAGGCATAAGATGAAACATTTGCATTGAGCTATATATAATTAAAAAAAAAATATTCACCAATGAATGAAGTGCTACTTTGGTTGTTCTATATACATGGAGTTCGGGATGGTTGGTGGATGGCCACCATGTGACAGCAAGGGTGCAACATCCGCAAGGTAGTTGTGACGTTTCTAGCAAAGCATTTCTTGTCATGTAATAAAAAGAACTGTGCCTTCTGCCAAAAAATTATTCTCATGCAAAGCAACACTCTATCTCACGCTCCAAATACACCATTGAAGCGTTAGCTACCATGGATATACAGAAAGAAATAGTCATGGTTTTGCCACAATAATGCCCTGACCTCAACCATATTGAAAACCTGTGGAGCATCCTTAAAAGGAAGATCTATTAGAGTGAACAGCAGTCTAACTTCAAATTGTAACTGTGGGAGGCAATACTTGAATCCTCAAATGAGATACCAGCAAAAACTACCATGAATTTACAAGCTGTAAACATAATATTGAAACAGGGATCCAATGATAACATTGACATTAACATCATGTTTTTCTGTCACAATATCTTTTTATTGTTCAAGATCTCAATGTAAAAAGAGAAAAAAAAACTTATCATGATGTTTGTGTTCAATAAACTCCTCATACAATTGTTGATGATGAAAACAATTTATTCACTCTAAATTGCATTGACTAGTTCAAATGAACAAAAACAGCATATTCTTTTCATTTGTAACACAACATAACATTCTTCTTCTTTTCTTTTGGACTTGTCCCTTTAGGGGTCACCACAGCGCGTCATCCTTTTCCATGTAAGCCTATCTCCTGCATCCTCCTCTCGAACACCAAGTGCCCTCATGTCTTCCCTCACGACATCCATCAACCTTCTCTTTGGTCTTCCTCGAGCTCTCTTGCCTGGCAGCTCCATCCTCATCATGTCTTGTAAAATAGTTAACATTATAACCACATTTTAAACATTCAACTACGAAATAGCAACCGTGCCAAACTCTAGATACCTGTAATAATTTGACATGTTTTATTCTGTCTGGACTGGTCACCCACTCCTCGCCTCCTGAGTGGCTTTCTGAGCCCACACGTGTACACGCCCGATACAGTAAAACTGCACATTCTCGAGTGGCCTTTTATTGTTGCACAAAAATCATGCTGTCTAATCAGCATCTTGATATGCCACACCTGTGAGGTGGATGATTATCTCAGCAAAGGAGACGTGCTAACTAACACAGATTTAGACAGATTTGTAAACAATATTTGAAAGAAATAGGCCTTTTGTGTACATAGAAAAAGTCTTAGCTCACTGTAAATAAATTTTCACTTTCCCCTTCAAAGTCACAAATACTGGGTTCTGAAGTAATAGAAGTAGTCGGAGGTTTTTATGGTTTAGCTTTTACATACATTTTACATACTACCAGAATGGATTTGGCTATTTGCTTGATCAAATTACATTATTTGCCCTGTAAGGGTGAAGTACCTCAGTTTCTGAGACCAATAAAGCATCTGGTTTAAAAGGCTTCATGTAGTTGTCTTATCTGAATGAGAATATGGGAGAAGTATGATCTTGCTTCCTGTTCTTGACTGGTACTAGTGATTTGCACCTTGTTGTAATTATCGTCTGCATTTGCATTCATGAAAGCATCTCCTGTTTTCTGATCGTTCAGAAGAGTCCTGACATTTTGTGAAACTTCTAAAATTGAAGCTCAAAATCTACACTTCAACCATACTTTGTTTTACTTCAAATCCATTGTGGTGCACTTGACAGGCAAACTCATAATAATTCTAACAATGGTTCAAATACTTCTTGATCTAACAATATACAAACACTTACCAAGGTACACTTTGAGCTTGCATATGTTTCATATTGGCATAATGTTTGCAGGTAAATTGTAACCATCTACTGTGTGTAATTCAGTAAGGGTGAACATTTGAATTAATCATCAGGAGGGAAGTGTAATATTCCACAGCACTTTTGCACTAATATGAATATATATATATATATATATATATATATATATATATATATATGCTAGCACTAGCTTGCTATGCTACATAATGTTTTGTTGCCTGCTTGTGAGCCGTATCATAAAAGTATGTGAACATACCTCAAGCAGTCCTCGAATCAACATTCTCTCCTGAGCACCAGTGATGATAACCACGTTTGTCCTCATTTTTTTCTTTTCTTTTTTCACCCGACACAATACATTGACGTGGCACATTGTTGGTGTTATCGCCATGGTAACGAGTGTGTTCGGTCGCGTTGACTGGTCACACATTTTCTGGTTCCGCCTCTCCGATAGTTTTTGATTTGACAAGATAAAAACCCCTGATCGTAAAAGAAGGGATGTGGTGGTATCGGAATAGATGTCATGTAGTGTTGCCACTGTTTGACCGAGATACGGCATAATTGTATGGCAGTAGTCTGACATAATGCAATCGGGAAAAACCAAATTTGTCTTGGAGTCTGATCCAGGCATTACTTGTAAAGCATGCTCCAACAATTATGGCGGTAAAGACTCTGGGATTTTATTACATAGCGAAGAGATCTGCAGGGATGCCAATGACAAGAAATCTAACTGACCACACTAATCAGACTAACAATATTGAAGATGCCTTGGTGTAAAATGCCCAGGCTGGTATCGACTGTATTGACAGGCTGAGATAGGAAATTAAATGCAAATGAAGTGACTGCTGCATCAAATGTTGTTGTGACACCATTTGAAAAACAAAACAAGTTCAAATGAAATCATTGATTGGTTTTATGCAAAGCGATACCAGTTGTACTAGCTGTTGTACGAAAATGTGACTTTGCTTACTATTGAAAGATTTTGGGGGAAAATGAGAGTAAAAGAAGTCTACTCAGAAATGTCAGACACGTTAACTATTTCCAGTCAGTGTAATGCCATGCTATAGAGCAGCTTGTTATTGGCTGATTGTTTGGTTGTTGAAGACAAAGAGAGAGCCAACAATCTGCTTCTTCTTGCCTGCTTTTGATGTAAGCAGTGAACGTTTCTACAAAGCTTGAAATGTCATCTGAGTAATGTATCAGTATTTACATTTTACATTGAACTTAGAATAAGATGATTAATTTAGCCACCCAATTAAGACAAAATAATGTGCAAGTAAATGCCAATACATTTATTGTCAATAATCTGCTCAAATAATATTTTTCATAATCCAATGTGGCCTCACTTAGTTTATGTGTCCGTTGTGTTTATTGGTCCAATAAAAAGTAAATGGAGGAAGTGTGGTCTAACACAGAAATGCTTGTTTTGAAGGACAGCACGAGTAGTACATGGAGATAACCATCATATAGTAAAACATATTTTTATTAGTTATTGAACAGATATTTAAAACAGGATCAACAGGAGAACATTGGACATACATCAAAAAGGCCTCTTTTTTTTCAAACCATGCATAATGTATTTACATGATGGTGCATCAATGAGATAGGCAGCACCGTTAACTTGTTGCTACTGAGTAATTAAGTCATAGCTTTCATATCAAGTGCACAATTTCACATACTGCAGATGCCCTATTCAGCTTGGGTGCAAGTATGAAATAAATGCAGAATAAATCAAAACAAATCCAGCTCAGGCATACATTTACATTCATTATAGCTGAGAGCTTTGAAGCAATGTGAATGTTGTTAAATCCCAGTCACATAAAGGAATAACAATATAAAGACGTATTAATGCGGCAAATAAAATATCAACCAAAGAAGGGACAGCAGTGTGTCGATCTACACCCATACACATGCATCACCTTCAAATAAACACCTGGTCATCTCTGCAGTTGAGTCAATAAATGCCCCCTGGCACTCTCTGAGGAAATACAGTACTTGTGGGATTTGAAACAGTAATGTTAGCTGGTTGATCGCTGTTCTTTCAAAGGAAAAGGCAACCCTGATGTATCGTTGCGAGATGACAGAGAAAAAACACACAAAAATACAGAGCGTTGATAACTGTTTTGTTTGACTGTGCTGGGCAAGTATTAATTACTGCACATTATGTTCAGGTTGTTATGCCATATTAATAATTGCTCGCAGCACTTATCGCATATTGTAGATGCTTTTTTTTGTTTTCAGCTGTGTGAAACAGGATTCCACAGGGACCTAACCTTTTCATGACCTTGTCTCATAGGCCATTGGTTTGTGATGCGAGCCTGTCTCCAAACAACTTTACCTGTTTGAAAAACCATGATAAGGAGGTATTATGATTCCTATATTGCCTGATATAGAAAGGCAATGTAAGATCCAACACATTGACACAAACAGATTTATAGTGCATGTGATGTACTAAGAGCAGAGCAGGTGCTTTGAGTTCAGATAGCTCAAACATAAGCTCAAATGCTCTCCATGAGGATTGATTTTTAACTACAGATACAGACCATTTAACACATGTCATAAGAGCTGATTTTGTCAGTGATTCATCAGATGGCTGTCAGCCCTGCTTTATATCACTGTCACAGCAATAAATGCGTAAGACGAGTGCTCGGGCTCAGGTTTACTCATGGAAATTGCTGCTGTTATAAAGATGTACAAGTAAACTCTCCTCCAAATGTATTGGAACAGTGAGGCCAGTTCCTTTATTTTTTTTCTGCAGGCCGAAAGCATATGGTTTTGAGATCAATCCAAATTAAGCGAGAAAAATTGTAGCTTTTATTTTCAGTTATTTAAATCTGGAACGGCACGGTGAACGACTGGTTAGCACATCTGCCTCACAGTTCCGAGGTCTGGGGTTAAAATCCCGGCCTTGCCTGTGTGGAGTTTGCATGTTCTCCTTGTGCCTGTGTGTGCCCCCCCCCCCCACCCCCCCCAAAAAAAAAAAAAAACATGTATGGTAGGTTGATTGAAGACTCTAAATTGCCCGTAGGTGTGAATCTGTATGCAAATGGTTGTTCATTCCTGATTTTGTGGGTTTTATGAGCTGGAAGCCCAAATTATGTAAAAATAAACAAATACTTGAAATTGTTTAAATTGTGGGTCTATGAATATGATAAGTCTCTGAAAGTTAAACTTTTTGAATGGAATTATGGAAATAAACATTTCCATGATATTAAAGTTTTTGGGAAAGGGTCTGTAGTTGTAGAGTGGAGATATTCTTTTTGGGAAGACCAGAGAGCAGGGCGGGGCATTGCAGTAGTTTAAATGACAGAAGATAAAAGCATGCATCAGCATCTCTGTGTTAGCCTAAGAGAGAAACGGGAAGCCTCTGGCTATATTCTGTAATTAACAATCTTAGTTACATTTTTGATGTGTGGGAAATTAAGCTCAGAGTAAAAAATGACGCCCAGGTTCTTAACACATTGTGAGGTTTTCAAATCTTCTAGTTGGGGTTAGTTTTCTCTCTTTGGCCTTCAGTACCGATAACTAAAACCTCTGTTTTGTCCTGGTTGAGCTGTAGGAAATTTACTGCCATCAAAGACTTAATAACTGAAACACAGTTAGGACAGTTAGCAATTGGCCATGTGTCATCGGGAGACGCGGCGATGTACAAAAGTGTGTCATCTGCCTGTGGAAGCTGATGTCATGTCTCCTGATAACGTCCCCAAGTCAAGTCAAGTTTATTTGTATAGCCCTTAATCGCAAAAGAGTCTCAAAGGGCTTCGCAGGCCCACAGTTTCCAATGACTGACGACATCACCGAATCTAAACCACCCAACCAGGGAAGGAAACACTCAAAGGAAAGGAAGCATTTATAGATTTAAAATAATTTTAACCTAAAATTCCCCCTTGGGGCACCCCACGTTCAATTGTATACAATCTGCCACCTTGTAGGTCAATTTAGACAAACCAGCTGACAAGACAAATGCTAACTTCAGCCAATGTTTCATTTTGTTGAATAAATTTAGGTACTGTAATTGTAACTAGCAGAAAGGTAAATATTGTAATACTATGTATTATTAGATAATAAGAATCATGTGGGAATGTTTCTCTTTATTCTTGCAGTGTATGGCCATTTGGGTACCAAAACAAGACATTGGTGCTGCCCAACAACAAGCCCATAACTTATTTAATAGTGCTCACAAATTTAGTAGTATTAAGGTTGACACCGCAGGCTATTTAATCACTCACCATTTGATTGGTATTCTGTTTTTAACGCCGACTATAGCGAGAACTATGTACAAGTCTCAACAGATCAATTTAACCGGCCTCCCTGCCTGTCTCAACTCACCCAACTCATTTATTACTTGTTGCTACATTATTTAGAACACAGGCAGCCACTATTGGAGTGTGAAGGAAGGGTTTTGAGGGACATTTCATGCATTGCACTACCGGAGACAAATTCCTTGTGTGTTTTTTGGACAAACTTGGCAAATAAAGATGATTCTGATTGATTTTTTTAAAGGTATATTATGGAATTAAAGGCATCACTGGTAGGTTGAAGTAGAATGAAAAGACTTAGAACTGACATGAGTTACAAGTACAGTTTGGGACCTATTTTTGCTGCGGGTGGCGCAACTCTGTGCTAGAGGCAGGTTAGACCAGTAATTTTGTGGACCATCACAGCTCGGCGGATCTGCATGTGGGCAGGCTGCGCCACTATGAGGGGCCATTAAGGACGTCATTCATTGGGCCTCGCACTTACTATCGAAATGCTCTCATACATACCACTGACACACTCATATAGACACTACTAAAAAGGTTTTACTTATAAACACTTGTGAAACGCTCTCATACATATGACCCAACTCAACTTTATTTATAAAGCACATTAAATAAAACCACAGCTGCAAACAAAGTGTTGTTCACAGATAAGAATCAAACTTGAGAAATAAAAATTATTTTAGAGAAACAACATTAAAACAAAAACAATTGCCACAGGTGTATAACATGGAGCACATAGCCACGCATTTATAAACATGTTGAAGGATGTGCTGTTTGAGCATGTGAATGCAACCTTGGAAGCAAGTCTGGAAATTGCTTCGTTCTGAGATATTCTACAATGCTGCATTCAAGACTGATAGGAGGAAGAAATTTCCCATTTGGAACATGAGTTTTGACCTCAAAAGATCAACATAAAAGATGACTGACACCTGACGATAAGCTGGAATGAGCGTTGATTGTGAAAGCAGCCCTGATAACAAATGCAATCTTTCATGGCAGCCAATGCCTTCCACGCAGAAAAGTTTTGTGAAATTGCGATATTACGCTCTCGGTGTGAATGTGAGTGCGAATGGTTGTTTGTTTATGTGTGCCTTGCGATTGGCTGGCAACCAGTTCAGGGTGTAGCCCGCCTCCTGCCCAATGATAGCTGGGATGGGCTGGGGTGGGCTGAGTTGCTTATCCTTTGTGAGGATAAGCAACTCAGAAAATGGATGGATGGATGTTTATTTGGGAAGGCCTTACTTGCAGCTTGTGTTCGCCATCCAACCATGTCTAACTATACTCCTCAAACAACCAAGGTATTTACATACAGTTTGCTGGATTTTTTTAAATTGTAAAACTGTGAGCACAATATAGTGATGGGCACAGCAATTCTTCTGAGCATACTGAATCACTACAATCAGTTCATTAAAAAGATTTGCTTACCGAATCGCTCCGTTCTTTTTCACAGAATCAGTCAAGTGCTTCCTCATTCAGTTCATGATTCAGCCTTGAGGTTCACGTTCACTCAACACGTTCACTGAAGGACTATGTGTTGTTGTTTTCACATATATTAAACTAGGACAGTTGGGGAGATTAAAAAAAAAAAAAGAACTTAAGTTATCGCCGACCTATCTCTCTGTCAGCAAGCTCTCTGTCAGCAAGCTCTCGAACAATGACACCAGCACCCGTGCTTCCTGCTCACTCACCTTACTGTTATTGTCATCTGATTAGTGAGAAGCGCTATGTAAGTTTGTATTATTATTATTATTATTATTAAACAAAAAGCTTTAATAATCATATTAGAGACAGAGTGATGATATGTATGTGTACATATATACATTTATTATTAATTTATACTTATTTTAAATATGTGTGCTTGTTTTCATGTGCTTGACTGACTCAACATTAGGCGTTAGCTTGCTCGTGAAAGCTATCCCCGTGAGGACGAATGGTTAAAATCACTGCATAATGTCGTTCCTTGCACGTACAAATCACTCATCGTACTAGTTTGCAGTGAACTTTTGCCCTATTATGTTGTGTTCTAGCTTGACAGCATGTGCCTCAGTGCACAAAGCAAGAGCCATAAAACAATGCTTGGATGACTTTCATTTTGAAGTACTTGACTGCACAACCCCATCAAACAACTTTGGGGGGGGAAAAAATGAATAAAGATTGTGATCCAGGCCATCTTTTAGGTCCAAAGACATCAATGACCTCTGATCTCACAAGTTCACTGCAAAATTCCCACAGACACACACGCCAACATCTTGTAGAAAATCTTCCCGGAAGAGTGGAAGCAATTATAGCTGTAAAGAGGTGGACCGACTCCCTGATAACGCTGATAAAACATCATTTATTTCAGGAGTATCATGTGTTGGTGATTTAACACTTCATACCATGTATCTTGTCTATGTCAGGTATTGTTTGTGTTTATAGTACAGTATATTATATTACAGTACATACAGTATCTGCTCGGGGGGGGATTAAGAATTTAGCAATATCAGTGTCATCGTTTCTGCTTATCAATCCAACTCCTTATTAATTCTCTTAAGGATTCCTCAGTACTTTTATAGGGGGTGGGGGGGGGGGGGGTGTTCAACAGTCTTCCACACCAAAGGCAACCATTTATTTTCAAAATGATGTCTGCAGAAGACTTTCTAGCAAATAACGATGCAACGATTAAATGGTGGCCTGATCGGAACCTGTGCTTGCCCCGTATATTCATGATATAATAAATTAAGTTTTAGTGATTATTTTGTATTTAGCGTCTTTATACTGTATTATTTGAAATGCTTTAAGAAATTATTAGTGCAATTACATTAACCTCATTTAAATCAGTGTCTTGCAATTGCACAAATTAATAATAACGATTCAAAGAATAAACCAATTACAAAATGTGTGTGCGTGTGTGCATGTGTGTGCGTCTTGGGTCATAAAATTTTAAAAAACCCGGCATGCGTTTATCACCACGTGATATGTTTTATGACGAAATGCTGCAGTCTGGTCTGGTAGTGTATGCTCTTTTACTCGAAAGGATTGTTGGTAAACGGTGTCGGATTTTGTCGAGGCTTATCTGAGCTAGACTCATCTGTATTCATTGTGAAGCTGAGCTAAATGTGCCTCAGATCTGTTGACAGTCAGATTAGAAGACTGTTTGTGTGTCCTTGTATTGCTTCTACTGTCAATGACAAGAAAATGTGGGATTTATTTATTTTACAGATATTTGTTCTTCTTCAAAAGATTTGTATGGTTGTACATTTTTGTCCAGAGTAATATCAGTGTTTTAAAAAAACATGATTGAAGTCAAGACAATTTGATTACATTCGACAATTCCTCTGCGTTTCTTGAAGACGCCTCTGTGAAGCCAAACTATTGGCATGAAGCCACTGAAATAATTTTATCTGCTGAAGCGGTTACAATTTGTCAGAAAACACATTGACTGGTCTAGAGCAACATTTTGTGAAGTGATGCAAGCGAGATTGTTCTTTTCCCTATCCCCCACTCCCACCCCTCCCCTCCAAAAACTAAAGAACTACATTAGATTACATTGTGAAGCAGGGAAACCATGCTAGGCGACCATTCGGCGGAAGCGTTATTTTTAACATTACACGCCATCATGTTTATTCTGGACTGAATAATCAATATATGATCATAAAACAACAATTTGATAGGGCAAAGCAAGCACAAGCAGTGGCCATCCCTTCCCTGATTTGTAGGGATGATGTATAGTTACATATGTCACTTTAACTGATAAGGAGCATAGAAATGGTATCTGATGCTCGACATTGTAACAAGCATTGATTGCAGGTAGCTCATTTTCCAATACAGTAAAGGCAATTACGGCAACTTTACCGTTCCCACCAGTCTTAATGTTTGATGTCAACCAGGTGTTGTACAAATATGAATTAGTGTCTGCTTAATATTCATTATTTACAGCTCTAATTTCCATTCATTTGCATATGGTTACTTTAATGAAATAAGATTTTCCATAAACAATCCTAGTTCTAAATGACTGAGCAATGCACTAAGTTAATGGCATCAGGGCCACTCGTATGCACTGCCCGTTGAACTGGAATGATGTGGAGAACATTACATCTGTCAAGCTGCACAAAGCAGCCATACGCTTTCAACAGAGTGGAAAGATAATATAGTGAAGGCTGTCCGACGCCCTTCTGAAAATAATTAATCCAGTGTGCATGCTTTGGGGAGAGCACAAGAAGCACAATGTGCATTAAACCATTTTGTTGTCTACCTGAGTGGCGGCTCATTTGTGTGTGTTTGCAATGATCTGTGTGACCATGTACATGATCCTAATTAAAACCTCTCTGATTAGTCTGTATCTGTGCGTGCGCGCGTGCGCGCGCCCGTGTGTGTGTGTGTGTGTGTGTGTGTGTCAAAGTTGATCATGAGAATGTAAGCCTCAAATTAGTATTTTGTGTGTGGTCGCCAGCCAATTGCAGGGCAGATAGAAACAAACATCCATTCGCACTCACAGTCACACCTATGGGCAATTTAGAGTATTCAATTAACCTGCATGTCTTTGGGATATGGGAGGGAACCGGAGTACCTGGAGAAAACACACACAGGCACGGGGGAGAACATGCAAACTCCACACAGGCGGGGCTGGGATTTGAACCCCAGTCCCCAGAACTGTGAGGCAGATGTGCTAACATAGTCAGGCACCTCCCAGTCGATGGACTTTTCACCCTATTGACAAACTCACTCTACAAACCACCAGTCTGAAATTCTTTTATCACCAAAATATCCCGTCTAAGACAGGATGTTGTGATTACCCGACTGGATAAACCGGCACACATTCGGGTTAGCTTCAAGACGATAGCAGAAGCTAACGCCGCTAGCCATATTCAGCAGCTCGTACTTTCCAGTCGGTAGCATGTTAATCTGCCCTCCCTGAACATGCGTAAAGCTGTTTATTGACACCCCAGTTGGAGTTTACTGTAAAACCAAGCACACAACAATGATTACCCTAATTTTCCATATGAATACAAGACACACATCATTTTAGAAATTGACAAATTCATGCTAACAGTCAATGGAAAATCCTTTTGATGGGCTAGCATTTGGCGGCACGGTGGCCGACTGGTTAGAGCGTCAGCCTCACAGTTCTGAGGACCCGGGTTCAGTCCCCGGCCCCGCCTGTGTGGAGTTTGCATGTTCTCCCCGTGCCTGCGTGGGTTTTCTCCGGGCACTCCGGTTTCCTCCCACATCCCAAAAACATGCATTAATTGGAGACTCTAAACAATTGCCCGTAGGTGTGACTGTGATTGTGAATGGTTGTTTGTTTCGATGTGCCCTGCGATTGGCTGGCAACCAGTTGAGGGTGTGAAATAAATTAGTAACAAGTAAAATAATAAAAGATTGAAATAATAGAAAATGAAAAAAAAACAATGAAGAAAAATAAATACATTCATGGCTAAAAACAAGCCAATGCTTTTAGCCATGACTGTATTGTTTATTATAAAAAATCCTGAGACATGTACACGACGAGCAGCGCAAGTAAACAACAGCATCTGTCTGTTGATTGCCCCGGTCATGTGGCGCCAGTAAACAACAGCGGCCAATTCTGGAACTAATGGACCTTGTCCGTTGCAAGGTTTTGAGGTCCAACTGAAAACTAACTTTCTGTCCATTAAATCCAAAAATCTGTTGTTCCCGGCCGGGTCCGTCATATCGAGGTTCCACTGTATGTAAAAAATGTTTTAATCAAAACTGAATTTAATTGCTGAAATATTACTACAACAACTTTAAAATTTGCTGTTATAAAGAAAAACAGAAAAAAAACATTAAAACATGTGATTATTTATTGACGTCAATATATCAAATATTTATGTACAGTACTTGCATTCCTGAAAATAAAAAGTGTGTTTTATTGGTTAAATGTTATGCTTTACTAATGACATTAGTTTACATTAGTTAATGGCATTTAGTTTACAAAAAGGTAATTTCAATTGACAGATAGTCAAGCACCCTGTATCCAGATATTTCTTGAACATAATTGTCATGTCGAAATGAAGGAATGATAAATAGAGGATGAGTTTTTCTGTTTCAGTGGACCAAAACCTGCAATTTGAACACAACTCTCATTTGGAATTCAGACTGGGATACAACAAAGTATTAATTTGGATAAACCCTGACAGACGTTCAGTCACCTGTGAGCTATTCAATTAATGGTGCCAAAACAACAACAACGCAATTTAGAGGCATAAAAAGGAAAAAAAAAGGAGACAGAGATGGGAAAGGAAATGAGAGCAGAGATAAAACAGAAGAAATGCAAGAGAGTGATGAGAAGTGTGAACTAAAGTGTTTGAATCAAGCCTTAACAAGGAGAAGAAGGGGCCTCACATTACTGTTAAAAACGATACCTCTTGCTTGTGCTCTTGTTGTAGGTGTAAAGAATGGCAATACTGAGGTGTGATGAATTTGTTCACTCAAGTTGTCGTGCGTGGATTTCGGTTGATGGATTGACATTTTCATTTGTTTAAACTTACTGAGGCGATTGTTCTAATGAGACCTCTCTGCGCCTCTTTGCAGGACAGTCCATTGATCATGCAGTCAGATAGAAATGTGACTATCAATGCGAGGACTGATGACGGACAATTGACTGGTCAGCTCACAGTGGGTAAGGCATGCACACACACACTTACACGCGTGCGTACGCACACATGCATGCGCGCACGCACACACACGCATACACCCACCCACCCACACACACAAAAGCACATAAAAGCAAATAAATCATTTCTCAAAGGACATTAAGTTATATTGCTTTGTTTTTGCTTGACTTCCTAAATGCATTTACCCCCCTCTGTTTACTAAACTAAATACTATCTGTTTCCATTAGACTTTCTCACTGAGCCTTGAAAGCAATTTTTCTCTTTGACCGTATCATTTTTATCTGCTCTAATTGGATTAGTGAAAGCCTATTGTTCTTCAGAAGACATAATTCTGAGCATGTGTGGCGTATATGACGTCTTCCTATGGAATTCAATAACTCAGGCAAGCATGCAAAGACTGAACAAATCTGTTATGAAAGTAGCATGCTGTTATGCTTTGAATGAAAAATGTGCCTGTCCAACATATGACTCATTTTCATTCATCCAACAGTAGGGAGAGATCACTGTGATGTGTTCAGATGTCTTGATTCTCAATGGGAATTTACCAGCTAATATCATACATTTTTTTTCTGGTTGATAGATTGGGGAGTGGTAAATTAAAGTATCCAGTAGTATTAGAGTTTAACGACTTTGAAAGGTTAGCCTCCTAATGTCGCGTCAACAAGGTAAACAGAGATGAGCTAATTATGAGAGCGAAACAACGGTATAGTTATGATTAATGTGCTGCCATTTATGTGTTGTTTATGACTATCAAGCTGTGTGGGTGGGTTTGCGTGCGTGCGTGCATGCGTGTGTGTGTGTGTGTGTGTGTGTGTGTGCTTGCACGTGTGTGAGAAGGAACAGTATGAAGATATGATGAAAATGAAACTCCATGCAGTTCATAGATCAACGTTTGAATGTAAATACTCTAATCAGCTCTAAAAAGCTCCATTGAATAATGCGGGTAAATGTTTTTTACCATCATGCGCCATTAAATAGATAAAGATTATGCTATTCTTTTAGAAGTACTTATAGTTGTGCCTATGTAAAAGTGTCAAGGTTTTTTTTTAGCACATTTAGCTGCTCGTTGGCGGCTGTGGATTTTACCTCTTAGACCTTCCCTTCCTGCTGCGCTTGTCGTTCAGTCTGTCTCACAAAAAGAACAGGTTACAATCAGAGCAATATGAGGTCTATGGCTAAAAAAAAAAAACAACACTGAAAGGGTTATAATGGCTTGTCACTGTGTTGTTACCCTAAAAGATATTGCGTTTGTACTCTTGACACTTGAATTTGCACCTTGGGAGAACTCAAAATACCCTTTAGTACGTAACCCAGAAGATGACATGATTTTTTTTTTTTGTTTGTTTTTTTTAAGGTTGCACATGCGAGCTATATCATGCCAGAGGTGATGAAAGTCACATATGAACAAGTAATCAGTCTCAGTCTCAAGTCAAAACCTTCAATTTTCAATCAAGTTATTGTACCAAACCGGTGGTCAATCTAGCGAAAGCCACATTCGCCATTGCCTCAGCAGTATATGGGCATGATGAAGGCTGGCATACCTGCATGAGGAGGCTGGCTCCTAAAATTGCTTGATTTTTGCAAGAAAGGAAATATGTTTTATTTTTTTGTATAATTTTTGATCCTAGAGGCATTTTGAGCATGCCACATACATGTTATTAAGACACCTGTTTTCAATTGTGGACAAAATGTCTGTCTACTTTAAAACAGTGTCGACATTTGGAATGGATGTGGTTTGCTGTTGGAGAGGTTGGTTGTAGTGTGATGATGTTACACTAAACTAAAAATTGCAGTAAAACAGTAAATGTACTGTCAGTGTATAAGGAGCTGTCAATGAAAAGCAGTTGGGCTATTTGAGGTTAGTTAACCTCTTTTTCATTAGAGTCCTTGTGACATTCATGAAGTTCATAGCAGCCTAAAGGCCTTTTAATCATTTGCTTGAGATGCTGTAACAGGGGGGTAAAAATTATTTGCATTGCATATCAGGCTCAGAAGACACAAAACACACCATAAGGCTTGATGGAATGCATAATCACATGATCATAAAGACGATACATTACAAAAGATGCGGTGAAATTAACTTCAGTTTTACCCCAAGACTGTGCAAGAACGAAAAAAATCTAATAAAAATTAACCAACAGATAAAAAACACCAAGCTAGAAAAAGATGTACGGCACGTTTACTGTTTTATGAGCAATATACAATTACAAAATATGATGAGCTGTGCCTTACGAAATCAGATATAGCATATGTAGATGTAAGTATTATACTGGAAATGTAACAAGAGCAGTGAGCGCTTGAAAACCTTCATCAAGTCCTAAACATTTGTCATCTACAAAATCAATGAGTAAACTTCTTTGCCTGTGCTAAGGTAATATCTTCCAACCATGGAAACATATTGTAATTCTAGAAATTGGAATTATTTTGTTATGACCAATGAGGTTTAATTTTCCTTTTAATGTTGCCTGCGATAAAATTGAGGGTATTTTCAGCAACGTATTTATGTATGAGACCACATGTGCTGAGAGTCTGATTTTGTCACTGATACATTACAGTGCATTGTTTTCCTGCTTATTGTGTAGTGGTTCACATAGTTGACTTTTGTGCAACTGTCATGAGATCATTCCTGCCTGCATGTGTGCGTGCTCTCACAAGTTTGGACAGTCACAATTTAAGAGCTACAAGCCAGAGCTGTTGTTTTTCGGAGTCTGTAAAGTAAACACTTGCGCTGCTGTTTTTTTCCCCCTAAAATTAATCACTTTGCTTTGATTGGCCCACAAAGGGTTTGTGTGCGGTCATGTGACTGCCTTGTGTCGTCTGATTGGTGAATTGAAGTCAAATGACACGAGTGATCACGTTTGATTCGCCGCAACAGCGCCCTATGGGGAAGTCGATGATGAAGTCTAAAAATAGATCGCGCACACACTAATGGATAAATAAAAGTCGCGAGCGGCATGTCAATCATTGTAACGGAATAAAAGTATTGATTCTTCTTTGCATAAATACTCAAGTAAAGGTAATGGCCATATCTCATTTTCATCTATTTTCATCTATATTTTTTTAATCTATATTAAGCCATTCTCAGGTTAAAAATTCAAATTATATTATCCATCCATCCATCCATTATCTGAGCCGCTTCTCCTCACAAGGGTCGCGGGCCTATCCCAGCTATCCTCGGGCAGGAGGCGGGGTACACCCTGAACTGGTTGCCAGCCAATCGCAGGGCACATATAAACAAACAACCATTTGCACTCACATTCACACCTACGGGCAATTTAGAGTCTTCAATGAACCTACCATGCATGTTTTTAGGATGTGGGAGGAAACCGGAGTAACCCGAGAAAACTCACGCAGGCACGGGGAGAACATGCAAACTCCACACAGGCGGGGCCGGTTTTTGAACCCCGGTTCTCAGAACTGTGAGGCAGACACTCTTACCAGTCGACCACCGTGCCACCCTAATTATATTCGACTATTATTTTTTAAATTAACTTAATTACTGAGCTTTATGGATTGTAGTATCTAGATTAATTTTGAATCGTGGTGGTAAACATAATTATGTAGACTATTACTCTGAGTCACTCACTTAAGTGATTAGCTTCACTTGAGTTAATGTTAAAAGAGGTCTTAGACTTGAGAATTTCGGTTCAGTACAAAGACTTAAATTATTAACCCAGGTAGGTGATTCAGGAACGAGCCAGGTCCTAAACAACGACATACAGTACTGGTGTGTATTAAAAGTCATCTTTTCTCCCTTATCTGCTCGAAAAATGTTCGGCAGAACGCAATTGTTAAACCTGCTCAAAGGTGTTGTACAAGCCGAGACCCTGAAAAGACCAAAACCATGAAATTTTACTTTAAAAACCATGACATGGTTGAACATTTAAAGTGCATTCACTTTTTAATTAAGTTTCTTTTAAATACATTTTACAGCCAAAAACACAGTGTCTGTAACTCTTTCAAAGCACAACATTCAAAATCTCAAATATTTAAAGAATAATAAAATTCTTGCAAAACTTTTTTATCTTTGTTGTTAAAAGTTAAGATTTGAAGAAGAGCTTGGCTGCATTGAAGAAACAAAACTGATGTTGTGACCTAAACGTGGGGTCTCATGATGATTTGTATGAGACCCCACCAAACAAAGAGTGAAAAACTAGCCAATTAAATTGCATCCAAAGTATAATACGTGTTTAAAGCACGCTACTGAATCACGCTCATACACAAATTTGATAGACGCGTGATGGAGCACATTGTCACACAGTTCGTACGCTGTGCAACAAGCACACTGTATGTATCGTTATGGGTGAGTTATAATGTCTTTGTCAGGGTTAAAAATAAAAAATAAAAAAAAAAGCCCTTCGACAGTCCTCATAATTAAAAGAGACACTCCACAGCCCACAGCACTAACGTTATGTTAGTAAAGTAGACTAACATTAAACGCACAGTGGAGAGAAAGGTCCTTGTTAAAACGAAAAGGTGCAGTTTCGCCATTTATCTTTTTTCTCTCTCTCTTCTCACTTCAGCGTTTCCTTTTGCAACCGCTGCCTTGGCGCTTCTCAGTCGAACGCTTCACTTCCGCGTCCTCGCATCGGTGATGTAAGCACGTTATGTCATGAACACCACTGCCGTCTTCCGTCTTTGCAAATGTGTCTGCGGTAAACCTGATTTGCGGTTTTGATTTTCAGTGTGTTTTTTGAAGCGCAAAAAGGCAAATTTTGACCCGGAAACTCGATGCGAGACCGTTTAATTCGAGATTTGCACACATACGTAAGTAAGCAATGTTGTGTGTCAGTGAACGCACATTCACAAAGCTTTTTACTTCCCTCATCCTTTTTGTGTGTCTTGGATGCGGAACGCACGTCAAATGAGATCCCTGAGTATTTCATTGTTCTGCCTTTCACCATATGTCACTGGTATAGATCAATGAGCAAAAAAATACCATATTTGTAATTAGTAAATAGCAATTTTCACACAAATTAAATGACGTTGTTTTTTTAGGCGGCACGGTGAACGACTGGTTAGCACATCCGCCTCACAGTTCTGAGGACCTGGGTTCAAATCCGGCCTCACCTGTGTGGAGTTTGCTTGTTTGCCCTGTGCCTGCGTGGGTTTTCTCCGGGTACTCCGGTTTCCTCCTACATCCCCAAAACATGCATGGTAGGTTAATTGAAGACTCTAAATTGAGAGAGAACCTGCTTCCTGTTGTCTCTTCACCACCACCTCACAACTGTCTTATAAATGTTGCCCTTCATCCTAGCAGAGACTCTTCTGTCATTGAACACACCTGACACACCTTCCGCCACCCATTCCAACCTGCTTGGACCCGTTTCTTCCCTTCCTTACCACACTCACCATTCCTCTGAACTGTTGACCCCAAGTATTTAAAGTTCTCCACCCTCGCTATCTCATTTCCCTGTAGCCTCACTGTTCCCCTTTCACCCACTCATATATTCTGTCTTACTACGGCTAATCTTCATTCCTCTCCTTTCCAGTGCATTCCTCCACCTTTCTAAATGTCCCTCCACCTACTTCCTGCTTTCACTGCAGATCACAACATCATCTGCGAACATCTTGGTCATGGGGATTCCAATCTAACCTCATCTGTCAACCTATCCATCACTACTGCAAACAGGAAAGGGCTCAGGGCTGATCCCTGATGCAGTCCCACCTCCACCTTAAACTCCTCTGTCACACCTACAGCACACCTCACCACTGTTCTGTTGCCCTCATACATGTCCTGTACTATTCTAACATACTTCTCTGCCACTCTAGATCTCTGCATGCAGTACCACAGTTCTTCTCTTGGTACTCTCTCATAGGCTTTCTCCAGATCTACAAAGACACAATGTCTCCATCAACACCCTCAAGGAAAATCTCACTCTTTCTAGGCAGGAAACCATACTGTTGCTCACAAATACTCCTGTCCTGAATCTCACCTCCGCTACTCTTTCCCATAACTTAATTGTGTGGCTCGTCAACTTTATTTCTCTATAGTTCCCACTGCTCTGCACATAACCCTTGTTGTTAAAAATGGGCTCCAGCACAATTTTCCTCCATTTTTTTTTAGCATTATACTTTAGAGTTTTGAAGATAATTGCTGAAAACGCACAAAGACTGAGAACAATGTAGTAATGCACTGTTGAGATATAGAGTTAAACACCTTTTCACCATTTCATTTGTACAGATTGTTTGGCCATGACTGAAGCAAAGCCCAGTTATGTAATTGGGCTTTTTGACATGAGTCAACCCTCCCCCATTATATAAGTACTGAGCGCCTGCATTCCATCAGTTGCTATCCAGCGTAATTGCAAGTTACTTAGTAATAATAACTTGGCTCATTTCTACCACTACACATGCGGTTAGCTAGCTAGTAGGCCTACAACCCGAAAAAATGCATCTTCCCAGAAGTGTTATGTGTTTTGTGTAATTTGGGCCTCAGTGTCTCTGTGATGTAGACCCACACATGACACACGGAGCGGGGCAGTAACACACCAGGTAACCCTGCCGTAACAAACCAGGTAACCCTGCCGCCGGCTACCTAGAAAGCTGACCAATTCGCTACTGTCTCGCTCCATGCGCTACACGTGTGTCCACATAACTGAGACACTTCAGGGAAAGTAAACTGTTATTCATCATGTGGCTCACACTACAGACATTTCAGCACATACGGTACAAATGCATTTGAGTGCATTTCAGTGCATTCAGCAGACACACCCACAGCGTTGAACAGCTGGAAAGAGGTCTCTGTTTTTCACGATGTTGGAGCCTCGTTTCATATACATGGCAATTTTTTTATTCATTCAAATTTAGCAAACAAAACTCTTTTCTGTGGTGTGTCAAAGTTAAAGACTTTTATTTTCACTTTACAGGGATTTTAACAACTTCAAGGGGGCCTAAGGGGGTCTCGCACAGAGCAGCATTTAAGGTTGGACTGCCACTGCCCGTCACAATCACTGTGATGTCAAAAGGAACAAAAGGCAATTAGGAAGCAACCTGAAGCCAGATCCAAATAGAGGAGTAAATGGTTGTGCTGCATATTCTCCCAAATCAGTCACCACAGTAAAAATGACAAGAAGGCTTGGCTAACTACAGTGGGGGTACTACTTCTACTCCTACTATTCTTGTTTCTTTTTTGTATTTTCCGGCAGTCTGGATGACCTGTGGCACCATGCTGCCTCTCACAGGTGAGTCTTGGTAATACAATGGGGGAGTGTATATTTGGTTTAAATAAAAATTTTATTAATTTGGAAAAAAATACGAATGATGGTAAACGCCTGCGTTCACTTCCGGGTTTGTCCGATTTACGCTTTGATGTTAAAGTCAAACAAATTTGTCTCGGAAAGCGGCACCACGTCACTTTTTATATGTATAGAATTTAGGGAAAGTGACGAGAAACCTTTTTATCAGTCTCATAAGCTGAAGGTTGATACATTTTATGGAATTTTTAGTCCTAAACAACAGCGGTTCATTGTTAAAGTGAACCCACACAAAACACTACAAAGGAGTGGAATTTTATAGAATATTTAATGACATCTACAAGGGAGCTAGAGGGAAACATGAAAAGGTGTCTAAGTAAAGAAATAAAATAACACTAATAACGGTAAAAAGAAGGAAAAATAGGCGTATGGAAAGGGAAATAGAACATTGTGTGGTGGACTTGTTGAAAACACGAGCATTTAACGCGTCCAGTCTGGATGAGAGAGAGAGGACAAAGTTAGGATTTTGTGTGAATTATTAGGCACTAATATTGTACTGTCTGGCAAACACTAGTTGGCAGGTGGGTTGGCCTGTCTCAGTCGTCTCGGGAACCACGGAGATGGGTTTGGTCGAATGAGAAAAAGGATGCAGAAAAATGAAACAAAACAAAAGAGGCGGAAGACGAAAAATTGTTGTCATGCCTCCTTGGGATAATATGACTGTCTCCGCTACCAAGTTCAGAAAACTCACGTTTAGCTGGGAGCGTATCTGGTAGCTCAGCAGCAACTGTTCTGGAGGCTTAGCAGTGGCGATCCATGGAGGCTAGGGAGCCGGATCTCCATCCCCAAGGCCCGCGGTTACCGAGCCGTGTGCCCAAACAAAGAAAGGGGGTGTGGGGCCGAAGGTGTCTGATAGCAAGACAAGAGCGAAGAACCAAGAAGCCAAGAGAGCGGGAGTTAAGGGTTAAGTACCAGACAAGACCACACACATCATCTTGAATCTAGTCTACAATTTTGACCCATAAAATTGGTTTACAAACATATATTAATATAAAATACCCCCAACTTTGTACTCTTTACTCACAGGTCAAGCATATAAAGTGGCTGTTTAAACTTTAGTCTTGGCAAATTAACTGCTTATGGTTCAAATCACATCTCATGCTGCTCGGAGTCAAATCAAGACAAACAGTTCTCAGAATATCGCAGCTGCGCTTGTAAAGTTGACACACTGACACAGACATCAAAGCATACATTTGGAATAATTCGTCAAATATCAAAAGATAAATTTTTCTTTGGTTAAACATCAAATGCGAGTTCACTGTTCGGCTTTGCAGTTCCTCTCAATGCCAGCGGGTGTCGCCTTTGTCCCAGCTTGGTCTCCCGGAGAGGATCACACCTTATGGCTGCTGTCAATTCAAACGAAGAAAGGACTCTTTGATGACTGTAAACCAAGATTTCGAGGGGACCTGCTAATTAATTTAGGGTCCAGTAGGCGTCTTCTAGTGGTCATCTCACAGCAGGGCCGCTTGGAAGAAAGCAGTTTATCAAGTCGTGGGGGAGTCACTGTGACACCTCAAGTTGCGGGGAGCATATCCGCTACATTGATATTTTGGATGTGTAGTGCGCTGTGTTGGTAATTTCAAGTCCACACACACAGTTTCTTTTTCCTCGGCGTGGTCTCTCACATTTTAAAAATCGATTAAAATATAAAAAAGGGTTATTTGAGCAGTCTGCCTAACTTAAAATGTCATTTTTTACAAAGGATTTCTGTTCCAAAACTCTCTCCAGGCAAGGATTACAGCCACGCAGCAATATTAACCCTTAGCACACTCGCCAAGGTTTGGGGAGAAACAATTTGGGATACAAATAATAATGGTAGTATATGTTTCATATCTACATTCTACACCACTGTTTATGCATCATTAAAGTTGATTGTCACAAGCTCACAAGAGCTATAACAAGTGACACCACTAAAAGAGGAGCATAAGCTACGTGATAAAACAGCAGCCATTCCAGTGCGTTCGGAGTCTTGTGGTGTCAGCAATGCGTAGATGGGTCCAAATAAAAATGCAGTACACACATTCTCTGCATTAGAAGACAACGTAAAAATTTTTCAAATAAAAGGAACTATAATACGACTACTATCACAACAAGTGGCATTTTAGTGGTTGGGTTTTGGAGAACAAATCATGTCAGATTTACAGTCAAATTTAGGTGATTTTTTTTTTGCCCCCCAGTTAGAATGCTCCCTTATCTTGTGTAATTTACCATAGTGTATTTCCATCGGCTGACCAGGCGCTTCAACTTCCACACATGTAGGGAGTCTAGCCTTCTCTCAGACTTTGAAGCGAGGAAATTCCTGACAGCTCCCTTCCTACTGTTAAAGCTCCCCAAAGCAGCTTTCCTCACCAAGAAACCCACTTTAATGCTGATGTATGTGAGTGTGTCTGCATGCCTATCTTGGAGTCGGCAGAATCGGTGTGTAAAATTGGTTGGCGAGACAGTCTGCAGTCAATTTAGTCAGGCCGTTAGAGGATGACATGAACTTTGTTGCATGACCTAGCTTGTGTAGTAACACACACACACACACACACGCACACATTGGACAAAGCCAAGTGCAAGCTAGGAATTTCTCGTGAATACAAATGCATTTTCATACACATTAAAATGCAATGCAGACCTCGTGACAACTGTCTTCACAAAAATACTCGAGTTCAGACCCAAACACACAATTAGTTTCAAGGTCTAAGTGGCTTCTTGATAAGACAGAATGGAACAGAATGAATTCTCCGGAGGATTCTCTAGAACCCTGAGTTTTGGCCTGCCACTGCTTCCTGCTTCCTTTAGTGCTGACTCGGCAACACATCTCTGTCGCTATCACACACACACACACACACACACACACACACACACACACACACACACACACACACACACACACACAAAACATATACAGAACCCTTTTTAGTACTTTCTTGGGATTTACCCCCCAAAAATGTTTTCCCTCTTTGCGATATACTTACCACATTTGAAGCATAAATGTTCCACCAGCTACTGTTGCTTGTACAAGAGGTACAAAATCACATCACGAGAATGGAAAGGGCAAATAAATGTCCATCACAGTTTGGATGGATTATATTGAACACAAATGGAAAACGGTGAACTGTACCCTAACTACTAACTATTCAAAATAAAGAAATGCCTGGGAATTTATTATGTAAAGAAAAATAAAACAAATGACCTCAACTGTTTGTGTTAAGTATATTGGGTCACAGTAAGTCCAGGGCTACCTGCCAGTACATTTGATGCAGTTGTAAATCCTGTTTGCTTCCATTTTAAAACATGTTTCATTTAATCCTGTCAATTTCCATTTTAAATGGTAACCCAGCATTGTGAAAAATGTTTACAGGGGTGCAACACACATACTCATGTATCCATTTTCATTGATCGAACATCAAAGCCATTTTTTTTGCTCAAGCACCAGCCTCTGTTGTTGACGTTAAACATTTAATTCCCAAGAAAATAAGGAGGATGGAAGGAAAACACATTTAAAAAGTGGTGGTACATATGACTGGATTTAAACTGTAACATGGTGATGCAATAAATAGTGTATGTTGTTTTTCAAACTGTCTCCTTTTTTATACTTTAATGATATAATAAAACAATTACATAATGACCTTTGTTGTGAAAGTGGGCAATCTGCATTATTTTTTTCCTCTGGCTTTGATCGCCTCCTTATCCACAAGGGGTCAAGGCAGATCTTTGTGCAAAACATAAAATGTTAGCGCACATAATTTATCACATGTAAAGGGTTATAACATTACCAATTTAACCACTGGCAAGTAGTGACCACATCCAATCTTCTCATCAACAACTTTTTCCTCATTGAATAATCCTATGCTAAGCAAGCTGAAATAAGCATGTTCGTCACCTAGTGTATGGAGGCAGACCTGGTTTATCCAAATATCGAAGTCAATTAAATTCTGTAAAATGGGACTTCACATCGAAGTGTGAAAAAATGGAGAGCCCGAACTATTGTATGTCAGGAACCTGATTCATGTATGCATACAGTATATGAAGTCATTGACGAAACAGTCCAGACGAAGCTGTAGATCTTCATGTGAAAGGACTAGTTTGGTGGGGGGTTTTGTATCTCCCTTGTGATGAAAGAAACAGCTCACTTTGTAAGTGCCGTAACTTAAGTTTCAAAAAAACACTTAACATGTGAGCTCCCTTGAGGATCCATCTGCTGCAGTAGAGATTCTGAGTACGCTTGTTGGCCTTGGGCACTTCATCTCATTTTTATTGCACTCACTTCCTTTCATCCCTCCTCCTATTCTTTCTCTCCATCCTCTCTGCCGCTGTCACCTCATTTATGTGAGTGAGAACCTTTCATCTTTGTCTTCTTAATGGCCGACCATAAAGATGATGTGTGGACTTGGAGTTTTGAAGCCCTACCCTTTCACCCACCTACGTAGTGATGTTACAGAATTAGCAGCGGAATCCTAGCTATCAAAGGGAATTGACAAATGCATTCCTGGTCAGTTCCCATTGGTTGGGCACAGTTCCAAACTGTTAAATACTGACATGAACGATCACGGACCACACTAATCGCACAAACATTACAAGTTTAAGTTACACTTATTCTGTGACCCTCTTCCTTTATGACTCATTTTACTGTAAAACAGCTTTGTAGTTGTACTGCATTGTTATTAAGTTGCTCTTCATGTAGATGATGGCCTGGCTCACCATCTTTCTTCTAGTTCATCCTAAACATTTGAATGGGTTTGGTGAGCAAAGCATGCATAGCATGCATTGACTGTTTAACGTCAATCTCTGGGAAAGTAAGGGGAGATGGAGTTACCCTCTAAGAGAGAGAAACTTATTAATTTGTTTATTTTTTTACGCAAGCGACCCTTTACTAGCGGCACGGTGGCCGACTGGTTAGAGCGTCAGCCTCACAGTTCTGAGGACCCGGGTTCAATCCCCGGCCCTGTCTGTGTGGAGTTTGCATGTTCTCCCCGTGCCTGCGTGGGTTTTCTCCGGGCGCTCCGGTTTCCATCCCGAAAACATGCATGAATTGGAGACTCTAAATTGCCCGTAGGCATGACTGTGAGTGCGAATGGTTGTTTGTTCCTATGTGCCCTGCGATTGGCTGGCAACCAGTTCAGGGTGTACCCCGCCTCCTGCCCGATGACAGCTGGGATAGGCTCCAGCACGCCCGCGACCCTAGTGAGGAGAAGCGGCTCAGAAAATGGATGGATGGATGCTCTGTTGCGTGAAGGGTTTTTTTGTCTTTGCTAGAGAGGAAGTGGTGCCAGGATGTGATGGTGAAGATGAAAATGGATTTTATGATTGACTGGTAGACCATCATTAAAATATTTTTACTGACTGACTTACTGATGTCACTGTCGAGTAGCCAGAATACTTTCACAAAGGAAACATCAGTGGTTCCTTGATTTTAGCTGTTTGGTGGAACCCCTTTAAGACAATTGAATGTTCCATAATATGGTGGCACGAAAGTATAGAGGCGCTAGTAACAGTTAAGAGACCTGAGATCAACGGACAGTTTTCAAAGTGACTCATTTACGTGAAGCATGGCAGAAACAAAGGTGTGCGACTTGCAGTCAGAAGAGGCAGAACACCCCTGGCCTCACATTCAAACTAAGTTGACCTTCCACACTACGAAAAAGAACAGTTATTTCATGCCGTGTCTGCCTTTTTTTGGAGGACTACTCTTAAGAAAAAAAAAAGTTCCCTTTCTCTCAAGATTAAGATTTACCTTTAATTGTTTCACTCTAATTGCAGGGTACAATACAGGACGCTCATAAAACAATCAAACAAACAAACTCTTTTCTACTGCTGTCTACTCTGGACAGCATACATATATGTTAGTGTCCCCAATGCCATGTGCATGAACTGAATTGATTAAATGTGACAACTCCAAAGAAGTCTTGATTGCCATGTATTGTTTGACAGTTAGCGGGACTAGACAACAGATAGTCGTGCAGTTTTGTGAAAGAGTGCTAAGAACCCATTCATTTCCTTGCAATTTCAGAGAGAGTATTTTCTTTTCTCTTCTTGCCATTTCATGGATAATTACATGTAAGGTATGTCACACCAGACGTTAACTAGCTATTAACAGGACAGAAGGTCTTTTTGTGTTTGTGTGAATGTTCCCTATGAACGTCATTCATTGACAGCTACTGCCGTGTTCTTTTCAGAGCCCATGTTGCTGATTGCAGAAACTGCAATCAACCCTCGTGGAGGTCTATGCTCTTCTCAGTGTTATTCAAGCTGCGTATCCATCTTTTTGTACATGCTAAAGTACTTTCTATTTTTAATTTCTATGAATGTCAATGAAAAAGAAGTATAATTCCTTTCATGAGTGTATATTTTTGCATCCTCTTTTTTTAAGGTCTAAGTGCTCCCTCCTCTTGAGTGTCATTTCTACCATTCATGCAAGCTTTTTAATCATGCACGGATCTCATCTCTTCATGCAACACATTAATTCCCCATTGACTTTGTTAGTGCCTTCTAAACTCCATTTTATCGTTATCGTTATCTTTAACTTCTTACACTAATTACATTCTCTTTTATCAGAGTGGAATCACTCAGCTCATTTCTCCGATGCTATTGCTTGAAAATTGGAATTATAAAATGGCTGAAATTAAGGAACCGAAAGGCAAAAGGTTAATAGGTGCTTAATGATACTGTATGTGCTAAAAGTATGTTCATGTTCACAAAGAAAAGAAGCTTTTATGTGCTGTTGTAGTTAAGATTGGTGGATTTGCATGTCCACAAATAAAGAATACGATAAATATAATGAATGTAATCGAGCTCTTTGAAACATGATGTTGGTGTCGCGTTTAAACAGCAGAATATTGGCGAAAATTGGTTTTCTTATGAGTGTGCAGAGTGATCACTTGCAAAGCCTTGCATAAAATTCAATTGTTCCATTACAGACATTCTAATTACAAATCTACATCTTTGCAAATCCCCCTGCAAGAAACAAATGATGTACATAACAATCATGTTTCACAGTGATCGCATTTTCAATTCGCGAGGCCTTTCTGCCTTTAATTGGTGGCAGAGAAACCAAAAAAATTATAATGCTGTAATTAATATGATTCTGTGTCACTGCCTTATCCAATCAATAGATCAGACAGCCCATCTTGCCTATTTTATAGAAGCAGTCCATGATCAAGTCAATAGTTTTAATGAGCCATTTAATAATACATTGCTGGAGCATTAATGAACTGAAATACATTTAAGAGGCTGCCAAGGACTCGATAAAGGCATGGCTGTACTGGCATTGTTGATCCTATAGCTTTAATTCGACTTTAATTATGCAAAGGGCAATTGACCACACTGTGCAATACGGCACACTACATTTTCATCACGTATCCATATGTGTGTATATGTGTGTAACTGCCTTATGGAGTCATCCTTCAAGTTGATAGTGAGCTGCAAGCTTGACATCGTAACCTTGTTTGGACAATGTGTAATACTTGAGGCATGACCTTGCTTAGCCTCACCTCGATTGTTTTACGCTCTGTAATAAGGATGATTAAACTTGTTTTTATTGGTATTCCTACATGTCCTTCAACAGAAAGCAGGAAATACTTTTTTGAAGAAGTAAATAAGGACATGTTAATGTTGACTTAGGACCAAATACCTGCCAGCGACAATACTTGAGCAAACATTCCTTCAGGCCTGAATCTCTCTTTGGTTTGTGGATAAGGTCATAGACAAGCTAGAGTTTTCATCGAATGTCAGTTTTGTAAAGAAACTACTAAACTCTTCCTTTTGTTGGGCCATCTGCCGTGCCCACACTCTCCACATATTGTAAACCATTGATGAACTGCCCCTGACTTATTCCACCTGACCTGCCTGTGGAAATATGGCGTATTTTACAGTTATGTGATGGGTCTAGAGCCGCCTCATCATTTTAAAGATGCAATCTTTACCTTGATATTCAGGCTAACATTCCTCTGTTCAATATTAATCAAGCCAAAGGACTTCTGGAAAAAGGTGACATCTTTTTTTTTTCATTTTTATGAGGTTGGAATGTGTCTGAAAATTAATATTTTATTGACTGCCATCAATGTACTATAATGAAACTTTTTCAACATTCAGTTTTACACTTGCTCCTTATCACAGACAAAAGAGATTGTTGGAAAATGTAAATGAGTTTATCTTCATTCCTATATTAGAAATGATCCACATGCAAATGTTCAGCCCTCATTAGTGGCCAAATAGATGATTTAACTTTGTGGGTCGTGGAAATATAGGTTTACAGATTTAACCAAACATTGACTGAAGCTACCTTTTTTCAAATATGTGTGCATTGTCTGTTGTATGTCAAATCAAAGAAGTAAGTAACACATTTCTTATGTTGTTATCCTTAGAATATTATTGCACAGTGCAAACTGCAGCAAATAAAATCAGATTCTCAATCAGATTCTGATTCTGATCAAACTGTTTATGATGGTGATATGTCAGATACTTTAAAAAAAAAAAAAAAAAAAAAAAAGATTCTTAATGTTATTTGGTGAGAGAAATGAACTCCTTTAATGCAGTAAACTGTCACTATGCCCTATTGCAAGATCTCAGTAAGTCATATACAAATATCAAATAAATCCTGCAGTTTATGGCTATACATTTGTGTAGACTCTGCCCATGTACAGTGTTTGAATAATTGAATAGTTTTCACAATACCTTGTCTGTGTAAACGTTTTGCAAAACAAAGCAATCTCTTGACAGCCCTGATTTTAGTCTTATAGCTTGCTTAACTAGTTTACAATATCCACACGACACCAGACTGCACAATCTGCTTTTCTTTCATATTTTGTGCAGACAAAAGAAGCTCAAGCTTTTTGCGTCTCTTTGTGCAACGCTTTGTTGGCAAAAAAAATCAAGAATTTAAAAGATGACGCCCCAAAAAAAAAAAAAACACACACAACCAAATTATTGTGAATGCAGAAAGGCTCTGTTGATCTAGAGTATATCACCTCATTGTTGGCTGGATGGAAGAAGGACACAAACAACCATAGGACAAGAAAGCCGAATTACATGTATTATATATTAATGTCTTGATTATAATGTGAATGCTTATTTGTCAAATGAAAGAGACCATATTTCATTTTCCATTCTCCTCAATCACTTTATCACTCCTATTTATCACCACAGACTCAAGAGATCAGATTGATGAATGAAGCCAACAAACAGCACTAATTTGTCTTCCTCACTGTCTCTCCATCTCCTCTTTTACTATGTTCATGAATATAATCACCTATTAAAATAATTTGTACCCCACTTGACATGACTCCTACCCTGCCACCTGTAACAATTACAAAGAAGTGAATGTCATTACCTTTTAGTGGTTTTGTTTGCTTTTAAACACTTGCTTAAAATATGCGATTCTTTCCTTAGAGTTGTTAAAGAAACACTTGAAAAGATTAAAGGTCTGGCCCTGTTTTTTTTTTGACAAGTAAAAACATTTCCTTCATGTGTGGTGACCCTATGGTTTCATGTTGTTGCCTCATAGAAGTGCCAAAATCATGCAATTGGTTTTGCCTTTAATCCCTCCACTTTCAGACATCCATTCGCTTATTCACTGAACAGTGGCTGGTCTCACTTATCTTGAAAAGTTACAGGAGAAGTTATGATTGCTCACACCACTAGAGAAAGTACTATTTTATATAACTTTGTTGATACTGCTATTTTGGGGTCACTGATTGTGTAGTTGTACACGCTGGCTAACTTTTGCAGCATTCCAGTGTGTTGGGTTGTCTGTCATTCTGTTTGGGGTAAATTCTGCCTTTTGCCCACAGTTAGCTTGGGATAGACTTCAGCTTCCCTGCAACCATGAGCAAGATAAGTGGTCAGAAATGGATGCATGGATTAGACTGCTTATTTGATTGTATATAATGTGGTTGTACAGCTTAATTGAATGGGGGGAAATGCAGCAAAAACAAACTCCTCCAATAAACCATTAAATGATTATAGTTTTCTCTTCATGAAATAGGATTTATTTTTTTCAGCTCCAGAACTCCTCGAAGGCATTGTCATCATTTTTATTTTGAAAGTTAAAAAACAAAAACTTTTGATTTAATAGTGTTTTTATTGGGATTCAAGCAGTCATGTTTTCCAACATTCCGCACATAAACTACTTCATATTATTTTGCAATAGTGAAAACACTTCACCGAAAAGTGAGAATAC
The DNA here is from genome assembly GCF_024500275.1 of Phycodurus eques. Lineage (NCBI taxonomy): Eukaryota > Metazoa > Chordata > Actinopteri > Syngnathiformes > Syngnathidae > Phycodurus > Phycodurus eques. Next base: position 8,867,614 of record NC_084530.1, read on the forward strand.
TGTACATTCACATAGACATCACATGTATACATCAGGTCGGATTTTTGCAAAATGCAATATGTATGAACATATACAGTACAGGTATCCTATATTATCAAAGAAATATTCTTCTTGCACTTTTCATAAGCAGACAATTCCAAAAGATTCTAAATTGATACACATTGTGTAACATGATCAAAAACATCACCTACTTGACCTTGACTATCACCGACTTGACTTGTAATCCTACGCAGTACGGTATAATGTACATGCATGTTCCATTTGAAGGCAATCCAATCCACGGCACTTGTCTGACAACATTTATTTTCTTTTGTCAGATTTCCAAATGATTTTTCCCAAAGGAAACAATGGAAGTAGAAACTGTCACCTTCACCGATCCTTTATTAATTAGACTGGGAGCATTTTAAGACACATTTTAACATTACAAACAGTCATACAAATGTAAAATTAGGTGAACCATTGTTCATCTTAAAATGTAAAATCAACAAAACACTTGAGCATAACTTCAATGACAGAATCTCGCTTTCTGTCAGAATCAGAATCATCTTTATTTTGTCCAAAAAACACACAAGGAATTTGTCTCCGGTCGTAGGAATAACCCAGTTGTTTATATTCGCCTAGGTCTAGCAGTTTGAACATCTCACGGACACGTAACTATGATCTACCATAATCAATAGAAAACGCAAATCATTGCTGCATGTCATATCAATCTGTCATGCTCATCACACCACTCAAAACCTTTTTCATCCTTAACATTTGACCTTACAGAACACAGCCAACAGGGATTTTGAATATTTATGAAATGTAATAAAAGTAATATTCTTGACAGAGAAGGAAAAGGCAATCATATCAGCCTGACTCATTCCACAGAATGCTGAAATGAATCCACAGATAAGCTCTAAAAAAAATTAAAATAAGTCATCAGGATGTTAATTTTTAAACCCACTCATAGCTTTAAGTATATGACAAGCTAATGAGTGTCATCTGTTGACGGTTCAAGGTGTTTTCACCAATATTTAACATGGTCCATGACTTGAAGTTGTGTGCACATTCACAGTGTTGCCGTCTTTAAAATAAAATTGTCTGCATTACCTTGTTGATAATATGCATGATACATGTTCAACAGCTCAAAACACAAACAAGAACCTTTACGCTGTTGTCCCGTCCCTCGAGGCAAGACTTTGGCTGGCATTTGCTTTTGGGTTGATGATCACTGAAACATGATTACTTCAAAGGTCATTGCCAAACTCAACTAAGAGGGAATTTCCTGCTTCGACCTACATTTCATTTTTCATATTAACTACTTACATACAAAAGCCCAAAATCAAACATCTCAGTCTTTACGTGAGTAGACAAACAAGAATAACTTATCAGCGTCATTAAGAAACTATTTATGAACTAATTGTGCTGAAATCAGTTTCAGACTAATAACAACCAAAAGCACATAAAGCCCTTCCTTCCCATTTTCTTGATATTATTATTCAACATTACCTGAATTCCATACATCATCTCCTGATGCTTTACCCCTCAAAATGTATTGTCATGTTCATATTGATTTTCAGGCAAAACACTCGTATGGGCACAATGGACAAGTCATACCGAACTAACCAGTGTATAAAATTGTTTTATTGGATTGTATAGCATTTAAATAGACTAATATTCAAAGCAGCGAGGAAAATCCTAAAAACAAGAAAGTAGACGCTGGACCGGTGAAAGTCAGCTGAAGTTTTTAAACACTCTTAGTTTTGCGTTAAACATTTTGAAAGCTACTGTATTTATCTGGCTAAAGGCATATTTACTTGCAGTGGCATTTAGTAAAAAAATGAAGGTAAAAATAAGACTGCATAGTGCCAAACCACAGTCAAGACAATTTTAATTAGAATTCAGTAGTGTCTGTTTGGTAGGGTAACATGTGTTTCGTTGCATAATAAACACTTTATTTTGTGTTTTTAATCCTCAAGCTTTCTGAAGTTCCACTTTTATAACATGCCTTTATACAGTAGCTACAAACACTAATTTACAGCCTTGAATTAAAAGTCCAGCATCGCCAAGCCATATAACTTTATTATGGGCGTAATGCTTTAATGCACAGTAGTAAAAGAAAAGTGACTTGGTGATCATTTGAATGCCCCTTTTATTTAAATACGAACTAAAAATTGGTCACAGAATTATTCAGATACTGTGCATCATAGGTTGAAAAAATGTTACAATTCTTTCAGTGATTACTTTAGTCAGTACATCAACTGTAGCTGCAATGTATTGTCAGAGGGGAAGCCAAAAAAATAGACCAATCACATTTGCTTCACTCTGAACGAACATTGAATAACTCCAGGTGACTTACAGGATGAACAAAAAAAACTGCTTTTGTTTTTCTCCCTTTCGTTAATTACAGCTCTTTGCAACCATCCATCCATCCATTTTCTGAGCCGCTTCTCCTCACTAGGGTCGCGGGTATGCTGGAGCCTTTCCCAGCTAATGGCGGGCAGGAGGCAGGGTGCACCCTGAACTGGTTGCCAGCCAATCGCAGGGCACATATAAACAAACAACCATTCGCACTCACATTCATACCTACAGACAATTTAGGGTCTTCAATTAACCTACCGTGCATGTTTATGGGATGTGAGAGGAAACCAGAGTACCCGGAGAAAACCCACGTATAAGTTGACCACCAACCTTCAGTATCTTATTTTTGTAATATGTATGTACTAAATAGGGCAAAGGATGCTGTATTGGGTAATAGACAGTGTTGGACATTTGCTTTTGGAAATTTCCATGATTATGATTTTAGTTATATTTGAAAAATAGCTGCGAACGCTCTGATTTCTTTTCATAACACGTCCTCCTTCTGAAGCCGACGCTTGTGAGTGGCTCTCTCTGGAAATGTGCCATTCTGCTCAAGTCTCAAACATGACATATTTTTCCAAATGTCTTTTAGTTTGTCTGAGATTTTGAAAAGGTTCGACTCATGGTTACTCTTTTGAAAACATAAAAGAACATTGACTTTTAAACAGTTTTATCTTTATAGTTTTGGACTTTTGAATGGAACATTCACTTATCTGGGTTTTCATATGAAGCAATGTTGTCTAAATTGTGCACATTTGTCATTAGGTCAACATCATATATCGTGTTTTCCACATGCTGTACACATTTAATGTAACAAACACGTTTTATTTTTTATTTACATTTCATCATGTTTTGTTATCAGTTTATTATTTGTGTAAAGAACAAATATGTGGTTAATTCCAAAATAATCATCAATGGTTTTCCTCCACTTTTTTAGAGGAAACGTCCAAGGGTCCTGTTGATGCATTCATTTCAAATTAAGAAAGCTAATCAAAATAGAATAAAATGTAATTATTTATATTGCTTGAGAAAGTAATTGAAATAGTTACACTACTATTACTGATACGAGAACAGTATATTGCGAGCCCCTAGCATTGCCTGCTAACTATCTAGCCGCTAACTGGTTTGCTGCATTATGTGCCATTACTTGTTATCTAAGGAAGAGTGTTTTCTTCATTTTGCACTTATGTATTATTGTTTCAATATAATAGCAACAATATATTACTATTTTTACAATAGTGTAGTTGTTAATAAAGTTAAACCTGTGTAGAAAAAAGTTTTTATGATGGTGGCAGCCTGATCCTGGAACATGTTATTTTTATTTCCATTATTTCCTTGAATTAAAAAATATACATACATGAGAAAAAATGGAGGGCACAAAATGTGTTGGTACAGAAGCCGAAGAAAATGTGTCCCCACTGCGCATCGTCTCCACACGTTAACTCCATTTCCCTCCAAATGCAATATATTTATCCAATTTTGCACTGTCATGGATCTCTAGCTTTTCTTAAAATCTTTTATCCTCCCGCAAGAAAAAAATGAAGTGAATAAAACACACATCCTTGAAAATGTGCTGACCTCTTACGATGCAAGGATAGCTGCTCTTCGAGCTATATTATGGGACAGAGCTGAGCAGCCAGACACAACTTGCTGGATGTCTGAGACAGCACATCTCCAATTTAAAGCACATCTTTCTCCATCAAACTTAAAAGTATTTTATTCCCCTTGCTTTCATTCCCCTGCCATGGTGTCTCTCAACGTCCTCCAAACCTTCAATCTTTGCATGCATTTGTCGCACACTTCACTTTCGGATGAGTGAAATTTTCACCACACAAACCTTGCTTGCTTACTTTCTCAGTTTAAAAAGGACAGCAGGAGGGGTGGGATAGGGGGGTTGCTACTCTCTGATTGATAGGAGCTAATAACATTTGATTGTGACTGACAGGACACTCTTGGTGTCTAATTGGCACTCTTAATAGTCTGTGAGCCAAGCAATAGAAGGTAGGAGTCCAGAGAGGTTGTAACCTGTAAATATTTACTTTGTGTGTTTGTTCAATGTATTAACTCAATGCAAACTTGGGATTTACTTCATGATGCCAAAATCTTACATAATACAGTAATTGTTAGTGGCATGTCCCACCACACTATGCGCCAATGAATTTGACAAAAACATGCAGTATGGACTGATTTGAAATTGTGAAAGAGCGTCCAGTACAATTTTGCACGATTTTGTATTTCCTTCGGCGATAGCTTTCACTGAAGAGTGGTTGCTGATACTGTAACAGTTGACCTTATTTAATTCGCCCAACAATATGGTCGAAAGGTGTTGTGAGATGGACTGTAAAAATATTGCTGCATGAAAAGCAAGTCCGCAACGTTTACAAATCATTCCCGCACACTTGGGGCGAGATAAATCATACAAAACATGGCTTTAATGTATTTTATAATTATCAAACCATTACATTTCAAATTTTAGTAAACATTTTCAATTTCATCACTTCAAACTTCATTTTTTTTTAGCTTTTGGTGCTCTCCCACATGTTCCATGGTAAAAAAAAAAAAAAAATGTATGTAAATGTGTCAATTAGCGTCTTCAATATAGGATATTAGTCAAATATCACAATCTTAACAGATCATGCACAATACGCCGACAGCAACAGTGCACAGAGTATGAGCATGTTTTATGGCCGAGTGTGCAATTTTCAGCACATTGTGGTTCAGGCTTCACATTCTTCAAGGGTCATTCAAGCTAAACCCTCATGCATAAGTGCTTCTGTTGGAAGCCTTATATGGAATCATCCTCACGGTACATTATGTACGCTTCGAATGTTCCTGTGCTCCAAATCTTTTGACTCAGAGCCCATTTTCATCTCTGCTCCCCTAGGCTCCGAAATGGTGGAGGTCCAGTGTCAGAGGTTTGAGGTGAAGAGTGCCAATGAAGAGAGAGTTCTTTTCTCTGCAGATGACGAGGAGATCAGCATCGGCACAGAGAAACTCATAGTGACAGGTGCGCTCATCCTTCGAGTTGGAAGGTCCCTCTTGTTCTCTTTACCAACACCACACAAATACAGAAAATGCACACATTCCAAGGTGAACTGTTCAAATACATATTAAACTTTCATCGACATGCTGGTCCTGATAATTGGGGAAGCTATTAGCTCCATGAGAAGTGAATGTCTTTTCCAGAAAGAATACAAATACTATATCGTAGGACCAATTGCATGCCTCCCTTGTAAAGAAGTTTACTGTGTTGTGCTTTTGTTTTGTTTGAGCCATAGGTACACACTGTGGAACCACATTTCTTCTGTGTTGGATTGCAACATGATTTATTCCCATAGGAAATAATCAAATATATTGGAAATGATCAGGTTCACTGTCAAACTGACTTCTAAAGCCTTTATTAACTCAAAAATGTTAGCATACTGTTATACAACTTAAAAAGAACTTCAGACTTTTTGGCATTAGTTTTGATGAGATCGGTTTTGCTCTTGACATCAATCCCCATACCACTTTCGGGGGAGGAGGCATGCTTCTTGTTTGTGCATCACTTACAGCATGATTTTTTTGGATTGGTTTTTACAATGTAATCATTTGAGAGCTATTATTTATCCCCCCGAAAAACTTGAATATTATCACCATTCAGGATTTACAATTTAATTTAGTTCTGCTGAATTTTACCTGAACTATATCTTTTATCCTGCTTCACAGGGTCAGAAGGAGTTGTGTTTAGCCATTCTGTACAGACGTCACACGTGAGGGCAGAGCCCTTCCAGGATTTAAAGTAAGTACTTTGTTGTATACAAGCCAAAAGAAGTACAGATGATACACGGCCACTCTCCTGCAACACTACAATGTGCGCCTCATCTTCTGTCATTGAGTTTGAACTTATGCAACCCCATTAAGACATAGTCACCTTCCTCGACTAACAATCCACTGTACTCATAACGTTCTCTCTAAGTAGGCCACACAAACATCAGCAATTTTCTATTCATTTTAACAGACTCGCTATCATTCCCCTTCATTTGTACAGTTTTGCTACACCTTTGATGACCTTCGAACTGGTTCTCCATTGCAGTTGGGCAGGGCAAGCAGATGAAACACAATTAGTATTATTAGTTTCATGCAACAGTAATTATGGGAAAAAAATTGTGCATTACAAATTAGTTTGCTAGCTCAAAAAGGCTCCAAATATTTCGCTCGGCAGCAGATGGACAATTTAAAATTAGAAAAATGATTTTTTTTTTTTTTTTTTTCTCCATTATACAATATATTGAACGCAATCCATTTGGGAGGCAGATCAATTTGAATTCATTTTCAGTTTTTCCCATTGAAAGTAATGAAAATGGAATCTGTTCCAGGATCAAACCATACATGCAAATCAGTCGCCTTTCGGCAAAATTCGCCATTTTAAACTCAAAATAGGCCATTTACGTGAATTGTATAGATCCGAACAGTTTTTCCCAGGTCACTACTCCCGTCGCTGACGTCGTAGGCTGTTTCGTACTCCTTGAACGCTCCTTGCACATTCACATTTTACTTTATTTTTATTTTATTGATGTTCCTGCTGTGGTTAAAACATTCTGAAGATACTCACTATTTACTCAGTACTTAAGTAATTATTCCACTGTATACTTTTTACTCTTACCTTTTTGGAGGACTAGTTTTGATTTTTACTTGAGTCACATAATTGTCTTGTCTTATCTGTCTGAGTACAATATTTGGCTACTCTACCCACTTTTGGAATGGACATCTTCTATTGCTACTGTTACGTTCAAGCAAAATTTTTGCTCATCAGATCAGGCAGTGTCGTATTTGTTGCACTGGTCTTTTGTATTTTCGCGTTGAGGTGCTGCAGGTCCTGGCCGTGGTTGTGGTCCCAGCGGAACAGTGAAGCACATGTAACATCGGCGACAAGAGCTGATCCGCTAGTACATTTTTTATTAATTAGGAAACGCGCCTACAATTATCTAATTAGTTTACGGATGTCAATGTTAAATGTATTACGCGACGGAGCGATGTTAGGGATTATGTCAGAACACAGAATGAACTTCAAATTCAGAAATGGCCAATAAAAACGGAAAAAAATACTGTACTTAATATTTTCCTGGAGGATGCATTTGGGATTCGCCTTTGAAGTTGGTATTAGTGAAAAATGAAGTGAAACAGACAATGACTTTAGTCAATTCTTTTACAGAATGAGAGTGCTTAAAGAGGGGGATGCTATTCATGTGGCACAGCTTGAAGCAGGCATCAGGTGCAAGTGGAGATGGTCTTGGCTCAAGTTGGAGGCCAGAACAAAAAGGCAAAGAAATTAGGCAAATTTAATTTGAATCTTACATTTGTAGATCAACATAGTGAGTGGTGTAAAAAAAAATGTTTTTCTGCATGAAGAATGTTTTTAATTATTTAGCCTTTTTGTACTCTTCAGAGGCTTCCAGATTGCTTAATTTATCCATCCATCCATTTTCTGTACCGCTTCTCCTCACTGGGGTCGCGGGCGTGCTGGAGCCTATCCCAGCTATCTTCGGGCGAGAGGCGGGGTACACCCTGAATTGGTCGCCAGCCAATCGCAGGGCACATAGAAACAAACAACCATTCGTACTCACATTCACACCTATGGGCAATTTAGAGTCTTCAATCAACCTACCACGCATGTTTTTGAGGTGTGGGAGGAAACCAGAGTGCTCGGAGAAAACCCACTCAGGCACGGGGAGAATATGCAAACTCCACACAGGCGGGGCCGGGATTTGATCCCTGGTCCCCAGAACTGTGAGGCAGATGTGCTAACCAGTCGTCCACCGTGCCGCCCTGCTTAATTTATGTTAAAATAAAAAAATTATCTGCGGGGGCCCGGGGGATTCCCCCCAAAACCCCCTTACAATGTTTTTTTTTTTTTTTTTTTTTTTTTTTTTTAAACATGTCTGCAAACTATGGTTCTCGAGCTGTCACAATGCTTTTCCTCTTTCATCGCTGGTAACCGGAAATGAGTAGTTTCACAAAATGTTGTGAGTTAATGAGGAGAAGTACAGTAGCATGATGAAACAGCTCTTCATTGTAGAATAAAAATGTTTAATGGTCAATCCTCTGAAATGCCGACAAGGCATAATGGTTTCTTCCTTTAATTAGGGGTCATTTTTTCCAAGATTTCTTTATTTCTATTCTCTCGTCCGTCCTTTGCAATATCTAATGAATCTAGGTCAGAAATAGAAAAGAAATTGAAATTACTCAACTCTGCCAAAAATGTTCGCGCGCACATTCACACTTACGGGCAATTTAGAGTCTTCAATCAACCTACCATGCATGTTTTTGGGACATGGGAGGAAACCGGAGTACCCGGAGAAAATCCACGCAAGCACGTGGAGAACATGCAAACTCCACACACCGGGATTTGAACCCCGGTCCTCAGAACTGTGAGGCAGATGTGCTAACCAGTCACCCATCATGCCGCCATAACCATAATACCATTTAGTATTTATACAGTAAAAAAATAACCCCAAAGAATTTTACCAGCACTCTTGTATTTAAGATTCTGTAGGACATTCAACTACAGTAAATGGTTCTCTTTGTTTTCATGCTCCTTCTGTGTGACAAGTCGGCTTTTACTTGTCGACTGTCAATCACAGTGACCAGGGAGCTGGAGGCACCTCAGATCACTATTTGTCACTGAAAATGTTAAAAGAGTTCCCTCATGGACAGCAACTGTGAAGGAAGTTTCAGACACTTGAAAGGGAAGTGCACAGCGCTTGAATTGAGTTGCTGCTATTGACAACAAAATGCTCTTTTCCAGATAGCATACGATGCCATCTATTGTCAAAGTGTCTGCTGTGTTAACCACTTTAAGTCATGTTCTCAGTATTCTTCTTCCTCAAAAGTATATGGGGAGCGGCTGGGAGGGAGACCAAAGTGTTATACTCTACCGGACATACAGTATGTGAAACTAGCTTGATTTGACATATTTGATTACAATCTCAATATTGACTACGAAAGGGTTCCTATTGTGTCATGGTTTATGTAAAAAAAAAAAAAAAGTTATTGAGAAATACATTGTTGCTGCCCAATTAAAATCCATATCTCCATTTCATGATTTGGACTTTTTAACATAATTAGATTATTTGTGTTACATGCACTGTACGGTTAAGAAAATAGAATAGAAACTTGTTTTAAGAGACACTGTTTATAATGAGTAACTCCATTTTCTGCCTGAACAGTGATTTACAGTGACATGCATTAACACTTTCACACACCCCAGTCGAACAGTGTGCTGAAGAAGAAAGTTAATCACTGCTACTTTGTTTTGAAGGAAGTGTAGACAACCTTTGACTATCAACTAACTATTTGGAGCAGATGACTGACAATAAAGATATTTGTTAGGTGAACCAAGTCTGATTGATACATGAGAAAAGACTAAATATTGGTTTGTCTGATAGGTCCATTATACACAGAAGTTAGTATTCTTTTTGCTTTAAAACTTTACACATACACGGCATGGTTGTGAAAACAAAGATATGTTTCTTGTGCTAAATCTCCCTAAGATCAGTTGTTTGTGGTGTGCTTTAAATTAATTTGGTGCTCTTAAACACCTTTTTGTTTTTGCACCTGGAAAAATTGTGACACACAATAAACGCTGTTCATCATGGTGATACGTTCCGGACCCACCCGCAATTGTTACAAATTTGTGATACAGAGAGACCTTAAATTTTTACCCTCTACACGCTTTAAACAAATTTAACCTTATTAAAACACCTTTTTAAACACATTGTTAATGTATTTAAAACACAAACAAATTGCAAGCATAAAATGAATACAAAATACTCTGTATTGTAGTGTCTGTGTGTTAGATACCGTATGTGCCTTTAAGAGTGTGATATACTGTGAAAAACTATGAATGTAAACAGCAGATTTTCAAAATATAGCATGATTTTCCCCCCGACAGTAAGTAAGTAACTAGATAGTGGTACGTGAAGGCTGTACAACTTTCATTGGACAGCAATGATAAGCAAATCGTAGTATTTTAACATAACACACACACACAGACAGTCAAAGTGTTATTCAAGTAACCCGATAAGCAAAGCATATGTATTTACATAGCGCATATCATACACATACTGCATGATCAAAAGCATTTGAAAAATAAAGAGAAAAATATAAAGTTGCTAAAAACATTTAAAACAAAGAGAAAAAAAATTAATTCAAAACAATATACAGTGCAGGAAAGCTCATTTTAAAGTAAAAAAAAAAAAAGACTTTTTAACCTGAGCTTAAAGACATTGACACTTGGGGCTGACTTCAATTCTATTGGCAACTTATTTCAGTTGTGTGCAGCATATCAGCTAAAAGCTGCTCTGACATGTTTGCTTTGGACTCTGTGCTTCATTATCTGATCTGAGTCGGAAGATCTCAGAGCCTTACTGGGTTTATATTTCATTAGCATGTCTATAATGTAATCATGGCCGAAATCCTTTAGTGATTTATAGACCAGTAGCAGAACTGTAAAGTATATTCTAAAGCTGACTGGGAACCAGTGTAGAATTGGACTAATATGTTCTGATCTCTGTGTTGTGGTCAGAACCCGAGCTGCAGCATTCTGAATGAGCTGCCGCTGTGTAATGCTCTTTTGTGGGAGTCCAGTCAGAAGACCATTACAGTAGTCAAGTCTACTTGAGATAAAAACATGGATGTACTTCTCCTGGTCTGCTTGGCACATGCAAACCTTCACTCTGGATATGTTCTTCAGCTAGAAAAAGGCTGTTTTAATGATTAATTTGCTATGAATGAAGTCAGGTCGTAGTCTATCAACACACCAAGGTTGCGGACTTGGTCTGTGGTCTTTAAAGAGAGTGACTCCTGGTATTTACTGACAGCAATCCTCTTTTCTTTATTGCCAAAAACAAGCACTATCCTTACATGTCGTATTGACTGAAGACCTCTGACTTCTGGTTCTGCTGATTTCTTCATCTATTTTTTGACGAAAGGATCGTCCTCTCCAGTCTTGTTAATCTTTAGTGTAGGTACCTTCGAGCAGCATACACCAACATATACAGAAGATAAAGCAGTCATAAGTTTGCAAAGTAATGATCACATTTATATCAATAAGCGCCACAGAGTTCTCATATTGGAGAGGAGTGGTTAAGTATCCTGAGGTCTTGAGGGCAGCAACACCAAATAAACAACTGCATGGGAAAGCTATACTTTGACTGAGCAGGGAGAATAAAATCAATAGCTGAGATGTCTCACGCTGCAGCAGCATCACCATGCTTCGAGACATTGGAGTCAGGTCTGTAACTTTATCTAATGCTTGGATCCACATCAGAGAGAAGCAAGCTGTTGCTGAGTCAGTTCCTCTCTAGTGCAACCAACACACTCTCTTACTGTGCCTCCTCATCCTTCATGGTGTCTGAGATGGGCCCCCGAGGGAGACTTAACTCTTATGGAGGCAAAGGCACTGATTTGAGCTCTTTGCTATTTTGCCCTTATCCCCAATACTGAATCCATGTGACCTTCCATTTGCAGTTCCAAGTGCAGAGGAACTTTGGTGCGTCTTCTCTTTCTAAAGGGCACGGTAGAGCATTACATCTGTAGACACAAAAGAATAATGTAATGTAACTTACAGTAAATTCAACAGAGTTAACATGCTTGCAAAAAGCAATAAAATAAGACAAGTCAAAATGCATTTGTCAGTGTAGTTGTGTGTTTTTTACAATGAATCCTTTGACTCAAAACAGAATGCCTAATCTTTATAAACACAGTGTCAGTCCTAACTTTCAAATAGAAGCCTTCACATAACAGTATTGCTCATTGTGTCCTTTATTAAATAAGCAATACCCTACTTTTGTTGTAAGGCATTATTATTGGAGTAATTTTTAGCATGATTAAGTTATGATTTGGAGTAGCACACAATTTTCAACATCATAGTGAAACAAATTGATTGTCCTATTACAGCAGAAACCCCAGTTGAGGCTGTTTATTAAAAATGCAATGCAATTGGTGGGAAAAAAACTCATGTTGTTGTATAATCCAGTCTTGTCCAAGTTTATAATACAATGCTTCGGCTTCACACAAATTCCTGAGAGAATACTCGCCACTGTTGTAGGATAATCGTAATTCTTAGACCCAACTCCTTTTAAAATACATGGTTTCTCTTCCCCATTAAATGTTAGTTGGACGAGCTGCTCCAAAGCCTGTCCACATCTGCGGATGACCCCGTCACACACACCAGCCTCAGCTCAATCTTTTTTCTTTATTCGACAGGAAACCAGATTCAAACTAATTGCTCTAAGCCAATCACTGGACAAAAATCAAATTTTCTATGCCTCTTATCCTCACTTGGGTTGTGGGTGAGCTGGAGCCTATCCCAGCTGACCTTGAGCAAGAGTTGGGGTACACCTTGTTCTGGTCGCCAGTCAAGTTGAGGGCACAGATAGAAAAACAACCACTCATACTCACATTCACATGTAAGGAGAATTTAGATTGTTCTATTAACCCAAGAAGCATGTTTTTGGAATGTGGGAGGAAGCTGGGGTACCCGGAGATAACCCACGCAGGGTACGGGGAGAACATGCAAACTTCACTCAGAACTGTGAAGTGGAGGTGTTAATCACTCATTCTTCATTGAACTATGAAGAAAATTGACAACAATGTAATTAAATGTGATGATAATAAAACAGTCATCACATATACTCTATATACTTCAAAAATACAATGTTTTGGATTGACAATCAATAAAAGTATTCCAATGACAGCCACTCAGTTTGAACACGATCTGTTCAACCTCTGATTTCTGCAGATTTAGATTTGTTTCTCCCAAAACAAATAATTTAAAAAAGAATAAAAATGATATCATAAAGTTGTTATTAACAGTCAATGATTACATGATTACATGTGAAGTTTACATGTTCTCCCCGTGCCTGCCTGGGTTTTCTCCGGGGTACTCCGGTTTCCTCCCACATCCCAAAAACATGCATGGTAGGTTAAGTCAACTATGCTCATGGGAGAGCTTAGAAGACTACACAATCATTTTAATTAAGTGGTCCTAACTGAACCAACATAGACCAACAGGGATTTGGTCTCTGAAGTATAAAAAGTATGCAATTTGCTCACACAGAAACATACAGTAAGACATCAATTTTCTACACTGTTTATCTTCACTAGGGTCACAGGTATGCTGGAGCCTATCCCAGCTAACTGCAGGCGAGAGGCGGGGCACACCCTGAAATGGTCGCCAGCCAATCGCAGGGCACATATAAACAAACAACCAGTCATACTCACATTCACACTTATGGGCAATTAAGAGTCTTCAATGAATCTACCATGCATGTTTTTGGGATGTGGGAGGAAACCAGAGTACCTGTAGAAAACCTGTGCAGGCACGGGGAGAGCATGCAAACTCCACACAGCCGAAGCCGGATTTGAACCCCGGTCCTCAGAACTGTGAAGCAGATGCGCTAACCAGTCGCCCACCGTGCCATCATACAGTCAGGCAATTGTCTTAATTCATTCATACACACAGTTCATACACTGAACTGATTTTTCTTTTTTGGTGTAATTTATCCGGAATAAACATTCAGCCAATTTTTGCATGATTAGACAAAACCCTTGGGGCCTTTGTTCAATATTCTGACTGACTGTCTTTTTGATGTCTCCTAGATGGGCAAAACTAACAACTGATTATGTTTCATCCCTCAGCCTTTTCAATCATAGTCCTGGAGTGGTGCTGGTGGACAAGTAATTACTGCTAATTGATGTCACCGGCTGTCCCAGTTGTGCTGCATTTACTTATTAAGTAGTGAGCCTTCAGTAAGGCTCAGTGTCCTTAACAAAAGGAGAGAGATACTGTTGAACCAAATTGAGGACATCTAGCACTGACCTCATTTTTGTCACAATTCTCTCTATCCTACCTGCAATAGGTGCTTTAGCCTGGTTCTCTGTGCTCCAAAATGGAGATTCTTCTGTGTTGCTTTGGTTATAAGTTGTTTCTATGTAGTAGGTCTCTAAATGACAGGAGCAATTTGACTTAATGGCCCTGTATCCTGGCAGTGTACTTCCACATCAGCCCAATTAAGAAATGTGCCATTTCAAAAGAGGGAGTGGGGAAATGAGTCATCACTGAAGCTCAATCTTATTCCCCTCTCTCAACCTCTGGATCCCAAAACAACAAAATCTTATTTCAAGGTTGGAAGATATATTCAATTAATAAACATTTTATAGCTTCAAACATTGGAAACTAGTGAGTTGAGTAGCGTATAATGAGATTCTCAGCAAGTGACTTGGAACATTCAAATGGGGCAAACTCATAGGTCTAACACATTATGTGTCTAAAATGTGTCTGAGCCTTTGCCTTTCTTTTATTTAAACAGTAGGAGTATTTTCCAGATAATTGTTGAAGCATTAATTTAAGCATGTTTTTCAATGAAGAACTTGATGAAGGAATGTAGTGTGGGATGGCAAAGAGCACCACCTAATTAGCTCTCAAAAACTCAGTGAATAAGGCCGCCCTTGGCTGTTTTTTTTTTTTTTTTTTTGATTAAAAAGTGGGGTTCATGTCAAAGTAATTGGATGTCATTAAATTTTAGAATAAGCCACTTTCTCTTTGAACTGTGCCTTTGGGAAAAGATTCTCATGAGTTGTGTCTTTAAGAATTGCACTTCTTTTTTTAATGATTGTATGTTAATAATGTTTATAATAAATTAGTATGGTTGCCAATCTTACACGCAGATATTTCGTTTCACAGTAGAGTTTTATGCATCTATGGTAAAAAGCCAATAGAAATGATAATAATATCAACATAAAGTGGAACCTCCAAGGTTTCCCATTGGAAGTAAAAGAAAATATAATGAATGTTTTCCCTGATCATGCCTTTTCCATCATAAATATATGCTTGTTTCAAATGTAACTTGCGGTTTCTTTTTTTCTCCATTCTCGTGTGTACACCTCTTTTTGAGAATGGTCCTTTGTCTTCTTTTTGGAAGAACATAAAAGCCACAAAAAGCCAAATAAAAACACTTGCAAAGTAACAATACAGTGCTGCTAACTAACATACAATAGTAGTAAAATTCAAATAAGACTTCTCAAAAGTGAAGAAAATGAAAACAGCCATCCAGTGCAATTATTAGTCCTGTTATAATCAGGATTTGGGCTCTTTGCACATAATCTCCCGCATTGCCGAAATACTGCTATATTTTTACGGTTTTGAAAAACTGGATTATTCTACATGCTGTGTTTAAAGGATTTGCCCATACTAGCCATCACAGATGTACGTTGTCTTTGTAAATCCTCATCCAAAGCACCAAGCACAAATTTAGAGAAGTGCTTTAAGATGCACGCCTTTCCAACATGAAAAGTAAATATTCTTCCTAACTTTTTGGTTACGTTAGATATGCTTTAGGTCATCAGTATGATAATAAACAATCCTGAGTGAATATGCTTGTGTATTGTATTAATATTACTATGAACATTTCGAGTTATTTGAGCAGAAAATATCTAACATTGTGTTCTATGTGCATTTAAGTTTTTGTTTTTCCTGTGTTTTACATTATTTTAAATAAAAACAGACATTGGAAGTGTACAGGCTATCTGCCTCAGAAGCACCATCATTTTTTTCCACTATATATTACATACATGTTATTGTACAGCTACTTTAAAAAAATAAAATTAAATTAAATTAAAAAAAAATTAAGGCTCACTGGCAGCACAGAGATCGACTGGTTAGCACATCTGCCTCACAGTTCTGAGGACCGGGGTTCGAATCCCAGCCCGCCTGTGTGGAGTTTGCATGAGCTCCCCGTGCCTGGGTGGGTTTTCTCCGGGCACTCCGGTTTCCTCCCACATCCCAAAAACATGCATGGTAGGTTGATTAAGGACTCTAAAATTGCCCGTAGGTGTGAATGTGAGTGCGAATGGTTGTTTGTTTCTATGTGCCCTGCGATTGGCTGGCGACCGGTTCAGGGTGTACCCCGCTTCCCGCCCGAAGAGAGCTGAGATAGGCTCCGGCAGCCCGCGACCCTAGTAAGGATAAGGGGTAAAGACAATGGATAGATGAATGGAGGCTCACCGTGCCTGATTGATGTCTTCACTCCAGGATCTTACACATTATTACCATTTTCATGTATGCCTCACAGGGATCTACTTTGTTGCCAGCACCTTTTTACTTCCCTTAACTTTTGTTGTAGATGATTAACAAGATCTCAGCTGCAAACTGTTTTACCAATACGTAAATATATGAAATAAATAAACCACAGTTACATTGGTTGGCTAGTCTTTCACTACTGATTAAATTATCAGCTTGGTGCCCCATCAGAGGCAAAATCATGAAATTTACTTTTTTTTTTTTCCTTCAGACTTTACTGTTATTCATTTCACAGCAGGCACATTTGTAAAGTCGAGGTTTGTGGCGTAAAAGCAGACAAAGCACCACATAATTGTTAAACTGTCTGCTGAAGATTCCACAGATTTTGAAAAGGATTTGTGCCCGTAAGTATAGATATCCACTCCACACCTTCAAAATTACAAAAAAGTAATTGCTCACAGTTGCTGAAATTATTCAAGTGGATGAATCTCACCTCCACTATAACCTCTACACACAAACACAAATACACATTTTACCCTGAAAGACAAAATTCTACTGTGTCTTGAGTCATTCAGGAGCCACTTCAGTAACTCAGTTGGGCCCATATAACCTTTTGAAACAGCCGGAGGCTTTCTCCTCTCTCTCTCTTTTGTATTCCTGAAAGATTCATGGGGCAGTGCAACAGCCTTTGCTCCTTGCAGGTGCCAACAGGAAATCATAAGGCTTCTGGAATCCCATATTTCTACATTTGGTCTGGATCTATTTGAAGCTAGATCCTCATATTTCCAGTCCTATGTCAGTGCCCCATTCAGGGCTTTTTGAAAAATGTGAATATTTTACAGCCTTCATGGATGTGATTAGATAGCTGTGGCAGACGCACTGAGGCAGATGACAGCGCATTTAACATGAAAAGGTCATGGGTTTGTGTCACAAATAGCAAGGTGTTGGGGTCTTAAATGGCTCTGAAGAGGAAAGGGCAAGAAGAATGTCAGCTAAGTCTAATAGGAAATATAAATCAAACTTAAAAGTCTCTTTTCGAACATTTTTGACCAAAAAGCTCTCTTGCGCAACATTACACTCTCGTTACAACTTCCGCGATGTGTGGTAAACTGCATTAAAGTGTCAGGAAAATATGCCTTATATATTTGTAGATTTCAACATAATAAAAGTAGCCCTCGTTTACAGTAAACCCATGCTATATTGGCGTTCACGCTTCATGGTCCTGCTATGCATCCATCCATTTTCTGTACCGCTTATCCTCACTAGGGTCACGGGCGTGCTGGAGCCTATCCCAGCTATCTTCGGGCGAGAGGCGGGGTACACCCTGAACTGGTCGTCAGCCAATCGCAGGGCACATAGAAACAACCATTCGCACTCATATTCATGCAAATGCCACACAGGATTTGAGCCCCAGTCCTCAGAACTGTGAGGTAAATGTGCTAAACAGTCGGCCACCGTGCCGCCCCTGGTCCCGCTATATCGCAGATTATTTTTTTTCCAGTGTTACTACAGTTGTTACTCTATTTTTTTATAGTATTTTTATTTTTTGTGTTATCCATTGTTCTTCTGTCTTCCAATATTATTATGTGTTTAGAATGTTTGAAAAGTATGTTTAAAAAATAAAATGCTATAAATATCCCAGCTAACCTGTCAAGAGGTGGGGTACTGGTCGCCAGCCAAACCCAGGGTACATATGGACAAACAGTCATTCACAATCACATTCACACCAACATATTTAGAGTCTTTAATTAGCCTAACATGAATATTTTTGGAATGTGAGGGGAAGCCGGGTTACCCTCAGAAATCCAATACAAGCATTGGGACATGTAAACTTCACATAATTGGAGGGCCTGAGCCAAGATTCGAACTAAAGACTTCTCTCACCTTTGAGGCATACATGCTGTGCTACCCGTTAGTACTGCTAGGTTTTGTTTCATTTAAATGGCAACATATTTCATGCTTAGGATTTATAATTAATTTACCTCCAAATAGCAATTGGACAATAGCATTTCCGAAATAAAGCACCAAAAAATGTGCTTTACAAATCGCCTCTGCAAGTCTCTCTGAAGCAGTGGTGTTGCCACAAAAATTTCAGTGGGGTGGCCAACGTTTTTTGCGATGCCCCTCGAAAACCATTCATCCATGGGGATGGGTTGGCATGGGAGTCTATCGAACTTTTTCCCCCTTGCAAATAAATCGTGTTGCGGGGGATCCGAATTGATTTTTTTCCCCTTCTTCCTTGGTGTCTCATAGGTCTTTAAAACCGAAACAATTGCCGACATGCATACACCTGATGAATGGTCAAGCAGAGACGAGCCATCCAGCTATCTGAGGAAACAGATGAATTTCATCCAGTGCATGTATACTGAGACTTCATAGAGCGTTTACACCATTTGGGACAGACAAAGTGCTTTGGATGTGATTCTTGATCCCATTGCCCAGCCATTAATGGTTCTGAAATCTTAGCATTTTGTTAAGCAGTTCAGCTGGGAAAAGGATGCTTTTAACTCAGCATCTTTGATGTCTGTTACCTACCAGGTAAACATGTTGCAACACAAAGATGAAGTGGATACACAGTTTTAACAAATTTGAGAACTAAAATTTGTCATAAACACTTTTTTGTTATTTGGTGGTCTTTTGTGCTATAAAATAATATAAACTTTTGCAAACGTTATGCTTTCGAAAAAGGCAGGAATGTTAAGCATTAAGTGATTCAGCTGACCAGTGAAACTTCCAAGGTCAAACCCAATCAATGAATGCTGGTCAACCCCTGATTTGTTTGGCTTCCAAAATTTCCCCATAGGAAATAATGGAAACAGTTTGTTACAGGATGAAACTGCTTCTAACATGAAATGTGTTAGGTCTACAGGCATTTTTAAATAAACATTTTACCCGAGCAATATTGCTTTAGCTTTAAATGTTTAAATAAATGTACATTTTGCTTTAAATAGCATTGCCTGGGGCGGCACGGTGGACGACTGGTTAGAGCGTCAGCTTCACAGTTCAGAGGACCCGGGTTCAATCCCCGGGCCCCGCCTGTGTGGAGTTTGCATGCAAAATAGTACCCCAGATGCAATGTTCCTGTGGCCTATTGTTGTTTCACATCCACACAGCAGCCTTGGTTCTTGAAACAGTTCCATACATCAGGCTGATGCAGTGGGGTCAGCTACGTGGTGGCCCAGACTGAAATCGGCCACCCTATCTGGCCGCGGCCACCCCGCTGTTGCCCGTGCTATAGTCTTTTTCAAGGCAGAAAATCAATCATAGATAACATTATCATAATCATTAGGACTCCTAAACTGGAGTCTGGAGTAATATTCTCTGACATTTCTGACCATTTGCGCATTGTTTTGTTTCACGCTCTATCACTTCCACAGTGTAAACTAAAAACAGTGTTCAAAGTGATTGCTTTGCGACGTGTTGGTGAGGAGCTGCAGACTAAAACATGGAATAATTTTTACATGTACTAATGCCAGTACTGTATAGTATATTTTATTACAAGGGATTACAAACTATCTGAAGGGTAATTCATAAGAAGACAATCTCTCAAAATTCTTGGCTCCCTTAAGGAAAAATAAATTCCATTAACTACAAAAACAAACTAGAGCTGCAAGCAGCTATGAACGGGCCCTTTGCACCCTCGGACACGTTGGGATACTGGCAGTTTGGGGTACTGGCATGTTGGGGTATGGGCCCATTGGGGATCCATAGAAAATGAACCAAAATGGCCTATCGTCACAAATAGAAATGGAAATAGTTATAGTTGAATATAGTTATATATAGTTATACTTTGATTCTATTCATGGACCTTCACAAGTCACTATACTATAATGAAAACATCTTAAGCAAAATTAAAACTATATACTATTCAGACATCATTACAGCATCATAAGGTGACTCAAGAAAATCACAGGGATCAAAACTGGTGAACTCCCTGAAACGAATAACGAATGCACCCACACACCAACACTACCAATATGAAGGCCAGTTTAACTAATGCCTTTAATGATTTTGTTTCCGTTGGTCAAAATGTGTTAGATTATATAACTCAATTTCAAAATGCCTCCTTTGAGCAGTACCTATCAGACAACTATCCTAATTTGTGAAGCCTACTAACAGCACTGAAGTTTGTAAGATTGTCAAAAAAATTAAAAACTCACATTTGGTGGGAGCGGATGAAATTTCTAGCAGAATATTAATGGAGGATTTTAGCCGTTTTCAAAATAATCAACATCTGATGGAGTTTTGCCGATTAAATGTCGATATTGTCTTAATTTCTCATAAAACAGTAAATTATTTTAAGTGTCTGAGTAAAGCAGAATTATGTCCTTGTGCTGTTTGTCCACTACTACATGAAGCTCCAGACTCCATTCAACCAAGGAGTAAGCTCCAGCCATAGTCAGCTGGGACAAGCTCCAGTTCACCCGCGACTCTCGTGACAATAAGAAAGTAAAGAAATTGGATGGATGGATGGTAAATGGTAGCATTGTACATTTATATTTTCTGTGGTCAAGATAGTTAGCATAAGCCACAGTGGAATGGAGGAATATACAACACTAATTTTGTTGAAATATTTGTTATGCAATACTTACATAACATGTAAAAAATGTATGTGTATTTATATTTCTTACTTCTGAGTCACGTGCACACAGTAGTCGGTCTAAAATCTGCTAGAATTCCCTCTGTTAGGCTCTTAAACTTGAGCATGGATCCTCTTCTCCTATACCTGGCCCTCCGGAAGGAGTGCTTGGGATTGTGCTGCTACAGGCTTTGCTGTTCATATGCCAGGCCTGATGACTGTGCCCTGCACTGCCTCAATCCATTCAAACATTATGTAGAAACGCACCACAATAAGCATGATGCAGTGTGAGGATTAATCATATACAGTACTCCAAAACAACAATAGTATTATTTAGCTGCATGCACAATAAATTACAATACTCCTATGTTTATGAGTGGCATTTGGAGAGGACGGTCGAGAAACTCAGCTGACTTGTCGGAAAGATGCACAAAAAACTTAGACGTGGAGCCAACAGGCATAAGTTTAGACTGACTTTCTGCCACCAAATTGTCCTGCTTGAAGGACACACTGCTCTGAAACACCCAGCTTGGTGCAGACCGGTCTGCCAAATTGGCAAACATGAACGGTGAGCCTTGCACTTCTACGAAAATCAAGATACGCCAGTTATTGTGGTCCTCCGCAAATGCGCGGTCTACACAAATAGAGCCTTAGGTGTCAAGCACAGTAATGATTGCCAACTATGAGCGTGCTCTAATGGTTTTCTTTTTTGGGGAACCCTGCACACCTTAAAAGCCTTTAGGATTGGCGGTTATCTTTATGTAATGACAACTTACTGTACCAAGATCCCTTGTAAAACAATTGCTGCCTTGGCCAGTATTGTTCAGTCCTATTTTAAATGGTAAAGCCCATGTCTCATGAGAGGAACTGTTTTCATTCACACAAATGTCTCATTGTAATTCACCCTGATTGTTGCAAGAGATGGAATGAAAGATTAGACTAATCTATTTTACTTCATGCATCCAGTAAAAGTCTACACCTCAGGTGCATATGCTGCATTAATAATGCACATTAATTAACTGTGAACTCAATCACTAAAAGCGTTTTAACAGGAATAAAAATGAAGTTAAGAGGAACCTCTACTATACACTCACCGATCACAATATAATGTACACTTGCATTAGCAAATGAGGTCCCTTGCTCGAGCTGTATCCCAAATGGTGCATTTTCTTCCTCTCTGTATGATGTAGTCCAGTTCTACACCAGTATAAACAGCGGCCAAAATAATTAACACCATGTTAATTTAATACCTCTCTGACAGCATCAATCAAAACTGAGCAGTGTTTGATACACTGTCTATAGTTTATAGACTCACAAAGATGATTACTCCTAGGGTTTCCTATACTTGCCAGTTTTGTACCGCTCAGGGGAGCTCCAGTATCTAATTGAAACTGCTTCCCATACTGTAAATTTCAAACCATTAGGTATTTGTTTTCTCTTGATTGTCCAAAAGACCTCTGTGTCTTTACAGAATGCAAAGTAGACAGAATAATTTATTGGTGGGAATTAGGAGCTGACAAAAATGAGGATGTGTTACTTTTCATTACGTGGCAAATGTAAAGCTGAGCAGTAGAAATCCAAGATGTGTTGGCATGTGAGGGAGGTGAAGGTGTCAAGATGACGGCAGAGAAATGAACTGTTTTCTCTGTTGACTGCACATGCACGACTACAGGATGAAAATCAATTGTTATTGTTTGGTACTTATAATGGCACTTCACTGAGCTACTCAGACTAGCTGCCGAAGAATGGAATCAATTTGGGGTTGTAATGCCCCTCGATACATCACAATATCAATGGAATCCCTAGATACACATTCCAGGACACTGGTTGATCTACAATTAGTTTGGATGTACAGTAAATTCTTCCATGAAGAATTGTATTCATATAATATTTTTTTCCAGGTTAAACTGTTGCCATGACAATATTTTAAGTGACATTTTAACATTCTTAACGGCCATACAAGTGTAAATGATGTTGCCGTTGCTAGTTTTAAATGAGTCTGCTATTTCTCGTCTTTTAAAAAAAATGTCTCCCTTTCTCTATTTTTGTTTCTCCTCTTCATAACCTCTGACTGCTACAACACATATTCTTTTTTTTACCATTTTCTTTCACCTATCAATAAGTCAAACCCAATGTGGAGTGCTTACTTCCAAACCTTATTATACCACTCTGAAGCACCTCGCTGCACAACAGTTGAACCATGTCTCACCAATAAACCTCACCTGCTTTCAACCAAAATACATTGAATTCATTTTATTTCACGATTGAGGCTTTAAGCATTTATACTAAAAAGACAAATGTCAAGTTTTATATCATTATTACACATTTAAATTTAGGTGAATGTGAACACAGAGCTGTATCTGCTAAAATAATGGCACACTGACACTGATTAAACACTGAGAACTTCAGATACAATATATTATGGAAAACTGACTTTTAAATTGCTTGTATATATGTCTTTGGAGGAGATGGGTGCTATCTTTCTCTCTGTGGTTCGTCTGATTATTTAAAACAGTCTTGGATAGTCTTGGAATAGCCTTGGAAATGAGTCACCAAGGGTAATCCAATACTGATTTATAGTTTTATATTCAGCGGCTGAAATAAGTATTCAACACGTCACCATTTTTCTCAATAAATATACTTCCAAAGGTGCTATTGACCTGAAAATTTCATGTTGTGATGATGTTGGAAAAAAACAAGTAATCCATACATACAAAGAAAGTACAACAAATAAACTCAGAAATTAAGATGTGTGTACAACTGTGAAATGACAGGGGGAAAGTATTGAAGTATTGAAAGGGAGGTGCAAAAAGGTATGGAAAGCCAAGACAACACCTAAAATCTATCAATAATCAAACAGCAATCCAGCCCCTTGTCAGTGCAAATGAATATCAGCTGGTTTAGTCCTAATTGATGGCCTACAAATAGTTCTCATGATGGGTAAGAGCAAAGAGCTTTCTCAAGACCATTGCAAAGTAATTGTTGCAAAACAGAAAGATGGCATTGGTTACGAGCACATATCTAAGCTTCTGAATGTTCCAGTGAGCACGGTTGGGGCCATAATATGTAAGTGGAAAGCCAAACATACCACCATAAATTTGCCCCGATCGGGTGCTCCTCGCAGGATTTCTGACAAAGGAGTGCAAAGAATAATCAGAAGAGTTGTCCAAGACCCAAGGACCACCTGTGGAGAGCTTCAAAAAGACCTGGATTTAGCAGGTACTGTTGTCACAAGGAAAACAGTGAGTAATGTACAACAGTGAGTAAAGGCCATGGCCTGTATGCACGCTTACCCCCAGACCACATTGCTGGGGAAAAAAAGGCATGTTAAAGCTCGTTTAAAGTTTGCTGAACAACATTTGGACAAGCCAAAATTAGTCTGGTCGGATGAGAGCAAAAGTGAACTCTTTGGATGCCATAATTCACACCACTTTTGGAGGGGAAATGGCACTGCACGTCACCCTAAAAAAAACATACCCACAGTGAAGTTTGGAGGTGGGAACATGATGGTGTGGGGCTGCTTTTCAGCAAACGGTACTGTTAAACTTCACATTATTGAAGGAAGGATGAATGGGCAAATTCTTGACACAAATCTGCTGCCATCTACGAGGATAATAAAAATTAAAGAAGAGTGGAGATTTCATCATGATAACGATCCAACACATACTGCCAAGGAAATGCTCAATTGGTTTCAAAGAAAAAAACAAAGATGCTAGAATGGCCCAGCCAATCACCTGACTTGAATCCAATCGAAAATCTATGGAAAGAACTGAAACTCAAGGTCCATAAAAGAAGTCCACAGAACCTTCATGATTTGAAGACTGCTTGTGTGGAGGAATGGGCCAAAATCACACCAGAGAAATGCATGCAAGTTTCTCCATACAGGAGGCATCTTGAACCAGTCATTGCAAACAAAGGCTTTTGTACAAAGTATGAAAAAATACAAGTTGGTGTGTTCAATACTTTTTCCCTGTGTCATTTCACATTATTACACATAACTTAATTTCTGACTTTATCTGTTCTACTTTCTTTGTATGTGGGGATTACTTGGGTTGTTCCCAACATCTATTGCAAATTTCATGTCAATAGCACCTTTGGAAATATATTTGGTGAGAAAAATGGTGATTTGTTAAATACGTATTTCACCCGCTGTGTGTGTGTGTATATATATATATATATATATCCATTTTCTGTACCGCTTATCCTCACCTGGGTCGTGGATGTGCTGGGGCCTATCCCAGTTATCTTCGGGCGAGAGGGGTACATCCTGAACTAGTCGCTAGCCAATCGAAGGGCATATATATAGCGTATATTGCCGTTTGGATAAAACCTAACCTCGTCGAAGCAGCGAGCCCTGCTTTGCTTCCGGTTTAGAGTGATTTGATGCTTAACTTTATAAATCAAGCTATTTTGTCTCGTAAAGGGCACCATGTCTCTTTTTTATCTGTATAAAATTTAGGAAATGCAACGAGAAACCTTTTTTCAGTCTCATAATCTAAAGTTTGCTCCACTTAAGAAATACGAGTTCTAGATTATAGAGGTTCATTGGTTAAACTACAAAATACACACAAAACACAACAAAGAGTGGGAATTTATAAAATATTTAATTAAATCTACGAGGGATCTATAGGGAAACGCACAGAGGGGTCTAACTACAGAAAGAAAATAACACTAAGGGTAACGAAAAGGGAAGATAGGAGTGTGTGTTGCTGGACTAAAGTTGAAAATGTGAGCGTTGAATGCGTTCAGTCAGAGCGAGAGAGAGAGATCAAAGTTGGGATTTTGTGTGAAGCTCGTAATTTCCCCAAAATTAATAGGCACTAATATTGTACATCCTAGCAACCGTTGCTGTGGTCCTCGTGACCGTAGGTTTGTTGGTCTCTGGGGATGGTCTTTTCTCCGCGCATCTCAGGAGGAAAACGAAGCAGGTTTTGTGGAAGAAGAAAAAGGATGCAGACAAATAAAACAAAAACAAAAGAGGCAGAACAAGAAAAATGGTTGTCCCCTCGGGGTGCGCTCGTAACTTTCCTGCCGATTTAACTGGTGGTGGGCCCAGCTCCTGCTCTCAGCTGCGTGCATGACCGGCATGGGATGCCGATAGTTGCTTGCTGAGGCCGACCGATTGCAACTAGGAAAAGCAATTGAAGCCGCATGGTGGCTTCTTCAGACAAAAACGCACGCACTTAGTGGCACCTGGTAGGACCGGAGGACAAAGGAAATGGAAGGGGGTTGGCCGAGGCCACCCAGTGGCTGGCGAGATAAGCCAGCCAGGACAGAAGAGAAGCAGGACACGAGAAAAAAACTCAAGAGAGGCAGAAGAGGCGGGAGCCAAAGGTTAAATACCCAGGGGGCGTGTCTCAGGGACATAGAGACTGGAGGAAGACCAGACCCATCGAGTTGAATTTCAGTCTGCAATTTAGCCATAAGAATGGTATAAAAATTATATCTTAATATAAAGTACTCCCAACTTGTTACTCTTACTCATAGATCAAGCATATAGAATTATTGTTTAAACTTGGCAAATCAACTGCTCATGGTTCAATGCCACAATTCATGCTGTTTGGCTTCAAATCGAGACAAACAGTTCTCAAAATCTCCAGCTGGACCTGCAGGTTGACACCATAACACAAACATCAAGGGATACATTTAGAATATTTCTGCAGAGTGAAATTTCACAACCGACCTCTTATCTTTAGTGAAACAAAACCATTCAGTCCACCTTGCAGTAACTCTCAAACGCCAGTGGGTGGTGCCCATGTCCCAGCAATTGTTGCTATTGGGGAGAGGATCTCCCCACCTTTTGTTTGCTGTCAGTTCAAGAAAATGACTCTTTGATGACTGTAAACCAAGATTTTGAGGGGACCTGCTAATTAATTTAGGGTCCCCCTGACATACTCCAGGCGTCCTTGGTGGCTTCCTTGCACAGCAGAGCAGTTTGGAAGAATGCAGTTTATCAAGTTGTGGGGGAGTCACTGTGGCACCTCAGGTTGTGGGAGCATGTCCGCTACAATATATATATAATATATCAAAATTTTCCGCTTGTCCTCACTAGGGACGCAGGCAAGCTGGAGCCGATCCCAGCTGACTATCAGCAAGAGGCGGGGTACAACCTGAACTGGTTGCCAGCCAATCGCAGAGAACATATAAACAAAAAAACATTCACACTCACATCCACACCTGCGGGCAATTAAGAGTCTTCAATTAACCTACCACGCATGTTTTTGGGATGTGGGATGAAACCGGAGTACCCGGAGAAAACCTACGCAGGCACGGGGAGAACATCCAAACTCCACACAGGCGAGGCCGGAATTTATCCCGGGTCCTTAGAACTGTGAGGCGGACGTGCTTTCCAGTCCTACACTGTGCTGCCTATATAGTGCCCCCCTGGAGAAAAGTCACCACTTGTCGTCATGGTGATCCAAACCCAGAAACACACTCTGGAGCCCATGTGCATGAGCTAGGACGTGGTGTTCAGGGTGCAGTCATGTTTTACTCTTCTGAGCTGTTGACCAAAGCATGGGTTACAGACAGATCACAGATATGTTTCAATTTGTGAGATATGCCAACATGTCTCCTTTGAGTTTCATTTTAGGTTGTTTCAATGAACAGTTTCTATTGCCTGCATTAGGCTCCTTGTTCTGTGACCTTGTCTCATGAACCACACCCGCTTGTTTTGTTTTTTTTCCATCTTTGTTATTGCTCTTTCTTGTACCAATGAATTGTTTTTTAACCTTCAATTGTAGCTTTACTAGCCATCTCATCAGCCTTCTTAACTTCAGTATACAGTATGAGACTATAGTTGTCATAGTTTGTATACTTGTTTCTGTTATTATTTTCCTGTGCCTGTTTTCTATTCCTGCCTAGACTTGTGGCTGCTATTGTTTCAACCACCCGCCATGTGAGAGTGCATGTGCATCACATTATGATTATGCAACTCGTTGTTATGTCACAATGTTATAGATGTTTTAGTAAAAATATATATATATATTTATCAAAAAAAAATGCCTTCATAATGACCTATGAGCTCAAAGTTGATGACCAAGAAGACTTGTTTTCATCTGTTTAACTATTGATGGACATTAGGATGACCCTTCCCGCAATACCCCTTATGGCCACAGACTGGACACCATGCAATAGGTTAATCTGTTTGTAATATACCCCCTACCAACACCCATTTCCCAATGCCTGAGTAGAGTTTTAAGTAACCAAAGCAAGAGTCTCAGAACAAAATATATCTAGACAAGTGTCCCAATAGCAAAGCATTTTTCCAATTTGATTCCATTGTGAATGTGCTTGTTTAATTTATTATACTCCCCAATCATTAATTGTAATTGACTCCACTTTGCCAAAAGGGCCTTTTATTCAATTAGATTCGCCAGTTTACCCTTGAGCGAAACAGTAGCACTTATCTAATGCCACCGTGCTGTTTAATTTTCTCATATTGTTTTCAACTTTGTGTCGAGAGCTACTGACCTTGCACTCTACAAGGAGCGCAACACCAACCATAGTCTATGCTCTTTTGACCACTTCAGAATGTTAATTTTGAGTTCTTTGTATTCAGTGTTCACAGTGAGTTTCCGAGACGGTAACATCTTTTGAAAGACTTCACATTCCCTCACAGCAATTCAAGGATAATTTGTTTTGTTTTTTTAGTACTGTCCGTATAAAGATATTCTCTGAAATACTTTTTGTGTAGCACTGAAACTATTGGGGATGTGCTGTTTATTAAAGTTATCTTCTTGAAGTACGCTACAAATCTTCTACTTAACTTTAGTCAGATTGTTTATTTTATTGCTGGACTTATAAATTTTAGATGGACAAAACAGTCCGTGGGGTCTCAACAAGAAGGTCCCTGGTTGCCATGTCCTACCAAAGAAACACATGTTTTACCCATGTTGCGGACATGCTCCCCGCAAACTGAGGTGACACAGTGACTCCCCACGGTGTGATAAACTGCATCCTTCGAAGCCGCCCTGTTTTGAGACTCCCACAAGGAGACTTCGAGTGGCCCCTAAATTAATTAGCAGGTACCCTCGACATCTTGTTTTACAGTCATCAGAGAGTCATTTCTTCGTTTATACTCACAAAATAAGGGACCGATCGACGATAGAGTGCAAATACATCAACAAACTATTTGCTTAATATCCAAAGGTGCAAGCAAGGCGCCACCCACTAGCGTTTGAGAGTACTGCAACCCATGAACTCTCACTTGATGTTTAACCAAGGATAAATGTCTGTTTTAATATTTCATGAACTTCAGAAATATTCCAAATGTATGCCTTGATGTCTGTGTCAGTGTGTCAACTTTACAAGAGCAATTGGGAGATTTTGAGAATGGTTTGTCTTGATGTGACTCCAAGCAGCATGAAATGTGATTTGAATCATAAGCAGTTGATTTGCCAAAAATAAAGTATAAGCATTCTTGACCTGTGAGTAAAGAGAGTAGCAGGTTGATGTTATTTTATATTAATATATGATTTTAAACCCATTTAGAGAGACAAGATTCAAGCTGATGGGTGGGGTCTTCTCCGTCCCTCTTCGGCACGCCCCTGGGGTACTTAACCCTGGCGCTCGTGTGTTTTTCTCTCTCTTGTGCTTTTCTCTCCTCTGACTTCTTAAGTCTTGTCTTGCCGGCACCTTGCCAGCCAGGCTGGCTTCGGCCACCCCTTCCCCCTTGCCCTTTCTTTGTTCGGGCACACGGCTCAGTAACCGCGAAGGCTGGGATGAGAAGAGATTCGGCTTCCCAGCCTATCCGTGGGCCACTGCTAAGCGATCAGGGCAGCTGCTACCAAGGTACCACATACGCGTCCAGCCAAGCGTGATCGCTCTAAAATTGCCACCGAGAAACAAAAAAAGGCAGGAAGAGTGGGTGTCATACTCTCCCCACAAGGTGTGACGAACAAAATTTTTTCTTATTCCGCCTCTTTTGTTTTGTTTCATTTTTTTTGCATCTTTTTCTTCTGCAACCAAATCTGTCTCCTTCCTTCCTGTGACGCGCCCGGAGGGAGACCACCACCCACTATATTGAACCTACACTCGTGAGTAGACACGGCAAGCTTTTGCCAGACTGTACAATATTAGTGCCTAATAATTTCAGGGAAATTACTAGCTTCAGACAAAATCTCAACTTTGTCCTCTTTCTCGGTCTCTCTCTCTCTCTCTCTCTCTCTCTCTCTCTCTCTCTCTCTCTCTCTCTCTCTCTCGCCTCCGGAATGTATGCGTTAAACCAGTTTAGTTTAGTCCAACACACGATGTTCTATTTCCTTTTTCGTATCCTTAATTTCCTTCTCTTTATCATTATTAGTGTTATTTGCTTTCTTTTGTTAGACCCCTTTTGTGTGTTTCCCTCTAGATCCCTTGTTGATGTCATTAAATATTCTATGAAATTCCACTCTTGGTTGTATTTTGTTTGTGTTCTGAGTTTAAGTAAGCCTCTGTCATCTGGAACTCAAAATTTCATAAAGTGTAGCAACCTTCAGATTACGAGACTGATAAAAATTTCCCTCAATTTTATACATATAAAAAGTGACGTGGTACCCCTTTACGAGACAGATTAGTTTGATTTTAACGATGACATTTTAAATTACGCTAAACCAGAAGTAACGCAGGCATCGCTTCCAGCTAATTATTTTCTCCTAAATTAATTACATTTTTATTCAACCAATATACACTACACCCATCTTCTGAATTTTTATTCAGTGATCATCCAACTTCAGAGTGGGTACTGTACAGTATAACACCAAATGACCTCACCAATTGCTATAATAGTTAGTCTTAGCGCTCATTGTTACAAGAACCTGGACACCCTTCTATAACATTCACATCATGTACTCATCCATAGTGATCATAACATCTACTGTTTTCCCAAAAATTAAAGTGTGGTTATATTTCTCAGGCTTGAATCCCCAACTCGGACACTAACCCTGGAGGCACCCCGAGGTGTGGAGGTGAATGCTGGGGTTGGAGACTTCACGGCGTCATGTAGGAAAGACCTCCTGCTGCAGTCCTCAGAAGGAGAAGTGAGTGTACAGTATTTGAGATGATCTTCAAAAAGGAATTTGGAGGATTGGCATGATACAGTCTGCAATGAATCTGTATTTCTATCATTTAATCTGTGTTTCTAGTATGCCATGAAATTTACATGGATGAATGTTTGAATGACACGCAAACACGCAAACCCATCTGGTTTGCGTGTTTCTAGATACAAGAAAGTATAGAACCCCTTCATTAAAGTATCTTATTAGGCTAATGAGCATCATCAATCTAGAGACCTTCTCCGTCTTTTCTCCCCTCCTCTCTCGTGTTTGGGAAAGTGACTTCATTAAAGGTGCTCTGATGAGGTTCCCTGTCATCCGCTGCCATCATGTGTGTGTTCTACTAGCATCCTGTCTTACTGTCTTGTCTTTTTTAATAACAGCCTGTCACGTGGGAGTACAAACTCATGCTTGGCCATTGTCAGT
This sequence comes from Phycodurus eques, assembly GCF_024500275.1. Lineage (NCBI taxonomy): Eukaryota > Metazoa > Chordata > Actinopteri > Syngnathiformes > Syngnathidae > Phycodurus > Phycodurus eques. Next base: position 8,899,058 of record NC_084530.1, read on the forward strand.
GTGTGTGTGTGTGTCTGTCTATGTGTGCACACATGCGACAGTGCATGTGTCCAGTAGAGCATAGTATGCCATTAATTCTGTAATTAACAGAAGAATGCCCCATCCATTGGACACACTTTCAGGTTCCATCATACAGTTTTCAATACCAAATACACTTCTTTCTCTCTCTCTCTCTCTCTCTCTCTCTCTCTCTCTCTCTCTCTCTCTCTCGCACACACGCGCGCACATGCACACACAATATCAGTCTGAGAAGATGAGTTTGATGATCCTCTTCAAAACGCAATTCTCATTTCCTCCTGTCCACATCCCTCTTAGAATCCTCTCATATGCTCTTCTCGCACCTCTTTCCTTATCTTGCCACTGCCCACTGGCCCTTAATCAGGAAAAGTACACAACTTCATCCCTATAAATATGCACTGAACAGAAATTTAGCTTGCAGCGAGGGCACCCATTGCTTTATTTTTTTATAACATGGGGTGGAGCTTTACCAAATTCAGATTAATGATATATATTTTCGGCAACAGAAACAATGCACTGTTATAGATTTTCACAACACAGTTCGGAAAACTCTCTTTTACATGTCCTCCTTCTCTATCCTCTCAGTCTGTCATATCTGAGTAACCCAGCCTATCTAATTAACTTTCCTCTGCCAGGGTTGTACATCAGCATGACTGTCACTTTATGGAAAGAAGGAGGGGAATATTTTTGCCTCTTTTGTTTCAGTTCTCTGTCTGCATTTTATGCATTGTTTTATCCTGTGTTCCCCCTCTCTCTCTCTCTCTCTCTCTCTCTCTCTCTCTCTCTCTCTCTCTCTCTCTTTCTCACATACACACACACACACACACTCTTGTCCATGTATTAATGGATGTCTCCCAGGAAGGGAACAATAACATGGATGTAACACATGTATTGTAGCAAGGATTGACAGCATGAAAGGCTCGAAAAGTTATTGGATGAATCCAAGCATGAAGGACATCTAGTACGGTGCCTCTTGAACTTGAACTCGACCTTTACACTAATCAAATGTATGGAAGCATACTGTAAGTCCATCAAGATGCCTTAAAAGTTAATACATTGTCACATGCAATTATTTTTTACTTAAAGGAACATAGCTTAGTCAAATGCCAAAATGTGACCACAATTTGATGCAATAATAATGCCAGAGCTCAAAATGACAGAAGAGATTTCCAAAGATGTTAGCACTAAGGTCTGATTAGTGCAGATAATACTAGTGTTATTGTTCTGTGTCAATCTGCTAATTGAAAAAAAAAGTCAAATGTCAAAACACATTTATTACAAGATTCTAAATTGGCAGCACGGTGGGGGCTGGTTAGAGCGTCTGCCTCACAGTTCTGAGGACCGGGTTCAATCCTCGGCCCCGCCTGTTTGGAGTTTACATGTTCTCCCCGTGCATGTGTGGGTTTTCTCCGGGCACTCCGGTTTCTTCCCACATCCCGAAAACATGCATGGTAGGTTTATTGACAACTCTAAATTGCCCGTAGGTGTGAATGTGAGTGCAAATGGTTGTTTGTTTATATGTGCCATGCGATTGGCTGGCAACCAGTTCAGGGTGTACCCCGCCTCCTGCCCGAAGATAGCTGGGATAGGCTCCAGCACTCCCGCGACCCTTTTGAGGATAAGCGGCTCAGAAAATGGATGGATGGATTCTAAATTGGGGTGGCACATCTGCATCACAGTTCTGAGGACCCGGCTTCAATTCTGGCCTCGCCTGTGTGGAGTTTTCATGTTCTCCCCGTGCCTGTGTGGGTTTTCTCCAGGTACTCCGGTTTCCTTCCAGATCCCAAATCATGCATGGAAGGTTAATTGAAGACTCGTAGGTATGAATTGTGAGTGCGAATGGTTGTTCCTCTATATGTATCCTGCAATTGGATGGCGACCGCGCCTCTCACCCAGAGTCAGCTGAGATAGGCGCTAGCACACCTGCCACCCTCGTGAGGAGAACCGGTTCAGAAAAAGGGTGGATGGATGGATTCTAAACTGAAGTTTAGAGTTAAATTTCTAGTTATTTCTCTGCTAAATCTGCCATTGATTCTTATTCTCAAGGGGCACTCGTGTTTTAATATTTTTCAAATATACAGGTGAAAGGTACTGCTTTTATTATTATCTGGATATAAATGTGATTAACTTGATAGATAACAATAGCCTTAAACATTGATGATTTATTCAAGTGGTGTTTGGTGTTTTTAATATATTGGTACAAGAAAACCATTATGACATAGTAAAATTTTCATGGCTAAATGAGTCATTAAGCCCCGTTTCATGGAAAAAATAAGACAAATATGAAAAGCTTGTGCTAGATTTGGTATGCATATTAACATCAGAATGAAAAACATTGCGTGACAAGACAAGTGTTGAGAGTGGGTCATGTCTTACGGCCAAAGAAATTTCTTCTGAGACTGTCATCTCTGTTTTGACTATTAGTCTGACTTTAGCAGGTGAAACCTACAATTATTGTGGTGGGATGAGTCAGTGCCTGATGACCATGATGTCAATGGGCAGTAAACAGTACTTCAGGAAGGTTGAAACAAAGGCAAGTGGACAATTTCTTTGTGGCTGAAGATATTTTATCGGAAAGACTTTGTGAGTGTGGAGAGCCTTTTGGAGAAAAGGTTATTCAAAAGGCTCCGCCTCTTCAGAGCTGAATAAGAAGCCTTTTAGATAGAAAGCGACATGCCTTTCGCCCCAAACAAGACATCACGTTGCCTTCAATTGAGCGTTTTTTGTTTTTTTTTCTTAATACGTTACTGTGACCTGGATGACTAAGAATCTCCTTATGCTAGCATAGGCTCACACCTTGTGAAAGAGACTGAGAGGTGGCATCTACAGCCTTGTGTTGTGGACATGTTGTTGCTTGCATCATTGCACATGTTAAATGGGAGGCAGCACCAGCACATCGTTGCATTGCATATGTTGCCTCATCCTAAAATCATCTCACCCAAAATGGAATCTTCACTGTATGCCAAATTGCCCACTGAAGCCATTTTTCAAATAAGCATACATAAATCCCTTAAAGGGCAGCTTATCCAGTTTCCTTTCCTTTTCATAGGTTTTCATACGAGCATTACCTGACTGCTGATATTGTCAAATGAACAGAAGCTGATGATGGAAGATTGTAACGGCAGATAGAATGAGTTGGAGCTAGAGGAGGATGGCAGAAAATAAATGTTTGCAGGACAAAATAAAAGTATTCGGGACAGCAAGGCTTAAAGCCAAATCAATGTTGTCAGCAACTGGCATTTAAGAAGGGACTGTTAAAGTTAAAGTTTGGAAAGAAATTCCTGAAATTAGGGCCTTATGGGCTAAAGTAAGAGAGCAATGGCTTCCATTTAAATTATACTTTATCTGGCGTGTCTTCTTATTTTTCCTCAATTATGTTATTGTTTTTTTAATCTCGTTCATTCTCACCAACCGCAATCGTCTCCACGGGGAACATTTGATTTAATCCCTTCCCACCACATAGTGAAGGACCACAAAAAATCATCAGTATTTATTTCACAAATTGATGTTTAAGAAAAAGACAAAAAAACTAATCCATTCTGTGACATGGGATGTTCTATAAATGTAATTTCAAAACATTTTCCATCCATCCATTTTCTACCGCTTATCTGAGGTTGGGTCACGGGGGCAGTAGCTTTAGTAGGGATGCCCAGACTTCCCTCTCCCCAGCCACTTCCTCCAGCTCTTCCGGGGGGATCCCGAGGCGTTCCCAGGCCAGCTGAAAGACGTAGTCTCTCCAGCGTGTCCTGGGTCGTCCCCGGGGTCTCCTCCCGGTGGGACGTGCCCGAAACACCTCACCAGGGAGACGTCCGGGAGGTATCCGAATCAGATGCCCCAGCCACCTCATCTGGCTCCTCTCGATGTGGAGGAGCAGCGGCTCTACTCTGAGATCCTCCTGGATGACCGAGCTTCTCACCCTATCTCCATGCGAGGACACCCTGCAGAGGAAACTCATTTCGGCCGCTTGTATCCGGGATATTGTTCTTTGGGTCCTGACCCACAGCTCGTGACCATAAGTGAGGGTAGGAACGTAGATCGACCGGTAAATCGAGAGCTTCGCCTTTCACTCTTTACCGCAACGGATCGATACAAAGTCTTTTAGCCATGCTTTGTGTGGTCCCTCACCTAGGACCTGTTTGCCATGAGTGACCCTACCAGGGGCATGAAGCCCCAGACAACTTCGCTCCTAGGATCATTGGGACACACAAACTCCTCCACCACAAAAAGGTGACGGCTTCCAGCAGGGGCAAAACATTTTCCCATAGAAATAATGCAAAATTAATGCATTTCTTCCAGTCTCAAACTATTACCATCTGAAAACCTTTAACAACTGTATTGGGAATTTAAGTCATATTTTATCACTATCATACAAGTAGAAAGAAAGGTTAACCGCTGTGAAGAAACATAAAAAGAAAGTAAAACTACTCACCCTTTGAAAACACTTACCAGACGTAATAGAAAGAGAACAGTAAAGGTGTTTAGCGAGCAATGCTGTCACTACAGTATGCAACATTTTGTAGGTATTGCTGGAATACATCAAAATAATATTGCACCTCTTGTATTGAGCAGCCAGAAGCATTCACTCCTGTCGTAGTATAACGCACACAAAAATAAAATGCAAATCACAGTTGTGGAGTTAATCCTGTTTAGATGCTCACTGAGCCAAGATTTGCTGATATCACAAAATATCATCTTAGAAGTCCAAGCTTTGTTTGCCTTTTGAGGCATTCATTTTTGTTCTCCAAATTTGGGTGGTGTTTCCTTTTGGAGGTTCCACTATACTGTATAAATTAAAGGGACTTTAAATTGTATTACACTTCTCAATACCAGGAGGGATCCCAAAGTGTGTGTTTGTGTGTGTCGAGGGGGAATTTTACTGTTTTATTTAATTGGTCATTAGTAAATGGGCTTCACTACTATAGTGCTTTTCTACCCTTAGCATACTTAAAGCATTTTTTACAGTGCCCTAATTCACAGTCACACAATGATTAATGGAATATATACATTTATTAACCGTCTCATTCTTGAGTAAACATGACCATTATATTTGTTGTAGTTGTTGTTGTTGTGAATGTCATCTGGTCCAATCAGGTGTAGCCATAGCGAGGCACTCACATGACTCTTTTGGCACAATTTTGTGCCGGATGCCCTTCCTGACACAACCATTCTTTATCTTAACATATAATTATTACTATATACTTAACTAAGTATTACATGTTTTCCTCATTCTGCTGGTAACAATATAAAAATTGTATTCCGATTCCCATCGAGCTTGCTATAGCAACGTCAAGGCTTATTAAGACTGTAGCTTGGAGATGTTGGTCGGCTGTATTTTGGCTGCTCTGCTTCAGTTTGTCCATTAACCTGTGGTTAAGCAGCAGAATAGTGAATGGATTTGTGTGTGCTAGAAAGGATTATACACAGTCATTGGGCCTCACAATGGCAATGACAGTTTCAAACTAACTGGCTCACACAAAATAAAACAACAAATAGATTTACAGACTTGACTCACCCTACAGTAGCACAAATAGCGGTTAGGATGTCTGCCTCACAGCCAGGGGAGTTGGCTTCGAATCTAATTTGGAACATCTCTGGGGTTTGAATGTTCTCCCCATGCTTGTTCGGGTTTTGTCCAGGTACGAAGGTCTCCTAAGGGTAGAAATGTAAAAATTGATGCATACATTGTGGGGGGTGTGGTCTGATCACTGCCAGCCCCCGCATGGATGGATGACGCTGAGCTTGCACACTCAACTTCTTTGGTCTACCATGGTGAGGCCTGTTTTGAGTGGAACCTGCATGGTGTCGGCAATCTTCTTACTCCCTAGGCCATCATGGGCCCATTTTGGACCTAGGAGTGTACTTTTTTTTGGCAGCACTTTAGATGTACTGTTGAGTTATTTTGAGGGAAGTATACATGTATACTGCTGTACACTGACTGCATTGTGGCAAAGTGTCTTGTCTTCAGCATTGGCCCAAAAGACAACAAAATATACAAAAATATAAGGGGTGTAGTCACTTTTGTGAGATAGTGTATACAGTGTTGTACCTGAACTAATATTATTTTTTATTTGATTATCGTTTTACTATTTCTGCCTGAAGAACATTTCTGCAAAAGCGCTCATTATGACATCTGTGAACAGATTTTGATTGGCAGCTAATTTTTGCTCATTAGAGAGCCAGGATTCGTGAGCAGTTTCCAGCAGAAATTCCGGCTAATACCATTATTAACAAGTCTTCATACTGTATGTCAGGGGACAAACGTCTTATTTAGAAACCCAGCCAACAACAGTCGCACGGCCACATATCAAAATGGGGTGTGACTGGTGGTAAAAAAAGAGAGCTTGTGGCGGTTACCTAAGTCAGGAAATCTGTATTGGTTGGCGACAAAAAGGAAGTTAAGTTACTGTTTGCTTGTCCCTCGTAGGCATAAAAGTGTTTTCCCTTTGTATTTCACTGGGGGGGGATTTAAACTGTGGTGAAAAAAGTGAGCGAAGCACTCCGAAGTCACAGCGAGATTGCTATTTTACGGTTGCCTTTCCAGGCTTACGGGCTTAAATGCATATAAAAACCCCTCCCAAGTGTCACATGAAAACTGGGGGGGGATTTAGTTAGAATGTGTTAGAGGGACATACTGTAACTGCAGGGATGGCAAATTCTCTACTTCAGATTGTGTTTGTCCTTGCACATCAAGGACGACAAACCTTTTTTTTTTCTTTTAATTCCTCATTTAGCGGCACGGTGGCCGACTGGTTAGAGCGTCAGCCTCATAGTTCTGAGGACCCGGGTTCAATCCCCGGCCCCGCCTGTGTGGAGTTTGCATGTTCTCCCCGTACCTGCGTGGGTTTTCTCCGGGCACTCCGGTTTCCTCCCACATCCCAAAAACATGCATTAATTGGAGACTAAATTGCCCGTAGGCATGACTGTGAGTGCGAATGGTTGTATGTTTCTATGTGCCCTGCGAATGGCTGGCAACCAGTTCAGGGTGTACCCCGCCTCCTGCCCGATGACAGCTGGGATAGGCTCCAGCACGCCCGCGACCCTAGTGAGGAGAAGCGGCTCAGAAAATGGATGGATGGATAATTACTCATTTGAAAAATACTATTCTAGCAACAAGTTTTTTGTCAGGTTTTTGAGACTGTAGGGTGAAAGCTGCGGCTGGGTACTTGTGCGGACTGAATGGGTGGCAACAATGGAGAGATGACAATATTTGGAGGTTAATAGCGCTCAGCAACATTCATTCATTCATCCATTTTTCCGTACCGCTTATCCTCATTAGGGTCATGGGCGTGCTGGAGCCTATCCCAGCTATCTTCGGGCTAGAGGCGGGGTAAACCCTGAACTGGTCGCCAGCCAATCGCAAGGCACATATAAACAAACAACCATTCCCACACACAGTCACACCTACGGGCAATTTAGAGTCTTCAATTAACCTACCATGCATGTTGGCCGACTGGTTAGCTCATCTGCCTCACAGTTCTGGGGACTGGGGTTCAAATCCCGGCCCCGCCTGTGTGGAGCTTGTATGTTCTCCCCGTGCCTCCTTGGGTTTTCTCCGGGTGCTCCGGTTTCCTACCACATTCCAAAAACATGCAATGGTAGGTTGATTGAAGACTCTAAATTGCCCGTAGGTGTGAATGTGAGTGCAAATGGTTGTTTGTTTATATGTGCCCTGCAATTGGCTGGTGACCAGTTCAGGGTGTCTTTTAGCCATGATTTGTCTGGTCCCTCACCTAGGACCTGTTTGCCATGGGTGACCCTCCCAGGGGCGTGAAGCCCAATGTTTGCATTTTTTGACAAATCGTTACATCCCTCCTTTAATGCTGCCAACACACAAACTTAACACTTGCGCACACTTTCATTTGGGATAAGTGTCAGTTCTAATCCAAATTTAAGCTACAACAAATGATTTCTGTTGCTCATACCCAACCCTCCATACATCCGTCGCTCCACCTCCACTCATCAGATTTCCGATCGTGTGTCTATTCCCATCTCACTTTCACCTCCTGCCTCTTTCATTAATCCTTTTCTCTCCGTAAACCATCAACTCTACCCACAAATTGCAGCCTCCTGCTTCCAATGTTATAATCAGCATTCGGTGCCTTTCAGCTCTTCATCTTTCTGGTCATACCAACATTAGATGCTGTTGTTGTGTTTTTCCAGTGTTATGGAAGAGAAAACAGTAATTCAAAAGGAGGGGAGGGCCTTCAGCGCCTGCAAGGCCTTCGCTGCTGTCCTAAAAACTATCACCTACATGTACAACCTAAATTCCAACATTTGTTCCATGAAATTGGATTCATTTATTTCCAACAGTCTACTCTCCTCATTTTGTAGCATTTCTCTTAGCTCCACTGCATCCAGTCCGTGATTTTTCTATATCTTTTGTTATTATTATTGTCTAATCAGATGTACGCCTGCCATGTCACTCTCATCGGCCCAGGGCCTTCAGAACCAGTAGTGCTGGCCAGTATAACTCAAACTAAATTTGCAATGTGACTAATTATTAAACTAATCAGATTTCAAATCTTCCTCAGAGGGCCAACGAGCTGGCCCACAGTGACGTCAGCATGTTCCTGTCCTCTGATTGGTTGATCATGCATGCCAAGTTCGACTAACAAGTCTGTAGTTATCAGCACACATTAATACATTTAATAATTAGCATCTAGAGTAAGTATGATGTATTTCATGACAATTGTTTGTTTTTCTCAAGTCATTAAATATAAACATTGATTCTGAAGTGCTCCAGATGACATGCATGGCACATTTGCATGCTGTTATATTGCGTTTTTTCTGAATTTGCAACGTGCTGGTGGTGGTATTAAGTCGTGTATTAAGTTAGGCAAGTCCCACTGAAAGCCCAGGTACCAAATGCACCGTCCGCCATTGTTCAGCTGGTGTTAACTCACATAAACAAAACCATCTCTCTTCATTCCCCCACCCAATCCAAATGCCGTAGTTCATTTTAGGTCTCATTCCCATGCTGGGTATGCATTGTCAAGTTACATTCATACAATTACATTCCAACCATGACTGAGTTTGTTCCGACGAAAGGCAATACCTTAGCCCGAGCAGCTTTTATTGGAGAGGCAGGAAGAAGATAACAGGTTACAGTATGTGATGAAGACATAGCTTGACAATTGAAGATTGTGTGCTACTTACATTCATATTCACACGTGATGAAAGGTGCACATATACTATCCATTCCATTCCATCCATCCATCCATTTTCAACACCGCTTATCCTGGTTAGGGTCGCGGGGCACTGGAGCCTATCCCAGCAAATCCCTGAACTGGTCGCCAGTCAGTCGCAGGGCACATATAGACGTGGACAACCATTCGCACCCGCATTCACAGCACATATACTATACGTTTTCAATACGTCCATTTGCCTATCCATCCATTTTCCTTGCCGCTTATCCTCACTAGGGTCACGGGCTTGCCGGAGCCTATCCCAGCTATCTTCGGGCGAGAGGCGGGATACACCCTGAACTGGTCGCCAGCCAATTGGAGGGCACATATAAACAAACAACCATTCACACTCACAGTCACACCTACGTGCAATTTAGAGTCTTCAATTAACCTACCATACATGTTTGTGGGATGTGGGAGGAAACCGGAGTGTCTGGAGAAAACCCACGCAGGCACGGGGAGAACATGCAAACGCCACACAGGCGGGGCCGGGGTTTGAACCCCGGTTCCCAGAACTGTGAGGCAGATGTGCTGACCAGTCGCTCACCGTACCGGCCCATTTGCCTAATTGTGTCAAAAATAACAGCGTAACAGAGCTGTAAGGGGCTAATTGTGGTGGCAATTGAAGCTTCTTTTTTGTTAATCTTTTCCAAAGTTGTGGTTGGGAGCCGAAAGCTTTTTGATTTGCAATTAATGTGGTCTCAATCATCAGTTGATACGCTATGGCAATACATGGTGTGTTTTTTGTATGTTTATTTTTGTTTATTTCTAGGTTTAGAGGCTGGGGAAGAACCACATTGCTTATTTGAGTGTTTGCCAAATATACCACCACCAGCACATTTGATGGATGACGTATTTTCTTCAACAATACAACCGAATCTATTTTGGTGGATAAAATGTCTTGCACGTTCTTTGTTTTTGTAATCAGATTTTCATAGCTTTTGCTTTGATTTGCAGTGGTGCCTGGACATACAAGTTTAATTTGTTCCCTGACCCTGCTTGTAACTCAAAACACTTGTATCTCAAATCATCTTTTCCCATTGAAATGAATGGAAATGTCATTGATACATTCCAGCACCCCCCACTCCCCCCCCCCCCCAAAAAAAAGGACAATAATAATTCTACTGTGTATTTTAATCAGGAAAAACAGCACTCCATAATACTGTACTTGAAAAAAAAAACATACAGTAATGACATAATTAAACGTTAAAAGTTAAAATCAATTGAACAATGTCTATAAAGTTGAGTTTTTGTCTCACCGCATCAATTGAATGCTGCTCCTTCCAGTGTGCCGGCCTTGGCCACCTGGGGGCAGTATAAGACAGACAATATGACTGTTCATTGAGTCATTATTATGAATCCCACGAGAGTTCTGGGCAGTCCTGTCTGGATGCAGCAGCCAGTCATAATGCAGTGAGGCGTGTCCTATCTAGTAATCAAGTGGGAGTCACAGGAATGCTTTAATGAGACTCATCTCCTCACAGCTCATCAGCACAGCACTAATATTTGTAGTTCTACAGAGAGGAAAAAGAATATATGACAGTGAGTACTGTTAAATTGTCTGTCAACATGTTGCTGCTGCACTGTTTGTGTTCAGTCCATTGTTTAAAGAGTTAAAGCACTGCAACATATATGCTAACTACTGTTAGCATTAAGCTAGTTGACTGAAAGGCTGAGTAAGCAATGTGTATGTTTCAAATACACTAGTGTATTTATCTTTGTTTTATGTTAAGTTTGACAGTGAACTTCACCCGGGAGTGGCATTAAGCATTTTGAAGCCTCATTTTTTTATGACTTGTTCACTGTTTTGCCAAACTGCTCCTTGTTGAAAGGTGCATTGAGTTGAGTTGACTGCCTCCATACAGCACTCGTATCTCAAGTCAAAGCAAAAATTGGTTGAATGACGGCTCATATGTTGAAAAACTTGTAATTCGACTCACTCGTATGTATATCAGGGCACTGCTGTACCTGTAATAAAACAGTGAGAGACTATATATTGGGGGGGGGGGGGTATAATCATTACAGTATATAATACAAGTAGATGTACTGTATATACAAACACCTGTTCAGTATACAGTATTTCATATGACAAGAGTGTGGTCACCCTGAATACTTGCCACTTTAATAGAACAAGTTTTCTTCTTTTTTTTCGGTATTTCCTTAGATTGTTTTTATTTATGAGGAAAGTGAGGAATAATTATCACTGTAACATTGCTAAAGCAAAAAAATAATTAATTATGAGCCAAGCCTTTCCACGTTCATTACTGTATCTCTGTTAGAGCTTAAGAGCATGTAGGTTGGGAAATCTCATGTAATTATACAGGGAATGTTGTGAGAAAAGGATGTTAATAATTGAAAGCCATTGAGACCATTTGAAATGTTACCCGCATATCTTGATTCTGGTTAATGGCTGTTGGATGTTCTGCTTTTAGCTAGACTGATATTGAAAAGGTAATCGGAGCTGCAACTTTGCTTCGTTTCATCTTGCAGAGAGATAATGTGTATGTGCATGTGCGTGGGCTTTTTTTTAAACAGGTCAAGATGTGCCCCATCAACCAGAGTGAAATCATTAGTTAAACTAATTGATTCCTCACTTGTCCTTTCGCTCGCCATCAAGTTGTCGGCCTCTCTTTATGTTCCCCACCTCCTATGCACACCCTCTTGAATTGTCGTCTCTTCAATCCAGTCACTGCACTCAACATTCCTGAAGTGCAACCCTTTTTGTTTGGAAACCCTCAAAATCACTTATTTCATCATGCTGTCAATGTGTTATTTGTCCCCCTATTATTTATTTTACCATCCTTTGAAAATGGCAAAGTAAAATATTACTTTTATCATTCCATCTTCCTCAGCTGCTGCATGGTTTTCGAGTGTGTAAATTTTCAAGACTTTCCACAACATTTTCAGAGACTCCTGATAATACTTACGTCAATCTAATCATCAGTCAAAGCCATCTAACCCCTTGAACTGCCATCATCCCAAAATGTCTGAATGTTTTTCCTTATGACAGCCTTCCAAGTGTTGGAGTTGCTTCTTTACAGGAAAACTGATTTCAGTGCAACCTCAAAGGTTGAACTCAATCTATTCTGGGACACTGGTCGTCCTCAGATGTCTTGTTTTAGATTTATTGTTTTTACTTGTAATGGAAATGGGGGGGGGGGGGGGAGGGGGAAATGTGTTGAAGGGTCAAACTGTTCCCTCTGAAACCCCAATAACAGTTTAGGAAATGTCTAAGTAACATTTTAAGTTACTTAACTGTCACCCAAGTGGAAAATAAGTCCCATTATTTATGCAGCAAAAAAAACAAAACACACTTAATGACAAATGAGCAGGGGGCAATAAAAGTCACCTCGCTTTTCACAATAATGGTCATGCAAGTGTAAAACATTCCACAACACTTTTGATAACTCATGTTGCTATCTAGCAGCTGGTGCTAATCTAATTTACACCACTTCATGGACTTCACTGACTCCCATGTGCTTAGTCATCCCTGACTTGCTCAATGTTGCATCGACTTTGGCGAAATACTCAGTAATGCTGTACGCTCAATTTGGCCACATCGATTACAATGTAAATCCTCTTACTTAACCTACTTTAAAGTGTATTTTCTTCTTTTCAAAAGTTTTCACCATTTTGGAATTATTTTGAATTAGTTTTTTTATTGTTTTCAGCATTTCAACATTTTGCATTCCAGCAGTTTTTTTTTTTTGTGTCGTTTTAATTCACCGCTCTAAGTTATCACTTTTGGTCTTCTCCTCATCATTCTTGCTGTCAATCACTTAAAGTCTGTATCTTCATTACAAGATTTTAGCAATCTGTTTTTTATTTGTTGTTGTTGACTCCCCCAGACAATGTATTGACAATGTCCTCCTTTCTGGATATTACAAAGCATTTTTTCTCGTTCGTCCCTCTCAACAGTCAAAGTTTGAAAAGTCTAAAACTGAAATTCCTTATGTTCACAGATCTTTCTAGATGCAAACACCATCCGGTTGGGCAACATTCCCCTTGGCAGTGCAGTGGACCCGCTGGAAGGTGCAGCAGCAGGTACCACCTACACCAAACAGACGGGTGTCTACGAACTGTGTGCCTGCGCTAATGGCAAGCTCTACCTATCCGCTGCTGAGAAAGGCTCCACCTGCCAAACAACTAGTAATTTTTGCCTTTGGAGCTGAAAGTAGGTCAACAGAGAGCAAAAAAAAACAAAAAACAACAATGGACCATTGGAGAGAAGCTAAAGCTAGCCCACACGCTGAATCAATATGGATCATAACTGGCAGTAAAGCCATTTTGTAACCGAAGAGACCAGTTGTGATGGATTGTGGTATGGCAAGTCATATACAGTAAAATGGATACGATCTTGGCAGCACTATCATGGGCTTTGGATTTGTGTCAAGACATTTCCAGCTAAAGAACTGAATCCACAAGGATAAGAGCTCAGAGTGAATGGACCACCAGCTCAAGTCACCTGGTAAAATGGATTGGGCCATTACGACATGATAGTGAACAGAATGGGTGAATTTGGTGAAATTGACACAGTAAGTTAAAGGTGTCACGCTAAGGACATGGATGGACAACCGTACTAGGTCGAACTATTAAATATCTATGTCCTTCTGGCTGTTATGGTTTTATTAGTGCGACATAAGTGGTCATCAGACAAAAGCAAATCTTGAAAGCAAGTGTAGTGTTCATCGAACGACCAAAAAGCTAACAAAAAATGGTAAAGACCGCAACCTCACCAGCAGGAACACGGAAAAGGACCGTGGGTTAACCTCAGCTGAGGATCATGTTCTCAAGCTGTGGGCAGCTCCCTCTTTTGGTTTAATCTAATGGGAAGCTGAGGCTAGCTACTGGACCAAGCTATACCAGAAAGGCCTTCCCCCTCCTACCCCGCTGGTATTTTCACCCAAATGTTAAAGTGTGACTGACCTTCCCGCATCAATCACATAATAGCGTCACCACTAATCAAAAGATAGCCAGTTGTGCTTCAGCCTTCACATCATTCACTCTGTATATTATGAGATTTTTTTTTCTCACCTGAATTATTCCACTAATTAACCCTTTCTATTCACGATTTATGATTATTGAGGTTTATACTTAAAACATCTTTAGGAATACAAGCATCTGCGAGTACATCAGTAGGATTGTTGTGTCTACTAGTTCTTCCCTTTTTTTTTTTTTTTGGTATGGTTTAGGCTCAGGTTACTAGCATATGAACAGTGGCATGGTGTTGGTTTGACCACCACACCCAGGCAACAGTCCAACCAGATCTTATAATGGACTTTAAGGGTGTGTTTACACTTGTAATTTGGATTTCTGGTCAGGACCAATTGAAGAAAATAAAAACTCATGGTATAGATTCATTTAGCATTCACAGCGGCAAGACCAAATATTGACCAGTATAAAGCCTATTCATTAAGTCATGTTTGTGAAGTATAATAGACAAATCAATGTTTTGAAATGTCTGTACAAAATACATCATAAACTATAGCTTGTTACCAGGCAATGTCAAGTGCAACATGAACACAGCCTAAGAGTCTCTTCCTATATTGCCTTTTTCCCCAAATATGTTTACTGTAATTTCTGTATATTTTTGCTGGTAGTTTTTTGGTCTTCGTAATTTCACTGTTTTACAAACTCTGAACCATAGATCAATATTTATTTTCTCACCACACATTACTTCCTATTCCTTTTACATTTCCCTTTTTATCTGTTGCTCATCTGATATTCTACTCCACTAAAACGTCTTGTGACACCTCTAAAAATTATTTATTCAATGGTAGGACTAGAGTCTTTCCCCTGAATTCTTGATCTTACCAACACATTTTGGACATTTCTATTCGAACTTTGTAGGAAGACCCTTTTCTGTCCCGGCATTGCATGGTCAGATTAGTTTGGTGTGGAAGAACCTGACCCATCAAACATCTTTGGGATTATCTATGAGCAGACCCCTCAAGAAAGCTGTTTTAACTGTGACTCCATATTTTCTGCCATTTTTGCTGTGTCGGCCAGGTGTCCCAATAATTTTGTCTACATAATGATTTAGGGAATACGTTTCATCCATTCTCGCTGACCTTTTAACAGCGTTGCAAACTAAATGAGAGATTTCACAAAAACATTTTGTGATGGTTGTTTTTTTTTTTTTTTATGGTGGGAAAGGCGTGACGAGAGTATGATGAATAATCCGAATCAGTGTTATCCCCCACGCCCCAAAGGACAATGAGCTGAATGAGTATGTGCTCAGTTAGGATTAAGGCCCTGAGGCTGACCGATCGACTGACTCTGTTTTTTTACAAAAGCGAAACACAGGTGCCTTTGCTGCTGTTGGTAAAAGCACATCCCAGTTTGGACGTTCACACTCCCCTCGGTGGACATGTGCAAGTGTCAACCCTATTTATCGACCTAGCTACCCATTTCCTTTTCTGTACCCCCCTCCCTTTCCTGGGTTTGTAGTCTCAGTATATCCAACTTAAAAAAGAGCTACAATCCTGGTTTTAAGTTGTTTTTTTCTGACTTGTTCTCTTAATAATTTTACTCTTGATAATAAAAAGCACAAATGATGCCATGTATATAACAAGACCAATAAAATAAGAAAATAAATGAAGATATTCTTTTTAAAGCGTCTCGAGAATCAACAGTTTTTCCTCTCTGCTCCCATAGGATCTGTGATTTGTATTCTACATTACATGCAATTTAATTCAAAACTGTACTTTTACACCCTTTCCAACCTTGAGCCATCTTTCAAAATGTATCACACCTTATTTCTTAGTATTTATTTCAACAACGGTTGGTTTTAGCCTCAACCTTTGGTTACTTTGGTTAAACTTATGCTGCGTTCCTGACATACTATACTACAACTTCAGTAAATTACATCTCTATGTCCCATGACTTAACACACAGATTTCACCTAGCATTTGTTCACCTAAGATCAACATCTGCTGTCCATTATTACATGAAAGAGAGACAACATAGAGGGATAAATGAGTTTTGTTATTTTTTGTTGTTTTTTTGTTATAAAACTATATTACATCTGTTAATAACTATTACTATATTTGCATATGTGTATATATTAACATCAGTTTAATATTAGGGGGTTTTCTATATTTTTGTAATACCCTCATAAAACTCAACAGCATAGAAAACTAACGCTATTGTGGATTAGTTTTCTCAGAAAAAATAATCTAATCATTAAAGCTAGTTGATCATAATAAACGTGTCCCCAAAGGTAAGCAAGATCATTAATCCCTAAAAATTTTAATTATAAAAAACAATCACCAAATTATATTGTAGTGGACAGTGCGAACTACAGAACAATGCATTCCAGGAGAACATTTTTAGAAGATACAGGATTTTTTTTTTTTAAAGGTGATGTATGGAAAATTTACATTTTATTTGCTTGTTTACAAATAGTTGGATTTGTGGATTGCCTACCACATCAAGTGTAAAAATAAACAACTAAGTAAATCTTTTGTTAACTGCCTATTTCTGAAAATGTGTTCTTGAGCGATGTCATTCTGAATTTTAACACTGAATTTCTCCACAGCTACACTGGGCGAAGAATTGCCATTTTTAAGCCATGGCAAAAGTCCGTCCACCGGATAACAGGGAAGCATTATCATGTCAGAGCTCCAGCTTTAGCACAAATTAGTGTTCGCTATCAGAGTTATCAGCATGAGCTTTAGATATAGTACTCATTCAATTGTTCGATTAAGTTATTGGTGTGGGGTGAGAGGGTATTTATAGGTATGTTTCAAGTGCTGATTTTGCTGTTTATTGATGTTCATTAACTGTTATTGTATTTTGGTCTTGTTTTTGCTGGAAATCTATCAATTTTCATGTGAATTCTGTATCTTCATTACAAACATGAAATTAGGTTATTTTAAAAGTCATCTGTTTTTCCACAGATAGTAAAATGTACTGAACACAGCCTGTGTTGTTCTGTGGGGTAAAACAAATTTCCAACAAAACCTTGGGGAATTGAATGCGGCACTGAGCCAATCAGCGGAGTCAATGGAGCAGGACGACGCTGGCTGGCACTTCTATTTTAGATGTCGTGTGGTGGTAATTTTCCATTAAATGCCGACGTCCCGGCGACATACTGCCAATAAGGCAATGCTCTCCCTGTAGCATAAGGGCGATATAACTTTTGATGACTGGCCAACGTCAGTGCGACGTATGTTTGCTGACTGGTTACATGCTCCACATTTACAGATCTACACCAGTGGTTCTTGAACCTTTTACAAGTACCACCTAAAAAATTACTTGGCTCTCAAAGTACCACCATCATGACCAACATTAAAATACATTAGTGCAGTAGGCCTGTCACGTGGTGAAGGGTTTTTGAGGGAGTGGGAGGCAAAACATGGAGGACCCAAGTGGAGGGAGGCAAGGCAGGAGTCTCAAATGTTTTAATTTCCAAAAACAAAGATTGTGGGGGGGGGGTGAATAAATCTAAATACCAAATTGACAAAGTCCAAAATCTAAGGGCAAAATAAAGAAACACTAGGGAACAAAGAAAACAAGACATGACTAGTGATATATCTAACTGACTTCAACATGTGACACTGAACCGACAAGGACCGAAAGAAACCAGGAAACCAAATACACAAATTGACGAGACGAGGAACACCTGGACAAGACGAGCGGTTGGAGGGAACCGATTGGTCGATACAAGGTAGAAGGTTGACGTGAACAGGTGGACACAATAACTAAATGAGCACACAATACACGAAAAACATGGGACACAGGAAAACATGAAACAAAACCGAACACAACCCAAACCAAACCAAAACATAGACCATGACAAGGCCAATGTGTTCGTGAAAACTGAGGCAGAGGTTTTATTTAAAAAAATATATACAGTGTATTAACTATTATTGTAAGAAACGCAAGACACTAACATGAAGTTTGAACTAACATTACACTCAAACAGTGGCTCTCAAACTTTTCTATGAATATAATACAACTACTTCATAATGATTTTTTAAAAACTAACATTTAAACACGCTGCATGAATAGCTACAAGTAGAAATTCTCACTCTCTCTCAGAAACTTCAATGGATGATTTCTGCAAAAGAAATACAAGTGAAGAGAAGCCTTTCTCACACCGATGGGTGGTCGGAAAAGCAAGAAGAAAGCTTGAGTGAAAAAGGTAAACAGTTGTTTTCCGATTGTAAGAGTTACCTGCTCTGGTGATCTGGAAACTGTCATGATAACACGCTTCCTTTGTTTTCCAATGACTCAAAAGAGGACTTTGATTGTTTCAGTTAATCATGTTTTCGTCAAAGAAAATCTCCCAGTTTGTCCACAAGTGCCTTGTTTTGTCATGAGATGACGTTTGATTGCGATGGTTTCATAAATGTATTGCTCAGCACTTGGCCAAAAACCACACACTGTGGATTGGACTCTTCCTGTCTCCCGCTCCAAATAAAACCACATGTATTGTAGTTGGAGTCATATTTTCTCAATGGCTTGTGCTGTTTGTTGCCATAGTAGCCACTGTTAGCCACCTGTGGTTGGATTGCGCTTGTCCTCTTCAATTATTGTGCTTCTATCACTCTCTTGAGCCACACTTTTCTTTGCAGGTTGAAGCCATGCAAATAGATTGTTTGAGCTTTTCATTGTTTCAATTCAGCGTTTAAACCTTGATCTTGCCCGAGGAAACTACTACTGTATCAAACTTTTTCAAATGTATGCACAGTGGCTTGGATTCTTTATTTCAAAACAAATTATTACTGTTAGCCAAAATCACACCAAAACAACATTAAATGACTACTGCATGTCGTGCAACCTTTGACGTAGATGCAAACATTCTCCCTGCTTCCTTTTCTCCTTCCCTTGACTTCTAAATCAAAACCACCCAGACTCACCCCTCATTATTCTCGGGGACTTTAACAAAGCTAAACTCAATCACGAACTCCCTAAATACAAGCAGCACATCGACTGTCCTACCAGGGAAAATAACATTTTAGACCACTGCTATATTATGCTAATAACGCATACCATGCCATACCTCGTGCAAACCTGGGCTCGTCTGAGCACTGCTTAATTCCCTTAATACCGAGATACAGGCAAGAACTTAAATGCGCGAAGCCTACGGTGAAAACAGTGAAAAAGTGGACCAACGAAGCAAAGATAGAACTTCAAAGCTGTCGAAACTGTAGAGACTGGAGTGTCTTTGAAAATTCAGCTGGCAGCCTGGATGAATATGCGGACACTTTCACATCCTACATCAGTTTCTGTGAAGAGGTGTGTGTACCAACAAAGTCATTTCACACATTCAATAACAACAAGCCGTGGTTCACTGCCAAACGTAAGCAACTTCGCCAGGCATATTGAAGTGGGGACAGGGTCCTGTATAATCGCACTAGAAACCAGCTGACTAAAGATCATTGCAAAGAGAAACTATCCAGTAAAGTTAGAAAAACAGTTTAGCACTAACGACTCTAAATCAGTCTGGCATGCATTACAAATGCTAACCAATTACAAGCGACAATCCTCCCCCCCAAGCTGAGAACAATAGTGGACTAGCCGACAACTTGAACACGTTCTACTGCAGATTTGAAAAGGACACTTTCACACCCCACACCCACACAGCTGCACCACCGACCACAATCACACCGCTGACTTCTGCATTGACCATCCACGAACAGGATGTGAGACGCATCTTCAAACAACAAAATATTAACAAAGCGGCAGGCCAAGACCTTGTGTCCCCATCCTGCCTCAAAGTCTGCGTGGACCACCTTGTTTGAGTCTTCACACAGATCTTCTATAGATCTCTGAAACTGTGGAAATACCATCCTGTTTCAACGCTCCACCATCATCTAAGTCCCCAAGAAACCCACAATCTCGGATCTAAATGACTACAGGCCTATCTCCTTGACATCTGTGGTCATGAAGTCCTTCGAACGTCTCCTGCTGGATCACCTCAAGAGCGTCACAGGTCCGCTGCTGGACCCCCTGCAGTTTGCCTACCGAGCGAATAGGTCTGCGGTTGATGCAGTCAACATGGTACTGCACTGCGCAGGGACCTACGCGAGGATCCTGTTTGTGGACTTCAGCTCTGCTTTCAACACCATCAACCTCGAACTTCTCTCCTCCAAGCTTCTCCAGCTCAGCGTCTCACCTGCCATCTGACAGTAGATTTACAGCTTCCTGACGGGCAGGACACAGCCGGTGAGGCTGGGGGACACAACCTCATCTACATGCACCACCAGCACCAGGGCGCCCCAAAGTTGTGTCCTCTCTCCGCTGCTCTTCTTTCTCTACATGAACGACTGCACCTCAACGCACCCGGCTGTCAAACTCCTGAAGTTTGCAGATGACACTGGTCTTATCGAAGATGGTGACGAGTCTGCCTATGGACAGAAAGTGGGGCGGCTGGAGCTGTGGTGCGGCCGACACAACCTTGAGCTGAACACGCTCAAGACTGTAGAAATGATCGTGAACTTCAGGAGGCATCCTTCCCCACAGCTGCCCCTCACGCTGTCCAACTCCCTTGTGTCAACTGTCGAGACCTTCAAGTTCTCTCAGGACCTGAAGTGGGAGTTCAACATCATTCCATCCTCAAAAAGGCCCAGCAGAGGATGTACTTCCTGCGACATCTGAGCAAGCACGGCCTGCCACAGGAGCTGTTGAGGCAGTTCTACACAGCGGTCATCGAATCAGTCCTGTGTTCTTCCATCACAGTCTGGTTTGGTGCTGCTACAAAAAAGGACAAACTCCGACTGCAACGGACAATCAAAACTGCTGGAAAGATTGTCAGTAACCCCCTACCCAGCCTTGAGGACTTGCACGCTGCCAGAACTAAGACAAGAGCATGCAAATCTTCTTGGACCCTCCAAATCCTGGTCACCAGCTCCTCCAACTCCTTCCCTCAGGTAAGCGCGACCAAACAATGCAAACTAAAACTAGCAGACATTCCAACAGCTTCTTCTCTCTTTCCATTAACTTCTTAAACGGTTAACCTACAATTCCATTGCAACATGCTGCCAATTTTTTTGTCTTGAGTTTGTTGTCACATTTCTGTCGGGCCAATTATATGTTTTTGGGATGTGGGAGGAAACCGGAGTAGCCGGAGAAAACCCACGTAGGCACGGGGAGAACATTCAAACTCCACATAGGTGGGGCTGGGATTTTAACCCCGGTCCTCAGAACTGTGAGGCAGATGTTGCACCGAAACAATGGGGAAATTGTTCAATAGTTGTTATTTATGGCTTTTTAAGCCGCAAATATTGTGGTCCAGCAAACTGGAGATCTACTTGGGATGAATGTGGCCCGCAAACTAAAATGAGTCTGACACCCCTGAGTTAGACCTTCTCTTGGACTAAGACTATATCCATGGGGGATAGGGTCTGAACTTTCAGGTGGTCGATTTTTTTTTTTTTTTCTCAATGCAACTAGACATCTCGCACAGTGACATATGTTTGAAATTCTGTCTACATCAGTTCTCAATATAAGGCCAGATATGGGTCCCTCTAAAGTGTCAACATATGATATAAGATAACATATGATATAAGATAACATATGATATAAGCTGTTGTAGGAGACTAAAGCACCCTTTTCAATGGAAACTTTCAGAGAATTTAAACATCCTTCCAGTAAGAAATAAACAGGCAGGATGTTGGTAATGACTGTGTTGCTTTGAAATCAAACAATATCCTTCATGTATGGGGATTGGGCATGGTGCCTACTTGTCATTAAATTATCCCAATATATATTTTTACTTCATACAAAGACAAAGTCAGAATTTCCATGGGATGCGTCCTCTATTTCTCTCTGATTCTTTTTGACATTATTCTAATTAATCCCAGTAAAACAGTCGACCATGTAATATCGTTGGGATAATTAATTTGGTGCGCACGCTGTCCTCCATTCATTATAACAACTATACAGTCTAGGCTATGTTCGCTCCACATCTCACAACGGGGTTGCAGAATAGATTGTAATACTAAAACCCAGATCTTCTCCTTTTATCATTTTTCACCACAGGAGGTGTTATAAAAGACAAAGTAGGGATTTTCTTTAAGCAAGCGACCCTCAGGAGGCCTGTTATAGTGGGAGTTAATCGCTCGGGCAGGGGTATCAAAGTAGCACTGACAAAAAAAAGTGATACTAAAACAGTCTGTTCTTATTTAATTACTCACTTTCTGCAGGATTTATGGCCCTGTTCTTGTTTTTTTCATGCAAGTATAATGCTTGTAACTCTTCTATGGAAATTTAGATCAATTACCTATACATGTGCTGGTGGATGGGTCATGAATTTTGGGCATATTCATAACAGGCATCTGTTTGTCTTGTTTGTAAAAGCCTTTTTATATCAACCCCAATTTCAATGAAGTTGGGCCCTTGTGTAAAATGTAAATAAAAAGAGAATACAATGATTTGCGAATCCTTTCAACCTATATTCAGTTGAATACACGGCAAAGACAAGATATTGAATGTTCACACATAAACTAAAATTGTTTGCAAATATTCACTCATTTTGAATTTAATGCTTGCAACATGTACCAAAAAATCTGTGACGGGGGCACCGCCACTGTGTTACCACCTTTCCATTTAACAACACTCAATAAGAATATGGAAACTGAAGACAATAATTGTTGAAGCTTTGTTAGTGGAATTCTTTCCCATTCTTGCTTGATGTACAACTTCAATTGTTCAACAGTCTATGCGTCTCCGTTGTCATATTTTGTGCTTCATAATCCGCCAACGAGAGACAGGTCTGGACTGCTTGCAGGCCAGTCTAGTACTCACACTCGTTTGCTTCAAAGCCACGCTGTTGTCAGGTGCAGCATGTGTTTTGACATTGTCTTGCTGAAATAAGCAGGAACGTCCACGAAAAACATGGTGCTTGGATAGCAGCATATGTTGCTCCAAAACCTGTATGTACCTTTCAGCATTAATGGTACCTTTACAGATGTATAAGTTACCTATGCCACTGGCACTAACACACACCATCATAGATGCTGGCTTTTAAACTTTACGCTGATACCAATCCGGATCCTTTTTGTCTTTGGCCCGAGAGACAGAGAGTTGCTACTAATTCAAACTACTATGCAGCCTTTCAACACACTTTTAACCTAAATACAATATGTGACTCACCACCACAAAACCAGAAGCAAGTTGCATAATTAATTATTATTATTATTATTTTTTAATTTTTAAAATCTATTATTATTATTATTATTATCCATCCATCCATCTATTTTCTGAGCCGCTTCTCCTCACTAGGGTCGCAGAAGTGCTGGAGCCGAACCCAGCTATCATCGGGCAGGAGGCGGTGTACACCCGGAACTGGTTGCCAGCCAATCGCAGACTTCCGGGTTATCGTAATTTATAAATTAAGGTATTTGATATGGCGGCACGGTGGCCGACTGGTTAGAGCGTCAGCCTCACAGTTCTGAGGACCCGGGTTCAATCCCCTGCCCTGCCTGTGTGGAGTTTGCATGTTCTCCCCGTGCCTGCGTGGGTTTTCTCCGGGCACTCCGGTTTCCTCCCACATCCCAAAAACATGTATTAATTGGAGACTCTAAATTGCCCGTAGGCATGACTGTGAGTGCGAATGGTTGTTTGTTTCTATGTCCCCTACGATTGGCTGGCAACCAGTTCAGGGTGTACCCCGCCTCCTGCCCGATGACAGCTGGGATAGGCTCCAGCACGCCCGCGACCCTAGTGAGGAGAAGCGGCTCAGAAAATGGATGGATGGATGGGTTTTTGATATATATGAGGGACACTACGTCATATTTTTACAAGTTTAACTTGAGGCGAAATGACGACAAACCTTTTTAATCAGTCTCTTATTGAAAGGTGGCTACACTTTAGTAACTTTGAGTTCTAGACTTTCCAGAGGTTTTGTTCCGAACCCAGTCACAGAAAACAATGATGCAAGTGGTGAATTTTAGAGAAAATTTAATAATAAAAAGGGGTTTCTACAGGATAAAACACAGACAAACAAGGTAGAGACGAACATTGGCAAAGGAAGGGATTTGTGACCTGAGATGAGCAGAATGGGTGTGTAGTGAATGCATATAGCTGAGGACTCCTGTTCTCGTTAATTTAAACCCAAACATGCACTAATCTGTACTTTTAGTAGACCGCAATGTTGGATTTACGTGTCTGGAACATGTTTGAGGCAGGCGAGTCAGGCTCCCGAGTGTTCGGCTGGCCCGGTCCGCGCCGTGAGCAGGTGAATTCGACGGAAGGGAGGAAGGAAAAAGACATTCAAGTTTGCAGCAATACAGTCACTAGTGGCGTTCATGTAAAGTTCTTAAAATATTAACTTAATTAAGAGCGGCGGTAGTGCGAGGCTGGGGTGCCGGGTGGCATCTTTTACGTGGCATGTCCGCTACACCTTCATTTAGTTCCTGATCCTGATCTCATGAGGAGGACAAATTGGAAAGCGAGACACAGGAAATTAAATACTGAATTCAGCAGGCAGACACACTCAATCATGTTGCTCGTTTGGTTTAAAAAATAAAACATTTAAAAAAAAACTGGAAAATTGAATCCCCTGCTGGTTTCCGAGTGAGCGCTATTGTAGTTTTTTTGTGTTTGACTCAGCCTGGGTAGAGGCCAGGTCACACACACATATTTGTTTAACAGATGTAAGTGGTATCGGTTCGGGAGCTTTGTCTTGGAATGTTATTTTATTCATGACTAATTGAAATCTGCCCTGGTCGTAGACCGGAGTTTTGGTTCAGGAAAGTCATCACCGTGGGTCACTCCAGAGAAATGAAATAGTTGGTTATCTCATCTTAAGAACTCTACATTACGTGTTTTCATTTTAGAGTCGACAACAGTGTTCAGTCAAATCAATGGTGAGGAAACCAATATGACGCTTATCTTTCCATGGACTCGTACTTTACTCACATCCAGATATCATACAGTATATATCATTTCTGATGTGTCAGACACGAGAAAGATTGATAATGTCTTTTGCAAAACAAATTGTTATTTTCATGCAATTTGGTCTGCCATTATACTTGTGCTTCCTCTAATCTCCCATCCAAAATACAAACCCCAATTGGAATAAAGTTGGGTCACTGTGTAAAATGAAAAGAAACAGAATTAAGTGATTTACAAATCCTTTTTAAGCATTATTCAATTGAATGGACTACAAAGACAAGGTATTTAATGATCAAACTGTTAAACTGTTGTTGTTTTTTTTGCAAATAGTCACTGTGTGTGTGTGTGTGTGTGTGTGTGTATTTGCATGCATGCGTGCCTGTGTGTTTGTGTGTTTGAGATAAGCATTGATCATGTTCTATACCGTATGGTGTGCACGTTTCTACATATTCCCCCCAACAAGTAGGGTGCCTTCCTCAAAAGAAAAGAGACACACATCCAGTTGAGTGTACGCCAGTGCGCACACGTACACACTTAAACACACGCCGTTGCATGCACGCACACTGGGAGTCATTTGAGATGGATCTGAATCTCCATTTATTTTAGAAATATGTACACGTTGCACCATTCCCGATCCTCTTGAGTGTGAAGTGTATTTCTAAACATGTATTTAATCAGCTCTGTGTGAGCATGAACATATGACACACAGTGTGTACTGTTGATGTCAAGACACAAGAGGTAGACGAGAAGACTAATTAACACATTAGTACTCAAGCTGACAACTGGCATCCTCCCCTCCAATTAAAGTTAACATCAGAAAGGCTGAGCAAAAAATTAATATGCCATGTCTGCATAAAACGCTTTCATAATGGTGCAGGCCAAAATTGAGCCTAATTATGGTGAAAGGAGGCATTGATTCAGCAGACTTTCCCAGTTGCTCAGTTTTATTTGGGGTCCCTAAATAGAAAAACGGGAAATGTAAGCATAAAGTGATTAAATGAACCAGAATTAAATAATGTTGAAATGATTTAAATGCTCTTTTACTTGTATATCTAAAAAAATTATACATGTATACATACATACGTACGTACGTACATACAGTACATACTGTAATTTCTCGTGTATAATGCGCAATTTTACCCCCCAAAAAATTGTCAAGTCAACAGTGCGCATTATACATAGGTATAGAGGCAAATGGAAAAAAACTTTCACATTTCATAAATGTATGCCGCCATCTCGTGGTTATGAAAAAGCTGTACACTTTCATTCCAAAATGCCATCGCCATCTAGAGGTTATGAGAAAGGTGTACACTTTCATTCTAATATGCCACCACCATCTAGTGGTTATATAAAAGGTGTAGCCTACAATTTCATTCCAATATGACAAAGGTACGTATGACTGCATATATGTACAGTTGTGCTCATAAGTTTACATACCCTGGGAAAAGTTGCGAAATATGTATATTTTTTTTAAATATGACTGATGACTGAACAATAACCATCATTAATTTATTTATGGTTTTTTGTTTAATGATCATGCTTTTCTGAAATGCTTGACTGTTTAATTTGAATCTCATTAAAATAAAATTAAATATGGTTCGCCTAGTCATTCATGTTTTCTTTAAAGAATTGTACCCATTTTACTAATTTTAGTAAGAATTAATCCAGAGTAATCAAACATATGAGCACAACTGTGTGTTTTCTAATTTACTAAATCAAAGTAGGGCTTTGAATTTTAAAATAAGAGCAATACATTTTTAAAAAAGTATTACATGTTCAAATGAAGTGCTTGCTTAAAAAAAAAAAAGCGAAGCGGAGGTCCGCGGCAACCGATCCCGACCCGTGGGTCTCCGTTTGCTGGGGACAGAGGACGGTGTGAAGAACAAGGCGCCTCTGTTTCGCCCAGTCGATTGTGAAGTGACGCTATGACAAGTGTAGTACGCTGTAGCAAGTTGCGACGCAAACACTCAAATGGGGAAGTGAAGTGTTATAGCAGTCTGACTAAGTGGCTTGGCTTTGTATAGACAACAAAAAACTACATTTTAAGCAAAACGGCTCATTATTTTATGCCGAGACAAGGCCACAACGATGACGAGGCACTATTAATTTTGCAATATCGTGAATATTGTGACATCCCTACATGCGACAATATTTTTTTTCATACGCTTGCTCGATCGTGAATCGTGAATGTTTTGCGAGCTGCCCGTGACTGTTTTTGAGTTGCCCCGGACAATCGCAAATCTGTAAACTTTGAGCCTTGTACATACTGTACATACATACATATACACAAAGAATATGCTGCCCTACTACACCTTCGAGATCAAAATTAGGTTGACGTTTGTAGACCCATTCTGGGTGAGTCGCGGACCACGAGTCAAAATTGACTGATATATTTTAATGTGTAGTTGTGTTGAAAATAAAACTATAATAATGTACAAATAGAAAATTCAGGAAAAATTTAGAAGGTGAAAAAGAGATTCAAGCCATATCTCAACAATTAAGTATGCCGTTGTACATTGTTCTCAGTCTTTGCACATTTCCAGGGCTTATCTTCAAACATATTTAATGAATTTAGAAACAAAACACAAAAATGAGTTTGGTTCCAGTTTAATGCTCAAACTTAATATATATTAAAAAATATATATATTCACTCATTTTGAATTTGATGCCTCCAACATGTGTTTACCACCGTTTTACATCGCCTTTCTTTTTAACAACAGTCAATTAGCATTTGGGAACTGAGGACACTAATTGTTGAAGCTTTGGAGCTGGAATTCTTTTACATTCATGCTTGACGTACAACTTCAGTTGCTCAACAGTCCGGGGTCACCGCTGTCGTATTTTGAGCTTTATAATTCTCCAACCATTTTCAATGTGAGGTCTGGACTGCTGGCAGGCCAGTCTCGTAGTCAGACGCTTTTGCTACGAAGCCACGCTGTTGTAACATGTGCAGAATGTGGCTTGAATAATTAGAAATGTGGACTCGTCAGAGCACAGCACACTTTTCCACTTTGCATCAGTCCATATCAGACAATAAAAGGCATTCTGCTCGTGTGTAACTCCATGTAAAGCATCTGTTTGTATTTTGTCGGAGGTTACATGTGTTCGACTGTTGGAAACTACAATGTTTAACAGTAGTCACCTCTTCTTTTCTGCTTACTGACTATATTATGAGCATTGGGTACAAGCCACTATCAGTAGCACATTCTCATACTGGATCAGTGCCCCAGGTTGTGTCTCATTTGCATGTGCTCTGTGCTAAACATAAAATTGCATTTGATGTTTCGGGATTAGTTTATTTAGGATTTGCTGGAAAGCAGTGGGATTTCTGTACAGTCAGGATTTGATGTTTATGTGTGTACATGTGCGCGTGAATGTGTCTGTGTGTGTTTGTGTTTTGTTTCATCTGTCCATAAAATATTGCTTCTCATTTGCTCTTCTGTATCAAACACAACCTCTCCATAGAAAAATGTGTACTCATTTGATTCATTTTCTTCAGGAAATATTCCACATTGAGTAGTTAAACTTCATGGGTGCCAATAATGCTGAGCACGACCGTACAGTAATCCGCCACTATATCAAGGTTACTTTGCCCTGCTGCTGTATTGCAGATTTTAATTACATTAATCTTTTATACTGTTTGTGCAATATGTTTGCTATCCATTGTTCTTGCGCTGGCTCAATATATTATGTGTTTAGGCTTGCCAGTGATAGCAAATCTTTTTAGAATGATATATTTTCCCAAAAACTTTCATGATGAACAATAGTATCCATGTTTTTATGCCACTGATATAATGATATTAGAGCATAATAAAGGATTGTTAAAATCTTACAAATGTTTGTTTCATGATAGCATTTCAACTATAGCTGCGATTGTAATAAGAGCTCCCAGTGGGAGCTGAGAAGTACCAACAAAAATGACTCCGGCCACTTGTTCCAAATGTTCTCTTCCATTGTTGGTCATTTACTGATCTTTGTCTGTCTTTAACTCAATTTGGGTGCTCTCTCTCTCTCTCTCTCTCACTCCTTGTCTCTGTCTGCTCTGCGCAGTCAGTGATTTCAGTGATTACCGCCTGCAGTGCAGATTTGATTGGCTGAAAGGGTGGCGGAAGTCGCAGGTGATTAGTCGGTATGGTTCATCACTACCGTAAAGCTTTTAATATGTTCTGGTTCAAGCACCTCGTATCACTTGTATCTTTCTCTGTATATTTCTCTGACATCCCATTCTTAATCCGCAATATCTTAAACTCTCTGCGATTGGCTGGCAACCAGTTCAGGGTGTACCCCGCCTCCTGCCCGATGATAGCTGGGATAGGCTCCAGCATGCCCGCGACCCTAGTGAGGAGAAGCGGCTCAGAAAATGGATGGATGGATCTTAAACTCTTCTGGGAAGGTTTTCCAAAAGGTTTAGAAGTGTGTTTAAGGGAATTTAAGACCATTAAGGCCAGGAAATCAGTCTCTGCTCTAATTCATCCAAAAGTGTTTTATAGTGTTGAGGTAAGGATTGTGCAGGCCAGTCAACTTCATCCACATCAAACGCTCTCATCCGTGTCTTTATGAACCTTTATTTGTGTATCCTATATTCATGAGGTGCCGTGGCCACACACACACACACACACCTCTCACACTTACAAACAGCGCTCTCTCGCACACTCAAAACATTTCCACTCACCAAAAACTTTCTCTGACGGAGCAACCAAAAACTCTCAAAACCAATCTCTTTTATTTTTGTTGTTGATGTAAATTACTAACTACCTCGGTGGTGGTATGTTCACAAGAGATGAATCAACTTGAGCCAACCATATTTACTTCTTTCAGAGTTTTCAGAAATGCCTGCAGGCAGTACTGAAAAGAAACACCAGGAGAGACGTTATGCAACGAGCTCAGGTGGTACACAAACAAATTAAAAGGGAGTGGGGCTATTGTAAAGCTGACACTCGTGTTGCACAAAGTACTAGATGATGCTCCAACCAGATGCTTGAGATTGGTCAAAAAGGAGATAGATGATTGTAGTCAGTCGGGATGTTTACATGCACTGAAAAAAAAAATCAAAAACTATTAAATCAACTTGTTAAAAGTTGCAATAACACACCAAGAATACTTGTATTTGTTTGAAAACCAAATTCCCCTCGCTTGTATGCACTTCCATCGATCGAGTATGGGTTCCAGGTTTCCGCGAATACTCCTATCTCCAGTGGCTGACCGTAGTCTGGGATGTCTTTGGATTGATGGAGGAATACTGTATATCTTAATGAAGTGAATATTTAGAAGCATATGGATGGAAGGAAAACATATGTTTAAAAAAATAGGGAAACATGTATGAAACATAGTTATCAAGTAAGTAAAACCATGTCCACGTACAAAAGGAGTATTTTTTTAAACTGCTTTGTTCCACTCACACATTAATACAAATGGACATAATACATAATACATCCATCCATCCATGCATTTTCTGAGCCGCTTCTCCTCAGTAGGGTCGCGGGCATGCTGGAGCCTATCCCAGCTGTCATCGGGCAGGAGGCGGGGTACACCCTGAACTGGTTGCCAGCCAATCGCAGGGCACATAAAAACATACAACCATCCGCAGTCACATTCACACCTATGGGCAATTTAGAGTCTCCAATTAATGCATGTTTTTGGGATTTGGGAGGAAACCGGAGTGCCCGGAGAAAACCCACGCAGGCACGGGGAGAACATGCAAACTCCACACAGGCGGGGCTGGGGATTGAACCCGGGTCCTCAGAACTGTGAGGCTGACGCTCTAACCAGTCAATAGAATACAATAGAAGAGAATACAATACATTTAATGTATTTTGTATCATGACCACGTACCGTGTTTGTACCATGACAATTTTAAAAAATGGTAAGAAAACATCTTATAGTTTTCAACTATGCTTCATATTGCACAAATGAAAGTCACCAGAAAGATTGTTGTGTGAAAACCACCCACATAAAGCACAGTAGTAGGGATGGGTGGGGTAAGTTAAGCATAAAGGGGAGTTGTGCCACCCTTTGTAAAAAAATAAAAATAAATAAAAATTGAGCATGACTAAATGTTTAATGGGTGGAGTCAATTTCATGGCATCTGTGAAGGAAAGAGCCACATGGCAGAAGTGGTTAGACATTTATGTCTCAAAAAAAAAATTTCATTAATGAAAGTAAATTTACTGTATGTTTTTAAATTTGTTTTATACATCAGTTAGAATATCCAAACATTCGCTGCAAAATTGGCACTAAAGCTGGCATACAAATGCACCATATTAGCTGTGGTGGTTAATAAATTCAAAATGGTAACATGGGGTAAGTTGAGCAAAATTTTTTTTGGGGGGGGGGGCTCAACTTTACTTCACACATGTAATGTGGTTATGTATTTTGGCTGTATAGCAGCATAATAAATGTAAGCTCAATCAAAGTTTGCATCATTGTGCATTTTCACAATACATCGCCTTGATGGACATAGCTGTTTAATATTGTTTTATTTATTTAACCTTTATTTATCCAGATAGAACATTAAGGATGATTACTTACTTACAATGTTACAATTTACAATACACTGTAATCCATTACATTGTGACTAGTATGATGTGTATCCAGACTAAAGCTCCTCAATGCTAATTCAGAATTGTGCATTTTTATGATTAATGTACAGAGTGGACATCATGCCACATGATTACAAGCACAAAACGAACAGAGGTTCAGCCCCCACTGAAGTCTATGTAGCCAAGGAAGTGAGAGAGAGAAAGTCTGGTCCAACCGCAGCACAAGAAGCAAAGATTGACAAAATTACCCTTAAGAGGTATATGAAAAACAGAAATGTCAGCCATGAAGTAAGATAGGCTATAATGGAGGAGGAGAGGCCAAGAAGATTTTGTTTTTCCCAGCAATCCTGTAATCTGAGCTTTTTTGAGCAGTTTCTGAGCAGTTTTACACGCTGAACATCCTTAAATGCAGGGCTTAGACCTAAAGGCCAAATTTTTGAGGAAAGGCAAAGCTGGATATGGTCAGCCAGGCTTTACTTTCAAAGAAAAAGATGCATCCTTCTTTTCCAGAATTGATGTCATTGCCAAACCTTCTACACCCCACTCAGTTAGGGGCCTAGCATGGAGGTCTCTGCAGTATGTATTCTCCTGCAAGCTGGAAAAGTGCAATGCAAAGTACAGTGTGCGTGTTGGACATGGGGGGTAAATGGATGGAGAGGATAAATAGATGAAAGGAAGGAATATGGAGAAGCGAAAAATGGAAAAATGGAAGGATGATCAGGATGAAAGTTTTCAATTTTGTGATTTAAAGCATTCTCAGGCCGTCATTGAAAGATGTCTGGAAATTCGGTACAGACGTATTACTATTGACTAGCTTAATGCAGGAAAGGAGGGGAGGAAAGGAGAGGTGGAAGGAGAGTAGAGGCGTGTGTTAGTGAGGGGTGTGGGGGGGGCTGGGGAAAGTCGGAAGGTTCAGAAAAAAAGAAAGATGGCTCACCTTATACCAGTCCTATGCACTAAGTGCATGGGTTAAGTTGCCCCACAAGACAACTTTTTTGAACATGCTATATCACCGAAACTGCTATATGCATGGGGCCAAATCTGCTTGTTTGTAGGGAGCGGGCGAAACATCCTGAAATATATATTGATACATTAGTTTTCCCCAAAAATGTAACTACTTTCCTGTAGTGATCCTGATAAAGAAAAGAGGCTCAACCTATACTGTATCTGGACTAGTGGTTCTCAACTGGTGTGTCGGGACCAAGAAGTGGGTTGTGGACCCATAATGGGTTGGTAGTAAAAAACTACATGGGGTCGGTCCTCTGACATACATTGTTTCAAGGTTATAAATGCCACGCAATTAAATAGTTTGAGCCTATATTCTTTATACATGTACTGTTCTGTACTATTTTATTGTTAAAGAGTGTCTAGCAGTAGTCTCCTCATGTAGTCGGTAAGCTTCGTCGGTGGCCCGTTACTTTAAAAGTCACCACTGTGAAGGATTGAGGGTAACAAATTTCCTTTCCTTTCCTTTCGTAAAGGTTGGTCAGAAGTAACCTATGCTATAAATGGGTTAATGGTTGCATCGAGGCACCTTTCTTAAGCATCTAGATTCCGAACAACCTATCTTCCAAAGACTTCCACGTTATCTCGCTCGGATGGGAAAGATAAGAAGATTTCCTTAGCAAGTTCACTCTCACTCATCAAATCACAAATCACAGACACCTTCAGAATCTCACAGACAGTCGACTCTCGTAAAACTCTTGCAACAATTCATGGAACGCAACTGCAGGTTTGCTACAATACATTGCATCTTATTGCATTCTCTCCTCCTGTAATATTCTTAATTTACTGTATATAC
This sequence comes from Phycodurus eques, assembly GCF_024500275.1. Classification (NCBI taxonomy): domain Eukaryota; kingdom Metazoa; phylum Chordata; class Actinopteri; order Syngnathiformes; family Syngnathidae; genus Phycodurus; species Phycodurus eques. The sequence continues at coordinate 8,932,447 of NC_084530.1, forward strand.
TATTATTATATACTGTAGCTAGTAGTGATTCTGTAGTTGTGTTAGGTGAGTTTTACAAGTCATGACTATCTGCGAGGCCCTGAAGGCGTCTGAATGTGATTGGATGCGTGAGTGTCTGAAAGTAATTGGATGAATGAGTCAAGGGCAGGGGGCCTGGGCATCTGAGGAAGGCGGGGAGAGCGTATGAGTGAGCGAGTTTGTGTTTGGAGGCAGACACAGCGAGTTGACAACTGAAGACAAAATATCAGCGACAAATAATAATTTCCTTTCTTTAAACAGGTAATTCAATTGAGAACAGTTTCACATTTACAAGGCCGACCTGGAGGTAATTTTGAGTTCAGTGTCATGCCCAAAGGACACTTCAACAGTGAACAGTTGGAGCCGGGATTCAAACCCTGACCTTTTGGTCAGTGGACAAGCTCCTCTACCAACTGATCCACAACCACTCTTAGTGAAGGCGACTTGGCTATCATCACCTGAACAAAACGTATGAAGTCATTCAACCCTTAAATTGGTTCTGCAGACAAAAGTAAACCGCATCATGTTAACCTAGCAGATTTAGCATTATGCTTCAAGTTATTTACCTGTTTTGTTTAATGTATTTTGTATCATGTAGAAAGGGTAAGTGTATTATTGTTTGTTCCTCCCCAACCTGCCTGAGCATGACTTTTTGTTTTGTTTTTTAAATAGAGATGTAATGTGTGATGAATTTCCTTGGTCCTATCTATTGCATTGAAGAAACGCAACTGCGAATGTCTAACTTTAAACTAGAGTCAATTGGTTAAGAATTGTTTGTCCCGGAAATATGTCACGTAATCAGACAACCGAGATGCAATGAATAACGTCACTCATCATAACTATATACAAATTATCTTGCTCATCTAAAAATATGTATAAATATATTTAAAAATGCATTTGCATTCTAATATTTTATTTGCATTTCTATTCTTTTGGTTTTTTTTTCGAGTTTAAGGTGACTCAGCTGAGTGGTGGGCCAGCACCCTAGCGCTCTCTTATGACATTATGACACTACTGACGCTTGGTATGTAATTATCAAACATTTGCTAATATGCTATGTGCTATATGCTATATATTGTGTCAGCTATTATGCTAGATAAACAGTGGTATACTCACACTTAATGTGAAACCCGTAGGCTATATATTTCTCCAGCATACGAGTTACAGCTGTGGTTGTTTTTACAGTGCTCTATAAATATGTTTGAGTTGTGTAGTAGTATAGTAATGGTACGCTAAGAGATTACTCACTATACACAATAATAATAATAATGCATTACACTTACAGTATATAGCGCTTTTCTAGGCACTGTAGCGTATATTAGTCAAATAAAAATTAAATTAATTTAGGAGAAAAGAATGAGCCGGAAGCGATGCTTGCATTTACTTCTGGTTTACCGTAAGTTTAAGTTTACTTGTTAAAATCAAACAAATTTTACGTATCAAAGGGATACCACGTCACTTTATATGTGGATACAATTTAGGGAAAGTGATGAGAAACCTTTTATCAGTCTGGTAATCTGAAGGTTGCTACACTTTATGAAATTTGGAGTTCTAGATGACAGTCTTACTTAAACTCAGAACACACACAAAATACAACCGAGTGAAATTTTATAGTATATTTAATGACATCTACAAAGGATCTACAGGGAAACACAGAAGGGGTCTAGCTAAAGAAAGAAAATAACACTAATAATGATAAAAAGAAGGAAAATGGGCATACGAAAAGGACTTCGTGTGCTGGAACAAAGTTGGAAACGTGAGCGTTTACTGCGTCCAGTGTGGACGGGAGAGAGGGAAAGACAAAGGTGAGATTTTGTCGGAAATTGTTAGGCACTATTGTTGTTTTCTGGCAAAGGTTTTGCCGCGTCTATTCATGACCGGAGGCTCAAGCTGGTGGGTGGTAGTCTGTCTCTCTGGAAGTGGCTCAGGAAGCAAGGTGACAGATTTGGTTGCAGAAGAAAAATATGTAGGAAAATTTAAAAAAAGGGAAAGAGTCGGAAGAAGAAACATTGTTGTGTGTCACGCCTTCTTGGGAGGACAGGACCGTCACTCGTCCTGCCTTTTTTTTGTGTGTGCCTCGCTGGCTATTTCAGAGCAATACCACTTGGCTGGAAGCGTACCTGGTACCTTCGTAGTAGCTGCTCTGATCGCCTAGCGGTGGCCCACGGAGAGGGTGGGAAGCTGGGTCTCTATACCCAAGGCCCGTGGTTACCGAGCCGTGCCCGAACAAAGAAAGGGCAGGGGGCAAGGGGGGGGGGGGGGGGGGGGGGGGGGGGCGAAGGCCAGCACGGCTGGCGAGCTGCCAACAAGACAAGAGGCGAGAAAAAAAAAAACGAGAGGGAAAACACACAAGCGCCAGGGTTAAGTACCCCAGGGGCATGTCGAAGAGGGATGGAGAAGACCACACCCATTAGCTTGAATCTTGTTTACAAATGTAATAAAATGGGTTTAAAATCATATATTAATATAAAATAACCTCAATTTGATACTCTCTTTACTCAGAGGTCAAGCACATGGAATGTTTATACTTTAGTTTTGGCAAATCAACTGCTTATCATTCAAATCACATTTCATGCTGCTCGAAGTCAAATCAAGACAAACAATTCTCAAAATCTCACAGCCGCGTTTCTAAAGTTGACACAATGACACGGACATCAAGGCATGCATTTGGAATAATTCTGCAGAGTTCGTGAAATATCAAAAAAGCTTTTCCTTGGTTAAACATCAAATGAGAGTCCGCCCAGTCGACTTTGCAGTTCCTCTCGTTTGGATATTAAGCAAATCGTTTGTTGCTGTATTTGCATCCCATCGTCGATCGGTCCCTTTTGGCCTGTTGTGAGTTCAAACGAAGAAAGGACTGTTTGATGATTGTAAACCATGATTTCAAGGGGACCTGCTAATTACTTTAGGGTCCAAAGCGTCTTGTTGTGGGAGTCTCACAGCAGGGCGGCTTCGAAGGCTGCAGTTTATCAAACCGTGGGGAGCCGCTGTGTCACCTCCGTTTCCGGGGAGCATGTCCGCTACAGGACTCAAAGATGGGTTACAATATCATGCATTATTCATTCACTCCTCAGTCACAGCCTGGTGGTGGTAAGCTACTTGTGTAGTCACAGCTGCCCTGGGACAATCTCAGAGGAGCGTGGCTGCCATTCTGCGTGTACGGCCCCTCCGACCACCACCAAACATCCAACCACATTCATTCATAGTCAATGTGGGTTAAGTGTCTTGCCCAGCTACACAACTACGAGATGCTAGTATATGCAAGAGACTTACTATACCCCAAGTTAATAGTTAAAATAGTGATCTTCAATGTATTTCCCAGATTTCTGCACAGGTGCAATGTGATTTATTATTATTAGTAGGGTAGAAAAGGGCCCAACTGGTTGAGCCCCAGAAAAATACAAAGCAAGCAAGATTTTATTTGTCTTTCTGGCTAACGACGAAGAGTTATTTTTCAACTGTCAGCTGCTGTATGTCGAGCTATCTCTGAGAGGAAAACAAAGAGACAGTCACTAAATCCCGTAATTCGGCAGTTTGAAAATGGGTCATTACAGTGTGTAAAGGAACGACAGAAGGCTGTATGTCAATGTGTACATGTGCATGTTATTCCATCTCTGTGTGTCTCTTTGGCAGGGCCTACAGCTTAAGAAGTGATGACTGTACGAGCTCACCTGTTGTCTTCTAAACCCTTATTGACCGTAGTGAGTGTACACATGCAGATGTGTGTGTGTGTGGTGGCTCAGAGAGTAATCGTTTTATTTACAGTGTTTTTGGTATGGGACAGTCAGTCCCTGGCCTGCTGTTATAATTGAGCGCATTGCTGGATGACAAGGTGTGCAGAATGTGTCTGTCACTGAAATTGGTTGAAATGGAATGGAAACAGTCACTGATGGTGTAGTGGTACACTCGCCTGACTTTGATGCGGGCAGCGTGGGTTCAGTTCCCACTCAGTGACGCTGTGAATGTGAGTGAGAATGGTTGTCCATGTCTATATGTGCCCTGCGACTGTCTGGCGACCAGTATATAGTCCGCCTTTCGGTTTCCGCACATCCCCAAACATGCGCGGTAGGTTAATTGACAAGTCTAAATTGCCCGTAGGTGTGAATGTGAGTGCGAATGGTTGTTTGTTTGTATGTGCCCTGCGATTGGCTGGCTACCAGTTCAGGGTGTACCCCGCCTCCTGCCCGATGATAGCTGGGATAGGCTCCAGCACGACTGCGACCCGAGTGAGGAGAAGCGGCTCAGAAAATGGATGGTTGAATGGATGGATGGAAGCCATTCTACAAGAGTCCCGCCCCCATTCCCTCTCTTACAGGGTCTAGCACTACTGTCCCGAATAAAACCAGACTCCAATGTAACATACAATCGGCCCCGCTGTTCGTGGGGGGTAGGGACTGAACCAGGCCGCGATTACTGAATTTCTTTGAAAAATGGATGTCCCCTGAAAGTGATATAATTTGTGATTTATAATTACATGCCCTGCGATTGGCTGGCAACTAGTTCAGGGTGTACACCGCCTCGTGCCCGAAGATAGCTGGGATCGGCTCCAGCTCTCCCGCGACCCTAGTGAGGATAAGCGCCTCGGGAAATGGATGGATTTATAATTACATATATGAGTAGTTTAAACCACAAATATACAAAGAACTATGATTCCAAAACACTAATAGTCTTTCAAATACTTACAAACTTAAAAACACAGTAAACAGCTTTTTTTTAATTTTTATTTTTGTTTGTTTGTTTTTATAAGCTACGCACTTGAAGAAGCTGTAATGTGAAGGTAAGTATAACAAAAGTATAAAAAGATTGTAAAACACTGTGCCTTGATAGTACAGTAAGTGAAACATACTGTTTGGGGACGCTTGAGTCTTACTGCTTTGAAAGCCAGTCTACTGTACTTCATGCAACTTTGTGTATCTTCTTTTTAGATTTTTTTTCCTGTTGAGGCTGGTCTGTCTTTTGACGTAAGTGTTGCAAACACTCAAAGAAAAGTGTAAACACGCACAGAGTTAATAATCCTTGTTCAAATTCTGACTTGGTCAAAAAATTGAAATTGTAAAGATTTTTGAGGTTCAACTATATATAATTGTGATATCACTAGCTGCAATGTCCCTTGCCGTTTCTTGTGTTACTTGAGGTGTCTGGATGAACACTGGGATTTAAGTATCCCCAGTGGTGACTGTGTAGTGCTGACAAGCTGACACAGTATTTGACTGGGTGGGCTTGCTTCAGTCTTAGCGACGCTCGGCCACCTCGACCCCAATAAGATCCTCTTCAATTTTCTTTTACTTGCCAGTACACACATCACTATGTATGACATATGTTGTTATATACCCCCCACGCCCCCACACAAACACACACATAAATTGTATGAAATTAACAGGAAACACATCATCTTGCTTGCAAACAAGCCTTCTAACATTTCTTAGATCAGCGTTGCAATTATATTCCCAAATAAATATGTTGCTTACCAGTGTTTGGCCAGGACATGGGGACCCACTAACAAGGACATTTTCCATAAGCAGGAGTTTTTATTATTAGTTTGTGGCCATTATTGACAAACACGTCACAGCATTATTGCTGCTCCTCATTAAAATGTTTTTATCATTTAATGCATAGGTGTCAAACTCAAGGCCCGGGAGCCAGATGGGGCCCGCCACATCATTTTATGTGGCCCGCGAAAGCAAATCATGCTCGTCAACTTCTGTGATTTTTGCTCAAATCTGCACCCAAATTCCAAATTGTCATAATAATAAACAATAATGTTGAGATATTGCATTTTTCTATTACCAAACCTTTCTTCTACAGTAACTTAAACAATACTTGAATAAACTATTATCCTTGTCTTCTGATTTCTAAACTAGTTATCCCTCAATTTGTTGTGTAATGGTAATATGATTTGGTGATTAAACATTTATATGGTTTCACTGTTCTAATGACCCTCTGAGGGAAATCATAACTACAATGCGGCCTGAGACAAAAATTAGTTTGACACCCCTGATTTAATGTTTGCACTGTTGTCTTACAAATGTGGTGTTTCTGTTTTTCAAGCCAAAAGCACTAAGCAATAAGGCAATTACAACCTTATTTCTTAGATGTATGTTTAAAGGGATTTTTTTTTTCCAGCCTGAAAAATACATGAACCAACTGGCTTTGTGTGGGTGTTATAAAATGAAATTAGCTTGCTTTCCCCTCTCAGATTGCTTTTATCATCTTATGCGCAGTATGTTGGTAGACAAAATAAATAAAATAAAAATAGTGACAGCCTTTGTTTGCTGCACTTTCCCTATTATTTCATTTATTCCACACTGGCATCACTTATTGCAACCAAAGATGGGTGGAACTCATTATCGAGAAGTGCTTGTTGTCTTTGTTAGTTAAACAAGTCAACCCCATAAAACCCAATAGGAACACTTTCAGCCAGTACGGATAAGATTTATATATTCATCTATATTTTGCTAATCCCACATTATGAAGAATTCCAAACATGAGTCACAAAATTTCCTGAATCCAGAGATAAAACGCCAGGACACAAATTTACTTTATTTACTATATTGGAAGAACATACTGTATGTATGTTACATTAAAGGCTGTTCTGAACAAACCAATCAAAGAGTAGTAGCTCACCATACGATATTATTGTGACAATGACAGTATTGATTTCCAATACTGGCTTGTTGAGATAACAATCTACTATTTTATAGAATGATATTGATATTTTGTTCCATCCCAAGTACGTAGATGTGCAGGGAACAAACTATCTATCTAATAATATCTAATGTTAAATACTACCATGCTTGACTTGATTTCAGAGATCCTAGCGCCAACATTTTGAGTATTCCCAAAAATACTGTTTGTCATTGCATTCCAAAAACTTTGAGCTTTTTGAGAAAACATCGTTCATCGTAAGTGTTTTTCTAATCTTCACTAATGTACTGTATCTGGAGCTAGGACCATGTGTTTGTAGCCAGTGACTTTCTTCAGTCATAAGACGCAAAACAAACACAGTTAGAGAGACTTGGAGACTATTGGCATCTCATTGACTTTGCACACCTTTGGACGTTCCAATTACTCCCTCTCCCTGTGTGTTAATTTTTATTACAAATATAGTTAAGAATCCATCTAGATTATTTAGCTGAACAAATAGAAACAAATGGAAACCTTCAATATGTAATTAACATGTTTGGTAGAGCCATTCATCAACATGACCTTGATTTTAAAAAGATTTGATGACACTAATACCAATGTTAGCTCCCCTTTCCTTCCTGCGATGATATTTTCCTCTCTTCCATCCAGATTTCCAATATAAAAGGCTTTAACCATTCTTACGAAATGAGCAGATTTGCTGGCATAGTAATCTCTTAAACCAGTGGTTCTCAAACTTTTTGTCCAGGAGTGAAAGAGAATGACAAGTGCAAAATGGTGGCAAAATAATAATCACCCGTGTTTGCTTTTGACAGAATCAGATTGTTATTGCATCTGACAACCTCAAGAACTTTTGTTTAGTATTCAACTCAAGCGTCGCCTCAGGAAGAAGACTAACAATGAATGAAATCTCACTGGAGATAGGCTTTCATACAAGCACAAATGGATTAACGGCGCAAAGAAAGACAAATAAGGCAATCAATGACAAGGACACACTGTAACAATCTTTTACTCTGTTTGTGTTTATTATTATTTTATTGCAAATAAAGCTTATCCTAGCACACACTCTGACACACGCAAACTACAGAATATTTTTAGTGATGTTAAATTGAACCCGAAGCCTCGAAGCTTGTGTCAGACTTTCTGAATCACACTGCGTCGAAATGGTGCTTTGGAGCTTGGATCGTCCCCCAAATATCACGTGACCGTTTAAGTTTGAAGCTTCATACGTCACCGCGAGCATCGACAGCTCGAAACCGGATTGGTTGCTGTCATTTGATTTGACAGCTCGTTTGGCGCTAACTGCTGTTCACTAGCTTGGTGGTTCCTAAATACGCTATTGAACAATTGTTATTTTCTGTGCCCTTTTGTTTGTTCACAAGTCATCCTTTATAAGAAAGATGGACGCGTGACCAACGTATTTACTTTGTGGAATCCAGCTTTTTAATGCCAACTTCGTTAATCTAAATTACGGCACATGGAATTCTCTCGCGGCTGCTCGATTCCCATGTTCCTCCGCGTAATTGATAGCTTGCAGTTTAAACTGTGGTTCCTAAGCGTGTCTCTACGTAGGTGTCATTTTCGGGGTCCTTAGCCAAACTGATGTTGTTTTGCACAATGCACATACCGTCGTTATATACCGACTCCGGGCGGGCCTTTAGTGTCCTCCTTCACGCGCACCCTTCTCCCTTTACGTCCGCATGCTGTCATCAGCCACGTTCGCTTTTCCTCTGTATAAGCAGCGTGTCGGCAGGAAATGCTCCCAGTCAGTCAAGCGGAGCGCTCATCAAAGTCACACAACAACATTCACAGATTTTGGAACTCGGTGCACACATAAGGCGCGCCGCATTATAAGGCTCCCCGTCCATTTTGGAGAAAATTTAAGATTTTTAAGTGCGCCTTATGGTCATGAAAAAACAGGTACTTTCAGCAGCTGCCAAGTGGCAGGAATATCATTTATCCACAGTACCAAAAAAAAACTGTCCCCATTACTTGGTCATGTACACCACACAAGTTTCAGAAAGATGTCATCAACATGAACCAATAACTTAAATATTAGTGGAGTTGAAGCCACATCAACAACTTAGTGCAGACTTGACATTCCGACACAGTACATACAGTAAGTACCAAAACGTAAACAAGCATTGTGGTCCACGAAGACAACTGTCTGCGTGCGTTTGTGTGTGTGTGTGTACGTAAACGTGAAAGTGAGTGACACACACACACACACCACTGTAATTTTGATGTGAAGAGCGAGATAACTTTTTTTCTTACTACGTGAAGTCAGCCGTGCAGCGCGTTAAACCAGCTCAACCAGATCAAGTTGAGAGTTCTTTTCGTTGTAAATATTATTTAAGCTAAGTATTGTAAGTCCTTCAGTGAATTAGTCCTTACCTTCCACGACCGATTTATTGACCGCGCACGTCGGTATGAATAATTAACCCACAATGCATTGCGCGTTTAACACGCCAGTAAAACTGTATTCTTAATGTGTAAATTAAAAAAGTAACAACAATCAAATGCACTTTTTACTAAGGAAAATAACAAAAATACTGTGGCGACAGGGAAATCGTGCACTGTCACTGTCTTTGTGTACTAAACAATCACTTTCTTCTATTTGTTGAAAAGAAGAGCGGTCTTGGTTAAATACTTCTACACATCTGTACTGCCCTTTGTTTGAATCACCAGGTACAAATTAGTAATTGGTGAGAGACATTGATGATGCAAAAGTAGCTATTGTTGGTTTGAAGAAGTAACTGTAGTCTCATTACTTTCCTGGGAAAATTAACGCCTTACTTTGCTCGTTACTCAGAATGGGAGTAACGCGTTAACTTTGTAACACGTTACCTGTCAGCCACACATCACTAATATATATGTAGATAATGATTCGTGGGCGGCATGGTGTGCGACTGTTTAGCTGATCTGCCTCACAGTTCTGAGGACACGGTTTCAAGTCCGGCCTGTGTGGAGTTTGCATCTTCTCCCCGTGCCTGCGTGGGTTTTCTCCGGGTACTCCAGTTTCCTCCCATACCCCAAAAACATGCATGGTAGGTTGATTGAAAACTCTAAATTGCCCATAGGTGTGAATGTGAGTGTGAATGGTTGTTTGTTTATATGTGCCCTGTGATTGGTTGTCGACCAGTTCCTCTCTCCCGAAGATAGCTGGTACAGACACGCCCGCGAACCTCGTGAGGATAAGCTGTACAGAAAATGGATGGATGGATGGATAATGATTCGTTCAGCATATGTAACACACAAAATTAGCAACAAAATGTGAGGCATCCTCTATAAAAAAAGAAAAAAGTTTTCATTTTTGTCAGACAACTAAATTCAGATACAGATGTCTTATTTTAAAATAGACAGCACTGCATACAAAATGTATTAAACAGAAATATATTGATAGAGGAAAACAGCACAGACAACTCATTTTGAATTAGCTTTATCATATTTGAATTGTTCACAGAAGCATTGTATTTGTTCATCTCCGTTGATGTTATCACGGGTTAGGGTTAGTTTTGGTGGAGAAAATACATTTATTGTGAATCAGTGACTGCGTAGGGGGGGCTGCTGTGGCTTCATACCTGAATGTGTGTTGCCACCTGATGGCCAAGGTAGGTAGCAAAGTTATCCAGACATCTATCTGTGCTGCACATTTGCTGTGGAAATGAGGACAGGAAATAATGGGCCCAGAACTTTCCCAAGTGAAGCACTTTTATCACTTGAATCACTTGGGGAAACAGTCTAGCTGAGGATTGGATTGAAGCTGGGAGACAAAACAGTCACAAGAAAAACCCTCTAAATCTTTCAATCAGCTCATGTGTTAGAGCCGGTTGGGGGTCGTAACAGAGACACAAATACCTTTAACCATTTCACTACAGTTAACTGACCTTGATGATTCTGCAAGCAGAGAATTGCAAATCATAGTTGCTATTCCTTTAGCCAAAGAGCAAAATACAGAAATTAATTGACAACTATTAATTCTGGCTAATATGCACACATATCCTACAGATTTCCAGATTCCATGCAGATGCTGCCACAACATCATGAGCTGTAGCTTCGTGTAAAATGTTTCCCTTGCAAAGAAAAATGCTCAGTTTTTGACAGATACATATTAACGTTTATTATTGTGGTTGGAGTTTGCAGTGTGAACAAATGAACTGTATTTTTGGGAGGCATTACAAAGGGGGAAAGCTTTTTCCATATGTAATAATGAAAATGGAGGTCAAACAGCTGCCATAATAAACCTTAAATAACTGTTCAGGGAAAGTCACCACTGTTGATATGAAAATTCAAATAGGAGGGCAGGGACTTGAATTTAAATTTTGACTAATTAATCAGAGAAATAAAATGCTAAAAAGGACACCCATTTAATCACACGTTTCTATTTCGGCACTCAAGAAAGGAAATTTTCTCAGTGCCCTAATTCCTGGCATTCAGTGACATCACAGCGCCAGAACATTAGGCTAATGACAAGATGGAAGAAGCAAGACTGCATTGCTTAGCCTGCTGGATGGGAAGTTTATTTTAAAAAAAAGCACAATCATGGACACTCTCGCTAACGTGAGCATCTTCAGCTCTAGCACAATTTAGCAATGCTACTTTGTCTCAGTAACTGTCTGAAAGAGGAGAAGAAATACACTGAAGTATTGTTAAGCCAATGGGTTTGTTGTTATTAAATCACACTAAAATGTTTATCAAAGTGTTATTCCTACTTTGTAACAGCAATTATTGTTCAGGGTTCTGGGGCCATAAAGGGATTTAGATCAGTCAAGGGAATGTTTTTTTGATCAAATGTAAGATCATTTTAGATGTTAGAAATTGAATTTTAGATTAAAAGTAGTACTACTTTTAAGTGCATCCAATAACAATTGTACTTTACGTTGATTTTGTTACGATTGCTAGTTAATAATCGTACCACGATTAATGTGTCTTCAAGACACTTAAAGTGCTTGATTTTACAGAAGTCCTTTAAACGCTTGATTATAACCAACATGAATTCATGAGTTACAACCTAGTGAATATTGGCGTCTCTAAAGAATTTTGAAATTATATTCCGATAATTGCACTTTCTTTTAAAAAAAAATAAATAAATCTGTTGGTGTTTGTCGTAGCCTGAATGAAAATAAATATTTTTTTCCGATTGAATTGTGTAACATGTACATCTATTTTTCTGTCAAAATATAGAGTAGCCTGTAATGGTCTATGCTTTAGTTTATGTTTAGTTTTGTTGCATGTTTTCCTGTGTCCCATGTTGTTCATGTCTTTGGGCTCATTTAGTTATTGTCAATCTACCTTGTGTCAACCAATCAGCTCCCTCCATCCACTCGTGTCTTGTCCAGGTGTTCCTCGTTGTCTCGTGAATTGGCAAAGGAAACGGACTTGTGATGTGAGATTGGTAGAATGAGCTTGTAGTGAATGCACATAGCTGGGGATTCCTGTTCTCGTTAATTTAAACCCAAATATGCACTAATCTGTCCTTCTAGGAGACCGCAATGTTGGATTATGTGTCTTGAACACGTTTGAGGCAGCCCGGGCCGAAACGGGAACAGGTGGATTTGGGGGAAAGGAAGAAGAAAAAGGAAAAGAGGAGCCAAAAAAAAAGGTCCCAGGCAGGATGGCAGGAGCCCGGGTGTCTTGGCTCGCAAGACGTTCGGAACGGGCGCGTTGTGCCCGCTTCCGTTCCCTCGGGGTGAGCTCAGGCCCCCGAACAGTGTAGCTCGGCGTACTTGCAGGATGCTCTGCAGTCGGGGATGCGCCGATGTGTCCTCGTGACCTTGTGGTGAGGTAAGGATCCTGCCTGGGCGAGTCGTCGGCAAGTTGGTTGGGTGAAACAAAAGCTGCCCAGAGCATAGCGCCGGCGTTTTATGGCCGAAACTAGCCAAAAGTTGCTGGTTTACCTCCTCCTGCCTTCCTTTACCACCACCTTCAGGAGCAAAAGGGGAGCTGGACTCTGAGTGTTAATTTCCCATTTTGGTATTATTTCGTGGTTTAAAACCAGTGGAATAAAATATTAATGATTGGATGTAAGATAACAAGGCCATTTTCCCGCTTTGCATTGTCCCACGCTCATCCTCTTTAATACCTGTAACGAATGTTTCAAATGTTATGTGGTTGTGGAACACTACTATTTTCAATGTGGCATTTGTGTGCTGTAGAGTGAAATATTTCATCTTGTTCAGTTGACAACAGATTTGACATCAGACATTCAAGTTTGCAGCAATACAGTCACACCACTGTATTATAAACAGGCCTCACCACTGTATTATAAACTTTCCCTTTCATCCTAGCAGAGACCCTTCTGTCACATAACACACCTGACACCTTCCTCCTACCGTTACAACCTGCTTGGACTCGTTTCTTCACTTCCTGACCACACTTACCATTGCTCTGGACTGTTGACCCCAATTATTTAAAGTCCTCCACCCTCATTATCTCTTCTCCCTGTAGTCTCACTCTCCCGCCTCCACCCCTCTCATTTATGCACATATATTCTGTCTTGGGCTAATCTTCATTCCTTTCCTTTCCAGTCCATGCCTCCATCTTTCTAACTGTTCCTCCACCTGCTCCCTGCTTTCAATGCAGCTCACAATGTCATCTGCGAACATCATGGTCCATGGGGACTCCAGTCTAACCTCATCTGTCAGCCTATCCATCACCACTGCAAACAGGAAGGGGCTGTGGGATGATCCCTGATGCAGTCCTACCTCCACCTTAAACGCCTTTGTCACACCTACAGCACACCTCTCCACTGTTCGGCAGCCCTCATACATGTCCTGTACTATTCTAACATACTTCTCTGCCACTCCAGACTTCGGCATGCAGTACTACAGTTCCTCTCTGGGTATGCTGTCATAGGCTTTCTATAGATTTACAAAGACACAATGTAGCTCCTTCTGACCTTCTCTGTACTTCTCCATCAACACCTTCAAGGCAAATAATACACCTGTGGTACTTGTGCTTTCACGAAAATCAGGATACTCCAGCTTTTCAGATCAGCAGTCTCTGAAAAGCGCTCATGGTCATAACATTAATTATATACTGACAAATCGCATGTTTACACATTCATTTCAACACAACTATATCAAAAAGAAGTTAACAACTGTTAAATGTAAAAAACAATAATAGACTCTACCATACCTTTGATGACACCCATTTAGTGATGCTTTAGTACAAAATCCTCCAGTGTTGTCTCAACCGTTAATTATTTAAAATATCTCTTTGACTTTTAGGTTGTTTAAGAATATGCAAAGGCTCATACCTAATTTTATTTGTTTGGAGAAAGGATCGATAATTGCACGTTATAAAATGAAATGTGGTGGCACGGTGGACGACTGGTTAAAGCGTCTGCCTCACAGTTCTGAGGAGCGGGGTTCAATCCCCAGTCCCGCCTGTGTGGAGTTTGCATGTTCTCCTGGTGCTAGCATGGGTTTTCTCCAGGCACTCCGGTTTCCTCCCACATCCCAGAAACATGCGTGGTAGATTAATTGACAACTCTAAATTGCCCATAGGTGTGAATGTAAGTGCGAATGGTTGTTTGTTTGTATGTGCCCTGTGATTGGCTGGCAACCAGTTCAGGGTGTACCCCGCCTCCTGCCCGATGATAGCTGGGATAGGCTCCAGCACACCCACGACCCTAGTGAGGAGAAGCGGCTCAGAAAATGGATGGAAAATTAAATGTTTTGTTTGACATGTACTGTGTCTGCCTCCCCAAACTGGTTTGAGTGCCTTAAAGTTATGCATTTCCCACCGTGCTTTCCTCAACTTTGTCTCCATATGCACTGCTGCATGTTATAGATGTTCTCTGTGTACACCAGAGACATACATCAGAGATAACAGCGAACCAAGAGAGAGTCACTCTCTCTTCCGCTTGATTGGGATGAGAGAGGAAGGTTGAATAGGGACGTTTATTTTGTGAACATTTCATTCAGATGTCTGAAATCAGCATGAGATTAACTCAGGCATTGCTTTTGACACTTCAATCCCACTGCAACGTTTCAACACTTATTTTGTCTAAATCCTATGGCTAGAATGAGAAAGTCGTATCATTAATTCTTAAAGCAAGGAAGTTTCTTCACACATCAAAAGGCGGATCCGTGTATGCTTATGCAATTTCTTGAAAGCCCAGGAAGAGAAATGTTCCACCGAGGCTCTCAAAAATTGAGATGAGTTCAGCAACTGGAATATCTTGTGGGTGGATCAGACTACACGACAAATTTGGTCTTTCCCGATTGCACTATGTCAGACTACTGCCATAAAATATTGCCGTATCTCGGGCAGATAGTGGCAACACTACATGACGTGTATTCCAATACCACCGCATCCGGTCTTTTACGATCACTGGGCTTTATCTTATCAAATCAAACACTGTCGGCGAGGCGGAACCAGAAAACGTATCGCTGGACAACGCGACAGGATACACTCGTTACCATGGCGACAACAACAACAATGCGCCGCACCAATATATTGGGTGTGAGGAGGGGGGAGAACAAAATGAGGAAAAACGTGTGGTGGTCGTCACCGGTGCTCGGGAGAGGACGCTCATTCAAGGATTGGTTGAGGTATGTTTACGTACTTTTAATACAATACAGCTCGCAAGCAGGCAACAAAATGTTATGTAGCCTAGCAAGCTATTGCTAACACTAAATGTTGTATGTAAACATGCCGCCGTTCTGTCGATTCATGCTGTAAAGCTTTGGTTAACATTGGTTCGTGCGCGTGAATAAATGTTGACAACGGCAAACATGGGAGGCAAAGTGCCGGTCACAATACGCAGTCCTATTGGTTGACATCAAGGTGCGTGGTCAGAGACTTGTCGTTGATATGTCACACTACACGGAAGACATAAAAACAATTTAAAAAAATCAAACATGCTAGACTTTTCATTTTGCCATCGTAGGGCTATCTTAGGGCCAAATCGTTGGTCATGGATGATGGCACACAACAAGAAGTTTTGTCATTCCCAACAAAATATATCAAGCCCGATCTAGGAAGTCGGCTGCAACAGCTAATTGGGACAATATTGGAGCTAAAATCCTGTAGTCTGATCTAGACATTACTTCTTAACGTCTATACATGAGCATGATTATTTTTGTTTTACAACCATTGGATCTACACACAAGCAAACCCGCTAAGCTACCTCGATGGATATACACTGTGAAAGGGGGATTGACTCTTAAGTGTGGCCTTTAAACCTATAATTGTCGCCCAAAGACCATCACCCTGATGTATTTTATGTTGCCTGTTAACAGTTTGCTCTCTTCCTTGGCAGGCAACGGTTTAACATTGTGATGAAGTCAAATTTAATAGGATTCCTTTGGCTGCTTTGCCTGTAACAATTTTAATAATGGAAACATTTTTGATTTTATTGATAAAATGATATTGCTCATTGTCTTGTTTACTTTAAAATGTCTTAGTCTCCTCATCAATTCCCTCTGTCCCTCCCATGCATCACCCAGTTTTGATACCCTGCAAATTGACCTAGTTGTTAATATATATATATGCTATTACAAATGTTCATCCCTGAAAGGAAATCCAATGAAGTAATTTTTAGTATCACAATAAATTACTGGTTTCTCGTGACATTTGGTGTGTTCTTTCTGTGTCATAGCTATACACTGAGGTCATGATGTCTTTAAAACTGCCTTACCATGAGGAGGGAAGACTCAGGATCCACACTATTTCTATATGCAAAGCGGACTTGTACTCATTTTATTATGCATAGGGGAAAGTTTGAAGCTCGTGCTTCAAAGTTGTAGACTGTTGGCATTTAGGATCTTAGCATATTTCATTCTCTAATCCTAGTTCATGTCTAGCAGAACACGAAAACAATTCATCAAATTCCCCTTTCACCTTGTGTCAAGCTAGCCCTCTGCAGGTTTGAGCTGGAGTCATTTAAAATAGCTTATTACTCACCCAATCTATCATTTATTGTAATTTCCCTCGAGAAAGAATATGCCTGCTTCTCCTCTCATGCGTCATGTCTTTGGAGGGGGTGTCTTTATTGAGATAAATGCTCCCGTGCTAAGTCTTTACACAAACCGTAACATCCAGGACATGGGGCCCCATTCTAACATTGGCTCTGGGCCATGTTCAACTCATCTTGAAATTGTCACCTTGATGAGAACTATGATATTCAGTCAACTTTATTACACAGTGAGGACTTTTGAGGACGTTTGATGTTATTAATAAAGGAAATTGGGACCTCTTGTAGAATAGTGAACTCTATACTGTGTTGTATATTATAAATATTTTTTCAATTGCTGGATTGTGGACTAAATAAAACAGAAAGACTGAGTAATAGTGAGATGCCAATAGCCTTCTCTACTCGCTCAATATCACCCTCAACTGTTGTACACTCAACCTGAGCATTAGGTTTGCTCAGTATTGTATTCATCATCAGTTTTTTTCCTGTTGTTGCTTGAAGTGTCGTAGGAGGACTGTACTGCATTATTCTATGAGACATCCTACAGACACCACTTAAACAAATTTTTGATGCAACTCTACTCAGTATTGTATCTCACATTGTGCAGGTAGAAGAGAAGAAGGAAAATTAGAGCACAGATAAGAGTAGGTGGCAACATGACAGTTGAGAGAGGGAGAACAAGAAAGGATGATATGGAAGAGAAAGGATAAAAAGATTGATGGGACGATTGGAAAGAAGGAAAAAGTGGGTTGGAGGGGTCATAACAGAGGACAATATATATGAATGCTGTGCAGTAATTATCTTGAAACAGCAATAGAGTTTAGAGTGCCTCGTGGGCCCTTTGATAGACAGCTAATGTTCTTGTTCTTGTTCCCCTATTGTCCTCCCCAACTGGCTGCACTGGCGTCCACTGTGCGTGTATACAGTATGTGTGTTTATGTGTGTATATATATCTCTGTCATGGGTGTGTGTTCTGGTTGTTGTCTTCCCCCTGTCTCGTACACACCTGCTCCTGAGAGCATCTTCCCTACCTGTGCCTCGTTTACCCTAGTGACACCATACATTTAACCTCGTGTCTCATTCTTTCTCGTCGCCAGTTCGTTGTACCTTGTTGTCACGTTCCAGCATTCCTTGTTTCCACGTCACCGACTCATAGTAAGCCTAGACCCTGTTCTGATAATTGACCTTGCCTTTTTGCCTCATGTTTTTTGGATACTGTTGCCTTTGCGGATTGTCTGCCTGTGTACTGGCCTCTGCCAGATTATTAAACCTCTCTTTTTGAAACTGTCCATTTGAATTGGAGTCATGCATTCTGTCCTTTGTTCCGTTCATGACACTGTATGCATGCATGCTTGAATAGTGTCCTCGGTCCTGCAGTCCTCTATTTGTCCAAAGTAGATATGATTGATGCTGGTGGGGGGAAAGCAATGAGGAGACGAAGATTGATTATCGAAGATTAGTTTTGCTTGTGTGTTACATAATTAAGTTTTATTCCATTGATTGTCTTCTATTTAGTCTATGTATCATTTGGTTAGTCACCAACGAATGAATCGACCATCGGCCCTACCGGTGCCGTTGTACTTTTATCTTGTATTTTATCTTGTATTTTCAACATAAAGAGAAAATTTAAAATGGTAGAAGGCTTTACTTAGTGGCAGAAATATTACAGGCCGATATGAATCATTTTTGAAAAAACAAGTTGAAATAACAAATAAAGAAGTTGCATTACCAAATGTAGTGATGCTATACATTTAGGGTCCAACTAGTCACAATTCAATATGTTAATTGTTACTCATATTTTTGTGGTTACAATATACAGTATGTACATTCAGTAGACAGTATCCAGTATATGTTTCAACTGATGAGTTTTTTGATGAATAATTTCTAGATGCCCCAGCCACCTCATCTGGCTCCTATCAATGCGGAGGAGCAGCGGCTCTTTTCTGAGGCCCTCCAGGATGACCGAGCTTCTCACCCTATCTCTAAGGGAGAGCCTGGACACCCTGCGGAGGAAACTCATTTCGGCCGCTTGTATCCGGGATCTTGTTCTTTCAGTCACGAACCACAGCTCATGACCATAGGAACATAGATCGACAGGTAAATTGAGAGCTTCACCTTTTGGCTTAGCTCCTTCTTTACCACAACGGACCGATACAAAGCCCGCATCACTGCAGACGCTGTACCGATCCACCTGTGGATCTCCCGTTCCATTCTTCCCTCACTCGTGAACAAGACTCCGAGATATTTGAACTCCTCCACTTGGGGCAGGATCTCATCCCCGACCCGGAGAGGGCACTCCACCCTTTTCCAACAGTTTTGGAGGTGCTGATTCTCATCCCAGCCGCTTCACACTTGGGCGAACTCCCATGCACCCTCAAGGACCTTGCCGAGGGTGTAGAGCTGCTCCACTGTTCCACGGCCAGGACGAAAACTACACTGCTCCTCCTGAATCTGAGATTCGACTTCCCGACAGACCCTCCTCTCCAGGCTGAGGAGTGTGATCCCCCTGTCGTTGGAACACACCCTCCGGTCCCCATTTTTAACAAAAAGGGTGACCACCACCCCAGTCTGCCAATCCAGAGGCACTGTCCCCGATGTCCACGTGAGTTGAAACTCCTTCTGACAGAGGATTCTGCCAGATGTTCCCAGCAGACCCTCACAATACATTTGGGCCTGCCAGGTCAGACAAGCATCTTCCCCCACCATCAGAGCCAACTCACCACCAGGTGGTGATCAGTTGACAGCTCCGCCGCTCTCTTCACCCGAGTGTCCAAGACATGCGGCCACAAGTCTGATGACACAACCACAAAGTCGATCATCGAACTCCGACCTAGGGTGTCCTGGGGCCAAGTACACGGGTGGATACCCTTATGCTTGAATATGGTGTTCGTTATGGACAATCCGTGATGAGCACAGAAGTCTAATAACAGAACACAGCTCGGGTTCTGATTGGGGGGAGGGGAGAGGGGGGGGGCGTTCTTCCTAATCACGCCTTTCCAGGTCTCACTGTCATTGCCCACGTGAGCGTTGAAGTTCCCCAGCAGAAAAATGGAGTGCCCAGCGGGAACGCTCTCCAGAACCCCCTCCAAGGACTCCACAAAGGGTACCCACCCAGGGAACTACTGTTTAGGCACAAACAACAGTCAGGACCCGTCCCCCCACCCGAAGGCGGAGGGAGGCTACCCTCTCGTCCACCGGGGTGAACCCCAATGTACAGGCGCCAAGCCGGTGGGCAATAAGTATACCCACACCTGCTCGCCACCTCTCACCGTGGGCAACTCCAGAGTGGAAGAAAGTCCAACCCCTCTCGAGAGGACTGGTACCAGAGCCCAAGCTGTGTGTGGAGGCGAGTCCGACTATATCTAGTCGGAACTTCTCGGGCTCCTTCGCTGCCAGAGAGGTGACATTCCACGTCCCAAGAGCCAGCTTCTGTAGCCGGGGATCGGATCGCCAAGGTCCCCGCCTTCGGCCACCGCCCAGCTCGCACTGGACCCGACCCCTATGACCCCTCCCACAGGTGGTGAGCCCATTGGAAGGGGGACCCACATTACCCTTTCGGGCTGTGCCCAGCCGGGCCCCGTGGGTGCAGGCCCGACCTCTAGGCGCTTGCCTTCAAGCCCCACCTCCAGGCCTGGCTCCAGAGTGGGGCCCCGGTGACCTGCGTCCCTGCAAGGGAAAACACAATCCAATCATTTTTCTCATCATAGGGGTCTTTGGAGCCGTGCTTTGTCTGGTCCCTCATCTAGGACTTGATTGTCATGAGTGACCCTGCCAGGGGCAAAAAGCCCCAAACAACTTAGCTCTTAGGATCATTGAGACACACAAACCCCTCCACCACGATAAGGTGATGGCTCAAGGAGGGGTCAATAGAAACACAGTAATAGAAATTGAATAAATCCCTTCCGGAGTCAAGCTGTCACCATACAACGAACTAACAATCATACAACCTTAATTAATTGTCGAGGCAATTAGGTTTTAACTTTTAATGGATATTTTATCATTCTTCAAGATTTAATATTTAATTTTAATAATTTAAAACCTTTTTTTTAGGTTGGCATTCAAGTATTTCTTTCTTACAGGGAGGGATATACCATAAAATTCAAACTACTGTATAAGCCGCAACTTTTTACCCCCATTACTTTAACAAATATACGGCAGCCAGGAACATGTTCTATTGTAGAAGGTAAACACATTCTCTCTGCTCAGTGGAAACAATTAGAACTCCTAATAACTTCAGCTTTATTTTGCTGTCTATGCCTTTTTTGTATCAACAATCCTTCCTCACAACACTGTCACGGTCAGGCTTACGTGCCCAACAGAGTGAGAAGCACGCTCGCATTTGTACATGTTGTTGGCTTTTGTGTGGGGGGAAAAAAAACATTTTGTGGTTTGTTCTTTTTCGGTGCAGCTTTTATACCATTGCGCTCAATAGACATTTTTGTGGTCTACAGAATATTTATCATATCTTGTCCCCTCACTTCATATTATGAAATTCTGATCATATCTGTCTGCACAAATTTGCAGGAACTCAGACAACATCACACAAGGAGAGTAAGAAAGAACAGACTATGTAATACATACCGTACAAGCACTTGGGGGGACCCACAGATGAGAGAGACACTTGACAAGAAAACAAAGGAGTGATGCATTATGAAGTTGTTCAAATATGAGGTATGGTGCTAATAATGATGCTGCTGTCCCCTTTATTTTATTTATTGCCCTCAGACTCATTCAGCCTGCAGCTTTGCATACCCATGTAAGCTACTGTCAAGGAGTGAATGTGACGGCACTAAATTTACTGTGGTGTTGCTCCACTATGACTGTGAGCAGCATTTCCTGTGTGTTGTGGGCTGCATGCTTGTAAAGTTCATGAAAGCATACAAATCAGCTTGTCCAGGGTTTATCTAGTGGAACCTGTAGCGCAGTAATCCCTGTGACAACATGAAATTATACAAAATAACAGGAGGATTTTGGTTATGTTGGATGTAATTCTAATTCTGGTTTCCATGACATATTGCCCTCTGTGTTCTAATGAAAGAAGGAGATTGACACTAATTTACCAAAACATCTTCAGACCCCCCAATGAGAGTAATTTTACATCGTTTCTCCATTACAGGGTGAATAAAGGCCTATGCCTGTAGCTCTTCCAGTTTCTGGAACAGTACCTTGATATTCATCTTCATTAAAAAGGTAATGATGGCATAGAATCTCTAGACACAGACAGAATCAAATATGAAGGATTGAAACAAGTTAGAGGTCATCAACTTGCACAATAGAGCAAAGTTGTAAGCAAATCACTTTATCATCAGTCAGATCAGCAGTCTGCTTGGTTTATTCCTCAGCACATTAAAACTCAATAATATTCATCCTGTATCAATAAAATGCATTAATATTATCCTGACAAGTTACTATTATCAGTATGAGAGAGTATAAAGAAAGCTAATTAAAATTAAAATGTGGAAATTCTCATCAGTCTAGTTGTGTCCAGGTGTGTTGTCCTGACTGAAATGTCATGAATGTCATCAAGTGTACTTTTGGTTGACTTCCTACTTCTACGGAACTACTACTACTCCTGCTACTACTACACTATTTTAAATAATTATAATAATTTATGGTTGTAATATATGATAATAGATTGACTATTGACCGCTTCCGGGTGTACCCGCCTCCCGCCCAACGATAGCTGGGTTAGGCTCCAGCAGCCCGCAACCCTAGTGGTGATAAGCGCTAAATAAAATTGATGGATGGATATATGATATTAGCAGGGTAGAATAGTGGTTATAATGTCATCATGCCTCACAATTCTGATGTTTCGGGTTCATATCTCAGTTTCAGCCTTCCTTTGTGGAGTTTGCATGTTCTCCCAATGCTGTGTGGGTTTTCGCATGGTGCTCCAGCTTCATCCCACATTCCTAAAAAACATGCATATTTCGTTAAAGATGATATTTCTAAAAAAATATTTTATACCCGTATTTACAAGTACCATTTCATGACATCACTGCTAAATGAAAAACGTACTACCCTAAGGTTTTTTTTTTTTAAATCACAATTCACCATATATTGTGACTCCTAGTGGGTTTATCATCAAGATGATGGATTCTCAAGCAAATACACACATGGAGATTTTACAGTATTTATTTAAAAAAAAAAAAAAAAAAAAGAGCATGCACGCGTAAGGGAAATGCAAATAACAAAAAGCAACGTGACATAGGATCGAAGTGAAATTAGCCAACTACTAAATAAAACAAAAGGAGATGGACGGAGAGCCAAGAAGGAAGACAACTGGTCCAAACAAAAACACAACACCAAAACCTGCACAAGGCAAAGAATGGTCAACAACAAAAAAATCACATTAGTACTTAAAAGCAAACAATCAAATGAAAAGTAGCTTCTAGTAGAAACAAGAAGAATGTGGAAAAAGCTCAACGGTAGCAAAATGTGGCAATGGTGACAAGCAAAGAACAATAATTAAGGGTCTCGCTTCCATACCCTCCTGCGTCTAAATACACTCCTGATGACAATTACCAGCATGTGTGACAAAGGACAGTCCGCCCACCAACATTGTCCATGGAAACTACAACAGAGAGGGGAAAAAAAACAAACCAGAGCGGCAAAAAAACAGGATTGTGACAAAGGGATTCAAGGATGGCTTCTTTGGAGGCTGAAAAAGAAAAAGAGTACTGAATTACAGTGGACCAAAATATTGAAGCTCTTTTTCAACACCAAGTCACTTTGACAGCTCATTCAGAGGTAACCTCCCTCAGTCTTTCTTACTTCCTTTCTCTCACTCTGTCACGCTCTCCATTTCCTAATCGAATTTACCTCCCGGTCATGTACAGAAATGCAGGTTCCATTTCTCTGCAGCCGCTGTGGGCTGTCTACAGACAATCTGAATAACAGCCAGACCAATAATGTAAAGTAGTTGTTGGGGCCACTGAGACATCCCTTTTATACTCTTGCCAAGTATATGTGCAGTATCTTGACCTTTTAGAGAAAAATGGGCATGCAGTGTA
Source organism: Phycodurus eques (assembly GCF_024500275.1). Taxonomy (NCBI): domain Eukaryota; kingdom Metazoa; phylum Chordata; class Actinopteri; order Syngnathiformes; family Syngnathidae; genus Phycodurus; species Phycodurus eques. The sequence goes on from NC_084530.1 coordinate 8,956,042, forward strand.
AATGCAAATAAAATGCAAATATAGAATGATTAAAGGCACGAGAATGGAGGGAGGCGAATGAAGATTAAAAAAGAAGAGGATGACAGATGAAGGAGAAGGGGCTCTTCAAAAGTTTGAACACCACATTCGTAACATAAGGTCTACACACACGTATACACGTGTCCTTGCCAAAGGGGGTTAGGATGGGGAGCTGCAGATGTTTCATAACTGCCATATGACCATTCACACTCACACTCACAATTACGCGGTGACTGAGCAGTAACAGAAGTCATGCTACCTGCACAGACGTCAGGTGGCGGTAGTTCTTAATTTTTTTTTGGTTTATTTTATTTTTGCTTGTGATCACAACCCCAACTGAAAAGACCCGAATAGTTTACATTGTTGTTAACACCATTGTCGTGCACAATGACAACAGAAAAGAAAACTCACAGATATGATGTGCAATCGGCAGCCTTGTTTTCAACATCTGTGATAGACTTACTTGTAACAGATGAATTAATGTGCAAAAATGAAGTTATGTAACTTGTAACAAACTCAAGAAAAGAACCGATTCAAGTCACGAGCCATGCTTCATGTTTTTGTTTTTGTTGCAAAATACAGCTTTTCTGCCATGTGCCTGTCAGCACAACAGCAGTCCTGGAAATTTCCTGCAGAGAATGAATCCATTTTGCCACAGTTAGACCAAATTGAGGTACCTGAATTGGCATGGAAATAATGTAGTCATCGGAATAAACACCTTGTCACTCCCTTCCTACATTATTACAGGATATGCAATACATTCTTTCCTATCATTTGAGTTTTGATTTCAAAGTCTTGATTGAATCACTATCTCATCTTGTGGTGCAATTACATTTTTTAATGGGAAAATAAATTGAGTTGGAATTGTTCCTCACACTAAAAAGTGACACTGCTACTTAGAGTGAAAGATAAAGTCACATGTTCCTCCTCACGTTTCCTTCCCCTCCCATCCCAACTCCCCTCCACATTTTTTCGTTTGTTCTACCTGCTTGCTGAGAAATTCCTTTTATCTCGACGCAGTTGTTTATTTTCACACAATCGTTCGGCATTCCTGGCAGCGTTTGAAGTGACACTGAAATGAATGTACTGTAACCCCTTTCAATGTCTGACTGATTCATCGCTTTGTTGCAGTCGTTTCTCAAGTTTCAAGAGCAGTTGATAATGTTTTACCACTCGTCTTTACTGACTCTTTTAGAGGGGACATATGCAAACCTCACATCCCCCTTCAGTGATGCATGATGATGATGATATAATTGTGATGTGATTAATGGCGCAATCTGAATAGATAAAGAGGGAGGGACAAATAGGAAAGAATACTTAAAGCAATGTTAGATCAGGAAAATGACTTTGGACTTGGAAAACTGCCTTGGAATCCAATATGAGGTTCACGAGCATCCATAGACATGACTGGACCTCTTGCAACATGGACTTGTGACAATCTCTGAGGGGTACCACGGCACAAGTAAAAAAAAAATAAAAAATAAAAAGAAGAAGAATAAAACTTTAATTCATTATTTTCAATATAAGCGACTGAGCGTCCATCCATACATAACATGGCTTGTGATTGGCTGACAGAAGAACTCACATCAGCACAACTTCTGATTGACCGACAGCTAGCTTAGGAGTTAGCAATGCTCTCCAAAACGTGTGTGTGTGTGTGTGTGTGTGTGTGTGTGTGTGCGTGTGTATGTATATACGATATATATATGATATATATCCTGGCCAAGTATTTTTTTTCATAGCAAGCAGTACAACAATCCTTTGGTTGAGACTTACAAATAATGTTCTGTCAAGAAAACAGATCAAACATCTGCTTGTACCTTAGAATCAGAATCAGAATGACATTTCCATGCTGACTTCAGTCCAGTCAAATTGAGCCATCAAAGAGTATAAAGATATTTAAAAAAATAAAACGCCCACTTTCACGTCAACTCAGTGTAGTGGCTTTTACCCAAAAGCTCTTTCTGATAAAACAACAACAACAAATAAAACGTTTAACCTCATTTAGGTCTGAAGGCTGAAAAAAAAACATTTACAACCATCTCTGAGTTTTGGCATGAGGAAAATTTGATTGACAGAAAAACAAAAAAGAGTACACATTTTAATTAAGGATGGGGTGAAATATGAGTGGGGACAGGGCAGCTGAGTGTGTTGTTCTCACATATGACGCAGCTTTCCAGAATGCACTTTTTGCCTTACTCACTGTTGAACAGACTGGATTTACCAGCAACATCAGTGTCACCATTTCAGTATCAGCTCTATGCACATTACCTCACTTCAAGTCCTGCTGCAACACATTTCATTTACGGTACATGTTAGACCAGAGGTGGGTAGACTATCCACAAATTGTACTCAAGTAAGCGTACTGTTACGACTGGTAGAGTACTGAATAATGTGACTCAAGTACAATAAAAAGTAGTCCTCAAAATACTACTCAAATACTGACTAACTGCTAATTTATGATTTCTTTTTTTTATTAGCACATGAACATCAAATGGACAAAAATATATACTGTAATAGGAATATGCAAAGTCAAATATTTCCCAACAACATCACTTGAAAACATAACTTTTATGAAAAAAATAAAATAAAAAAAATAGGAATATGCAAATTCAAACAATAACAAATTTTATTAAATTTTTTATTTTTTTTTTAAAAGGGGAAAAAAACTAAGGCAAACTCAGGCACCATAAATGGTCTTAAATAAACTTTTTTTACTTACATGTAAACCAGCACAATAGGGTCACCAGCAGAGATTACCAATTATACAGTGTAGTTATGTATAATTTGAATTTAGTTATGTATAATTTGAATTCACCCACATCTAGTAACAAGGGTCCACATACTGCAGGGAGGCGATGGTGGCTGAGCTCAGAGGGGGCCACCAACGAGGTGCCCTGCTTCGTGGGCATCTCAGTCTCGGTCCGCCAAAATATGTCTTTTATTAGGTTCTTGGCGATAAAACAATGAAGATACTTCTCTCAAAATAATTTTTCCTTGATAGAATTCTGAGATGCCGTCGATAGACTTCCACAGTTCGCATTCTTCCACGTTTTGACCGAGCATTACATTTGGCAAACGCAGACACAGACGACCTCTTGTATGTTTCTCAAGTTCCAGGTGGAGTTATTGTAGGCTGAAATGCCGACATTTTAGGCAGATACAGATGGCAGCACAACAAGTTAAACTTGAATGTCAATGTGCCATCAATGTGCCTTGAATGTCAATGTGCCATCTAGAGACTATGAACAGTATAGGGATGGTGCGCAGTGAATTATTTAGTGCAGCACTATAAGAATATGTCATCACATGGCAGAAGCTCATTTACTGCTGTGCTTACTGGTTTTCATTTGAATGTTTTATATTTATATCCTAGAAGTGTTTGAATACAAATATTTACTATAATAATAACTTTACTACTCCATTAGCGTAGGTTAGTGATCATGTTTATGGAGTGTTCTTACGTCTGAACTCCTGTCATGAACCAAGAACCTCATATATAGGGTGGATGATGACGCAATCTTGTTGGACTCATATGAGGTAATGTCTCAACTGAGCACCTTTCTATATCTGAGTTCATATTAAGCTTTTTTTCCTTTTTAAAGTGTGTATAGACACAACATCCATCAAATTCTCGAAGGACAACATACATTAGCTCTGATGACGAAAGCAGTGGTCAGAGACGATGATGATGTGGAAGAACTGCAAGTCACTGGGTATGGGAGTGTCTTTGAGTAAAACAAAGACTAGCCACCATCAGTGAGCAAGTGTGTCCAGAGGACCAAGCAAAGCAAATTCTGGCCTATAAAAAAAAAAAAGCATACCACTTTTCTATAACACTTCCACCAAAATGTTATTACTATCAACAACTACCACCCTCATCAGATCTTGCTCAATTAGTTTGTATTTTTTGTAGGTTTTTTTTTTTTTCCCCAATCCATAAATAGCAAGAATTATCATTTTAGTTACAAGTCAGCATGCCATACTGTATATGGTCTGAAAAGTGCTGTTTACTCACCATGGATAAAGTGAAAATCGATTCAGTTCTCCAACAGAAATGTTTGTCTGACACCAGGTTTTAAAACACTGAGAATATATCATACAGTAAGTACTGCCTGCACATGTCACAATTTTGCTGTTATGATTGCAACGTAGCCAGCTTTGTCCAAATAATTTATGAGTGGAACAGTCTGGGACAACGATAAATGGAAATCCAATGTAAAGAATGTCTGGAAGAATGTGAAAAAGATATTTGAGTTCATCCCCAAAAAGTTGAAACTAGCTATTATAATTAGCACATTGTACCACACACAAATAATACACGCTCATCCTTTCTCACCTTCATCAAAAGCACAAACTCTCATTATTTAGTTCTATCATCCATCATGAAGCAACTTTCTCTGTTGCATTAATAAGTCAAGAATGTGCTTTTTGGCCTTGACACCTCCCCTGAATGCCGACAGCAGAGGAATGCTGGTGGAAGGATATGTGCGTACTTCTGAAATATTGAACAGTCCAATACACAGCAGATGTTAACCTGTCTGTGTGCCTGTGTGTCTGTATGCCTGTGTGTGTGTGTGTGTGCGCGCGTGCGCACCCATTGTGTGTGCTCGCCTGCCTGCATGTGTGTACTTGCTTGACTGGGATTGCCTGGTGGGATGCTATGACTATTTCAGATAATAAGGATAGTTTGCATATCATATGATCTTCCAATCATTTATTCCATGTGCTCTCATTTCTTGTGCTGTCATTTATAAAGTTTGACTGAATATTAAATTGTCTTACAACCCCAATTCCAATGAAGTTGGGACGTTGTGTTAAACATAAATAAAAACACAAATCATGTTCGACCTATATTTAATTGAATACACTACAAAGACAAGATATTTAATGTTCAAACTGATAAACTTGATTGTTTTTTGCAAATAATCATTAACTTGGAATTTTATGGCTGCAACACGCTCCCAAAAACCTGGGACAGGGTCATGTTTACCACTGTGTTACATCACCTTTTCTTTTAACAACATTCAATAAAGGTTTGGGAACTGAGGACACTAATTGTTGAAGCTTTGTAGGTGGAATTCTTTCCCATTCTTGCTTGATGTACAGCTTCAGGTCTTCAACAGTCCGGGGTCTCCGTTGTCGTATGTTACGCTTCATAATGAGCCGCACATTTTCAATGGGAGACAGGTCTGGACTGCAGGCAGGCCAGTCTAGTACACGCGCTCTTTTACTACGAAGCCACGCTGTTGTAACACGTGCAGAATGTGGTTTGGCATTTTCTTGCTGAAATAAGCAGGGGCATCCATGAAAAAGATGTTGCTTGGATGGCAGCATATGTTTCTCCAAAACCTGTATGTACCTTTCAGCATTACTGGTGCCTTCACAGATATGTAAGTTACCCATGTCATTGGCACTAACACAGCGCCATACCATCACAGATGTCGGCTGGTTCTTTTCCTCTTTTGGCCCGGAGGACGACGTCCACAATTTCCAAAAACAATTTGAAATGTGGACTCGTGGGACCACAGAACACTTTTCCACTTTGCATCAGTCCATCTTAGATGAGCTCCGGCCGAGAGAAGCTGGCGGAGTTTCTGGGTGTTGTTGATAAATGGTTTTTGCTTTGCATAGTAGAGTTTCAAGTTGCACTTGAAAACGGCTGTAGCACCAAACTATATTTACTAACATTTTCTAAATTGCCCGTAGGCATGACTGTGAGTGCAAATGGTTGTTTGTTTCTATGTGCCCTGCGATCGTCTGGCAACCAGTTCAGGGTGTACCCTGCCTCCTGCCCGATGACAGCTGGGATAGGCTCCAGCAAGCCCGCGACCCTAGTGAGGAGAAGCGGCTCAAAAAATGGATGGATGGATGGATGGTTTTCTGAAGTGTTCCTGAGCCCATGTGGTGATATCTTTTACACATTGATGGCGGTTTTTGATGCAGTACCGCCTGAGGGATCGAAGGTCACGGGCATTCAATGTTGGTTTTCGGCCTTGCCGCTTACATGCAGTGATTTCTCCAGATTCTCTGAACTTTTTGATGATGATATGGACCGTAGATGATGAAATCCCTAAATTCTAAATTCTTGTTCACAAAGAGGTGAACCTCGCCCCATCTTTGCTTGTGAATGACTGAGCAATTCAGGGAAGCTCCTTTTATACCCACTCATGGCACCCACCTGTTCCCAATTAGCCTGTTTACCTGTGGGATGTTCCAAACAGGTGTTTGATGAGCATTCCTCAACTTTCTCAGTCTTTTTTTCCACCTGTCTCAGCTTTTTGGGAACATGTTCTAGCCATAAAATTCTAAATTAATGACTTTTCAGCATAAAAAACAATGCCTCACCCTGTAAGTCACTAAATGATTCAGTCAAAACTAATTCACATTGGCTTGTAATGAAGTGTTTGTATTGATAAATAGTGAATAACTAATAATCTTCACTTTAAACATGCATCAGCAAATTTCAGAGGATTTTTTTTTTTAATCAGTTAAATATTTACATGTAATGACAATAGAGTTACACCTACAACCTTACGTTAATCACAGAAATGAGGTGGATGCATGCACTTACTTTTCTAGTTCAGTGACATTTGAAATCAAATATAAGATAGGAAACCCCCTCAGTCTCCTCTTTAACAGACAAAATGCATGTTCTATACGCTTTAAGTCTAGAGAACGACTTGGCCAGTCTAAAACCTTCCTTTTCTTGCCCCATATGAATTTCTTTCTTGCTTTGACAGCATGTTTTCGTCATGATCTTGTTGCATGATGAAAGATCTCACAACCATTCCAAAGTGTGTTATTATCAGAGATGTCAAAAGTACTGGTATTAAGTACTCGAATGTCCAAAGTTTGGGATCATTTTACACTTAAAACAGTCATCCATTCATTTTCCGTACCACTGATCCTCACTGGGGTCGCAGGCATTCTGGAGCCTATCCCAGCTATCTTCGGGCGAGAGGCGGGGTACACCCAGAACTGGTCGCCAGCCAATCGCAGGGCACATATAAACGACCATTCGCACTCACATTCACACCTATGGGCAATTTAGTCTTCAAATAGCCTACAATGCATGTTTTTGGGGGGGGATGTATGAGGAAACCAGAGCACCCAAAGAAAACCCACGCAGGGGCAGGGAGAACATGCAAACTCTACACAGGCGAGGCTTAATTTGAACCCGGGTCCTGAGAACTGTGAGGCACTAACCAGTCGCCCACCGTGCCACCACTTTAAACATAATTTGCTAATTTAATATAGTATACCACCGCTAGTTAGAATGTATTGTATTGGCCCATAGGTGGTCAAAGATAGAAACAGTTGCCGTTGCACCTTCATTCGCTTTATTGAACAAATGGCAACATAATAAAGACGTAATAAGCACATTCATACATTAGCTGCACAGCCACAAGTGATACCTAGTGACTCAACGTATAGACTGACTAATGGTTAGCCAGTTAACAGCCAGCTGGTAACCAGAGCTCAAAACAGCCAACTCTCATTTGGTGATTCTCACGTCACTCACATGCCAGGCTCCGCCTTTTAAAACCACATACATTCAAAGTCACAGATACTACAGTGTAGAACGTGATGAAGGCGAGGCAAAGCAGACAAAAATAATACCTGTACCTCACATGCATATTTTGTATTGGTATTGTGTTTAATAATGTACATTTAATTTGTATCCAATTACTCAAATAATCGATGGGATAATCCTTAGAATAATGGACTCTAAAAATATTCGATAGCCCTAGCAACCCTAGCAGAAATGCAGTCTTCACAGGAAAAAAACAAATCTGAAACAGGTCAACAAAATTTAGTGCAATTTATTGTTTGAATAATCAATGTAGAGAGAGTTCATATAGCTCAATCATTACTACCCCGTATACCAATAAGAAATTTCAAATTTGACAATAAGGCAGCCTCACCCACAAGGGAGTTTAAAAAGTTTGGATTTATGACACTGGGGCGCGGACAAAGAGAGTTTACACATTAATTTCGTATTTGAATCATTACCCGGTATGCAGTATAAAATATATATTAGACTGAAAGACAGCCCAATTTAATGGAGGCCTTCCTTTGGTGTTGAGTCCCCACTGTCTGTCTTCAATGTGCCCCTCTATTTGAATACTACTATTGGCAGTAGCAACATTTAAAACAATGTGTGTACATATGCATGCGTGTAAGCAACTTATCTCTCCCCCCCACATGGAGGGAGAATAAGCTAAAAAGGTATTAGTAAGTTAACAAGGTCAGGTCTTAAATAAATTGAAATTGCAAATCAGCTGATTGAGTCTTTGTCGTTCAGTTAACAAACATGATTTTCTGGTTTTTAGTAATTTTGTGGCCCAGACATCTTTAATCACCTCTGACATTGAGGACTGATAACAAAACCAATTCCTCAACTACGTCTTGGCATTTTCCACAGGTGGTGCAGAGATATAAAAAGCACATTGAGTTAGAAAGTAAATTGGATTTCGATTTAGATAATGAACAAATGAGACGAGGCTATTAGTGGTGCTTCAGTCCAGTATTGTAGTACAAACCTGAATTAGGATAACGAAGTTTGGAGTTGAAGTGTTTACAAGGCAACGAGTCACTTTTTGCCATAATTGTCATAATGAAAATAATAATGGAAAAGCACAGCTTGTTCATCTTGCTCAAATTTATTTGTTGGCATAAGTAAGCAAAATCTTATTTTGTTGTGAATTCAAATATGGACACACAGAAAGAGAATGGAGGAAAAATAGTGAGATGTGTGGGAAGAACAAGAGAGGCCGACCAATTAAGGACAAAGCAACAGAAGGAGAGGCTGGGAATATTCAAAAGCCTTTATTTGTCTTTGTGTGTGCGCGTACATGCGTATCCGTGCATATGCGTGTGTGTCTGTGTGTGTGTGTAATGATAGAGTACTTTCCTTTTTGGTGCCAAATAATACATTGCAGACTTTGCTAAGGTTAGTTTATTGTTGGGGAATCTGTGGGTGAAATGCTATGAAAAATAAATGTGCTCAGCAGCAGCGTTTGTGTTGCATTTCATCCCCTGATCTGAATCAAAGTGCTTGTCTGTGAATGTTGAGTTGCAGAGGTTTGTGCAAAGAAAAACATCAACATCTCTGAAATTAGTCCAGACCATATTTACCATTGCTGCTGATGCATTGAGCTGAGCAGTCATCTACAGCAGTGATTCCCAACCAGGGAGCACACCTTCGTTTGCAATGAGAGCTCTTCAGGGGTGTTGCAGGAAGTTGTGCAATTCACCTTAGTTTTTTCAAACATTATTGTTTAGTGATTGCAAATATACTGTGTTCATCTATCTATGCCATATATAGAAAAAAGGCAGAATAAATAAATGTTATTCTATTAGATGGCAGGAGGTACATTAAACCTGCATATCCACCTGTTGCCATTCATACAAGAAGTTGCCTACAAGTATACCATCTTTGTGTTAAGCACGTAAACAGGCCCAGATTTCGCACTAAGTCAATTTATGGGTAAAAATGAGATGAGATCTTCATTGTTTTAGTATTCATACTTTTTTGTGACATTTTTGTTTTGTGATGTGCCATGAGATTGTTCTTATTTGAAAGAGTGCCTTGGCTCAATAAAAGTTCAGAAACACTGATCTACAGTATGTAGTGAGTGTGGATATGGTTTGAACACTTCATTTTAGGTTGAAATGTTTTTTTAACGTAGCATTTTTCTGTGAACGTTGTTGCCTGCTGTTAAATTGTCAAAAAAAAGGTCTCCGAGAAGTTTATGTGCATAATTTGAGAGATGAATGATCTATGCATCAAAACCATCCATCATTCTCTGAACCACCAATCCTCACGAAGGTCACGGGGGCACTGGCGCCTATCCCAGCTGACTTTGGGCAAGAGACAGGATCCACCCTGAACTGGTCGGAGCCAGTCATATTAAAACCAGTTTGCAACAATAGAGAAGGTTAAAATAACAATGAATTAATCATTCAATGTTGCAGTTATTTTACCTAATAAGTGGACGGTCGATGATTTCATGTCTGACCAGTTACTTAAACTTGCAATACTTTAAAACAAAAATTTTTTTTTTGGAACTATTTTCTCAATTTTTATTTGATGCCAGCAACACGTTCCAAAAAAGGAGGAACAGCAAAAGATTGGGAAAGTTGAGGTATGCTCAAAAAACACCTGTTTGGAACATTCCACAGGTGAACAGGTTAATTATTAACAGGTGCGTGTCATGATTTGGTATAAATGGTGCATCCCCAAAGGTTCAGCTGTTCAGGAGCAAGAATGGGATGAGGTACATTACTTTGTGAACAACTGCATGAGTAAATAGTCCAACAGTTTCAGAACATGCAATTGCAAGGAATTTAGGGATATCAGTCTTCTACGGTCCATAATATCGTCAAATGATTCAAAGAATCTGGAGAAATCTCTGCATGTAAGCTGAAAGGCTGAAAACCAACATTGAATGCCCCTGACCGTTGATCCCAAAGACGGCACTGCATTAAAAACCGGGTGCTAAGAAAACTGTGTGGTCTCCACATTTCAAATCCCCAAATTGTTTTGGGAAATCATGGACGTGTCCTTCAGGCCAAAAGAGGAAAAAAGACCATACAGATTTTTATCGTCGCTAAATTCGAAAGCCAGCATCTGTGATGCTATGGGGGTGTGTTAAAGCCCATAGCATGCGGAACTTCATAACATCTGAGAAGGTGCCATTAATGCTGGTTTTGGAGCAACATACTGTATGCTGCCATCCAAGCAACTTCTTTTTCGGGGATGTCCCTGCTTATTTCGGAAAGACAATGCCAAGCCACATTCTGCACGTTACAACAGAGTGGCTTCGTAGTAAAAGAGTGTGAGTACTAGACTGGCCTGCTAGCAGTCTAGATTTGTCTCCCATTGAAAATGTATGTAGCACATTATGAAGTATCAGGGTTCCGTGGACTTCTTTTTTGAACATTGCGTTTCAGTTCTTTCCATAGATTTTCGAATGGATTCAAGTCAGGTGCTTGGCTGGGCCATTCGAGCAGCTTTTTTTTTTTCTTTCTTTGAAACCAATGGAGAGTTTACTTGGCAGTATGTTTTGGATCATTATCCCGATGAAATGTCCACCCTTGTTTCATTTTCATCATCCTCATAGATGGCAGTGGATGGGTGGAAATAACGAGTTGTTCTACTACCTCCAGTGATTATATCCAGGATAATTTATTTTATATTCAATATCGAATAATACACAACTTAATTTAGTAGTGTGGTCGCAGTTTTGTACAATCACTGCAAATGTTTTATTTCCATACTAAGGACTGCTTTATTGTAATGCTGAAAGGGGTTTATCTTAATTCAATGGGTGCTTTTTGGCAAGATCCACAAGCCTGAAACACCTCACCATTTTTCTGTTGATTGATGACTTTGGTAATATAGTATACATAGAGGAGCGTTACAAAGCCAGAGTTTGTTCTGTTGCGTGCACGTCACATGCACCATTCATTTGCCATTGCATTTTATTCCTCTCTTTACCCACTAGAGGTCACTGCTTAAACACATTACTTGGATAAGAATCACTTCACCCGCAGCTGTTTATTGGACTTCAGATTTATGATAATTCAAGCTTTCCATAAAGTCAACCATTGTATAAGCAAACACTATAACGTACAGTGAATATATATACATTTTGAGAATATCCATCCATCCATCGCGCAAATTAAAAATATGTCGTCATAGAGATATGTAACTACATAAAATGAGCAGTAGATGTCGTCATATTTCTATTGCTGCTTTTTACAGTCTACAAATTTACACACGTCACAAAAAAGGACATAATGCTGCCGAGGCTGATGGGAATATTTAAAACACTAAAGTGCCAGTGTGTCACTACCATATCATTCAACTGTGTGAGATAGAAAAAATATTTATATCGCCACCTCATAAGACCAGAAAATCACCAAACCAGTTTATACTGGTTCTGAAAAAAAAAGGTCAATCATGATGGCCTTAGCATCATAAGCATCAACCACATAGTTGCAGAGTAGATCTGATTTTGCATTCAGGAAGGCCAGACGGCAACCCTTCTGAATCTTTCTAATCCAATCCTTAACCTGAAAGATAGCAAGCACGCTGGGAAACAAAATCAAAGTGTTTCTTTTTTTTTTTTTTTTTTTTTGTGCGATGCAAGATTTGTGATTGTTTTTTTGTTTGTTTCCCTCATTCTAATTATTCTTTGTTGTTGTTGTTCTTTTACTTGCCTGCAAATGAATATATTTTAAAGAAAAGATAAGGTCCCGGTGTGTTTTTCATCAGTGTGTGTGTGTGGCGGTGGGTACAAAGGGGTACTGGGTGCCATTTAATCTTTGACAGCCACTGATTTTGTTGTTTTACCCACAAGCAAACATGAGTCATTTTTTAAACCAAATTAAAAAGGAATGTTAAATAAATCACACATACAATAACAATAATAATTAAAAAAACACACACACACAATGGAGTGAAACATGACGACAATATTACTTACAGTGCAAAAAGTGTCAAAGTTCTAAAATTAATCAAAAGATGCATTGATAGAGAAATGTTTTGATCTGGATTTTAAAATGTCACCATTTGGGCCAACTCTAACGAAGAGTTGATAGCATGTGTTTGCAGTATCACAATTAAATGCTATTTCGTGTTCTCTTAGCTCTGTGGCCACTCTTTTTTTTTTTTTTTTTTTTTTTTTTTTTTTTTGACCTGCTTCAGTAGATAGATGAGTCTGCCGGTAACAGACATAGCGTGGGGCTTTTGGTCACAAGAGAGATTGTTAACCACTCACCTACAGTCACACCTTCCTGAGCCTTTGTTCATTAATAGGCTGATGATACACAACAAATCCACCAAGTGTTTTGCTGTTTTTTTGTGAAACCACCAGGAACAACCTACCGTTAACAGAAGGTGTGACCGAGAATGTGTCAATCATTTCGGTCACACTGGGGTCACCGGCATACCGCTGCAACCTTGCGGGGACCTGTTAGCATGGGCTTCAGGAGCTTTGCTGGCTATTTGCCCATCCCTCATTTGCTAACAACTCGACAAGACCGGCAAACAGAAGCAGAGTGACGGGACCTCAGGCAGCTGAGCACATTCAGAAATGATGAGGAATTAGCACATTTTTTATTTTTTAATTGATTGTACACTCCAAAATATAAAACTTCAAAGCGATAAATGTAGTGTTATAGTAACACTCTATTGCAAATAGTTTTTCTACCAACTTAGGAGCCATTGCTAACACTGGCTTGTTTACAGTGCTAATGCTAGCTTAATGTTGATAGCGCTGTTATTTAGTTGTAGCTGGACAGCGTTCTCTGGGACTATTTATCACAACTGTGCACTTTTATAATTGCATTCCATTATGGATGGCATGTTCGAGAATTGCGCTGATACTCCCCCACTTGCACGGCGCTGCCTGACGCTGGCTGCTCATTGGTCATTTGCCGAAGATTCAGAAGTGAGTGACCGAACACTTCAGCAGTTCCGTTTCCGCTCCCAGACGTCACGCTAGCCTGGCGGCGGCCACGATAGGGCAACGAAACATTTCATAAACTGATTCGGTTCAGTTCCTTCACTAAAAGGCTTCGTTCTTCTGAACGAAACGTTCGCGAACAAAACAACACTGACACCTGCTCGGCACCTCTCACCATGGGCAACTCCAGAGTTGAAGAGAGGGACATATGTTCATATAAATATATAATACTAGGTCTGCAACTTTAAGGGTGACATGAAACAGAGACAGCTGTAATGATGTGATGATTAAAAAAAAAAAATTGATGACATCTTCCATATGGTTTATGTTACAAATCAACACACTCCCACTTGAACAGCCAACTAATATTTCAGGCCCTGCCTTTATTTTCCAACTCATGTTTTTATACAGGCCTAAAGAAAATCAGACACTATTTTTTTTTTTTAAATAAACTAACAAATATAGGCTCGTAATATATAGTCAGAGGCTATGGGTTTGAATCTCGGCTCAATCTGTCTGCAATGTTAGCCTCATGCTTTTGTACATGTCCTTTAGGGGTACTCGGTGTTCCTCCCGCATCCAAAAACATGCATGATAGGCTAACTGAAGACTAAATTTGCTACAAGTGTTAATTCTTGTCAGCTATGATAGACTACGGCTCACCAGGGACCTTTAACAGGATACACAGTGTCATGGTTAGGGTTTTTGAAGGAAGGCAAGGCAAAAACATGGAGGACCCAAGTGCAGGGAAGCAGGGAGGCGAGCAGGAGTCTCAAAAAATTATATTTAATTTCCGAAAAAGCCGACACGGTGGTAGACTGGTTAGCACGTCTGCCTCACAGTTCTGAGGACCAGGGTTCAAATCCCAGCCCCACCTGTGTGGAGTTTGCATGTTTCCCCGAGCCTGGGTGGGTTTTCTCCAGGCACTCCAGTTTCCTCCCACATCCCAAAAACATGCATGGTAGGTTGGTTGAAGACTCTAAATTGCCCGAAGGTGTGGATGTGAGTGGGAATGGTTGTTTGTTTCTATTGATTGGCTGGCGACCGGTTCAGGGTATACCCCGCCTCCCGCTCAAAGATAGCTGAGATAGGCTCCGGCAGCCTGCGACCCTAGTGAGGATAAAGTGGTAAAGAAAATGGAAAAAAGCAAACTAAGCAAAATCCCACAACTGATAAGCAAAGTAACATTTGAATAAACCTAAAACTGGAAACAAGACACGACTAGGGAAATAACTGAGCAACACAACTGCAACTGCAACTACGGCATGACAGACAGAAACAATGACACCTGACAATGACAGTGAACCGACAAGAAGTGAAAGAAACCAGGGAACCAAATACAAACAGATTGACGAGGCAACGAGGAACACCTGGACAAGACACGAGTGGCTGGAGGGAGCTGATTGGTTGACACAAGGTAGAAGGTTGATGCGAACAGGTGGACAAAATAACTAAACGAGCACACACGACATGAAAAACATGGAACGCAGGCAAACGTGAAACAAAACCAAACACAACCATGACACACAGTAGCAAATACTAACAAATATAGACTGCCATACTGACCTCTATACTGTTAATACTGATTATATGGTACAGTGGAGTCATCCAATTTAGACACTGACCAAAACTTTCTGGAAAACCACACTTCCAAGGTCACTGATAACTTCAGAGGGGGAACCATTGCCCTG
This sequence comes from Phycodurus eques, assembly GCF_024500275.1. Lineage (NCBI taxonomy): Eukaryota > Metazoa > Chordata > Actinopteri > Syngnathiformes > Syngnathidae > Phycodurus > Phycodurus eques. The sequence continues at coordinate 8,971,229 of NC_084530.1, forward strand.
CATCACGCATGACTTCTGCACATCGTGCAAGACTTCAGGTGAGTCAATAAAGGATTATCTCTTCAAGAATGTCCTTTTCATGTGTTTTTACCAAAAAAACAAATATGTTTGAATATATGTGCTGAAAACATCCCGGTTGTCTGAATGTTTGGGCTGTGACTAAGCTATGCCTACAAGCAGAAGAATGTTATGTGGTACTGGGGCTACAGTGTCTCTGTTGTGGTGAGCCACGCAGGGAGCGAGCGATGGCGTATTGGACAGCCCCATTGCTGGTCTGTGAGGCCCGCTAGCTAATACTACTTCGATAGTAGCAGCTAGCATGCTCACAGATTGTTGTTGGGGCTGTCCAATACACCATCGCTCGCTCTGTGCTTGCGCGTGAGTCACCGCAACAGACTGTCAAACTGGTGGCCCGGGTCTGGCCCGTCACATCATTTTATGTGGCCCGCGAAAGCAAATCAAAATTGTTCATTGTGTTCTGGTATATTTTTATTTTGGTATTTTTCAGCCTGGAGTTGACTGCAGACACTTTACCACATAGCATGTGAACAAATGTATTTGATTATCAGGTGAAGGGCTTGTTTCCACTGCCTTCAGCGAACACGCAATACAAACAATCCTGCAGTTCGAGGGCGGGTCTTATTTTGCATGATTTTTAGACCCTTATTTTATATTCCTGATGATTTTTGTTTTATTCATTCAAATTTGACAGGCTTGTTAAAAACACTTCTCTGTGATGTGTCAAACGTAGAAGACCTTTCTTTTGTTCCTCAATACTCCCTTAAGGCTTTTTCTCTGGCTTTGTGTTTTCTGTGGGAGACGGAAGTCTATCATTTATGGCGAAGATTAAATGACTGATGATGGTAATGACCACAAAATAAAATTTGTCAAAAGATGAGTAGTTTAGCTCATTTTAGTCTTGTGAACAAGTTATTTTGCACAGTCAAATGGAAATTCTTGACTTTTTTTTTTTTTTGACAGGAAAACCACAAGTAGAGAACAATGGGACTGACAGAAACCGCAGACAGAGGTTAGTGTGACTGCCTGGCAGCTGTTTGAAAATATAAAAAAAAAATTAAAAAAAAAAAAAAAGACCTCACAAAGGACAGAAGCTGAGGGATGGTTCGTCAGCAAAGTGATGTTTCGCCAGCGCACTTGCATCGTGACATGTTCAAGGCCTCCAGATTATATTTAGATTACCATAGAAACAATTTCAATGTGTCATGTGTGTTGAGGATAAAATTGAGCTATTTAAATGATTACAAAGATTGGCGGTCCAAGAACTCTATGCCTGCACTCCAGGTCACCCACTCAAATAAAAATTAAAAAAATGTTTAATTGTTGCAGTGTAAATTGTTTTACTAATTTTGTCATTGATTTATTTTTTAATCATGAATAATAATTGGTGCAGTCGTAATGCCTTCATTTTAGTAAGGTTAGTACACATTAAATCGTACTGTGAATTGTTCTAATTTTGTGTGTATATGTATGTACATGTATACACTAAATTTTTGTATTGTATATTAGCTTATCAAACACCACGGCGCCACCCTGCCGGTGACCACAAGGACATTTTAAACCTGGGAGAATCACTGTAACCTCAGATTCCTTTCGCGTGTAGCACATCACAAGACTTTTTTATTAAGCATTTTATTTTAAATCTTAAAAAAAAAAAACATTTGCAAAAAATATAATAATTATACATTGGTATAATCAGAATCATATTTATTTGCCAAGTATGTCCAAAACACACAAGGTTGTGTGTTGTCTTTTGACCATGACAAATGTGGTTGTCTTTCATCATATTTAACTTTTTAATTATTAGCATTACTTTTCTTATTAGCCAGGGAAATTTTCTCCACTTGATGATGGTGCACAGTAAGGTAGTTCGTCGCCTCAAGTTTGGATCCACTCACTGAAAGGAAATCTCCGTAACTGCATACGAACTTGAAAGCGAAGTATAGACCGCATTCAAATTGCAACCCCCCTCCCATAAGAGGAGTTTGCAGTGAAGTGAGGAGACATTCAAATTGTGCTCGCAGTTTTAAAAAGACAAACTTCCCCTTCAACTCTTTGTTGGTACTAGTCTACCCATCAGTCAATCATCAATATAGGCAACATTGCCCTGACATCGTACCATCACCATTAAATGCCATCAAATAACCTACATGCATAACATACACTGTTCGTGACCTGAACAAACTTTACAAGCTTCATCAACACATGGTGAGGTCAGCATTGCGTTCCAAGCCATTGTCCACCGCCAACACTACATGAACACGTTATGCAGCAAACAACTTCACACCTACTCCCAACACTGTCTCCGCACTGCACACCTCTCTCTCAAACTTTTAAATATATAATCAGCCTGTCAGCTGAGTTCACATAAAAAGGTTTAAATCTTCATTCATTTCCCCAAAACTCAACTTGTAATTGATCAATTGGCTTTAGAAATGCCTTTGTAAAAGAGGCAACGCCTTCTAGATTATGCCTATCATACCAAAATAATTTCGTATCGTTCATTAAATTCAATTAGGTCCGACGGGTCAGCTTACGCTTGGAAAAAAGTCTTGTCACACATAGAAATAATGTACATTAGAAATTATACTTCGTTTTGAATACATAAGCATGCTTCAATAACAGCAGAAAATAGTCGTGGTGTTTTGGAAAAAAATATCGTCTATAACTCCCCTGAGCTTGGAGGAGTGGATCCATATGCATCGGCAATGATTCAAATAACATCGATAAAGTCTTGTGGAATGGCAAAAAAAAGCAGTCTTGGAGGACTCCCAGAGTTCATAAAGATTCTTTGGTTTCATCTTCCAAACCTCCTGCGTCAGCATACCTCAGACATTCTCAATAATGTTCAGGTCTGGTGACTGGGATGGCCAATACTGGAGCACCTTCACCTTCTTGGCTTTCAAGAATGTTGATGTGGAGGTTGAAGAAAGGTGAAGGAGCGCCATCTTGCTGAAGAATTTGCCCTCTCTCGTGGTTTAGAATGTAATGGGCAGCAAGAATTTCTTGATACTTCAGGCTATTGATGTTGCCATCCACTCTGCAGATCTCTCGCACGCGCCTGTAGTAGATGTAACCCCAAACCATGATTTTTCCACCACCAAACTTGGCTGTTTTCTGCGTGAGTCTTGTGTCCGTGCGAGTTCCAACAGGTCTTCGGTAGTATTTGCGGTGATTGGGATGCAGTTCAATAGATGACTCATCGGAAGAATCAGTCTTTTGCCACTTTTCTACTGTTGATCCTTTCTGTGGGCCTTGGCGAATATAAGACAACTTTTTTTGTTGTCTTTTGTTTAAAGACCCCTTCTTATGTAGCTCCACTGCTGTTGAAAAAGGACTGGCCCTGGATTGTCGAGCAGGCCATTCGACCAGTTGTCTTATGGGGTCTGCCAGACATGGGCTTCTCATGGACCTCATCAGTTTATTTCAAATCCTTTTCTCATCCCCGCTACTTGACATTTGGATGCATTAAAGATGACCTTTTGGCAGCCTCCCTGCACCAGTTATAGTCAGTTATTCTTGTCTTTTCTTCATTTTTTTTTAGGGACGTCTACTTATTAGTATTGTCATTGTTGTGTCATATTTTCTCCAATTGATGATGACAGTCTTTTGTTTTCCATGGTAAATTTACTGCCTTGGAAATTCTTTTATAGCCATCTCCTGACTAACACCTTTCAACAATGAGATCCCTCGCTGACGAAGCTCTTTTCGGACCATGGCTTGTTATGTAAGATGTGACTACATAAATGCAAGAAAAAGTAACATCTGAACTTTATTTCAAGTAAATCAGAGACACTAAATGGTCAGGAAAGCATTCTGGATATTTTATAACAACTTTGTATGATCTAAGATGCAAATTGTTCTGCTTTCAGATTTGAGATTAGAACATCCTAAATCTGCAAGAATCATAACTCCCCCTCCCCCTTTTTTTCCAGTAACTGTTTTCAGTCATTCGTTTTTCTCGCAGCCGGCCTCAGTCAGCCGGTGACATCATTCCCCTTTCACCCACTTCTCTCTCGGTTGCAGTACGAGGTAACCTGCGGTCAAAGCGAGGCGCATTCACGCGCTCTCCCGCGTCTCCGACATCCGAGTGTCGGAGAGTGACTCGCTTGACTTATGGTTCGACATTAATATGAAAACGGCTTACTTGGCCGAAACCTCTACAGTGTAAGCAGATATTTACCACAAACAGTAACGGAGTGTTGGTCTTTTTGTTGCTTTTTGTAAAAATGACAAAAGCAAACATGAAGTCAGTGTGCTTCGTGGACAATCAATGGCATTTTTTTTTAAAGCTGCGTGGTGCATGTTGAGTTTTTAAACCAGCAGTTGGTAAAAGAACGACGTTTTCACACTTAATCATTCATCGAATATATTTACACTACGTAGACAGAATACCTCCGACAGCATTGAACGCAACACATGGACTGCCTTGGTAGCGGATATACTGAGGGACAAGATCAAATGTTTATTTAACACACTATTCCATCAGAAGTCTTTTTATTCATTTTTTATTATTTTAAAGTTCAGGTTCTAATAAAAATTACCCAGCTGTATATTATATCTTAATGTCACTGAGCTAAAGAATATTGTGCCGTTCAAATTGTTGTACCAAACAGCTAGCTCGAAGACACTGACTCTTTTGTGTATGAAAAAGAAAAACAAGTAATATTTTCAGCACATTTTTTGCGTGATAGTTACGGCAATACAGCACTCCTCGTCTCCCCGCTCAGTTTTACGCTGTGCGGTGAGGTTACTATCGGTCAAACCTCCCCTCCTCCTCCACTCGCAGCTCTGAGGTTACTATCGGTCAAAGCTTTCCATCCGCCTTGTAACGGAGGATTTGTCTTGGCGTCGCCCGCATGTAATTATACCTGTGTGCTCAGTACGTCTTTACACCACAGCTTGGATTTCTTTTTATTTTTTATTTGTTATTTTGCAAGAACACAAAGTTTAATGAGCGCTGCAATTATGTAAATCACTCAAGAGGAACGACTGGATGTTTTTAATGCAATATAAGTGGTTTCTCACTCTAGTGTGCTTAGTCTACATTTACATGACAATTAGCCTAATGTTAAGAATCAAACTGTTCATGTGCTATGTGACAATGGCGCGCACACCCAAAATACATGTAAACAACTACAAAAGTGTCAATGTTGGGCACTGACAAGTCAGAACAATGATAAAGAAAAATGTATGCATGTATTAACTGTCACGTATCGTTTAGGAACCTCCAGTTTATTCCACTAACTGTCATCAGAAACAGTTTTCCGTATTTAATAATCTAGACTTTCACATCTTTCCTTTCGCTGTTGTTTGAATTTGCCATGTTTTGTTTTTTTCCCTTCTGTGTGCACTACATAATTTGTGTCCTTTAGATGAGTGAGGAAAATTAAGAATATAGTTGGGTCAACTCCCGTGTATTTTGATTCCATCCGCATCTCTTTGAGAGGGTAGATAAAATTGTCACTTGACCCTTGAACCATATATAGTAATCCAGCCTGAGTGCACAACTGCACGTACTTGGACTTCAGATAAAGACCGTATCAAAACTACAATACTGTAGCATAAGCGCTAACGATGCCATTTGGTCTCCCCCCTCACGATGTGTTAAAGCCCTTGATGAATTTCTGTCTGTGGTATTTCCCCTTAAAGTTACAGTTACAAAGCAGATCCTCCAGTGTTTCTTGCTCTTCTGGGCATGGCTCTGGGTGTAACCTTTGAGTCATTGAGTCATTATTGAGAATATCTAGCACTCCATTTTGCATGCACCATCGGGTCAATGCAGTATTAATTCACCCCATTACGGTCGATGTAATATTTTTCTCAATGTTTTTGTGTATGTTCCATGATGGAAGGCGCAAGTCTATTCTACCAAACCAACAACTTTGGAAGAACTTGAAGGGCGAATACGAGAAGTTATGTCTTCCATCCCTCAAGAGTTCCTTGTGAAATCAGTTCATGCGGTTCCCAGGCAGCTTGAGAAACTGGTGGCTAAGGCTGGCGCCCATACAGAATTTTAAATAAAACTCCATGCAGTAAACCTTCATGTTAATTTCTTGTAAGGATTATAGTTCAGAAATAAATTACAAGTACTGAAAAATAGGTAGTTACTTTTCAATCACCCGGTACATATCAGTGTTTAAAAAAAGTGAGTACAACTCAAAATCTGTATACTGTAACATTTGTTTCCTTACATGCAAATGTTTGGAACTGCAGATTCTATTCCAAATGAAAATATGAAGTCAATTGTTTTGAATGGCACTAGCTCATCTGCACGGACTTGGGATTTGTAATGAAATGTAAAAATGGACACGAGTTGGAGGGATGTGATGCCGCTGTACTAGTTGTGCGCCCCTTTCACTCTGACATCTGTCCATTCATGCCTGCATCTGTGTGAACTCATACATTTTCTGTACAAACTGAAAAATGCTTGAAGCTTTTATGTAAATCCCTAAACTAATATTAAATTCTGTAAGTACTGTGTCTGAGAATTGCTTCACATCTGTGTTGCATGGAGTTGACCAATGTCTGGCACTCATGAACTGCTATTCCAGGCCAGGACGATAGGACTACACATTCAACAATTCAAAAATTTATGGACAACAGTCCATCTAGCAGCTTCATCCATCGCTTGTGTACTGAAGCACACCACTGCAACAACCAACCCCACAAATGGGTCCACCTACTGAAAAGTAGGGCAGTTCAGGTCAAATATTTTGTGATCTTAGAAATGCAACAAAATGTGGATCAGACTAAACCTGGCAGACTGGTAGAGGCTGAAGTATAGAAAGATTGGGGAAGAGTCTAGAAAGGTGCACATCAAGAGCAGTGATAGTGGTATGGTATGCAATAATAACCTAGATCTACTATCAACAAGTTTCTGGCTGGTATTGTTATTGATTTACAGTACTCGAATAGCAACTGTGAACAGAAAATTGCAAACAACTTTGAGGACATGATGTAGGCCTGGGTGAGAAGCAAAGGAAAGGATAGCAGGAATGGATCAATCCAGCTAGGCATCCATCCATTTTCCGAGCCGCTTCTCCTCACTGGGGTCGCGGGCGTGCTGAAGCCTATCCCAGCTATCATTGGGCAGGAGGTGGGGTACACCCTGAACTGGTTGCCAGCCAATCGCAGTCCAGCTTGGCACAGGATTTAAAGTTTCTATCACTGGGGTCACCATGCAGGATGAGGGCAGTTCAGAAGTGAATTAGTAAATCAGTGTGGCGATGGAAAAGGCATTGAACAGGGTCCAACGGGACTTGAATGTTTAAAGACTCTTGGCAAACATATTAGTCAGCACAGTGATACTTCCCCCCCCCCCCCCCCCCCAAAAAAAAAAGAGAGGAACTATCACACAGGAAACTGCCTTGTAAACAACTAAATGAAGGGAAAGGTGTCTGATTGCCGTATGTAGAATCAGAGTCTCTTGAAGTTGTTCACATAATCTTCATGGGTCCACGTGAGCAAGTGTTTAGGGCAGCAGAGCCCAACCAGTGGATCGCGATCTATCGATAGACTGCAGACTGATCCCAAGTCGACCGCATCCCGAACAAAACTTGGCACACTTGAATGAAAATTAACTTTTGTTCGAAAATGGTTGACACACGCCAGAAAGAACGCGTTCTCAATAACGTTCATCAGGCAGAAATGAACCCAGTTCAGTTCAAATTCGCCCAAAATATGAATTAGTTCGTGAACTTTCGTTCACTGAACTCGTTCAAGGACAACACTGCAAATGAATATCGTCAAGTCCAAGTACAGATCAACAGTGAGTTATGACAACCTTGCTGCCTGCCTACCCCTTGCAACCAGCTCCGACACTCCTGACTACAGGAAGCCAACCTCCTCCTCCCAGTGTCAGGTCTCCCACTAAGGTAATCTGTCTGTTTTTGAGCCGATTTTGCCCCTTCCCGACCAATCACGTCAAACACCAGACAATCTTAACTCTAATAAGATTATCCTATAAGATTGTCCTTTGGTCTGATGTGTGTTAAGAGAGGATACGTCCCGATTTTAGGGTCCGAAGCAGGTCGGGGCCGACAATCTTAAAAAAATGAACGTGTTCAGTATTAAAGTCTTCATCTATGCGGGGGAAAGCCAACGACTTCCAAGTCATGACGCTGAGAATGGTGACGTGGAAAAAAAATATAGCCAATCAAGAAGCGCCCTCACTCAACAAAAGGAAACAACTGTAAATTTAAAAGAAGTATGTTTTCCTTGGGCGGCACGGTGGACGACTGGTTCGAGCGTCAGCATCACAGTTCTGAGGACCCGGGTTCAATCCCCGGCCCCGACTGTGTGGAGTTGGCATGTTCTCCCCGTGCCTGCGTGGGTTTTCTCCGGGCACTCCGGTTTCCTCCCACATCCCAAAAACATGCATAAATTGGAGACTCTAAATTGCCCATAGGTGTGACTGTGAGTGCGAATGGTTGTTT